>NC_061802.1:31997358-32698858 GCF_021462225.1 Girardinichthys multiradiatus
CAACCATAGGAAATGTGTTTGAGATGTGTTACTGTATTATCAATAGAAATAGCTGTGGGAATTCTTGTGATAGACTAATACAAAGCGGTGCATAACTGTGAAGCGGAAGGAAAAATTCAAAGGGTTGTGTATTTGTATTCACCATGGACCATGGATTCTTACCTTCCACTTCACAATTATGTTGGGCTATCACACAAAATCCAACTATAATTCAGGAATAATGTTGTGATATTTGTTATGTGGCAAAATGTAGAAAAGATCAAGAGGTGTCAAAACATGGCAAAGTACAGCAAACCTTGTCCTTCATTACAACTGAAAAATTAATTTCACATTGTCACAGTCTGTGGCTATAGTGGACCAAAATGTAGACAAACACTGGGAATCAACATGATGAGGGAAAGCTTCTTTTTTTAATCCAAAGGTTTTAAAAAAGCTTAACACGAGACGTTTCCAAAATTTACAAGAGCAATCCAAAACTTACCTGAAGTTTCCAAAATGAACTATAATGCCAAAAGATACACAAAAGGGTAGTGAGTGGGAGGAACCAGCAACCAGTAATGAGAAACACTGAGCTTTTAAACTGAGGCAAGCGAATGTGGAGCAAAGGAATGAGAGGCAAGGCAATCAGCAGGGATTAGAGACAGGTGTGGACCGGGTATGCAGGGAGGCTGAGGAACAGGTGGAACTGATTACAAAACTAAACCATGGGGGAAAGGGACTAAATAACAAAACTCAGGAAAACAGATCTAAGAAAACTATAACAACATAAGATATAAGAATCTGGAAAATAAGAACTAACAAAGTAACCTGAAAACATAAAGGAAACCCTAACTGAAAAGGTAAACAAACCTGTAAAGAGGACTATAACTTATTAGTTGGAGGTTTAGCAATCACTTCAGGGTGTCGGGTCAGGACAGCAATTTATATGTTCAGGCGAGTTGAGATGACATAACACAATATCCGGGTCCAATCTTCGAGTTGTCTTTAATAAGGCATCAACATTGTTCCATACAGGTATCAGCAGTTTGTAAGTGTATGTGTGGTTTCTACAAGGAGAAATAAACTAATAAGCAATTCTTAGTACTAGTCTGACAGTACTCCTTTAACAAAGATAACTAAAATTGTCCACACGGGGGAATAAACATGTGACTAAAGTCTCTCATAAGATTAAGAATTAACTAATAACTAACTATGAAAATGTACAACATGAATGCACATGAATAATAACAGCTGCCAATAATAGTCTAATGATAGATAAAGACTTACAGCACAAATAAGTCATTCAAATGTAAAATGATAGCAACAACACCAACAGAATCAGATGGAACTAAACAGAGCTTAATTACCAATGCAAAGCGGCTAGCAGTTAGCTCCCCAAACTACACAGAAAACTATCTCAAATACAGTTTTAAGGCTTTTAAGAGACAAGGGTAGAGCATAAATAGTATTACTCACTTTTAATGGACGCACACAGTTAAGAGACTGGATTAAATAATATCCGTTTCATGCTGATCGTCTCAGAACAACGTAATGCACAGAACTACAGTGCATGCATTAATGTGGTCTGATAGCCATCTAGTGGTAGAAATAAGAACTACATGAAAAGAAACGTTAATAGAAAACACTGAACTAGAGGGCTGAAAACAAGTCAATTACAGTCTTTTGTACAGCCGCCCCCAAATTTGGTGTTCAAATTTGCCCCCTAGGTGTCTTCATTGTCCGGTGGTAGGGCTGGCAGCTTAATCAGGCGAACAACTGGACGAGTATAAGTCCTGCCTTTAACTTGAACGACAGCAGTCCTTACGCATCTATCGGCTCCAGGTATGACGCTCTTAACCGTCCCCACTTGCCAGAGGGCTCTTGGCGTTTGCTGATAAACGATGAGTACTGTAGTGCCCACTGTGATGTCATCCTTCTCTGTTTTCCATTTCTGCCTGACTTGTAAATTGGGAAGAAAGTGTCGAATGTAATGCTTCCAGAAGTGATCCGCTAAAATCTGGGAATGTCGCCACCTTTTCCGGCTTAACATTTCAGACTCGGGATAGACCACCTGTGGAAGGGAGGAATCCGGCCGCCCCATTAACAAGCAGTTGGGCGTGACTGGGTCTGGGTCGGCAAGGTCAGAGGAAATGTAGCCCAGAGGTCTAGAGTTGAGAATGCCCTCAATTTCAACAAGGACTGTCCTTAACACCTCCTCTGGCACTGTCTGAACTCCTGGACTGATGCGTAGGGCATTCTTTACAGATCTTACCTCACACTCCCAAGATCCACCGAAATGAGGAGCATTTGGGGGATTAAAGCGGAAGGGAATCTGTTGAGCAGCGAGCTGATCCTTAACTGCTGGTTCCAAGGCACCGAAGGCTTCATGAAGCTCCTTACTTCTGAAAGGATCTCATAAGGCTTTCCTCTTCGAGCTATGAACCGTCTGAGTGACATTAAGAATGAATCAGTGTCCATGTTCGGGAGGAGGTCAAGATGGACAGCTCTAGTTGTAAGGCATTTGTATAGAATGCCCCACCTCTTTTCAATACGTCTTCCCACCTTTACCATCATAGGGCCAAAACAGTCCACGCCTGTTGAATAGAAAGCAGGTCGGAAGAGTCTTAAACTGGAGGGTGGTAAATCTGCCATCTTCGGGACTTGAGGGCTTCCTCTCCATTTCCTGCAATCCACACAGTTATGCTGGTGCTTCTTGATAGCTTCTCTTCCTCTTAGCAACCAGTATTTCCTACGCATTTCAGCAAAAACACGTTCTGATCCAGGATGGTTTAGCTGTTTGTCATAATGCTGGATCAGGAGTTCGGAGACTGGGTGAGAGGATGCAAGTAGAATGGGATGCAGCACATCTGAGCTTAAGCTTTCACATCGACGAAGCCTGCCTCCAACACGGATTAGGCCTGCAGTATGGTCATATTCAGGGGCGAGTGTTAGCACCCTGCTAGTAGATGGAAGAGCTTTGTCAGATTTGAGTAAAGCCATTTCCTCAGGGAAGTTCTCTTTCTGTGCATGTCTAAGGAGAGCAAGCTCAGCATTATGGTAGTCTTCAGCAGTGGGAGGTGTGCCACTAGCCGCCCCGTGTAGTGCTCGTGTAGTAGCTTCTAGTAGCTCTTGAAAGGTATTAAACTGCTGAACGTCGGGTATAAGCTGATCTGTTAAATCGAATGTCAGACCACAAAACACTGTACTCCTCAGCTCCTCTGTTACTTCTGTAACTTGGCTTAGAGGTACTTTAGGCCACTGGTCGGATGACTGCAGAAGAAATGAGGGTCCACTGTTCCAGCGGTTCACTCCAATGAGCTGAGACAGCGTTTTCCCTCGTGTGATATCGTCTGCTGGATTAGAGGCTGAGTCAATGTAGCGCCAGTCTCTGATGTCTGATAACTCCTGTATCTCTGCAACTCTCGTGCCTACAAACACTTTATATCTGCAGGAATCGGACTGGAGCCAGTTGAGCACTGTGGTGGAATCTGTCCAGTATACCACCTCTTGGATTTTGATGGTGAATTCCTTTAGCAGCACCGAAGCTAACTGTGCCCCGGTTAAGGCGCCACACAACTCGAGTCGGGGTATTGATAGTTGCTTCTTTGGGGCAACTCTGGATCTGGCAGCCACAAATGCCACTTGTATTTGTCCATTACCATCGTCACTGCGCAGATACGCCACAGATCCGTAAGCACGTTCTGACGCATCACAAAACACATGAATGGTCTGACTGGTGGTGCTACAGCCTGCGCCGCGGACAGTGTAGCATCTGGGCAAGGTGATCTGGGATAACTGAGGAAGTTCTTCTTCCCATAATTTCCAGGCTCGAAGCAGATCCTCTGGGAGATTGGGATCGTCCCAACTTCTCTTCTTATCCCAGAGACGCTGCACAATGATCTTAGCTCTGGTGGTGTATGGAATAATATACCCCAGAGGATCATACTGTTGGGCAAGAAGACAGTAGATGTTGCGCATAGTCGGTTTGGCGCAATCACTATAGGTTTGCTTATAGCGAAGTGTGTCTAACTTACACTGCCAAAACAGTCCAAGTGTGCGCTCTTGAGGTTCAGTTGACTGTTGTGCAAACCAAAGTGTACTGCTCTGTGACCTTGAGTCTTCGGGTAAATCTTCAATGACAGAAGGAACATTGCAGGCCCATTCTCGGAGCTCAAATCCACAGTCCAGGAGTAATGTGTGCAGTCGACTCACCAGCTGCTTGGCCTGCTCTTCAGACTGGACACTCTGCAAACAGTTATCGACATAGAAGCAGCATTCTACTGATAGGCGAACATCCTCTCCTGGGGCAGTGTGTCTCTGGACGTGAGTCTGAAGGGCAAAGGTGGCACAACATGGACTGCATGTTGTGCCGAATGGGAGCACTTGCCATTCATAAATGGTTGGGTCCTGGTCCACTTTAATATCTCGCCACAGGAAACGTAAGAAGGGTTTGTCCTCATCCAGCAGCCGGACCTGATGAAACATTCCTTTCACGTCACTGCTGATAGCTACTGGGTGTTCTCGGAACCTGAGGAGGACTCCCAGAAGACTAGCTCCAAGCGTGGGTCCAGGAAGAAGGTGGTCATTGAGGCTCTGCCCATTGAAAATGTAAGAGCAGTTAAAGACTATACGATGCTTCCCATTATGCTCGACAATGTGATGCGGAACAAACCAAGAAAAGTTACTCTCCTTAGCTTTGGCTGGGAGTATTTCTTTGACATAACCAGCATCAATGAGCTTGTGGATCTCTTTGGAATAGATGGCAGCTTTCTCTGGATCTTTAGCTAGCCGTCTTTCTGTACCACATAGTTGTGGCAAGACTGCTTCTTCACCTGCATGGAGAGAGGGAAGATTCTGTTTCCACAGTAATGGAGTTGCATACCTATTTACATTATCGATCATTACTCTGGTGGTCTTTTCTTCTAGTATGCGGACTGCCTCTGTATCTTGTCTTGACCTGGTGATCAACCGCTCACTCCTGCATGGCAGTGTATCCAGCTGCCACAGCTTCTCCACATGATTTAGAAGCTCAGTCTCTGGTGAGTTACACTTAGTGAAAAGGCACTGCTGTGGGAATAGTTGGTTGCATAACAGACTTGTGGGGCCTTGTAAAGTCCATCCTAACCTGGTATGAACTGCTGCAGGTCCACCTGGTGGTCCAAGACGTACTGGTTCCACTGGCGTAACCAGATGTGGATAATCTGATCCAATCAGCAGTAAGGGCTAAGCACCTTTAATGTTTGGCAGTGGAATGTCTCTGAGATGGCGATACTTCTCCTGCAGAGCTTCAACTGGGTAGGTATGGCAGGCTAGGTTCAACTCTTTGGCTGTGAAAACCCTGTTGAGATGGTATGACTTGCTGGGTTGTAATACAGGAGCTACTGAGAAGGATATGGTAGCGCCATGGATGGTGCAAACTTCTTGTCGGACTGTGCGCAGTGTGAGATCTTCCGGCTTCCCTTGAAGGCCCAGGCTAACAGCGGCATCTTGTAGGAGTATTGTGCGCTCTGACACATCGTCCAGTATTGCATAAGTCTCCAGTATCTTTGTACCACTTTGGAGGAGGACACGACATAACTTGAGTAGCACTTGATTGCTTTGAGCTGGCCGGTCAATATACAAAGTTTCTGAAACAGAACTCACTAGGCATGTGCTTGGCTCAGGTGCTTGGGGATCACCAGTTGCTGTAGACATTTGGCTGGTGTTAACCACATGCAGAATATCCAGATGCTTCCTCTCACATTGTTTGCACTTAGCTTTGAGGTTGCACCTAGCGGCCTGATGTTCACGACCGCAGCGCCAGCATCGATTGTTTGCTTTAATCCACCCTGTCTTCTGCTCTCCAGACAGGAGATTGAAGTTGCTGCACTGGTTAAAATAATGCTGCTCAGTATTGCAGAAAGGACAGTATTTCTTTGGCTTGTCTCGTGTGATCTCTTTCACAGCTGGAGCCTTATCTGATTTCACCTTTGATTGAGTGGACTGACTGCCGAGTAGAATAGCCGTAGATTTTTGTGACTTGTAGTCCGGACGTCGACCTTGGTGTGTAGCTTGTCTCTCTCTGGTAGAGGTACCGCTCTGCTGATCATTACTAACTTGAACTTGTACCTCGTTCTCAAGCCAATCAGCCAGATCAAGCAGGGTTGGAACTGGAGTGTAAATGGGATTCACGAATCTATGAAATTGTGCTCTTAGGTCGTATGGCAACTTGACCAAAAGGCAAGAGACGTGTGATGCACATCTCAATTATGTCCAGCCTTGGCTCCCAAGTTGCTGCAGCATTCCCACTAAGGCACGCACTTGAAAGGCGAATGACCTAAATGCTTTAATGTCCCCATTTCGGATATTAGGTCCGTCCATCAGATCAGAAATCCTCTTCAGCGCTAACTGCTGTGGTTGACCATACATCTCAGTGAGTGCTCTTATAGTGTCTGTAAATGGGAACGGACTATTGCTGTAGGAGTCGGCTATAAGTAGCGCCTCTTTGAACTTGAGATGATCTGTGAGTATCTGAAACTTAAAGTGCTCTGGAGCATCATATGGAAGTAAGTTGTCCAGGGCTAGTTTCAGTCTAGCGAACTCACGTGGGTCCTCGGACTTAAAGTAAGGGATAGTAGGTTTGGGACCACAGTAAGAATCTAGAACTAGGGATTTGCTATTAGAAACATCACGGCGTGGAGGATATTGGCGGTCAGTTGGGTATCTGCCTCTTTTATATCTTACTCTATCACATCCACAGTGCGGTGCATAATAGTCATCATGGTGACCTCTGTAATCAGGAGATGGCTCCCTATCACGTCCATAGCAGTGACTGTCATGGCGAGATCTTGGACTACTTGGTCGGTTGGGCTTCATCGAACCATATCCATCACAATGGTATGAGTCTCTCAACTTAGATGACGAGAGGCTATTTCTAGGATATCTACTATCATGGTGATAGGGCTCATCATAGCAATCGTAGTCATCCTCATATTTGGGATAATACTTGGCATCAGAACTTAAAGCTGCTTTAAAATGTGGCAGTTTGTTGTCACTTGGTTTATCATGAGCTTTACTGTTTCTGTGATGTGACAACTCTGGCTCTGGACAATCATCAATATTAAAATCCAGAGGTTTGGCTTGGGAGTAGGGAGATGAGCTTCGAGATGTTTCTGGAGAAATGTGATCTTTGCTGATTAATCCTACTTCCTTCAAACAGCGATCAAGATCCTCGATGGAGTCACGTCGGCAGCTTTGTGGAGATGGAGGAGCATCACTGATCACCGATGGGGCACTTACTGCCTGACGTGGGCCTATGTGACCACTAGATGGCATCGGCTTGCTTGTAGGTGCTGGTGTAGTAGATTTATCCTCGTCTCTGAGCTTGGACTTTGACGTAGACTGAGGTCTGTCCAGGAGATTGATGGATTATGTCAGTAAGACGCTGGACCTCTCTATGTAGTTGGTCATTTCCCTTTTTCATATTTCAAAGATAACTGAGTACTTCAGATGAAGATGTCTGCTCCTCCTCATGAGGGTGACGCCTTGAGGTGTATCTGACCTCATAATCCTGGAGATATGATGGTAGATACCTCAACCTTTGTGGCCGGTCAACATCTCTGGCATCTCTCTCATGTGGCCTGGCCATATTGACTGTAGTGGTTGCTGATCCGGCTCGAAGGACCAAAATTGTAAAGAGGACTATAACTTATTAGTAGGAGGTTTAGCAATCACTTCAGGGTGTCGGGTCAGGACAGCAATTTATATGTTCAGGCGAGTTGAGATGACATAACACAATATCCGGGTCCAATCTTCGAGTTGTCTTTAATAAGGCATCAACATTGTTCCATTCAGGTATCAGCAGTTTGTAAGTGTATGTGTGGTTTCTACAAGGAGAAATAAACCAATAAGCAATTCTTAGTACTAGTCTGAAAGTACTCCTTTAACAAAGATAACTAAAATTGTCCACACAGGGGAATAAACATGTGACTAAAGTCTCTCATAAGATTAAGAATTAACTAATTAACTATGAAAATGTACAACATGAATGCACATGAATAATAACAGCTGCCAATAATAGTCTAATGATAGATAAAGACTTACAGCACAAATAAGTCATTCAAATGTAAAATGATAGCAACAACACCAACAGAATCAGATGGAACTAAACAGAGCTTAATTACCAATGCAAAGCGGCTAGCAGTTAGCTCCCCAAACTACACAGAAAACTATCTCAAACTATCTCAAATACAGCTTTAAGGCTTTTAAGAGACAAGGGTAGAGCATAAATAGTATTACTCACTTTTAATGGACGCACACAGTTAAGAGACTGGATTAAATAATATCCGTTTCATGCTGATCGTCTCAGAACAACGTAATGCACAGAACTACAGTGCATGCATTAATGTGGTCTGATAGCCATCTAGTGGTAGAAATAAGAACTACATGAAAAGAAACGTTAATAGAAAACACTGAACTAGAGGGCTGAAAACAAGTCAATTACAGTCTTTTGTACAAAACCCAAACAACTAATGATTGCTGAAATAAAGCACACATAAGAACACAAAAATTCAGGAATAAATAATAAAAATAAACGAAGAAACCCCACAGAACAAAAACACAAACCAGAATCCAAAACAAAACAGCCCACTTGGGGACAAAATTATAGTTCAGGAGGCCAAAATGCTGGAGGAGCCAGATGATCTGTGGTGTTCTTCGACGACGGAGCCAGCGGCGAAGGAGCAGACAATTTGGAGGTCTACGACGAAGCGGTCAGTGATGAAGGGGCTGGTCTATGATGTAGAAGTCAGTGACGTAGGAGCTGACAATCTGGAGGTCTGTGACGCAGAAGCCGGCGACGAAAGAGTAGACATTTGGAGGTCTGCAACAAAGGAGCTGGCGATCTGGAGGCCTGCGACGAAGGAGCAGGAGGTCTAGAGGCCGGCGTCTGAACCAGGTGAATCCACGAAGACGCCCATCTGAGGGTCTGCGGCGTGTCCAGAAGAACCCACGAAGTGGCCCGTCAGGAGGTCTATGGTGAAGAAGCTGGAGTCTAGGAGGTCTGTGGCGTGGAATCTGCTGTCTAGGAGGTCTGTGGCGTAGAAGCTGGTGTCTAGGAAGTCTGCGAGGAAGATGCCGGGGTCTAGGAGGTCTGTGGCAAGGCCAGGTGAATCCTTGAAGTGGCCCGTCTGGAGGTCTGCATACTGGAAAGTCGGCCGAGCAGGACTCTAGGCGCCTTGCGACGGAGCGTGGAGGACCCTCGGGGCAGGTGGTCTGGTGGTCTGCCGCGGAGCATGGAGGACCATTGGTGTAGGCAGTGTGGTGATGGACCTAGCTGCTGAGGCTCTGGAGGCTTGGCTGCATGCTGAGGCTCTGGAGGCTTGACTACATGCTGAGGCCTCTGGAGACTTGGTTTCATGTTGAGGCTCTGGAAATTTGGCTGTATGCTGAGGCTCTGGAACAGCATACAGCAACAAGGTTGTGTTAAATCTCATGTCACCTGTTGACTAGCTTGCTGGAAAGATTCCTTTGTAACTATCCTGAACAATGAGCCCAGGGACCAAAGTTCATATATTCACTTGTCTTTATAGAAATACAATTTGCAGCAACTCTTTATTTTTCTGGCTAACGTTTCAGTAAGTGTTTGTGTCTTGTCAGCTTGGACTAAAAATGTTTTTACACAGACAACTCTGCATTCATCTAGCAGATGGGAGAATATCAACCTTTGCCTGGGAGGCACAAGTTCAATTTTAGAGCGATACTATTGTTTTCACATCATTTTGCCTTGAACATCATAGCTTAATTCTCTCTTGAGTTCTGGAACAGCATTCATTTGCAAATAATATAAATAGTTGGCCAGAAAAATCATTACAAAATTCTTAGCTCCTCGAAAATACAAATTTGTTTTGGATCCGGACAAGAACATTAACATTAATCCAGTAAAAACAAATTGCTCAGATGACTGAGGTGTTGAACTGATATTACTGTCAGATTGCCAAAATTTTTGAAAAGAAACTGGTGGACAATCGAGAAGCAAACCATCTTTTGTTTAACTTTATCAGAACATTTTATACATTTAGACAGCAACTTTGCAAACTAGTTGATTCTTAACGCTTTAACACTTTCCTATCTTGATATGTATGTCAGGATATTGAACAATGTGTCAGTCTAAAATCATGTCTTCTCTTTGAAGTACGTGCATCAGTTTTGCATGTCTATATTGCATGTGGTTTTAGATGTTCGTTCGTTCATTCGTCGTCTTTCGCTTATCCAGGACCGGGTCGCGGGGGCAGAAGACTTTAATAAATAAAGGCAGCTAATTAGACACCGTTGAGAATTGGTCATTCAGAAGGTTGGTTTTATTCAGCAGATCATTCTTTAAAACATTATTTTAATAAAATAATATTTTATCTGATCTTGCATGGTTGTCTAGTGGTATGCTGATTATTGCCTAAGTTGGTTCCAAGACTAACGTAACTTCACTTCCAGATTCTTCAAGATAATCCTTGGTTCTCAAACATAAACATTACATGGTAATGTTGCATCACTCTTTTGGTCATGGTTTTCAACCATCTTTAATCAACTTCTTTATATTGTACATAGCCCATTAGTCTTCGTTATTCTTTAATTCTGCTTAGTAGTTTACTCATACTCGTACTCGTCGTCTTCCGCTTATCCGGGACCGGGTCGCGGGGGCAGCAGACTCAGCAGAGACGTCCAGACGTCCCTCTCTCCAGACACCTCCTCCAGTTCCTCCAGGGGGAGCCCAAGGCATTCCCAGGCCAGCCGAGAGACATAGTCCCTCCAGCGTGTCGTGGGCCGTCCCCTGGGCCTCCTCTCGGTGACACGTGCCTGGAACACCTCCCGAGGAAGGCGTCCAGGAGGCATCCGGTATAGATGCCCGAGCCACCTCAACTGGCTCCTCTCGATGTGGAGGAGCAGCGGCTCTACTCCGAGCCCCTCCCGGATGGCCGAGCTCCTCACCCTATCTCTAAGGGAGTGCCCGGCCACCATACGGAGGAAGCTCATTTCAGCCGCTTGTATCCGGGATCTCGTTCTTTCGGTCATGACCCAAAGTTCGTGGCCATAGGTGAGGGTAGGAACGTAGACCGACCGGTAAATTGAGAGCTTTGTTTTTCGGCTCAGCTCTCTCTTCACCACAACGGACCGGCACAGCGCCCCCATTACTGTGGCAGCCGCACCGATCCGTCTGTCGATCTCCCGCTCCATTCTTCCCTCACTCGTGAACAAGACCCCGAGATACTTAAACTCCTCCACTTGAGGCAGGAACTCCCCTCCAACCTGAAGAGGACAAGCCACCCTTTTCCGGTCGAGTACCATGGCCTCGGACTTGGAGGAGCTGATCCTCATCCCAGCCGCTTCACACTCGGCTGCGAACCGCCACAGCGCATGCTGTAGGTCTTGGCTAGAGGGGGCCAGCAGGACCACGTCATCCGCAAAAAGAAGAGACGAAATCCACTGGTCCCCAAACCAGACCCCCTCCGACCCTTGGCTGCGTCTAGAAATCCTGTCCATAAAAGTTATGAACAGGACCGGCGACAAAGGGCAGCCCTGTCGGAGTCCAACATGCACTGGGAACAGGTCCGACTTAGTGCCGGCAATGCGGACCAAACTCCTGCTCCGCTCGTACAGGGACCGGATGGCCCCTAATAAAGGGCCCCCGATTCCATACTCCTGGAGCACCCCCCACAGGGCATCACGAGGGACACAGTCGAATGCCTTCTCCAGGTCCACAAAACACATGTGAACCGGTTGGGCAAACTCCCATGAACCCTCGAGCACCCTGTAGAGGGTATAGAGCTGGTCCAGTGTTCCACGGCTGGGACGAAAACCACACTGTTCCTCCTGAAGCCGAGGTTCGACTATCGGTCGGACTCTCCTCTCCAATACCCTGGCGTAGGCCTTACCAGGGAGGCTGAGGAGTGTGATCCCCCTGTAGTTGGAACACACCCTCCGGTCCCCCTTCTTATAAAGGGGGACCACCACCCCAGTCTGCCAGTCCAGAGGCACTGTCCCCGACCGCCACGCAATGTTGAAGAGGCGTGTCAACCATGACAGCCCTACAACATCCAGAGACTTGAGGTACTCAGGGCGGATCTCATCCACCCCCGAAGCCTTGCCACCACGGAGCTTTTTAACCACCTCGGTGACTTCAGCCTGGGTGATGAAAGAGTCCAACCCCGAGTCCCCAGCCTCTGTTTCCACCACGGAATGCATGATGGCAGGTTTGAGGAGATCCTCGAAGTACTCCTTCCACCGCCCGATAATGTCCTCAGTCGAAGTCAGCAGTCTCCCGCCCCCACTATAAACAGTGTTGGCAAAGCACTGCTTCCCCCTCCTGAGGCGCCGGACGGTTTGCCAGAATCGCTTCGAGGCCAACCGGTAGTCCTTCTCCATGGCCTCACCGAACTCTTCCCAGGCCCGAGTTTTTGCCTCTGCCACAGCCCGGGCCGCAGCACGCTTGGCCTCACGGTACCCGTCAGCCGCCTCAGGAGTCCCACAAGCCAACCACAGCCGATAGGACTCCTTCTTCAGCTTAACAGCATCCCTTACTGCCGGTGTCCACCACCGGGTTCTGGGATTGCCGCCACGACAGGCACCGCAGACCTTACGGCCGCAGCTATGGGCAGCAGCATCGACAATAGATGCGGAGAACATGGTCCACTCTGACTCTATGTCTCCAACATCCCCCGGGATCTGGTCGAAGCTCTCCCGGAGGTGGGAGTTGAATACATCCCTGGCCGAGGGCTCCACCAGGCGTTCCCAGCAGACCCTCACTATGCGCTTGGGCCTGCCAAGTCTTTCTGGCTTTCTCCTCCTCCAGCGGATCCAACTCACCACCAGGTGATGATCAGTGGAAAGCTCAGCCCCTCTCTTCACCCGAGTGTCCAAAACATGCGGCCGAAGGTCTGATGATACGACAACAAAGTCAATCATCGACCTCCTGCCTAGGGTGTCCTGGTGCCAAGTGCACTGATGGACACCCTTATGTTTGAACATTGTGTTCGTTATGGACAATCCGTGACTAGCACAGAAGTCCAATAACAAAACACCACTCGGATTCAGATCGGGGAGGCCATTCCTCCCGATCACGCCTCTCCAGGTGTCACTGTCGTTCCCCACGTGGGCGTTGAAGTCCCCCAGCAGAATAATGGAGTCCCCGGGAGGGGCACTATCCAGCACCCCCGACAGGGACGCCAAGAAGGCCAGGTACTCTGCACTACCACTCGGCCCGTAGGCTGAAATGATAGTCAGAGACCTCTCCCCAACCCGAAGGCGCAGGGATACGACCCTCTCATCCACTGGGGTAAACCCCAACACGAGACGGCTGAGCTGGGGGGCAACAAGCAAACCCACACCAACCCGCCGCCTCTCCCCGTGGGCCACTCCAGAGTAGAAGAGAGTCCAGCCCCTCTCGAGGAGATGGGTTCCAGAGCCCACGCTGTGCGTGGAGGCGAGCCCGACTATTTCTAGTCGATATCTCTCGACCTCCCGCACAAGCTCAGGCTCCTTCCCCCCCAGCGAGGTGACATTCCACGTCCCTAGAGCCAGCCTAAGCATCCGGGGATCGGGCCGCTGAGGTCTCCACCTTCGTCCGCCACCCAATCCTCTTTGCACCGGTCCCTCACGGTTCCCCCTGCAGGTGGTGGGTCCACTGGGGGATGGCCTCGCGTCTCTCGTTCGGGCTTGGCCCAGCCGGGTCCCGCAAGGAGCAACCCGGCCACCAGGCGCTCTCCGACGAGTCCCGACCCCAGGCCTGGCTCCAGGGTGGGACCCCGGCTCTGCCGTACCGGGCGAAGTCACGTGCCTCGATATTTTGTTCTTCATGAGGGGTTCTTGAACCATTCTTTGTCTGACCCATCACCTAGAGCCTGTTTGCCATGGGAGACCCTACCAGGGGCATTTAGGCCCCAGACAACATAGCCTCTAGGATCATTTGAGCACTCAAACCCCTCCACCACGTTAAGGTGATGGTTCAAGGAGGGGTGGTTTTAGATGAAGGGTGTAAAATTCAGGGTTTCTACTGAATTAGATCAGGTACATTACTTTTGTTGAGACCATCTGTGGGTGATAGTGTTTTGATCTATGTGTAAGCCCGAGCAGTCAAATGATTATTAGCAGAATTTACCAGAAAGTGAATCGGACTGCCATGCTTTTGGAGCATGCTGAGGGGAATTGACCTTCGTCATTGCAGACAAAACATATGCATAATGTTGCATGAGATTGTAATGTGGTGATTGAGTCATTGCTGCAACATGTGAATAGCACTTGTATAAAAAGAGTTGGAGTGGTGCCTCTATGCTTTATATATGGTGTATCAAACTCGTGAATCTGTTGCCTGAAAGATCTTTGATGGTCTGATTTAGCTTGTGATCAAATTGTGTATGATACAGAATTAGATGCTTATGGAGGCAATAAACATTATTTACCTAGGGCAGCACATCTAACTGCATTAAATGCAAGGCAGATACACAACATGTACATAAAATGTAACTTTACTCTGGGGACTAGATGCATTGTAGGCCTGGGCTGCTTTAAGTTTCTAATGATACGATAACAATAACATCTGAAACAAAAATATATAATATGTAAAGGATTTTATTTCAAACAAAACAAACAAACAAAAAAAACCCAGCAATTCTATTGCTGCTTTAAAATAACACAATATTCATTACAATTTTAATAATCTTACCTATAACTTTTTTTCATATATTTGAAACTTTTTTCCTATATTTTAAACTTTTTTTAATCCTGACCATAGTGTATTCAGCCTCTCACTCTAGAACCACTGGAGATACGCAGCAATAACTGGGTGAATCATTTTTATACACAAACCCCAGCGAAAATATTGAATAAACACCTGAATTAACACCTGCTAAATTTAAATGTAGCCTGCAGTTAGCTGCCTAAGCAATATGCCACTCAAAGCAGGTGGCATGTTGCTGTGGGGGTTTAAACTGTGATTTAAAAGCACCCTACTGGTCCATGTTTTCCACAACATGAAACATTTCCAAACAGTGGACATTGCCTTTTTTGTCATTAAGGCTAAGTTGTAGGGGCCATTTTTCAAACAGCTGACTGGAAATGCACAGCAATGAATGGGGGAGGGGCAGCATTGCTCTGAGCTTCATAAATCCATGGGAAGCACCTGTCATTCCAGCCTTTTTCTGTAGCATCTCATTACCAATGATGGGGGGCAGGGCACACAGGGGTGGGGGTGGGGGGGGTGGGGGTACACCAAAATCAAGAGCTATGACTGACTTTATGTTGTACAATTACTGTATAATAGGAACGACAAAGAAACATAGGCAATTTGTCTTATGGTTTGTTTATACAAATGAGCATTTCACATCCTGAGTATTTTTAATAGTTCTATTCTTTAAAATAACTAGATTTTTACAAAATGAAAACCATTACAAAATGATTCAAAATGTACATACTAAAAAGAATATGTTTTATGTAACGTATTCACTAAACACTAGATAACAATGACAAAATTCAATCACACTGTTAAAATTAATTCAAATGGTGCCACTGCTCACTAGAAGGGCTTTTAGAGCTGTGGAAACTGTATATTGGTACATTATTGTCATTTTGAAACTTTAGCATTAATTTTTGCTGGTTACTGCCATGTACTCACTTCATAGCAATCTTAAGAAATTAGCCCTTGTACTTGTATTTCTTTCATAAGGCTGCAGACCTTTGCCCTGTTAGGAAGTGTAACACCTCAAAACCATTTGTATAAGGTGACTTTAACCAAGGTAGCCATTCTTTTATTCTTTAGGGGGATATAAGGATAGTATCACAATTAAAACTCACTGATATGGCTTTGCAATAGTTAGGTTTAGCTAACTTATTTCTTTTAGGACTCCAAACAAACATAAATGAATGCAACTCTAAAGCATGCTTTTTATTTGATGTTAAATTATGACATAATTGCCAATAAACTGTGAGCACGATGCTTAGTAAATCAGTTTGCAGATTCTCTGTAAAGCAGACTCCTATTTATTACCAGATTTATTATCACTTCCTGACAGGCACAAAGGGGTAATAAATCATGGTCATAATGTTCAAGATGCAGAGTTACATATAGATGAAAACTGAATCTTCTCAAACATTATGTATGCATTCTGGTGCTAATATGAAGGCATTTATTGCTCTTGCACATACAAACAACTTGCAGCTTCCTGGCACTATTAGAAGGACGCACCGGTATTCTTGGACATCATAATCCACGTCCCCCTTGTTGCACATTAGCAGCTGAAAGGAACAGTATGGCCTAATGGAAGTGTACTGAACTGTAATATAGATTCCTGCAGTGAAGTGTGATGGGAACCTTGGGGACACATGTGCCTGACATAAGTTTGGCCTCAAAATAGGAAATGCTTTGACAGTGTACCAGGTGTGTGCTGTTTGGCTCTATTAGTCGTGTGTTTCTTTAGGTGTGTGTGCGGAAACCAGCTGGGTCTGTATAGACACAGATAGTAATGTTTAAAGGTGAGACAAACAACGTGTACGTGGCAGCTTGTGATCACAGGCTGCCTACGATATTAAGCTCTGAATATATTATTTGTGTGATTCTTTGTTCTATTTTAAGGTGGAACTGGCACATTTTTTCTGTATGTAATCATTAGTTACTAAGATCACGTTTTAAAGTTAAAACCCAAATATTATATACATGTGAAATTTTAAGATCACTTCGTGCCATCTAAAGCCTCACAGTGACTCGTCCTGCAGCAGCTGGTGTTGCTTGTGAGTGTCACAGCTCTCTGCACAAGTCCACAGGAGATTTACTCCACCCAGCTTAGCATCATGACAAAATCCTGCTTCTTTCACACTATCCACCCCCTCCCTCCTCAAAAACTCTGTCCTCTCACCACTGCTCCTCAAATCCAGCACATCCAACACATAATCTCAGCCACTGCAGCAAGTCTCTTTGCTGTAGCATGGGAAGAGAGAAAAACATGCTTCCCTTTCCTTTTTTTTCCCTCTCTTGCCATGCTTGCATTGTGTACAACAGTGATTGTCTCAGAGAGGCATTGGTGGAAATGTGTCTGCTGTGTGCATTCACTCTTTGTGTTAGTAGTTGTCGACCTGAGGGGAGTGTAAACGGCTGGCAGTGATTCAGGAGGCAGGTTTATGAAAATAGCATCCACATTAAAAACCCAATGGGAGTAGAGGGAAGATTATGCTTCAGCACACACATGTGGGCTCCTGCAATGTCAACACTTGAAGTAGCATTCCCCCTTCATTGCCTCTGTCTGCTGTTGCACAGTGCCTTTTTTCGGCATCTGGCTGCACTGTTAGTCTTCTGTGGATGACTCAATATTTCTCAACACATGTAGGTGCGAGTTTGCATTTATTTCTATGTCTATTTATGAGCGAAGCATGTCTATGGAAGTAGTGTCACAAAACTATTCCTTGACATGTCATAAACTGTCCAGTTGTTTCACCTCTGGGCACAGATATATTGGCCTACATGGATCCAAATATCATATATTCCCTCATACTTCTAACTGCATGCGATCTCCCTTTTTTATTATCTACAGCCAGGCTTCCTTGTGTGCCGGCCAGGCGGCTGCAAAGGCTGAATAATTCAATGCTACACTCCGTGAAGGTTGGCAGGGTATGAATGTAGCGTACTGTATGATTGTGAGTGTGTGTGTATACAGTATGCATCTTCGTTGAGTGGGCAAGAGTGGGGGCCGGCACGGAGCAGACCGGTCTGTGTGAAGCCAGTTGATGTTGGCAGCTTTGGAGGCCTTGCAGTCAGGAAGCGGGGACTCGTTAGAATTTAGCCATTGGGTAACAGGGACCCGTTTTTTTGTCTATGTATGTGTGTTTGCAGGAAGGACATCATAACAGAATAACCTGAAGACTGCACAGTCAGTTTCTCTTCTTCATATGTTAGTCCTTCTCTGGAAATTGTATGAAATCCTGGTCCTTGTTTCGGTTGAGAAAAGCTCAAAGGTGGAAAAGGAGCAAATAGTTTCAGGAACATACAGGCCTCCTTGTATTTTTATAGCGCTTATGCAACCATTTACTGCTATTGCTGTAGAAGAGTAAGATTACCTAAATTATTTATATTTGCAAAATGCTGGAATAATGACAATTCATTTTCCCCCAAATTCAAAGGTTGTGGTACATTCTGCACATTTCCTTAGTATTTTGCTGTATAGTCTTGAAAGTACAACTTGGGTCAAACATAATGGATATCCGTCCACAAGCAAAGTAATTCATTACAACATGGAGACCACCCCCCATGCTTTACAGTGGTCTCATGCTTGTGTCACCTTTTTCTCCAAATGTAATGATGCTCATTGTGGCAAAAAAACAAAATGTTTGTTTTATCAAACCAAAGTATATGTCTCAAAAAATTAAGGTCTTTCTGTGGGTCAAATTTCTGACCCACATGCAGAAACACTCAGGAGAATGAAAAGTTAAATTGTTCATTTATAGCTGAAAACAGATGGAGCTTGATCCAAGCCGGTTTTCGGGAGGGTCCGGGAGGGTGTGCCACTGAGAGACGGGGAAAGAGAGAAGGTGAGCAGAGTAGAAACTTAATTGTAAAGAATGATTCTGAGACATTAATGTTCTAACTGTTGGTGAGCAGCAATCCAGACCATGGGAGGATCAAGCAGAGTCCAGAGGTGTATGTCCGTGAGAGAGATGACATGCAGATGGTGGATGTTTGTTGGAGGGCGAGCAGAGAGTGAAGTCCGATGGTTGCCAGTCATAGGAGCTGTGATTTAAGAGGTAATTGAGCTGTCGTGCTTGAACAAGGAGACTGGTTACTCCACGGAGGTGAGGAGCCAGGGAATATCCAGGAAGTAACCTTGGAAAAAGGAGCAGGGAGTCAGGTTACATTTTAAACTTTGGTTATACAAGCAAATCCTGAAGCAAGACACGGACGGCTAGAAGTACCACTATGGCTGATGACCAGTGTTGAATGACCAGCAGCCAGCTCCTCTTAAGGTCCATTGATAAAGCTGATGAAGCTGATTCGATGCAGGTGTGCAGGCCTCAGCAGTTCAGCAACTCCTACCATATTACCCTGCAGGTCCAGGAGAGGGAGGGAGAGAATGCACAGACAGAACAATGCTGGATCCCTGACAGCCTTGGCCTCTGAGTGCATTTGTTAACTGAAGTCTGACTTTTTATGTTGCTCTATGTTCTTCTTTGCTGAGTGGACTTTTAGCCATGATGGCTGGACATTTCCAAGGTGTTTATATTTGCGCCTAATTGTTTGAATAGATGAGCGTGCCACCTTCAGCTATCTGAAAACTGTAGCCAAGAATGAACCAGACTTGTAGAGGTCCACAATTCTGTTCCTAATCTTTTGTCTGCTTTCTTTGGGCTTTTTTTTGCTGTCAGGCAGTGAAGCAAGGAAACAAATATGTCACAACTATCTGATTCATTTGTTAGATAGTGGTAAAAAAATATCTAAAGTAATATCTTTTGAAGTGTATGTAAAAACTCAAACAATATTACCACCCTAAATTTGAGTTTCACGTTGAAATAAATTCACTGATGTGCCTCCAATGTTACCTCAAATGTTGCGAATTAACCTATCTGAACTTTATAAAGCCATCATCATCATCATCTCTTTTTTAAAAGAAATTGTTCTGTTCTGTTAGGTTTACATAGTCATAAAATATTTTGGATATTTTTAAATATTTTTAAAATTATTTTTACATACAGCAAATATAAATAAATTTTGTCAAGCTGTCCTGCCACAGGAAAGGTTTGGTCTGATTTACTGT
This sequence comes from Girardinichthys multiradiatus, assembly GCF_021462225.1. NCBI lineage: Eukaryota > Metazoa > Chordata > Actinopteri > Cyprinodontiformes > Goodeidae > Girardinichthys > Girardinichthys multiradiatus. The sequence continues at coordinate 32,017,101 of NC_061802.1, forward strand.
CATGCAGTGAGGTTATGTGTAAACGTAAATGTAAACTTAAAGGTTATGTGTAAACTTAAATGTAAACTTAAAGGTTATGTGTAAACAAAGCTCTTTGTAAACATCTGATTTCAACTGTACAATTGACAATATTACCACACTACTTTTCCCATTAAATGGGCTTTATTTTTTCTTGAGTGTGTGTTTGTGTGCACTCCATATTGGTTTATTTCGTCATGTTGCACAAAGTAAAGCGATTTTATGCTAGAGTGCTCCCATGGGAACAGCTTCCATGCCTCATGAAAACATACACCTATGTGTGCACATGCTCTCACACTCATAAACATACATGGTACTTAAAGAGGTGTACTAGTAACACACAAGAGCACACAGAGTGGCTGTTGCACAGTTGCTCTTTTTCCACCTTCAGCCTTTTTTCCTCGCCTTCTTCCTCAGCGCTGGTCCTCTGGTGCCTGTTTAACACAAACACACAAACAGATGTAGATTTGGAGTATTTCCTTTTCCTTTTTTGTGGTGGATAATCTAGATATTTAGACAAGTTTTTCACACCTCAGAGGGCTGACTTTCAAGGGTATTTTTGGTTGAAAAAAGGATGAGGGGGTGCAGATCCTGTGTTCCACGCCTGTCTTTTAAGATTAAAATCATTTTTGATCTCGAAATTTCATTTAATGCACTGTACAAGTTTCAGTGTATTTTATTAGGGTTTATATGTTAAATCAACAGAAAGTAGCACATAATTGTGAGGTGTAAGTTAAATATATAGTGTTTTCACCCCTCCTTCATAGAACCAACTGCTGTTGCTGATGTAACTGCTGTTACATCTGCAAGTCTTTTGGAGACCCGGTTTGCAAATCTTGAAACTGAAATTTTTGCTGTTTCTTCTTCTTCTTCTTCTCCACATTGGTATGTACTTTGACTTGACCATTGCATAACACATGAATATATGATGATCTGAACCATTTCATTGTAGCTCTGGCTGTATATTTATGCTTGTTTCCCTGCCAAAATGTGAACCTTAAAGCCGGTCTCAAGTCTTTTGTAGCCTCCAACAAGAAAAATTAAAATGATATGCTGTCAGCATGTTTCATATCAGATATGTAGTGTGTTCAAGGTCATGTGCAGTGTTAGTTTTTAATCAAAGTAACTTTTTGCAAGCTAAAAAATAATAATTCTGATCTATGTGACTTGTGACAAATTTCAAAGAAAATGTTGCATGATTTTCATTCACCAATGGCTTTCTTCTTGCCACTATTCCACAAAAACTAGATTAGTGAAGTACACGATTGAAAGATTTTCTGTCAACAGACTCTCCCACCTAAGCTTTGGATCTTTGCAGTCCCTCCAGGGTTACCATGGGTCTTGGTACCTTGGGTCTTGGTACCTATTTCCATCTTCAGATGATGGATGAAACAGAGCTCGGTGAGATATTCAGAGCTTAGGATATTATTTTATAATCTATCCCTGCTTTAACCCACAACTTTGTCTCTGATGTTTCTGGTGCACCCCTTAGATTGTATTGTTCTTTTTGTTTGCTAATGTTCTACAGGGGTTGGACAATGAAACTGAAACACCTGGTTTTAGACCACAATAATTTATTAGTACGGTGTAGGGCCTCCTTTTGCGGCTAATACAGCGTCAATTCGTCTTGGGAATGACATATACAAGTCCTGCACAGTGGTCAGATGGATTTTAAGCCATTCTTCTTGCAGGATAGTGGCCAGGTCACTACGTGATACTGGTGGAGGAAAACGTTTCCTGACTCGCTCCTCCAAAACACCCCAAAGTGGCTCAATAATATTTAGATCTGGTGACTGTGCAGGCCATGGGAGATGTTCAACTTCACTTTCATGTTCATCAAACCAATCTTTCACCAGTCTTGCTGTGTGTATTGGTGCATTGTCATCCTGATCCATGGCACCGCCTTCAGGATACAATGTTTGAGCCATTGGATGCACATGTCCTCAAGAATGGCTCGGTAGTCCTTGGCAGTGACGCGCCCATCTAGCACAAGTATTGGGCCAAAGGAAGGCCATGATATGGCAGCCCAAACCATCACTGATCCACTCCCATGCTTCACTCTGGGCATGCAACAGTCTGGGCGGTACGCTTCATTGGTGCTTCTCCACACCGTAACTCTCCTGGATGTGGGGAAAACAGTAAGAGTGGACTCATCAGAGAACAATACATGTTTCACATTGTCCACAGCCCAAGATTTGCGCTCCTTGCACCATTGAAACTGACGTTTGGCATGAGGATGAGTGACCAAAGGTTTGTCTATAGCAGCCCGGCCGTGTATATTGACCCTGTGGAGCTCCTGACGGACAGTTCTGGTGGAAACAGGAGAGTTGAGGTGCACATTTAATTCTGCCGTGATTTGGGCAGCCGTGGTTTTATGTTTTTTGGATACAATCCGGGTTAGCACCCCAACATCCCTTTCAGGCAGCTTCCTCTTACGTCCACAGTTAATCCTGTTGGATGTGATTCGTCCTTCTTGGTGGTATGCTGACATTACCCTGGATACCGTGGCTCTTGATACATCACAAAGTCTAGCTGTCTTGGTCACAGATGCGCCAGCAAGACGTGTACCAACATTTCGTCCTCTTTTGAACTCTGGTATGTCACCCATAATGTTGTGTGCATTTCAATATTTTGAGCAAAACTGTGCTCTTACCCTGCTAATTGAACCTTCACACTCTGATCTTACTGGTGCAATGTGCAATCAATGAAGACTGGCTACCAGGCTGGTCCAATTTAGCCATGAAACCTCCCACACTAAAATGACAGGTGTTTCAGTTTAATTGTCCAACCCCTGTACCTATGAGGCTTTAACAGAAGTTTAGTATTCTTACATATACTGAATGACTTACAAGTGCACACTATTTACCGATTAGGAGACTTCTGAAATAGTTGGATCTAATTTAGGGGTACAGGAACAAAATGGGGGCACAATACAGATACATCTCATGCTTCTTCTCCATATATAATTTTCCTTCCACTTGGAGCTAATAGGACGGTAGTGTAACAGCACACTCATTTGATCCAGATCCTGCATAGTTTTTCTCCTTTATCCCTGAGACAATGTCCCAAGTTCCCTTCCAAGCTGCTCGAATGCTCGGCATGTTTGGTAGTACCAGTGCAAGCCACTATTCTTTGTAATGAGATGGCACACAGAACCTGTCTTATTGATGCGAACCTCTAAGCTAAGAACGTAATACGAAACATTAATGGACTTTTAGCTAATTAAGAAATAATGCTGAGGATCTTCCTAAGACAAACGTGCCTGGAGAGCCAAGACAAAAAAAAAACCTGTCTATGTTCAAATTTTGTGGTTACTGTTATAGTTTTTGCATCTTCTCGCCAAGAAGAAGATAGTTTTCAGTTTAAAAGCAAGTTTTCACTAATACGAGTTTTCACAGATAAAAAGTACATAAAAATAACATTTAAGCAGGTTTTTTTAGGGGGGAAATCTGCAGTAGTTGAATAATAATTTTCTCTCCTTAATTATTAAACAGTTTAAAGTCATTGTCACAATATGTGATGATAATTACCTTACAAACTCTCCAGAGTTCATGACCCTGCCTGCAGTAGCAGATGACTGGATTTTGACCCCTATCTGTGACATTAGTGCTGATGATGTTATAATGTTAACCCCCCCTCCACTGCTTGTAGTTTACATCTTGCTCTTCAGGGGAGATGCAACATCAAATACGAAAATAATCCACATCTCACTGTGCCCATTAGGCCACTTCACAGTGAGAAGTGTGCTATTTTTTTCCAGAGGTGCAGGTTTGCAAAAAAAAAAAAAAAAACTGAATTATTAATGTTTTCGATATTTTTAGCCAGTTTAACCTATTTCTGGTTGTGGCTGGAGACTGCTCGCCCGCCAGTCTGTGAGATGCAATCATGTGACACAACTGTGATCTGGGTTATAGAGCTGTATTTGGTGTTTAACAGGAATAAAAAAAAAACAACAACAAAACAGTGTATGTGTGTTGCGAGGTTTCAGCCGTGAATGTCACTGCTCGCATGACAGAGTTACAAGTGGCAGTTTGGTTTATTTTGATCCTGTGTAGCTCACGTGATCTAATGTCAATTTAGCTGATGTACTACATGTAGCGGTAAAGCTAAACCAGATGAATCTGGATTTATCCCAACCTGCCAGATATGACAGTGCAAAGCTGTGCAAGAGTCAAGGCCCAGATAGTGAGTGATAATCCATCTGTGGATCCATGTACAAGCTTGTACAGGTGTGCCACTGATTGCAGACACAAAGAAATACAGCAAAATTGAGCAGAAGGTGTGTCTGCATGGATGACAAACTATGTTGATTCTAATAAATGGGTTTGAATATGTCATAAGGGAGAAAAGATTAACTCATAAAAGCTTGATTTCCACACAAGACAGCATCTAAAAAAAGAAAGGCGAACGTGGATGAAAAACATGATGACGAAGATCGCACTTAAAATGCATCTCAGCTGACATCTTACTAGTTGGATCTTGTGTCTTTAGGAGGGAAGAGGGCAATGAAGAATGAGTGTGTAACAGATTAGATAAAAAAAGTGACAGAATACTCGAAACAGAGAACAAGAGGAAAGAGGGGGAGAGGGTGCCACCAGGCTTGTGTTGGCATCTTCCAGTCATATGTTCAGAGTTAAAACATATAATATGTTGCCCCTGCAGGTATCTGTCCACATTGGTGCAAGGATGTTGCATGCGTGCACCCAGCATGTGTCATGTATCTGTGCTTGGCTGTTTAACAGCAAATGGCCGTGTGGTGGAAGCACAGAGAGCTCATTTGTAAGGCAGATCTGGCCCCGCTTTGGTATACCGTCCACAGAGAGAGCATGAGGGGGCTGCACAGCACGACAGCCAGCATTTGTCAGCAAAAATCAGGACTAATGAAATACAGTGCACATGACCGGAGGGCAAGGAGAGGAGGGTGACTGACAGGAGTTGTGAGCGGAAACAGCCCGTGGCAGCCCTCTACCATAGCTTTAGCCAGCCAAAATGATTTGTTTCAGGCCTCGCTCGCCCCTTCCAACCACCCCCACACCCCCACCCCAAACCCTTCGTTTCATCCCATCCCAGTTGAGGGCAACGAAATGAGGCATGGGGGGGAGAGGAGTGAGGAGCGGCATGTGTGAGGGTCCCCAGGGGTAATGACACAGAATACAAGTGTAAGGGGAATGCTAGTGATGGGTCTGCTCATGCGGAAGAGGCATTTGCATTGCAGAAGAGATCTGGCAGTAGGCCTCGCTCAGGGAGCCGGTGTCAGGGTGATCGCTTATGGTGAGGGCTTCTGTCGTCTGTCCCGCAGAATACCCGGATGATGAGCTAGCATCAACTAGATCAAGTATGTCGGCACATTCAATACTGGAATCTGCAAGCTCTTTGTCACTTTTATCAAAGGTGTATATTACCTTTATTTTAAATGCTCCTGCTTTGTCTGTCATTGCAGCCTTGAAGCCTTTCAAATACACGGTAACAATAAGCTTGATGGTGGCAGAATAGCAGAGAACATGAATTATAGAGTTTACTGCCAGCGGCAATAGTCTGTGGCTTCAAAACTCTTTCAGATGGGGCTGAAAGAGTTTAGAAGCCAATTGTAAATAATTCAAAATAAAGGTGGCATAGCTAGTGTCCTAGAGGCTGTTACCTCAAATTTAGGTGAAACACAAAACCTTCCAGATTTCCAAAACAACCCCTAAACATTTTTCATGGTTGTATCAAAAACCCAAGAAGTGGTTTTAGGGACAAACACATCACTGGGAAACACTGTTGTTTTTAGAATTTGTTGGCACAGGATAGGCCCTTGCACGTTTGGTGCGCACATGGGTGGATAAGAGCCTGAAACACTGCATGTGCATGTTTCACTGAGTTGTTCTTTTCTATAGTCAGTCCTTGGGATTCCCTGCACAGCTGTGGCAATAAGTTTCAACATAATTTATAATTTCCTTTCCATTTCACAAATATGCAACGTTCATAAAATCCAAATTAAAATATGTTGATATTTGTGGTTGTAACATGACAACATCTGGAAAAACTAAAGGGTTGTGAATACTTTTGCAGGGCTCTGTAGTTTGAGATGAATGATTTTTGAATCACTGAAATGTAAAAACTAGTTAATAAGACATAAGGTATCAGACGAGAGTGGGAAGTGTTGATAGTTGGCATCACTGCCTGATCAAGGTTCCTGGTTTTAACTCTGAACAGCTGAATGCCACCAAGTCCAGAAACGTCACAGAGGCAATAATTAGGTTGACAGCATCACCCCCACTTACTGAGTGTGCACTTCCTCTCAGATTATCATATTCATCGAGTATGGATTGCTTGGAAGAACAAAAAAGAAAAGAATGAGGAAAGGAAGCAGGAGAAGTGAAATGAGCAAAGCATTTTAGAGCCAAAGCAAACATGCATCTCAGATCCCTGTGCATCTCATTGATAATCTATATAATAGCCCACTCTTTGCTTTGCTTTGTCAATATTTTAATATGTGATATTGACAGGAGTCTTGAAATGTCTCACCAGCAATTCTCTGAGGAAGAACCTGAAGCGCTGCCCCTTACTTGTCTCAGCACAGTCGGTGTGTGCATCATTTACCAAACAGCTGCAGTACCTTGGTTATTTCTGTACATTTCCGTTTAAACTTTAGACTATTTTATTGTCTAAGAGTCTTATTTACTCGGGCTCATAGTTTTCTTTATCACCTAAAATGAGAGTGTTTTAAATTCAAACAAAGTCAACTTTCAGCACATTTTTCTGGGCTAAATAGGAACAGTTACCAGCAGATACAAAATATGTACAAAAGCCTAAAAATGAAAAGTTACTATATAGACTTGGTTGCATCAGAATGAAACTCTTTGCTGTAATTCTCTCAAGAAAATTGACATAACATTCCCTACCATGGTCCTCCTTATGTTTTGTGTCATGATGAACATGGGTCCTCCATTAACTCTTTGCCATGTTTCAAGCTGTTTTTAAACGTTTTAATCACTGCTCATTTAATCATTCTATGGGAGTATTGTAGCTATTTTTTTGCGGCCAATTCCTGACTTATGAAGATCAACAAACATCTGTCTGACTGAACAGTCAGGTTGTATTCTCTTTCCCATTTTGAAGAGGATTAGTGTCATGCCATAACACCTCAACTAAACAGACGGTTGTGGATTTCTAATTGAAAGTTATTAGACTTTTATCAAGTTAGGCAATTTAAATGCTTAGTTCACAATTATTTGAACTAAGCACCAGTGACTTTCTGAAAAATAAAAAAACTTTTTATCTCCCAAGTATTATAGTCAGAAAACCAAAAAGAAATCAACTGGTCAAAATAAGGTCAGACCTCTTCATACTGGAAGTCAACATACTGGGAACACCTCTTTACCATTAAAAATAAGAAAATGCAGCAACTGCTTTTTGTACATATAGTTTGTAATTTCATTCCATAGATAATATGGCACGACCAAATGTAGGCTTTACTATGACAAATTTTAAATTTTGCCTGTTTTTGCTGTAGCTTAATGACATCCAGTACATAAAATGTTTTTCAGATCTCCTGTTAGGCTTTAATGGGTGTGATGATGAATTTGGGCTAATGGTATTTGCTTACTGATGGAGGAACATGGGAATGTACAAGTATATGTGAGTGCTACCATAAGGTGAGATACAGCTGCTCTCAACATCACACAACTCCATGAACTGTTTGTTGCACTGCTTCTGTAAACATTACAGCCCAACATTAATAATGACTTTAGTAAAGATACACAGTCTGAGGGACTGAAGCAGGGAACATTTATTTAGACTTTATTTTACCTTTTTTTTATGATTTGTTATTGAAGAATCTATCAGTCTCTTTAACATTAAAGTGGTGTATAGAGTTTGCTGTGTGGCTTTCTTGCCTCGTTCAATCAGAACACATTGTGTGTGCCACGCAATGATTCTCTTCTTTTTCCTCTTTCATTTTTCTGCTTGTTTCATGCAGCTTTGTCAGAGAGCTTCCTTTCATTCTTTGATAATTTATTCCATCTCTAAAACATTTTGAACTTCAGTGAGGACTTGCAAATGCATCTCAAATTAATTTGATGGATTCATTTTGTGGCGTTTGCCTCATGGGTTTGCTTTTACTCCAACATGATTCATATCTTCCTGTTGAGATTTGGGCAAGCCATTCTGTCCAGTCCTTTTCTTTATCTGCTTGTTCTTTTAGCCAAAAATTTTTACTTTCTAGTTATGAACGTTAATTTGAGTGTTCAAGACTTTCCTGCCATCAAACCCAGAAGTTGTTACAATCACATCCATTTCATTCACATTTTTCTTTGTGAAGTAGCTCAATTTAGGTCAGACTGGACAGATAGCATCTGTAAAAAGTAATTTTCAATTCTTCTCACAAACTCTCAACTGGATTTATCCTTTTGGTTTGACTGGGCCATTTTAACACATGGATATCCTTTGATCTGAACCAATGTAGCTCTATCAGAATGTTTAGAGTGTTATCCTGCTACAAGGTGAACCTTTGCCCCATTTCTTTGACCCTCTAATAGGTTTTCTTCCAGTAATGCCCCTTTTTTTCTCCGCTCCATCCACTATAACATCATGCCTGACCTATTTCCCTGTCCTGGCTAAAGAAAATCATCCCACCAGCATGATGCTGCCACCACAGTCCTTCTTCCTTGATGATAATCTGTTCAGGGTGATAGTCACTGTTAGTTATCTGCCACAAATAGCATTTCATATGAATCATTTTCCTTCATCTTAATAGTTAATATGTTCTAGCATTTTTTGAATAATCACATAAAACATTTTATTTTGTGGTTGTAATGTGACAAAAACTATTACAAGGTCACGGATGTGGAGTTTTTTTGTGAGGCGTTATAGATATTCCTTGAATGCTTTCAGAGAATTTCCACTAGATTTGACTATGAGTTCATGAGTATAATTCATAAGTTGTGAAAACAGGCACAGAAATCATCAAGGCATGGTGGAAGTCTTTTTCAGGTACCAGAAGTGCAGTGAGGGATTGTATTGTTCCTATCATGAAAAGTTATTTGGGCCGATGACTATTAGACAATTTGACAGTTATAGTTTATACAAATCGTGTTTAAAAATGGTTAAATACCAACCAGATTTGTTAACACTAACTGTTACTTTGTCATCGTATTTATTTTTTGAGGGGGAATTCTTTTTGTCTTGTTAGTGTTATTTGTTAGTATTTTCAGCCAGTGGGAGGATTTAAATGTTTGTAGAGTTTTATGTTTTTTTGTTGTAGGATTTTAGGATGATTTTGTAACAAATGAAACATTGCCTTTGGCTGACTCTGACACATTTATTTCGCCTGTTCATTATTTGGGCACTATCCCACTCAAAAAATAACAAAAGTTAAAAAAGTACCAGAACTGCAAAAGAGTGAAAAGTTAATGAAGCAATAAGACCAGCACCTCTTAACCAAATAATGCATAAAAACTTGATATTACAGCAAAGACCACAACAAAACCGCAATAAAAATGTCACACAGTGAATCTTTATCCACAAAAACATATGGATAGTGAGTTTTTGCTTGTTAGATTCCCATTTACTTCTTTCCTTTTTACATTATGTGTACTTATGTGAAGGGCAAACAACCTCTGGTCATTTCGGCAGGAGAATTGTAATTATATTCATAAGGTTCATTCATAAGGTTTAAGTCACCACAGTCAGTTGAAGCAAACAACAACAAAATGGGTTAATATTGAGATATTAATTTAAATCTAGGAGAATAAAAAACCAAATAGGAAAAAGAAAGCTGGTTTTTGAAGTGGGGAATGCATTCAGTGGACTTGTTAGACCACAAGGACGGTGAAGGATGCCATATATAAACAAAACAATGATTGTGAACATTTAAAGCTCTGCAGGGAACTGTTAAGTAACTTTCCACAAGATGAATTGGAAGTCATCAGCAGGGCAGTGAAAGTCTGTCATGTCCTCTGACACATCTAAAAGCACTTAGCCTGCTTCTGCTGAATGAACGGGATCTGATAATGCGAGATTTATTGTAGTGTCTGTACATAGCAGGAGCCCTGTGGGTATAGGCTGGCCAGCTACGGTACCGCTTAAGTATTTTTTCAGTGTGGAATGAAGAGGAGAAAATAAAAGCCTTTTCGTTCTTTCTCTCCTTCAGTCTCTTTTGCTTTCATCTGAATCCTACAACCCTGCTATTTTGTGCAGCCAAAATCCACTACCCCACCCTCGCTGCCTCCTGCTGAGGTTGCTTGACAGTGGCCTCACTGTAGCTCACAAAAATAGAACATAAAGTTAGAACGGCAATAGAGATGGCAACTCATCTATGGATAAGCATGGAGACCCGCTTAAAGATTTTTTTAATCTAACAAAGGAAAACTAAGGATCACCAAGATGTAAAAAGGCAGAAATAGTTGCTGTATTCCGAAATGGAGCAATAGGCTGTTGTTTAATTGTTAGATTTGACTCTGCGAGTCAGCTGTATTAACAATGTTTCTCAGCTGCAGGTACAGAGGACCTGTAAAAAGTTGGAATGTTGTCGTGAAAGAAGTAGAGATGCACTGTTAAGGCTTTGACCAGCAAGTAGCGATTTTAGTTCATTTTTCTCTTCCAGAACTATAATTACCAAGTAAAGCATAATAGCATTTGTATAGCTTCCTTCTATTAACAGTCTTCAATTGTTTATTATTATTTTAAATTCAGTTAATACATAAAAGACAGATTATTACAAATTTCTAATTTTATAAGGTCTTCCTTATTTGCTACTACAGATTATCATGAAAAAAGGCCATTAGTGTGGTTAAAAAGCTGTGTCTATGTGTGAATGTCAACTACCAAAAGTCTTCCACTATTTCCTCATCCAGCTTTCTACTGAAATCAGGTCAGAGTCAGTTCGCCTCCTTTCCAATTGGACCATATTTCCCCAAGGCCTTTAGTTGGCAGCATCTGTTCATATTTCATTTATTTCCGATCAAAACTATTATATATACGTATAAAACAGCAAAGGAGCGAAATGACCACTGAAATTTAACAGCTTTCTTTAAAATACAACTCTGGAATTTGCATTTATCATTTTCCAGTTGTGGAGAAGTGTAGAAAATATTAAAGAATATTGAAAAAAATATTGGTTTTCTAGACTTATTTTCTTCTTCCTTTTTCTAAAAGATAAAACATAATAATGCCTAACAAATGTTGTAGATTTACATAGATTTTTTACACAATGTGCTTGTATCTACAAACAGAACAAAGGTACCAGTGTTCATAAACAGCGTTGTATAATCTATATGCATGCATAGGATACCTCAGTCCAAATCCTCACAAATCCTAAAGCTATAGTTTTTGAAATAAATCAGATTTAGTTTAGTCCAGATGCCAAAAAAGAAGTGAAATAGCTCTTTTAACAGTGTATACTTCACTCAAATGTCCAAAATTATAGAATTTTGAAATAAAGTCTATAGAAATACCCTTTTACATTCTTTGCTTCCTCAAACTCATTGATTTTGAGTTTTCTTCCCACAGTATCAACTTTATACAAAGAAGAGTGGTGCTGCTAGTAACCAGGTAATGCTTAGGTACGGTACCTTCACTGATCAAAAAAAAAATAAATAAATAAAGTATGTATTTTTTAGTTTCTAGGTGGCCGACTGCCATTCAGGCATGATCATGCAACAAAATTGGCCGATTTTTCTGTGCATCTCCAGAAATTGGAAATGACCCAAAAGTATTTGAAAGCAGAGGGTTTGCAACAGGGTTGTAAAACTAATATGATTTTTACCTCTTTTTAATGAATTTTAGTATGGCAGCACACAGATCCTTTCTAATACAAAATCTTTCAGGCTGCAGAAGATTGTGGTCGATACAGAAGTACTGAGGGCTTTGAACATCCCCCTTCTCTCATCCTCCAGAAAGGGAGTAGAAGGGGCCCTGCAGCAACACAGTAGGGCTAAGTCTCTATTAACACCATCTACATAACGCCTAAGAGGTCCCTACGTTGGATGGGACAGTGTCCAGATTAGCTGAAAATGAGAACAACAAAGGCTTGTTTGTCTTCTTGTTATTGCCTGGAAGGTGGGAAGAGATGCTGTGTTTTTCTGAGTGACTCAAAAACAAGGGTAATCAAAACCAATTTAAACAGACAGAAAAATGTTTATAGTTTTTATGTGTGCTAGTGTGTTGTCACAACAGCTTAGGAGTCACAAATGTAAAAACATTGGGTTTTTTATTACTTCCCACAAACAATTGCTGTTGAGTTGCTGCAGTTTTACTTGCATAAACTCCCATGTGAGTGATGCACACAATAATCATCACCAAAGGCATAAACTGTTCCCAAGATTCAAAATGATGCAGACATATGAATCCCTCCCCCTCAGACCCCCATCCACTCAGATTGTGCATTTCTCTACAGTAGTCAAACATCATTCTCCAGCTGTCATTTAGAGCCATCACACTGTTGTGAAACAAATTATATGCTACCTGTGTGTTTGACATTCTAAGTGTCAGTGTTTGGTTTGACTAATGGATTTCTTCTGACAGAGAAGTGGATGGGATCTCTTAGTGTCACCATGTGAATTGCAAACACAGTGAGCAAAACGGATGGCCCTGTGCTTATTATGTGTCTGTTATTCTGCAACTAACATCGTCGGCGATAGATAGATGGAGGAGAAAACGGCATTTTTTTATTTATTTTGTGAGCATAGTGGTTGGTCCTGTATATTAAAGATTTTTAAAAGTAGGTGACTGAAAACATTCAGACTAGAATACCTTAAAAACTAAAGCTTGTTGGAATGAATTTATCATGGTATGCTAATGTCCTCTGATAAAGTCTGAAAATAGGTTTTACTGGATACCCAAGCTGTGGCATGCTAAAAAGATAACACCCAGTAGTAAACATATGCTAAGAAATGTTCTAGACGTTCTAAAGGGAAAGTTGAGATTTGATTTTACCAACAAATCCCCAACCCTCAGAAAGTTGTCTTCCCCTTGCACTTTGGTTCAACAAAGCTAGTCAATGTTTAACAGTTTAACACTAAATAGTGAAAACACATAGCTAGCATCACAGGCAAAACAGTGAAAAAAGTGGCTGCTGTCTGAGACATTCTCTCTCTAACATTCGTTTTCCATACAATTAGTTCAGACTATTGCCTTAACATCGTTAACTCAAATCAAATGCATTTCTTTCAGTATTGAACACAGCGCAAGGGTTGTTTGGAACTGCCATGGGTAATAGCACAATAACAGTTTAACTGGACTGATGAGTAATTGTGGAAATGGCTCCTCTTGAACAAAAATGGGCTCTTATGAATTGAATCGTCCCTTTGATGTTAACTATAAATATGAGGGGTAGGGGGGAATTAATGGTATAGTTTCTGATGTCATGCTTCTCAGTGTTGCCCCTCCAAATAATATGAGATGAATGTATGCCTCAAAACTAGGCTATGTGTTTTGGGAGCAATTATATTATATAAGGAATTATATTATAAGAGAAAATATCTGTCTTAATACTGCAGAGCTGAATTGAAGCAAAACATTGCATCTTTAGCTTTCACCAGCCCACAAAGGGGGAGGGGGGGTGATTTCTGCTCCGTGCGTTGCGGTGCGAGAGGTACACGGGGCTTCTGAAATGTTTGTCTTTGTTCTCCTGGCAGAGTTTTCTGCGCGTGGGCGTTCACAGTTTCTAGGAGCACCTCGGGAATGCGTTTCAACAGATGGAGGTTTTTTTAAAACTGGAGCGCTGGCATCAAGAATCAGGGCTATATGCTTTTGTTGCCTCCTATGTTAATTTGTGTGTTTGCTTGTTCCCATGTTTGCTCTCCACCAGGATAATCACAGGGTGTGAAGACTGGAGTGGAGTTGCAATTATGCTGACATACTTATAGCCATGAAAGATCTGTGAGATCTGACACAATGTTTTTTGGGGTTGGTGCTATTTTTGTGTCAAAACTGATTAACAGCATAGTTTTTATCAGTTTTAATTAGGACAAAGCTATACCAGTGTAAGAATAGATTTTATAATTCATTGTAAGACGGAAACATTGTCATGCACTGTCCATGGTGCTGATAGAGATTAGTATTAGGTAACATTTACTCTTGCTTTACATTTATCTGTTTGATCTCTTTAGTTTGAATTATACATGCATCCCATTCTCCATGATATGTGCTTGACTAGGTTTTGTCTCACTCGAAATCTGACATGGACAGGAGTGGTCAACATCTCGTTATACAGCGTGCAACTTGTGAGGAACCTGTGGGCAAGCTGCGCACTGTTTGCTGTGAAAAAAGCTCCTTAAAGAAAACACGTAAACAATTTATACCACCTCAAGGCAAATCTGCAGCATGTTATGACACCCATCCAGCATACCAGCTTTCCGTCTTTTGTCTACAGCACGTCTTATTCTATTTGACAGCCTCAGAAAGCAGTAATTGCTTTTTTGACCTGTAATTTTGGCTCAGCCTTTGTTTAAACCAAAATGCATACCTTTGATTTATGTCGTTTGTCATGCTGCCGAACTCCTCTGAATTACCTGAACCCATGTGGGCTAGCTGTAATGGTATGTCTTCAGCTCTCCAAAAGGTGTTGGTGGATGAAATATTTTTGTCCAGTCTGATTTATTTTTTAAATTCAAGTCCTTTGTTTGACTAATTAATGAGTATAATAAAATGACCACATTACATTTTTCTTCTTTGTGCTTTCTGTGCAGAAGTATTCCTATCAACTCTGCATTCTGTTGTCTTTTTTTCTTGTTTTACCTTTATCTCACCTTGTCTCTCCTCTCTTCCTTCTGCCCTTCCTTCTCCGTGGCTCTCCTCTCCATGTTTCCACCTCTGTCTCTCCAAAGCCGTTTTTCTCATCACTCAGCGGTTGGTGGCACTCCACTTGAGACGGTCGGTGCTAGAATGCCGCAGGGTTCCCCAGAGCCAAAGCGTAGCCTACAAATAGTGTCTAAGAGGAGACATGACTGCTTTGTATTAGTCCTAAAATAAAGCATCATCATGCACTAACTGGATTCTGTGTGACTGGGTACCTGGAAGAAAGATTTGACTTTAATGTGGACTAGAAATGTAGCGACATAGAAAAATTTATAATATGATTATATATAATTCTGCATTATTATAATCAATATTATTTCAGCTTTTAATATACTTTTCTCTTTCTATTTTTTATCTTCGTAAAACCTACATCTGGCCTGCCATTCTGTTTAGCTGTTAAATCTTCCTGGAGGGGGCCATTGGCTGGGTCCGAGTTGCTGCTGCCAACAACTTAACCTTCTCCTTCTGTCTTTCAGATTTTAACCCTATTTCTCTTTTAGAGACAACTATTGGCTGAGCTCTTACTTGGACTAACTGTATGTGCTCTACCAAATCCTTGAATAAATCAGACGAGCCTCATTGGAACACATATTCTAAATTTTTGAATGTGACTGTATTTTTTACATACATATATATATATATATACACATACATATATACATGTATGTGTATCAGTTTATATGGTAATTTCGCTTAACAGTATAGGATTAACTACCAGAAATTCTAGTGTGGAAATCATTAAAACTGGTAATCTATTTTTCCCTAATACAGTTGTCAGTTTATTATCTAGCAATTTGTTTTACAGTTTCTTTAAACCTGTGTTTGCAATGTAAAATCCCCCTCTCTGACATGCCCTTCTTAATGCGATGTCTAATTTAATCATGGATGTTCTGGATGTAGTGCACATTGTGTAAAATGTGTACTTCAGAGTGTTTAGAGCCAAACAAATAGGTCACTGTTATGTTAAGGTGCTATAAATAGTATTTGTGTGTGCGTGTCAGGGATGATCCATCCAATTTTAGGCTCTCAGGAAAGGAGAGCAGTAAGGAGACCAGGGGAATGAACCCCAGCTCGACCAGCTAATGGTTTCTGTGTTTTTAATAACTTTCTGGGGAGGTATGGCTGCTGTAATTCACTGTATGTCCTCAGCAGCAGATAACCCGTTCCATACATTGCGAGGGGTTGGAGACCATTGTAAACAACTGAATACAATGTGTGGCCACCCAATAAACTGTTCAAAACGTCAACGCTTAATAAACAGAATGGGATTTCATTCTGTTGCTCTGTCCTGTGTAGACTTCAACTCCAGCTGGAATGAGAGCACACACAGCAGATACAGCAGAAATAAAGATGAACACAGACACAAGGGTTAATTTTATTAATGCACCTTCTCCCCACCACCACCATCCACGCTGACCTATTCTACATCAGACCGAGTGACAGTCTTTGTGCAAAACCTTTGTAAGAGTAAGGTTCATTAAACTTCATGTCCACCGCAGATAAATAAAGAAGTGAGAAAAAAAAGACAATAAAAATTCATTCACGGGGGTATGGATATGAAATGAATGTTTTAGTTTTCAGTAACGATTAGGCCTCATAATTAGCCACGGTAGCGCCTGTGCATTAACGACACTTGCTTCCTGAACCCACGTTAATTCACTCCAAACCACTTCATTGCATGAAGATTCATCGTGTTGATTTCCTGTTCCTGTATGTTGTGTTTTAATGCAGATTACATTCTTGCCTGAATCTTGACAAATTGACCTGACCCCTCTGCACACAGTCGTTAGACTCATAAGCTTTGTAGTTGCAACTTTTATTAGGTTCAGATGCTTCTTATATCACAGGCTTACTCTGAGTGTATATTTATTCTGACGGAGGGAGAGGAAGGGGGATGCATTATGCTGACGCTGGTTGTTTACTATATGATGATTCAATGCACAGTAATACAAAAAAATCTTAGGATTCAATTGATTTTATTACTTATGTTGTTAATATTCTGCACCCTCAGCATCACATACTACTTTGCTTGAGCATTTTGGTATTTGCTAAGCATTTGATCTGAGACTTATCATTCCATATAGTGTCAGCACTCATTCCCGGATGCAATTCAACAGTGCGTCCTGCTCACATAAAAAAGCAAAGTTGTGAATCTAAACAGACTCGTAGAAAACTATCCCTTTCGCGACCCGGTGCAGGAAAACAACACTCATAATTGTCATTTATTTTTCCCCCTTTGATATAGCTGCTGAGTTGCCTTGAGAAGAAAGGAGCAGATTGTTTGTTTTGCTGAAGCCTCTTTCATTTCACCGCGGAGAAAGAATCTATTAATATTGCCTTGCCATTCATCTTATACACTGATAATGCAGGCATCGCTTGAAGATGAAAAGAAATAGTGCATTACTGTCACCCCAGCAAATGACACATGGAGCTCTCACTCAGTGCCTCCTTGAATAGCATTGATGCTACAGCGTAAAGTCAAGGCATGAAAAAACGAAAAGGGCTAGTTAAGGTTGTAAGAGATGATGCTGTTGATTTTATTATTAGATTGTAAAATGCAACATTTCTAACCTATTGAGTATCACGCAAAGACTATATGCCAGTCTAAGAATATAATAAATTTGTGAGGATTTAATAAAAAAAAGTCAGTTCAGAAATATGGCTTTTGTTGCAGCCTTAAATCTGGAAGAGTGATTGAAAGGAAATGAGGCTCATAATTAGAATTCTTTGGACCGTTTTTTGGTCTTTCACAAGCTTCTTAGATTATTATTTTTATTATTATTATTATTGCATCCACCAGAAAAATATGTAGTGCTTCCTCCAGGTTTTGGTTAAGTCTCTGCCTCAAACAAAAGAGCACAAGTCTCTAGGTGCCTAGTTCATAAGTGATGGTTGAATTAGTGTGGGAGGTGGATGTCATCTGCAGTAATGCGGGCATTGCTGTGGTCTATAAAATGCAAAGTTCTTGATTTACCAGCTTGTGTTTAACAATGGTGAACTGACCTATATTGAGGTTTGGATCATGGAATAGATTAAAGGAGCTGAAATGAGCTTCTTCAGTAGAGGTGCTGGACCCATCTTAGAAATAGGGTGAAGAGCTCTGTCATCCTGGAAGGGCTTGAAATAGAGTCGCTGCTCCCCCACTTCAAAAGGAGTCAATTGAAGATTTTCAGATCCAAATGCCTCCTAGGCACCCCTCTGGAGGTCCCCTGGCAGATCCCGAACTTGCTGGAAGTAATGTATATTCTTTCTGGTTTGGGAACATCATGGTATCACCCAAAATAAGTTGGCGAGTGCCAATAAGGATTAACCTTAGGATTAAATTCTATCTTCTTAAATTAGAGTACCGTGGTCTTACAGTATTTGCACAAAAATTTAAATGAAAAAGTGTCATTGTTTTTGTTTAAAACAGGAAACCAAAAATTCTTGATACTAACATAAACATGCATGATGGATGGTAAATTAGAGGTTAGCTCTTTTATCACTTAACAAAGAGTACTTGAGTTCAAATTCCTCTCTCCAGAGACTTCAAGGATTAGTAAAGTATAGAAAATAAAGTGAATGTGATGAAGAATAAAGATTCATTCTATTCTAAATGAATGAACATCCTGGAATTATTTCTCAATAAACATCAACGCAGGCATTTGACCCTTACAACAAAATTATAACAACTTTTAAGCAAAAACCGAAATTACAGAGCTTCATGGTCTCTTGATACCCCCTTCCCAGCTAAAGTGACTTCTCTTAATTTTTAAGCATTCTTGTATCTTGAAAATGTTTTGTGGAAGTATGATTTTTCATATTTTTTCTCTCTTCCCACTCCCAACTTTGGTTTACAAGTTCTAAAAAAGACTAGCTCTGCTAAGTGTTAGCTTTGACAGTATAATTCATAGATCTAGAGACTGGACAGCTAATGACAGTACTGCAGTTCATAATGTGCACCTCCAGGCGCCATTTTGATGCGTTGAGAAATGCGCAAACAACGCTACATTCCACAAATTTTGCCCTAAATCCTTTTAATGCCTGATTTCTGAGTAACAGTTGTAGTTCTTGTGGCAATCTTTGCAAAGTTTTGTGCTTTAAGAAGATTATTTGGCAGGGCTGTAAAGTTGGACATATTAATAGACATAAATGTAATACAAATGTGATTCTTTTCAAAATGTGGTTTATAATTATTACTAATATAAATATTTTCATTAATTATAATGATAAAATTTAAATAATACAATCGAAGCACTATGTCACTGGGTTATATTACATTATAAATGAAGGCGGGATCATCATAGCAAGGTGGCCTCACAGTCCGAAAAGGTAACACAACAGCAGCCTTGACTGTTACATAGTCTATGGCTGTTGTGAGATTCAGAGTAAAAAAAAGAGAGCCAGAGAAGGCTGCTGGCCGCAAGATGAAGCACTCTGGTAAGTAGAGAGGGAAGCCATAGAGCAGGATTAAAATGAAGGGTCAAGCTAGGGGACGTGTGAGGTTAGGCTAACTCTACCTAATGCTAACTTGCTATAGTGGTCATATACACAATAAGCCCAGTGTACAACGATTTAACGATTGAAGATATCAGTTAATTATTATGATATGTATGCAGTCTTCTGACGTGTTTTCAGCGGGGATAAGCTTGCTTGGCACAGCAAGCAAGCAGGTACCAAAAATAGTAACTGTTCCATGTAACTAATGGAAAAGCCTCCAAAGCGAGTTGAGCTGCACCACCCTGATTAGGTGCTAGTGGAAAAGGGCCATAAGATTCAGACATATGCATGCACCCTTTGCAGCATCTACTTAGCTCGACGTCAGCACGTTTAACTTGTTCTAACTGTTTTTCACAGAATGTTTAATATAATCATGAAAAGTCCATAGTGATTCCCTGCTGTTTTATGAATTTGTTTTGATAGTTGAAACAGTTTTTGGCTCATCATTGTGTCCCTGATGTCCTCGTCAGTCTTCTCACATCCTGATATTTGGCCATTTTTGGCAAACTCAATCAATCATCAAAATGGCACCTAAAAATACACACAAACACACGTCTTGCTCGCTGTCTCTATATCTATGGTATAATTTGGCCTGATAAGGACAAAAAAGTGAATAAAGCCAAATCTTTTGAAGGGGTGCATAATATCTGATTAGGAAACAACAATAAAGTCGGAGTAGAAAGACAAATTCTAAACAGTTTTCAAAGTTAGTGCAAGTTTTTTGTCCCCTTAACATAAGCTATTATCGCCCTCCATTTTTGTTCTGACTTGATGCTCTCTTGCTCTGATTTCCCTCTCCAGCTGTCTCTGTCTGTCTCTTGCATGTGACCTAGCCGCAGACTTGTGGGAACTGTAGTGATGCTGTCAGGCTGAAAGCCTCCCCCGAGCCTCAGAGGAAACAACACAAGGAAACATTAGATCAACCCCCAAATGTCGACACAAACTCATGTATTTGTCAGACTGACCTGGATTTCCTTAAAAACGGCACTCAGTCTTACCGTCGAGAACTGTCACCACACAACATGGTGCTTTTTGAGGGATTGGGGAGCAGATGGGTTTGACATTGTTCGGTGTAGTTTCGCCTCCATTGATGCAGCTGTGCCTCTGCTCGCGTATCTGCTTAAAGACGCTTGTCAATTAGGCATAATTACGAGCAGGGATAAATGGCTACAACAAACAAGAATTAGCTGTTTAAAGAGAAGGGGAGGTGTTGAATTCAAAGTGGGAAGGAGTCAGTCTTAATCATAAAGCACTAAAGTGTGTCCACACACTCAGATAAGCACACCAATATAGAGTGCTGTTCTTAAACAAGCTCATTTGCATCTAATCAAACACTGTTTCTGTTAGAAATCTAAAGTGAGATAGTGAGAATAGAAATAGTGCAGAGGGAAAGTTTTCTCCAGTTTCACATTAGTTCTCCTCCATTTCACTTTCCACCCTTGTTCATCCTGACCCACCATACCCACTCCCAGCCTCTGTCCCAACTTTAGCCTCCGTGGCAAACCGAGGTTTATTTCCCTGGTGGAAATATCAGGCTGTCAGTCCGATCAATTGCCAGTGTCCAGGTCACTTCATGGTTCTAATTATAATGCTGTGCAGCTGGCGAGGGCCCACGTAGCTGTGGGGCAGCCATTGTAATAGAGGCATCACTGGGCTATAGATGGATGGAGCGGAGCGCCGGCCAAAGCCTCGCAGTCATTGCTCGCGTTGGTGGAGAAGCTTTACTCCAGCAGTCAGTGCAGGGGCCAGGGTGTCTTATCTGGCTCCTCCATGCGGCTCACTGTATACTAGGGGAGAGCATTACCAATTCTCTGCCACTCTCCTCCACTCTCACTCCTCACATCCTTATGAGAAGTCTAGGCACTGTGCCATGTTCGGTTGCAGAGACAGAGATGCTGTCTCGTTTGCAATTCTGAAACCTGGATGGCACCAAATTACAGCTTTGGTTGCTTTGTCGAGCATTTTGAGCTTGTTTTTTGAATAAAACTTTGGTTGTTAGGTTGCAAATCAGTTTATTAATAGCTGAAACTCAATTCTGCCTAACCACATAAATCCACTGCCTTGCCTTGCACAAGTACTCACATCACATTGACTTTTTCACATTTTGTCATATTACTCACACAAACGTCAATGTATTTTATTAGAATTTTATGTAATATAACAACTCACAGTAGTGCATAACTGTAAAGTCGAGGACAAAGACACATGATCAACAGACTCCACATAGGTTTAATTTCAATCTCTGTATAAATCCATCTGTTGTGTGAAGGTCTCTGAGGTTTGTTAGAAAATATTAGAGAACAAACAGCATTATGAAGACCAAGTAACACACCAGACAGGTATGGGATTAAGCTGAGGACAAGTTTAAAGAGGGCTTAGGTTACAAAATAATATCAGAAGCTTCTGACATCTAACAGAGCACTGTTCAGTCCATCATCTAAATATAGAAGTAGTGCAGCAGAACTGCAAACCCGCCAAGACATGGCCATCCATCTAAACTGACACGCCAATTGAGGAGAGCAAAACATAGAAAGAAACAGTCTAGAAGCCAGCGGTAAGAGGAGCTGCAGAGATCTACAGCTCAGGAAGGAGTATCCGTTGTCAGAAGAACTTATGCACTCTGCGAAAATGGCCTAAAGGAAGAGTTGCAATAAGAAATGTGTTGTTGAAAGGAAGCCATAAGGAATCCCACTTACCACAATCCATGTAGGTAACAGCAAACATGCGGAAGAGGGTGCTCTGGTCAGATAGGACAAAAACATAAAATTTTGGCCTACTTGCAAAATGCTATATGTAGCTACATATATGTAGCTACATATGTGACCCAGTCAAAGTCTAGACTTAAATCCAACTGAGAATCAGCGACAACATTTGAAAGTGGCTGTTCATACAGGCTCTTCATTTAACATGATTGAGCAAGAACAATGAAAATTCTAACAAATGTGAAAAATCTCTGGAGGTATAAATACTCTTGTATAGCACAGTGTTTTAGAGTTACATCACTGTGGACCAAAGGTATTGACTTACCTCAGGTTGTATGTCTATACATGTGATAAAATATCACCATATATTTCCCCCCTCCAAACACTGTGGGTGCACATCCTCACCAGTAGGAAGTGTCAATACTATGTAAAGATGGCACTCTACCCTCAACTCCCTCTCTCTCTCTTCTCGCTGGCATTTTGCGATTCTCATCTCAACGTGCTGAAAGAGGTGTGAGCAGAGCAAAGCACGTGAGCCTTGGTGGGGTGAAAAAGATAGAAAGGAAAACGGCAAAAGAGGGGAGGGTGACAAAGAAGAGCACGAGAGAGGAGATGAAAAAGACAGAATGAAAATGAGTGTAGAACGCAAATGGACAGAGAGCAGAGAGATGAGGTGAACAAAAAGAGCGTAACACAGGCGTAAACCGAAATGATGCTGACATGAAAAAATACAGAAACATATACAAACAAAGCAAATGGTAACAACTGAGGCCAGGAGATATGACACAAAGAGGAACAAGAGAGAAGAGACAGATGATAAATACCAGGAGCAAAAACCAGCATCTGAAATACTCAAGCTAACTGAGTTATGTAAGCAGGTCCTGCTGCTAGGGAACTGAGGGTGTCTGCTGGAGACAAGGAAAGCTTTCTGTCATCAGAAGAGGAAGTGGGAAAACAAATAAGACATTTAAAACAATCACATGAAAATACTGCAGTTGACCAAGATGTGTTGAAAATGAACTTACATGAAAAATTAAAGTGGAAATGGTGTGGAGAGATGCCAGGAAGTTACAATGACCCAAAAATGGGGAGAGACTATAAAGGGGTGTGTACTGTTTTTTTTTCTGACAATATATTTAAAGATTAGAGTACAAGTGAAGTTTTTGATTGGTGATGACTCTGCATCACATAAAACTGGTGAAGTTTGCTGTGTGATTGTGTGTTCCTGTCTTGGCATCAGAGTGAGAACCATTTTCCCGATTTCACCATCAAATTGAGGACCGTTTGTACCAAAGTGAGGACATTTTGCTGGTCCTCACGACCTATTTTGCTAACGGTTAGGTTTAGGACTAAGATGTGAATTGAGTTTAGGTTAAGGTTAAGGTTAGGTAAGCACTGGTAATGGTTAGGTTTAGGGTTATTGTCAGGGTTAGGGCATAGAAAGGGTTGAAAATGACTGAAAATCAATGGAAGTCAATGGGAGTCAACACATGGTCCTCACTACATATAGCTAAACAAGTGTGTGTGTGTGTGTGTGTGTGTGTGTGTGTGTGTGTGTGTGTGTGTGTGTGTGTGCATGCATGTGTGTGTTAAAATAAGTTCCAGATTACTTAAGACATGCAACATATACTGTTGTTTTTTAAAATAATGTGGGTATCGCGTGTCTCTCTAAAACACCAAATATTCCTCAGATGAAGTTGTTGTTCACATAATAGGCATGTACAGCGAGTGTATCCATTGCCACTGGTGTATTGGGCTATTTGTAATGCCTCCTTTAAAAGAGAGAAAGGAGATTTAAGTAGCATGTACTAAATAGACTATGAAAGGGAAAAGTAGCAAAATATAACACCAAACCACACACACACGCACACACACACACACACACACATTTCTCCCCTACTCCCCAATGCCCAATTCTCTGTGGATAACAGAATGCAGCTCAAGCCCAATTTACTCTCCATTCCTTTGTGTTTCAATCCACAGACTCCCTTTGCTTCTCCTTGTATTTTGTTTTGTTTTATGTATTTAGCTTCATACATGCATTCTAACCTTGGTAATGCTTTTTTTCTTTGCAGCTTTTAGTGCTATCCCCCCCCAAACTCTTGGTTTGTCAGGAGTGTGTGATAGGTGTGTCACAGCCCTCCATCAGACTTTCAACTTGTTGACCTTTGTTTTAGAAATTACTTCTCTTTCCTTGCCAGCTGTAAGAATGAAAAGATATTGCCTGGCAACAAAATCACCGGCTGATGTGACCGTGCCACCCTGACAACTTCCGCTCAGCTGCCCCCATCTCAGTGTGCCAGTGATTCTAGATTGGGCTGTGAGTGTGCATACGTGTGTGGGCTCGGTCTTGCAATGCCTTGCAAAATCTTTCAAAACCCTTAAACCTTTCCACATTTTGTCATGTTACAACCATAGACTTCAGTGTATTTTATTGGGATTTTTTGTGATTGATCAACATAAAGCAGCACATAATTCTGAAGGTGAAAGAAAATACATTTTCAAAATTCTTTACAAAGTTAAATCTGGAAAGCATGGCTACAACCTTTCAATGCAATCACAGTTATGCTCTGATAAAAAAACAAAAAAAACAAGCATATCTTGGTTGTGTGTTTAGGGTCATTTTCCTGCTGAAATAGCCTAAAGTACCACCCTCTACCTGTCAGCGGATCACCAGCCTTCTGACCGACAGAAGCAAGTGAGACTAGGGAACATCTTCTGCTGAACAAGAACCATCAGCACCGGTGCCCCCCAGGAGTGTGTTTTCTTCCCACTCCTCTTCTCCCTGTACACAAATGATTGCACCTCAGCGGACTTGTCTGTAAATCTCCTGAAGTTTGAAAATGACACCATTGTCACTGGTCTTATCCAGGACAGTGATGACTCTGTATACAGACAGGAGGTGGATCTGGTGCAGTCAGAAACTTTTGGAGCTTAACCCGCCCAAGACAGTGGAGATGTTATTGGACTTCCGGATAACAACCCCCCCCACACACTGCCTCCCTTCACTATCTTGAACAACACTGTATCGACTGTGGATTACTTTCCGTTCCTAGGAACCACCCTATCTCAGGACCTGAGCTGGTCCTCACACAGACATTTCGGAAAAAGGCCCAGCAGAGGTTGTACTTCCTGCAGCAACTCAAGTAACCTTCCACAGGAGCTGGTGGTCATCTTCTCTGCTATTGTTCAGACTGTACTGTGTTCATTCGTCACTGTGTGTGTCATAGTTTTAAAGGCCGACTTGACCCACATGCAGAAAACACTCAGAGAAAAGGGGACCGTTTAGGTTGTTTATTTTCTTAAAAGACCAGAATAAAGGATGAGGTGTGACCGTCAACAGGAAACAGGGTACTGCAAGGAGAAAACGGGATGGGTGAGTTTCTAGCGTTCAACAGTGGGAATTAGTTGCAGAAAGCTTACTGTTCGGGAGCGGCTTGATCAGCCAGGGAGATGGCTGTCTGGTTGCAGAAGCACTCAGACCTCACAGGCTTAGCAGCACGCAGCGCAAATGCACTAAACCCAGCAGCAAGCACAGCGAAACCGCGTCCTGTCTGAAAGGCCCTTAACGGATATTAGCAGCTATGGAGGAAGCAAGTGGGGAAAGACGCGCCGCCAAGAAAGATACTGAACATGAAGCAGTCAGACATTCAAATTAAAATCTTTCCAAACACTGGACCAACATAACAATAATAAAATAGTCTTAATTAAAACATGAATAAACATTTGCTATTTACATTTGCTAATAACTCAACAAAACTCAGTTCTTTGTAGCCAAATTTCTAAACCCAAACCTATTTACTAACCCTATTGCTAACATTACAAAGATCACATTTAGTTTTGCAATCTGTAAAAACAATATACAAGATTAAGATTATTTTGTAATGCTAAAATGCTTGTATTTAATGCAATCTCCAACCTCACATATATCCATAAAAAAATCAAGTAATTGAAGCTGAAAATGCATTAATCACTTAATAAAGGTGATGTTCTAATCCTATTGAATTTGAGGCAATAACATGTTATTTAAAAAACAAATAAATTTTTTTTCTTGCATTTTCTCTTTCATATATATCTTAAGTTGCTACACCAACACAAAAATTGTTATTCGATTAATCATCAGAACGATCGATAGAATACTCGATCACTAAAATAATTGATCACAACAGCCCTAAATTCAACATTTTATTTTTATTTCACTCAATGATTATTGCCCTGTCGCACTCACTCCCATCATGATGAAGTGCTTTGAGTCGCAGGGGAAGAACCACTTCATCTCCAAACCCCCCCCCCCCTACTTCTGTTAGTCTATAAATCACTGAAAAGCTTAGCACCAAAATACATTACCGACTTGTTGTCAGTGTATGAACCACCCAGACCTCTCAGGTTTTCTGGCTCAAATCTACTCTGCATACCCAGAACCAGAACCAAACATGGAGAAACAGCTTTTAGTTCTTATGCTCCAACAATCTGAAATAAACTCCCAGAACACTGTAAAAGCGCTGAAACCCTGAGTTGCTTTAAATCAAGATTAAAACCTTATTTGTTAAGAGTTAGTCTATAAATCACTGAATAGCTTAGCACAACAGAGAGGTTATTACTGTTATTGAACCCCGAACCCTGAACACTACAAATGCAATACACCTTTTGGGCACTAACGTAATTTTGCGGGCGCTGTTTCTTCCGCGCGCGGCAGACAGCGAGCTTTCTGCAGAATCCATATTTGATCAAAAAATTAGCAGGGCTGCTTCATTAAAAATCTCAAAAATATTCACAGTTAACTCTGTCCATTTCTGCAATAATATGCATTGTTTATAATGTCTCTAGATGTAATGGGTTTCATAAAAAATGTGTTTGATTAACAGGCAGCATTGCGTCTGATACTTGTGTGAGAAAAGAAAAAAAAAACAATAACAAGGGTAGATACACCTAGGATTGGACTCTGAATATGAAGGTTGGGAGGCAGACAGCTAATCCACTACACTAAACACAGCCTGTTACAACAGGGGAAATGTTGACATATGTACTGAGTTCATGATTCCCTTTGACAGTACTTTGACGGTACAGAAATTCCTTAAAAATACATAGTTTGTCATAAAATTTACCAAAATATTCTCATTTAAACCTTTGTATATCTACAATAATATATATTGTTTATAACATCCCTAAATGTAATAGTCCTTGAACAAAAAAATGAAAAGACTTTGTTTATACATTAACAACCTATAATGAACCGAATTTAAATATTCATTAAAAATCCATATTTCATCAATAAATTCTCAAAATATTCTTAGATCTCCGTGACTATAGAAGAAACAATGTAATTGTTTATTTTGGTGCCTAAATTAATTACCTTTTCAACCAAAAATCGTTAACTGTCATATCCATAGTACTTAGCCAAATAAAAACAATTTGTATAAAATATATGGTATTTCATAAAATTCCCCAAATATTCTCAGAAAACCATATGGAACCTGTGGAAGGATAAGCATTGTTTGTCATGTCTCTACTTTGATTGTTTTAAAAGAAATTGTTAAGTATCATTTCAATGATATTAGTAACAATGACCAAAATTGACAAATTCACGTAAAATCCATACTTTGTCAGAAGAATCTCTAAATATTCACAAAGAACCTTGTTCATATGTAGAATGGGCCTGATTTTCTTCAGCCACCACACTTTAATGAGCTATTAAAAATTTTTTTGTAATAGCCATTATTGATTAGCATATATCTTTATGAATTAATTGTACACAAGTGTGCAGTCCAAACTGAACAATGTTTATTGGGGATTATAGTCATTGTCTACTTAAGGAGTGTGCAAAATTCCACGGCGTTTAGCCCAACAGAATTTGAGATACAACTGCTAGCTTTATTACCAAACATTGTACACTGTGGTGATGTGCTTTGAGATAGAGCTTTAGCTAGAATATGTACTTTTCAGGATCATGCACAAAACATATCTTGAAGGTTTGGGCTCTCTAGGTATCACGAGTGATTTGTCGAGAATTTCTTTATAAGTGAAGAGTCTGAGGTACATTTTTGCACATAAGCCACCCAACTTTGTCCAATCATTACCATATTGATAATATATTCTCTAGGTGGTATCCTGAAGAAATGTACCAAATTTTACAAAAATCCATTCAGCCATTTTGGCTAAATTTATCTTGCTTATAGCGCCCCCTAGGCTTAGATCCCTCTGAAAATGAGTACATACCTACAGTTTGACCTTATGCACTACTGGTATGAAAATTATTTGTACATCTTAATCTATTTTTAAGTTGGGCCAAAACAACTTTTCATTTTGCTTCAAAAAAGTTTGATTGCATATAATTCGCAATCCAAAGAATAATTTTGAAATCTGTTCCATATCGTTTTGTCGGCTATGTCTGGAGTCTTACCAGGCCCGGTTTCGCTTTGATTGGCCTTGCCCTTAAGGAGACGTTAATGAAAATAGGTTTTCCATATTACGCAACATTGTTGCTAATTAGCATAACTCTGTGATTGTTTTTCAAAACTCACCTGATTAAGAAGACTCAAAGAACATCCAGGAATTGAGATTTAGTCTCTGCAAGCAACAGCTTCAGAGATAATCACAGAAATGCATTTTACATTATAACAGCGCCATCTAGTGGTGAAACTTAAAAACACATTTTCCATGTACCTAGGTAGCACAATTCCGCATATGATCTGTAATTTCCCCGACAAAATCTTTCAAATTCACTGAGTTCAAAGGTCAAATGTGAGATAGCATATAAGCCACGCCCACTTTTTAATCATAATAAAAATATGTCTTGATGTCAAGGTCTTGAGCATGTGGACCAGGTTGCGTGTCAATCCATCAATCCGTTATGCAGATGTAAACTTCTGGTGCCTATAGCGCCCCCTATTATTGAATGTGTGTCAAACTCAATGTATTAGCAAAATAGCTCATCTCTGCAGACCCCACACATCCCTGACACACCAGTTCAGACTTTTACCTTCAGGTCAGAGCTACAGCTATGCTGTGAGCGCTTGAAAACAAAGTCAAATTTCTTGTTTGTGCACACAATATTGGCCGAAAAAGCTGATTGTGATTCTGAGAAGTGAACATCTACCCCAGTCTACACCCAAAATGTTTTTGGAGCCTCTAACAGATTTTCTTCCAGGACAACTCTGTATTTAGCTCCAATGATATTTCCAAGCTTCTCTTCTCCTGCTCAAGAAAGTCTGCACAGTATGATACTCAGGGGAGAAAGTGAGCCGGTACGGTCCGGTACTGTGTACCACTAAAAGACTCTGCGCTGGTACGCAGTACCGGGAAGAGGGAAGAATGGCTGTCTGCTATGAAGCTGTCATCCAGGATCAGTTACGGCTGCAAAAACTCACGAGCACACAAAGAAGATCAGATCCGCTACCAATAGGCACCTAAAACACGACTTAATCTGTTTATAAATATAGTCTTTTTCCCCTCATTCCAAATAGTTTCTGAACTGTTCTGCTATGCTGGAGCCTCAATGCTCTTGCTTTGCTTCTCTCCCCTCGGAGCTCGGGGCTTTTGTGAACGGCCAGCTTTTAAAATGAGCATCACTACGTTTAATGTCTGTCTGCGCGCAGCTAAATACCCCAGTTAAAAGCAAAGGGAGAGTAACTAGTTGTGTTTCATGTTATTTTGCTGAATTACAACAACACAGTACAGCTCAAAAACACCGCTTATGACCAGAGATTTCACATACACTACACGAGAGCACATGCGCACTTGCCCCCAAAACAGAGCGGCTGCCAAGGAGATTGGTGCGTTCGATTAAATGGACTGGGAGATTTTACACAGGTTGTGCGCAGACAGAAAAAAACACCACCTGCATTAGGACAGGACGAACAATAAATCACTTAGCATCTACAGACTTTTAAAATTAAAACTGCAAAAACAACTGAACTGTCAAATTTTTAATTTAAATGAAATCAAAACTTGACCACAATGCAGAGAACGATAACTTCTTAGTTCAAAAGAAAAGAAAACTGAAGATGAAAAGTTATGCATCAGAAAATGGTTTATCATTGTTTCATACATGGCAGTTCTTTAACAATTGAAATATATATACACAGTACAGACCAAACGTTTGGACACACCTTCTCATTCAAAGAGTTTTCTTTATTTTCATGACTATGAATATTGTAGCTTCACACTGAAGGCATCAAAACTATGAATTAACACATGTGGAATTATATACTGAAGAAAAAAGTGTGAAACAACTGAAAATATGTCTCATATTCTAGGTTCTTCAAAGTAGTCACCTTTATCTTTGATTACTGCTCCGCACACTCTTGGCATTCTGTTGATGAGCTTCAAGAGGTAGTCACCTGAAATGGGTTTCACTTCACAGGTGTGCCCTGTCAGGTTTAATAAGGGGGATTTCAAGCCTTATAAATGGGGTTGGGACCATCAGTTGTGTTGTGCAGGAGGTGGATACAGTACACAGCTGATAGTCCTACTGAATAGACTGTTAGAATTTGTATTATGGCAAGAAAAAAGCAGCTAAGTAAAGAAAAACAAGTGGCCATCATTACTTTAAGAAATGAAGGTCAGTCAGTCCGAACAATTGGGAAAACTTTGAAAGTGTCCCCAAGTGCAGTTGCAAAAACCATCAAGCACTACAAAGAAACTGGCTCACATGAGGACCGCCCCAGGAAAGGAAGACCAAGAGTCACCTCTGCTGCGGACGATAAGTTCATCCGAGTCACCAGCCTCAGAAATCGCAGGTTAACAGCAGCTCAGATTAGAGAACAGGTCAATGCCACACAGAGTTCTAGCAGCAGACACATCTCTAGAACAACTGTTAAGAGGAGACTGTGTGAATCAGGCCTTCATGGTAAAATAGCTGCTAGGAAACCACTGCTGAGGACAGGCAACAAGCAGAAGAGACTTGTTTGGGCTAAAGAACACAAGGAATGGACATTAGACCAGTGGAAATCTGTGCTTTGGTTTGATGAGTCCAAGTTTGAGATCTTTGGTTCCAACCACCGTGTCTTTGTGCAGCGCAGAAGAGGTGAACGGATGGACTCTACATGCCTGGTTCCCACCGTGAAGCATGGAGGAGGAGGTGTGATGGTGTGGGGTTACTTTGCTGGTGACACTGTTGGGGATTTATTCAAAATTGAAGGCATACTGAACCAGCATGGCTACCACAGCATCTTGCAGCAGAATGCTATTCCATCCGGTTTGCGTTTAGTTGGAGCATCATTTATTTTTCAACAGGACAATGACCCCAAACACACCTCCAGGCTGTGTAAGGTCTATTTGACCAAGAAGGAGAGTGATGGGGTGCTGCGCCAGATGACCTGGCCTCCACAGTCACCAGACCTGAACCCAGTCGAGATGATTCGGAGTGAGCTGGACCGCAGAGTGAAGGCAAAAGGGCCAACATTTGCTAAGCATCTCTGGGAACTCCTTCAAGACCGTTGGAAAACCATTTCATGTGACTACCTCTTGAAGCTCATCATGTCAGGATCTGTCGCCTTTTGGACTCTGTGGTGGCTTTGTGTTATTTTGAGTGTTTGGTTGTTTCTTCCCCCCTCGTTCATAGCTCCTTTAGTTACTGTTGTTTTTCTTATGACTTAGTATGGTTTTCTCTTTGTTGT
Source organism: Girardinichthys multiradiatus (assembly GCF_021462225.1). Lineage (NCBI taxonomy): Eukaryota > Metazoa > Chordata > Actinopteri > Cyprinodontiformes > Goodeidae > Girardinichthys > Girardinichthys multiradiatus. The sequence continues at coordinate 32,048,695 of NC_061802.1, forward strand.
CATTGTTGACATTGTTATTATGAATGTTCTCTGTTTTCCTTGGGTTCTTTAATTAGTTCTCCATCTGGTTTCTCTGTGTTTTTTATTTGTGGTTGGGTATTTGTTTCTTCCCCCTTGCACTCTTCTGCTTATTAGTTTCTTTTTCTGTTACTCTTCAGTTATACTGTATTCGGTCTTTGTTTCCTAGTCCTCCCAGCCTGGTTCTCTTTATCTTAATTCTCCAGTCCCTCTTTATAGGTTAGCTTTTGTTATTGTTTACTTTTATTCTTGTCCTCGCTTCCTCATTCACAGTTTGTTCTTTCAGTATTGGTATATAGTTTCTTTTAGGGTAGGCTCACTATCTTGTCTTTAGTCCTTTTCCTCATTTAGTTCTATTAGGTTCACCTGCTCCCTCTGCCTTCCTGCCTCCTTGTCTCACCTGTTCTTAGTTCCTTTGATTACCTGCCTTTGTTCTCCCTCAGTATATTAGTTGGTTTTGTTTCTTTGTCCTTTGCTGGTTCCTCCGATCACATTACCTGATTTTGCTCAGTGTTTGCTACGTTCCTTCAGTACAACGCAGAAGTTTCGATTGTACTCATGCCTTGCACCTGCGGTGAGTTCTGCTATGTTTTGCTTGTTCATGACTTGTGAATAAAGCTTAAGATCATGATGAAGATGCTGCTGCCAAGCTCTTGCCTGCGCTTCAGTCCACCCCAAAACCACAACGTGACACATCAACAGAATGCCAAGAGTGTGCGTAGCAGTAATCAAAGCAAAAGATGGCTACTTTGAAGAACCTAGAATATAAGACATATTTTCAGTTGTTTCACGCTTTTTTTGTTCAGTATATAATTACACATTTGTTAATTCATAGTTTTGATGCCTTCAGTGTGAAGCTACAATATTCACAGTCATGAAAATAAAGAAAACTCTTTGAATGAGAAGGTGTGTCCAAACATTTGGTCTGTACTGTATATGCATCCATATATGCCCCCAGTGCCTCCCCAGCCCCCCTTCTAGCTCTGCCCCTAAGTACTGGCAAGAATTTACAACTACTTTCACCCATGATACTTCACTACAATGTTTAACTATTGGGTTTGTGTGCTCAGGGTCTCATCTGAGCAGAGCACCTTCTTCCACATGTGTCTCCTACATGGCCTGCTCCAAACTTTAAACTGGACTATTTATGGATTTCTTTAGTGGCAAGCCAGTTTTGTAAAGTGCACAGCAGTTGCTTTGTCAACAGATTCTCCCATCTGAGCTGTGGATCTCTGCAGCTCCTCCAGAGTTATCATGGGCCTTTTGGCTGCTTCTCTGATTAATTCTCTCCTTGTCTGTTTTACCAGGTTAAGTGGACGATCATGTCTAGGTAGGTTTGCAGTTGATACTCTTTCCATTTTGAATAGTAGTTGGTTTCATAACCTAACCCTGATTTAAACTTCTCCACAACCTTCTTCCTGACATTTCTTGTGTGTTTCTTGTTCTTCAAGAAGCTGTTTGTTCATTAATGTTCTCTAGCATGCTTCTGAGCCCTTCATAGAACAGCTGTACTTACATTCAGATTAAATAGTCACCCTTAGACTCTATTTACTAAGTTGACTTTCAAAGGCTGTTTTCTGTAAGGGTATCTCTGTCTAGAGGCCTGCATAACAATGGTTACCACACTTTTCAGATTTTTATTGGTAAATAATGTTGAAAACCATGTCTCATCATCCTTCCCCTTTACAATTAAGACAATATTGTGTTGATCTATCATATACAAACTCAAATAAATGAGAATAAAATATTTGGTTGTAATGAGACAAAATATGAAGTTCATTGGGGTAAGGATACTATTACAGTGCACTGCATGTGAAGAAAAATAAGTATCCAATTTATTTCCAGAAATTGTCTTTTTTTGCAAAGAAAGAGGCAGACAGGAAGTGAAAGTGCAGAGTGGAAACAATGGCGTTAAGTGAACAAAGTAAGAAAAAGGAGAAAAGTGTCATAAAAAATGGCTATAGTACTCTCAACTATTGTTTCTCCCAGTGCGAGCAGTGTATAATCACTCAGCCTTACCAGAGTAATGACACCATCTGGGCTTGGGGAAGACGGCTCCTTCTCTTCAGCTGAAAATGGATTGCATAGATTCGAGGCTATTAGAGCGCGGGCTGTAAAAAAACCCAATCTCAGATGAAATTCTAGCAGGTAATAACATCAGCAGTTATTAGTGGGTAATTTCTAACCACAGCAAATACAAACACTGTTATTTAAATCCCAGTCAAAGATCTTGAAAGGCTTTTTGATGTATTTTTTATGATGCTTTTTTTTTCTGTCTACACAGGTTGTGTGATGGATGAGTAAGTCTCGTTTTTTGTTTACAAGCGGTGGTGGTGGCTGTCTCTGAGGTTTTGATTACCACATACAGATTTCCCCTTTAAACCCATGACCATGGCCTCTTTAGTCTGATTGGACATTGTTCACCCTAATCCATCCACCTTTTCATTTACCAACAGCAATCGCACTTTAAGCCTCAACAAATTGTTTGCAGCAAATGGTTTCTGTTCCTCCAATCAGGCATACTCAAAGGGCGGTCTGTGATGTTACTTCAGCCTCCCATTCTACAGCACCATTTTTCCTTTCTTGAAATGACATCTCATTTAAATTTTGTTTTCACTTTTTTTTCAAGAGTGTGATAAAAATGAGGAGAAAAAATGTGACAATGATGGCTCTCAATGACATGTTGTCATAGCAACACTTCTGTATTGATCTATCTTGCCCTCATCTCCGTTTACAGTCGTTTTCACTCTCACTTTGCTCTCACGTTCCCCCCTTCCATCAGTCTCTCTTTAGTTACTCCCTCTGTCCCGGCTCTCACCTGCTTTCAATCTGTCTGTCGCGCTCTGTCTTGGAGATTCATGCCCTGTGGGGGCTATGGTAACCTTCACCTGGTCTGGAGCATGCATCGTGCTCCTCTGTTCCAATCTGTCAGATTAAATCCATCGCTACCTGCCTCATCCATAAACACATTTATTCAAAATTTAAATCCTAACCCTAGGCGATGATTCAGTAAATACTTTGAAGTGCAACTGCGTAACGTGATTGCGTTATTAAATGTTCTTGTGCCCAAATATAGACAAACTGCAGGCTAGGAACAAAAATGTACTGCATGCTCATTTCAGCTCATTTTAATTCATTCTATAATCGGTGCTGCATTTGCCCCTCTGACATTTTATGATTAAATACTGTGCCAAACCACCCCCTCACCCCACCCCCTTTTTTTTTTTTAGCAGAATAGCTCTTGCTTCAAGATGGATAGTTTTACTTGGAGACTGTGAAATAGTTGTGACTATTGACAAGCTGGAAAAAACATCAGAATCATCCATGTTATTGTTTCTGACACTTCAAAGTAAAATGTAAAAGGTTGCAACATTTGAAATTATCCTGTTGTCCTTCGTAGTGTATGTATCACAATATAACCACAGATGCATTAATCAATCAATCAGAGAATGAAATCAGTCAATTTTCCCTTCATCAGCTCTGATAGATCAGTGCCAGGTCAAATACTAAAAAAATTGTACACTTTTTTCCTTGTCATTAAATGTATCAAAATTAATAATCACCATTTTTTTAAGCATAGACAAACTAATCAGTGGCATGCAGTTTGATCCAAGTTTTCTAAGTTTAATAAAAATCGGTAATGGTTAGAGAGATTTGGTCTGATGCCTTAATGGGGATAGTAAAGTAATTCCTTTATTTTTTGTTTGACACGATTGCTACCTTGATCAAAAAACTTGCAGCCCTTTTTCCCCCTTATGGGGCTGTAGTCCTTAGATGAACTAACTAAAACGCAGGAGTTGATCAGAATCAGAATCGGCAGGTTAGAAAACCAGAAATCAGTATCCAAAATATAAATATTATGTACAGCTCATTTAGAGGTTTGTAATCTGGCGCATTTAAATTAGTTGTTTTGTAATCTGCATGCAGGCATGCAACTTTTAATCTAAACTCAGATCCAATTTTTGTTGATGAGACATGTTGGCTTGTTATACAGCATACCTCCGAAGGCAGTATTTCTTCAAGGCCAGCGTTACTGCGTTTTGTATTTCTTTGCACAAATTAACCTTAAAATTCAAATCCATCTCTGTGCCCTGAGGGCTTCTCTCTAACATGGAGAATTTATTACTGTGTGCTTATTTAATTTTCTGATTCAAAAGGCTCTTTTTCTTTCACTTTGAAAATAAATTATTTTACCAAGCAATGTGAACTAAAATACTTAGGAGACCATGAAGCAAAAGGGACACACATGTAAAAATGTGCACATGAGTATACTATAGATAAGAATGCACAGGCTTGAGGTACAAGCAGCATTTACATTGCCTCCCTATGCAGACTCGTATTACTTTTCTTTTAGACACAGCTATGACTAATGCCTCGAAGATGGCAGAAATATTTTGAGTATGGTGGGTACCATTTCTTATGGTCCAAGGAGAAATACATTTTAAAGTGGAAACTGCACAGGCTATTCACAAACCTCCTACACAATACCACTGTTCTGTGTATGTGTGCTCTTGTGGCTGCATCGGTATGTGCTGCTCTATGCACCCAGTAGTTGGCTGATACATCATAATATGTCTGCTAATGGACAACAGGCATAATTGTGATTTAATACAGTTCTTCCCATTCTTTATCCTGCTCTAAATGTGTGCTATTTCACGTGTTTTCTGTATGGGATCCTGTAGGGATAAGTGAATAAATGAAAAAAATTATATAAAAACATAAAAAAGTGTAAAGAAAGCAACAGTTCTCTCTTTTAACCTGTCATGGATTCATGAGCAAGGAGCACTGTCTAGATTTGGATCTACTCACTGGAAAGAAGGTGTTGTATATATCAGAAAACATTGTGGTCTTTAACATAATATAAGTTCAACCTCAGGTTTTGTCAAGAAAAGAAACTGATTTCTCACTATCATTAGTTTTTAAACAAAGTACACCCTTGATGATTTCATATGTCTCAAGATGGTTGATTAACTGTTTAGAAACTGTCCAGCTCTATAAAAGCAGGAGTTTTAACAGTTTGCTGGTCTTGCATACATATGTGTGTTAACCCGATAGCAAGATAGACCTCAGCAATGACCTCAGAAAAGCAATTTTGCTGCTCATCAATCTGGGAAGGATTATAGAGCTGTGTCCAAAACATTATTTTACAGAGAGAAAGACTATTCACAAGCAAAAAAACAAAAACAAAAAAACCCCCCCAAAAAACAAAAACATTTAAAAATGCTGCTGATCTCTGAAAATCCACTTTAAGATCAAACTGTACAATACTTGGAAAAATCATTTGTCATTTTACATGTTAATATTAGTAACAATATTATTAGAAAATTACAGAACAACTAGGGCTCGTTTTGCCAGGAGAAGGCTTCTTTTCTGTTAAAAGAATTGCTTCACAACTTTGATTTTGAAAAATTGAATGAACCACAAACTTCTGGGACAACGTCCTCTGGAATGATGACACCAGAGAGAATAAAATTTAATTTAAAATTTACCCATATTTAACTCTGAATCATAATTAAATTTGCTATGCTTCTGTTCTACTTTTCCTTGATTTATGGTTTTCTGTTTCCATTTGATCGGGTTAAAGCCCATATTTCAAGCTCATATTTCAAGGCTAAACTAAAACTAGATAATCATCATGTGACAACGATAAACATATTTGACAGAACAGTTTCTTCCTCGACAATGTATGGTTAACAGCAAGAAGAAGCAGTTGAAAGAAAAAGAGGGTGAACACAAAATATCACCCAAATGAAGCAGTCACTTTACAGATTACTCTCTGGTATACATCTGTAATCGTGCACAAAGTTTAATGTAGTTTTAATGGAGACTGTGACTCAAGTTTTCCACTCTTACTAAAAAGTGAAAGTTGTCTACCAAGTCAAAAATACAACCCATATTGATTTTATCTTAATAAAAGTTTATAATTGTCAGGTATGTGGAGCACAACCCAAGCTTTCATCAGCTTGCTTCAATTAGTGAGTTATTCGTGACATGTTCCTATTATTGTAGGTCCCAAGTTAACCTGGCTATAGTTTCATCTTTTCCCGCTTCCAATCTTACCTCCGTGACTCTGTTCTACTTCAACAGCTTGTCTGCTTGTTTCACTCCTGCCTTATTCTGTGGCTGCCTTAACACTATGACAGCCCACTAATGAAAGCAAGATAAGCATGCCAAGAAAACTGTTCATTTCAAAAAATGAAAAAAAAAAAATCCTCCCACACATAAAAAAATACTAGACCCAACCCTTATCGTTGCTGTATTCCTCCCTTCTCTGTCCCTGGCTAGCCGGAGTAAATTTGATTGAGTCCGGATAGGGAGAGAATGGTGGCAGATAAAACACCCGAAACTGTCGCCAAATGAAGCCTGATGCAGCAGAGGATAAAGGCTGAAATGCAATTATACTGGCAGAATTCTTATATTAAACCCAGAACACCAGTAGAACACCGCTGCCACCATCATGGCGATTCCTCCACCTATCAACTCTCAATTCTTACATCTCTGCTTTACTGTGAATGACAAGTGTCTCCCCCCCCCCCCCCCCCCCGCCCCCCGCCCCACACACACACACATACACACACACTCACACTCACACACACACACACAACCTTACTCAGTGAGATGTACTCTGGCTGATAACACCTCCATTGGAGAAGGTTTTTATTCCACCCCCTTCTCTATGGAATAGGCCAACACTGTCAGCTTGGAGATCATTACAGCTGTTTTCCTCTTTCTTCCCTAATGTGTTTCACACTTAGTCTGAGAGTCTTTGTAATGGGGGAAGAATATGTGTCACAGCTAACAGGCACCCTCATGATTTTGTTTTTTTCACATCTGAGCCCACCAACAAATAAGAATATGGTGTCATATTGAATTCTGTACCCATCATATTTAATGTATGTTCACTTGCCCCCTGCCATGTTTCCAGAATAATTCCATAAAAATGCTGAATGGTTTGCAGTGGTACCTCCTAGGGCAGAAGATTATCTGAAAATGACAGAGGTTCACCTTCCTACTTCCAAAGCTCCCTGTCAAGGAAAATAGATTTTAATTACCAGTGACACACTAACAGTCAGTAGAAAGAAAAGCCTTTCACACCCCAAAACAAGACAGTACATTAGCGAACAAATGGAGAACAAAACGTTTTTGTTTGACATCTGATATGTCTGTCAATTGTCAAAGACTTTAGAGGAGGAAAGCATGTATCGCGAACCTAAAGTTGTTAATTGGTGAAGACATATAAAGAAATCATGGGTCAGAGATGCTTCGTTTGGAATTTGGTGGCTGATTTCCAATCTACGCTATTTCCAGTTTTTGTAAATTCGGATTCCACATTAAGAAATACAATATCAAAAGATTAAAAAACAACATTCAAACAAGATTTTTATATTTCTTTCATGTTGTGAGCAGTCATTATTTACTTTAATTATTCAGATTAGGAGCAGAAACAACATCACTCAACCTATGTGAGAGTGCAATTGCTGTAAAACAGGAATTTAACATTGTTTTAGGAGAAACTGATTTCAGAGTTGATATTTTAAATTGTCTTTAGCATCTTACATCAGCCATTAGTCTAGCTTGTGTAGCTAGCATTACGGAAACAGCAGCCACTTGGTGTAGAAAATGCAGATCCCTATCTTAAATCTAAGATTTCCAAAAGGTTGTCCAAATCTCCAAATTAAGCTTTTTATGACAGACAGAGGCCGAATGCTCATAAAGATAAAACACAGTAACCTTTTTGTGTTACTTTCAGCCTTCCTGTTATCTGCTTTAAAAGTCTCTCTCTCGCTTTCTCTTTCTCAGCTTTGCCAACTGCTCAGTAAAAAAAGTAAGTCTTAGCATACATGGCCATGTGCAGGTAATTGTAATGGATTATGTAGGAGAGAGGAATAATGAGTGGGAAAGTCAAAATGTGAGTAAAAAAACAACCCTAAATATGTTTACAAATACAACTTCAACTTTTTTTACTATTTCAACTCTCTACCTTCGGACTGTCAAAAGAGACCCTGGTGGAGTAATTGATATTTTTTATTTATTTTAAAATTATGTCTTAAGTCATTATTATTTTTAATTTTTAGTTTTCTTTTTAAATCTGAGTCTACAAGTAATAGTAAAATACGAACATTTTTAAACATAACCAACCTTAATTTGTTGCCTAAATTAACCACTGGAATATCTCGACATTTTGTAAAATTTACAGACAGTTATATACAGTTTTCTTTTGAATAGCTTCATTTTTTATTTCAGTTTTAAACCCCTCACCAATACTGAAATAACTACCTTGCTTCGCTCAGCAACATTGTTCACACTGAGGAGTGTGGTTATTATTGTGGCCTGGTAGTGCTTAGGGATAATGCCTTCGCTGATCAGAAAAATATCTTGTTTTTGAGTTTCCAACCTGGCTGGTCACTGATCAGGGCTTAATTTGGATCACTGCGAATAATGCTACTAATGTGCTGCTGATGAAGGTGGATTAGAGTTATTGTAGATGGCTATTGTTTGATCATTGTGTAAGGTGTTGTTGGAGACGGGTGGGCTGGCCATCATGCTATTCTGCTATTTCCTGTCCTCCAGCTGTGAGGTTCACGGCTGCCACACCACTATTAGGTGTCCACACAATCGCCTGCCGAGCGCTCCATTGTCAGCTGCTCGCTAAACAGAAAGAAAAAGGAGGGAGAGAGGGGTTCAACCTCTGTTGTAGCACTGCTGCAAAACCAAACAGGAAAGAAAAAAATAACAGTAAAAACTAAAAAGAAAAAAAAAAACGACATCTGATGTCTGTATAATTACATAGTAAATGCAGTCCCTCCCTTACCAGCGTTTTTGCTTTTGTTTCAATTCATTCATTTTCTCCCCCTCTCTCTTTTTTCCTGCTAAAGTGTCTGCTAATTAAGCACTTCCATTAGGCAGCCTGTAATTGGTTTGAAAAGTAATGACAAGCTAGTTTATTTACAAGGTAATTAGAATAAAGGCAGGCTTTGTTCTGATAATAATCATTTAATTCTTGAGTTAGAAAGAGAGGAACAAAAATCCAGAATCAGTGTTACTTGATTGACAGGCAGTTCAGCTATATGTACGTATTAATGTTTTGTCCTGCCTGTAAACATCCTGCTCTCTCAACATGACTTGACCCTTTTTTCATCCTGCTGCTGCTTCAGTCTGTGTGCAAATACAGGCCTTTCTTTGATAAGTGGATGAGATTGAGCTAAATCAAAGGAGACATGCTGGGCCTGCATTCTTCATCTCTTTGCTCACAGCCATCATTATGCTAAATGTACATAGCTGTCAGTCGAAAGCTGGTGAATCTGCTTTGTTGGTGTGATGACTTGAAAGGAAGATTTATACATTGTGTTGCACCAATAATGTACAATTTTCCTTTCACAGCAGATTGGTAGGTGGATGCTACATCGATAGCAGGCTTGCAGCAGGCGGAGGAACAGAGAACGGAGGTAGTTAATGCCAATGCACTTGGACATCTCTGCCCTTCACTTTCTAGGCAACAGATGGAAACAGTGTATTAAGGACCCCAGGGGCAAATCTGGGCACCCTGGCAAAGCTGGGGCATTGCCAGGTTCAGGGGCGCATGTGGGCATCTGTTTCGTGCCCTTAATCGCTTGCCGCACCCGCCATTCCTGTGGTGAGCTTGGCTCGTTCTGTGTGCCTGAGTGTGGAGGTGCGGAAGGATTTATTTATGTGCAAAATGCAAGTTATAATGTGTCACCTCTCTGCTGGCCTTATTCAAGCATAAGAAGAATTAACTATTTAAATGTATCAAAGAGCTAATTAGACTTGCTGACTCTTGCCAAACAGAACATGCAAGTGTAATTCATGTTTCCAGCTGCAATAATGTAAAGAGTAAATACAAAAGGGTAAACATTTTGAATTAGGATAAAAAAATGAAGACAAAAAACTTCAGATTTATGGAAAAGTGGAGTTCAAGTCGCATGTTTTGCAAATATTCACAGTGATAAAGTGACATCTTGTGGTAGCATCCTTTCCATTGAAAAACATAATGCTTGTAACTGAATAGTGAAAACTACATACAGGTTTCCTTTTAGCCCAGCTGTTTAATTTAGGAGTTCTGGAAATTTGCAGAATGGCGACATCAGTGACGCAAAGTGTAATTTTACATTCTTTGCTTTCATAATAAACAAAACATGAGCTTGAAAGGGAACACCAGTAACTGTGTAAGTCTATGTGAACTTACTTTGGCCTTCCAACATACTGGTTTTCCCACAGAACTAGATATATGGAGACAGTTTCTGTTGTATAAAAGCACCAATGGCGTTTTTTTTTTTTTCTCAGTCGCCTCTGATTCTCCGCATAGCCTTTGCGAATTGAGTGAGGCTTCACGGCAAACATAAACAGCTTTCAGTAAATATGATTGGCAGCCATGTTTTAAAGGCAAGCTAATTCCATTAAGCTATTGATCTCTCACAGCATCGGTTTTGGCCCTGCCTTGAGTATGAATGCCTCTTTAGTTTGGCCTGGCCCTGGGCTTTAGTTCTGTTTTATGCTGCTTGTCCATCAGCTCATCAATCTATCGCCTTTGCTATGGGTGGACAACTTTCCAGTCTTCCCTCAACATGGGGTTACTGCAGCACAGATAAACGAGGAGGGCCAGCTTACACACACCACAGAGAAGCTGACAGGTGCTTATAGCAAAATAGCCACAATTTTGATTCAACAAGAACATGTGACATGAATGATGATGGTGTACATTCCCTTAAGGCCTAGACTACAAGATCAAATAATAATGTTTGTAATCATAAACTAATACTGTCTTAAAATATTTGTTGTGTAAGACCCCTGTCATCCATCTATCTGGCTTTCTCTGTAGTTTGTAACTCGTTTCTTTGCCATCGTTTTGTGCACTATATTTTTCATCTGCCTTCTGGCAAAAATCATCTGTATGAAAAAGGTATATTACTTGCTCTCCCTGCCTGAGCAGCACACTTTATTGCTGTCAAACCAAGCTTGAGATTTGGTAGGAATTGGGAGCAAAGAGGGGATGAGGGAGAGAGATGAGAAGGGAGGGTAGAGACAGAGATGATGGCTTAGGCTCGACTGGAGACTTAGCTGTTGTTCCACTTGAGTTTTACTTTACTGAGTAAATCATTTGGTTGACTGGCATGGTGTGCCTCCATCTCTCCATGCTCCAGCCTTTTCCCTCATCTACTGTCCTACTGTCCCACTCTTCTCTCTGCCATTCTTGTCCACATCGGGGAGAAGGCCAGTGTGTGGGAGTGTGTCGCATGAGCAGCTGTTTGCCTGCTGTCCTCCATAAAGAGGGTTATAACCAGTGACGACTCCCAACTACTCTGATATTACTAAGCTACATTTGACAAATCTCTGGCCTGAATACACCACCACAGTTTAAACGAAGTGACTGTGAGGGTGTTGCTTTTCATTGCCTTGCAAAAGTATAAATTTTTGAACAAAATGGGGGTGGTGGTGGGAGTGGGGTAATAGGGGGGAATCAATTTGGCATGCATACATATCAAGCTTTGTTATAAACCTGTGCACATGAAAAACATTTATGTGCCGAACTTTACCTTCCGCCACTTTTGAATTTTTTGTTTAAATTGTGAGGCTGACACAAAATAAAGCAGTGAAGTGAAAGAGATGGTTCTCAAAAGTTTTTTTTTTTGTAAAAAACTGAGTGCTTTGGTGGCACAGGGGTAAAGTGACCCTTAAATGGAGGCTACTGTCCTCGATTCAGCAGTCACGGGTTAGAATCCTGGCCCATTGACCTTTGCTGCATGTCTTTCCCTCTTTCTCCACCCCATTTCCTGTCAGTGTACTTACAAAATAAAGGGCACTTGTGCCACAAAATAGAAAATTCAAAATTAAAATCTGAGAACCATGGTGTTCATTTGTTTTCAGTCCCCTTTTCTTTGATACCTCTAAATAAAATCCAGGGTCATCTTTTTATTTGAATATGCATAATTTGTAAATAGTCCCTATGTGTGTAATTTCATCTTAATATAGATACAATTGTTCTATAAAGACCTTAGAGGCTTGTTAGACAAAATTAGTGAAAAAACAGAATCATGAAGACAAAAATAAACACCTGACAAATAATAGATAAAGTCATGGAGAAGATAAACCCAGTTATATTAGTTATCTCAAGCTTTGAAAATCTCATTGAGCAGTACAACATCTGAAATATGGCATTACTGCAAGCCTACTAGGACATGGCCATCCAATAAAAGAGGCGAAGAAAGGACAGCATTAATTAGAGAATTCTGGAAGAGCTGCAGAGATCCAGAGCTCAAGTGGGAGACTGTACCGATAGGGCAACTAGTTGTGATTTTGGAAAGTTCAATTAATCTAATCCCAGTGCTTGGATTATGTGCCATAGTCCAAGCACACATATAAACACATGTATGTGTAAGGGAGAATGAATTCCACATGGAAACACCAGGATTTAAATACAGGACGCTCTTCAGGTGAGGCAACAGTGCTAGTCAATGCACCACAGTGCCGCTTGGGTATGGTTTAGGAAGGCTTAAAGATAAAATGCAGGGCACCAATCCCTAACATTGAGTTTAGGGTTAATTAATTGCTATCAGTTTAAAACAGACCCCCAATATCTTTCAGTGTTGCTCCGAACCCACACGTAAAAAAACAAAACCAAACCAGAAAAGCACTCATAGAGCACAGACCTCTGCCAAGGCAATGGGGCCATTAATGCATGTCAGCTTTTTTTCTATTCTGATGAACTATACTCTGGCTAACTTCTGGCCTCTGCAGGTCAGCTGCTAACAGGGTGACAAACCATCTGAAAACTCCAAGTTGTCGTGCCATGTCTGGCAATGATGAGAAATCTTTAAAAAAAATCCAACTGGATCCAGATGGTGCTCTGCATCACCACCAAAATCTAATCCTCTGTTCCTTGCCCTAATATGCACCGGTCTTTAAAATTTTATCAAAATCTTTTCATAACTTTTTTAGTTATTTTGCTAACAAACGGACAAACGGACAGACAAACCACCGCAACAGAAACATAACCTTCTTGGCTGAGGTAACAAACACAGATATCCTCCTGGACATACAAATGTTACGTTGTACGTCCATTGTTTAGTATAGCTTATTTGTGCACAGGTACACTTTGTAAGCTTCTTATTACCAGCTCCTGACGTGCCACAGAGTGCAGAATCAAGTGCTACTTAGAGAAGCAAGACCACATCCCAATGTTATTTCTGCTCACACACACATTAGCACTCTGAAATACACACACACAGACACAAGGTGCTCTCACAAGATACAAGAACTGCACACACATGCACACACACTGTAGCCGGGCTCTCAGGAGTAACGAAGCAAACAATGAGTTTCCCCAGTGCATTGTGGCTCGGCTGGCCTGCTTTAAATGTGAGCAGAGTCATCAGCACTTAAACACTTGATTGATGGCACCGAAGTGAGGATGATTGTGGGATATGCCAGCTCCAAATGACAAGCAATTACTCATTTTGTGTAATGAAAACCTTAACACCAATCATTGAAGCTCTACACCGTGCTAACGCTTTATGTAATATTATATGTTCCCTTCATCCAAACCCCCACTCCCACGCTCGCTTCTATCCCCCGGGAGCCGAGGCAGACGTTTACTAAATAACATAATTTGTAATGGCTGAAGTGATGGCACAACAGGCTTGCTAAGTGAGTAAGCAGAGGCAACTGCTTTATGGTTGAGGACTTGTTGTGTATTTGTTTTTTGTTTTTTTGTCATGGCTGATCTATGGAACTGAGACAAAAGTCTTGGAAATCCTGGAATCCGCTGCTCATCATTTTGAACATTTGTCGGATATAGCCCGACACATGTCCAGCAAGGTGTTTCTATGGCAACCAAGTTTTAAACATGAGTATTGCATGTGTGTTCGGTTGACTTACTCATATTCACCCCGAGCTGTTTAGTTTAGTGTGAATTCCAAACACACACAAACAAGGCGTCTACAGCGCTGCGGTAGTGAGATGGTGAAAGCCATGTCCTCCTTTCTCTCCTCTCCATTTTGCTCTGCCAAAACTACAATTACCCCTGCTCTCCACTCCTTCACAGAATCACTGTAATTATCTTTAGCCTTCACAGGCACACTGGCTGGCAACAGGTGCCATGTGAATGCTAATCCCCTCCCCTTGGCCACATGGTATTCTTCTTCCTGGCCTCTGACAAACCAACTGTCACTGGCAGAGGGAAAGACGATCCAATGCTGTGCGGCCCTTCAGAGCTGCATGCATGTGGACAGTAATTAGGCTGCCCAGAGTTGCTAAGTTGTGGGATGTCAAGTGTAGTTAAAATATAGAGCTTTTGTTGATAGTGGACATTGGGGTGTGCCTGTGTGGGTTTATGTGAGAATTAAAGTTGAAACCAGATATTTATGTTCTGCGTAAAAAGACAGTTGTTTTGTCCCTGCACGACAGTAAATCAACAAAAAATGTCCTGTTTTAGAACAGTAGAAGTTTTTTTTTTTAAGATTTTCTCAATTTTTTCACTATATCCCAGAATAATGATTGAGAAATTTGACTTTCTTCATATCCATGTCATGTCTTTGTATGCTTCTAATTAATTCAAAACATTTGAGTTAATTAAAGGCACACAGGCGGATGTAAGGCAACCCATTGTTGTGACTATGAATATATTATTTAATATTTAATATTAATACTTTAATATTTTATCAAATAATATTTTGGTCTGTTAAGGGTTGTCCTGTGAATACCAGCCCAGTAAGGCGGTGGTATTAGGACAATATCGAAAAGAGTGAGCCAAGCTCTGACATCATTGAACAGCATAAACTCTGCACACACATGGAATGAATTCACACAATTTCTTAAAATACAAGAATTTATTAACAAAAATAAGTCAACTCAAAGTCAAACATATTTCAATCAACAAAGTCTCTACTATGCTAAAACAATCCAACTAAACTACTAAGCAGAATTAAAGAATAACGAAGACTAATGGGCTATGCCCCCAGTGGGCCCACCACCTGCAGGGGGAACCGTGAGGGACCGGTGCAAAGAGGATTGGGTGGCGGACGAAGTTGGAGACTTCAGCGGCCCGATCCCCAGATGCTTAGGCTGGCTCTAGGGACGTGGAATGTCACCTTGCTAGGGGGGAAGGAGCCTGAGCTTGTGCGGGAGGTCGAGAGATATCGACTAGAAATAGTCGGGCTCGCCTCCACGCACAGCGTGGGCTCTGGAACCCATCTCCTTGAGAGGGGTTGGACTCTCTTCTACTCTGGAATGGCCCGCGGGGAGAGGCGGCGGGCTGGTGTGGGTTTGCTTGTTGCCCCCCAGCTCAGCCGTCTCGTGTTGGTGTTTACCCCAGTGGATGAGAGGGTCGTATCCCTGCGCCTTCGGATTGGGGAGAGGTCTCTGACTATCATTTCAGCCTACGGGCCGAGTGGTAGTGCAGAGTACGCTGCCTTCTTGGCATCCCTGTCGGGGGTGCTGGATAGTGCCCCTCCCGGGGACTCCATTATTCTGCTGGGGGACTTCAACGCCCACTTGGGGAACGACAGTGACACCTGGAGAGGCGTGATTGGGAGGAATTGCCTCCCCGATCTGAATCCGAGTGGTGTTTTGTTATTGGACTTCTGTGCTAGTCACGGATTGTCCATAACGAACACCATGTTCAAACATAAGGGTGTCCATCAGTGCACTTGGCACCAGGACACCCTAGGCAGGAGGTCGATGATCGACTTTGTTGTCGTATCATCAGACCTTCGGCCGCATGTTTTGGACACTTGGGTGAAGAGAGGGGCTGAGCTGTCCACTGATCACTACCTGGTGGTGAGTTGGATCCGCTGGAGGAGGAGAAAGCCAGACAGAGCTTCGACCAGATCCCTGGGGATGTTGGAGACATAGAGTCAGAGTGGACCATGTTCTCCGCATCTATTGTCGATGCTGCTGCCCGTAGCTGCGGCCGTAAGGTCTGCGGTGCCTGTCATGGCGGCAATCCCAGAACCCGGTGGTGGACACCGGCAGTAAGGGATGCTGTCAAGCTGAAGAAGGAGTCCTAATGGCTGTGGTTGGCTTGTGGGACTCCTGAGGCGGCTGACGGGTACCGTGAGGCCAAGCGTGCTGCGGCCCGGGCTTTGGCAGAGGCAAAAACTCGGGCCTGGGAGGAGTTCGGTGAGACCATGGAGAAGGACTACCGGTTGGCCTCGAAGCGATTCTGGCAAACCATCCGGCGGCTCAGGAGGGGAAGCAGTGCTTCGCCAACACTGTTTATAGTGGGGGCGGGAGACTGCTAACCTCGACTGAGGACATTATCGGGCGGTGAAAGGAGTACTTCGAGGATCTCCTCAATCCTGCCATCACGCATTCCGTGGTGGAGACAGAGGCTGGGGACTGGACTGGGTTGGACTCTTTCATCACCCAGGCTGAAGTCACCGAGGTGGTTAAAAAGCTCCGTGGTGGCAAGGCTTCGGGGGTGGATGAGATCCGCCCTGAGTACCACAAGTCTCTGG
Source organism: Girardinichthys multiradiatus (assembly GCF_021462225.1). NCBI lineage: Eukaryota > Metazoa > Chordata > Actinopteri > Cyprinodontiformes > Goodeidae > Girardinichthys > Girardinichthys multiradiatus. The sequence continues at coordinate 32,065,185 of NC_061802.1, forward strand.
ATGTTGTAGGGCTGTCGTGGTTGACACGCCTCTTCAACATTGCGTGGCAGTCGGGGACAGTGCCTCTGGACTGGCAGACTAGGGTGGTGGTCCCCCTTCATAAGAAGGGGGACCGGAGGGTGTGTTCCAACTACAGGGGGATCACACTCCTCAGCCTCCCTGGTAAGGCCTACGCCAGGGTATTGGAGAGGAGAGTCCGACCGATAGTCGAACCTCGGCTTCAGGAGGAGCAGTGTGGTTTTCGTCCCGGCCGTGGAACACTGGACCAGCTCTATACCCTCTACAGGGTGCTCGAGGGTTCATGGGAGTTTGCCCAACCGGTTCACATGTGTTTTGTGGACCTGGAGAAGGCATTCGACTGTGTCCCTCGTGATGCCCTGTGGGGGGTGCTCCGGGAGTATGGAATCGGGGGCCCTTTATTAGGGGCCATCCGGTCCCTGTACGAGTGGAGCAGGAGTTTGGTCCACATTGCCGGCACTAAGTCGGACCTGTTCCCGGTGCATGTTGGACTCCAGCAGGGCTGCCCTTTGTCACCGGTCCTGTTCATAACTTTTATGGACAGGATTTCTAGACGCAGCCAAGATGCCGGAGGGGGTCTGGTTTTGGGACCAGTGGATTTCGTCTCTTCTTTTTGCGGATGACGTGGTCCTGCTGGCCCCCTCTAGCCAAGACCTACAGCATGCGCTGTGGCGGTTCGCAGCCAAGTTTGAAGCAGCTGGGATGAGGATCAGCTCCTCCAAGTCCGAGGCCATGGTACTCGACCGGAAAAGGGTGGCTTGTCCTCTTCAGGTTGGAGGCGAGTTCCTGCCTCAAGTGGAGGAGTTTAAGTATCTCGGGGTCTTGTTCACGAGTGAGGGAAGAATGGAGCGGGAGATCGACAGACGGATTGGTGCGGCTGCCACAGTAATGGGGGGGCTGTGCCGGTCCGTTGTGGTGAAGAGAGAGCTGAGCCGAAAAACAAAGCTCTCAATTTACTGGTCGGTCTACGTTCCTACCCTCACCTATGGCCACGAACTTTGGGTCATGACCGAAAGAACGAGATCCCGGATACAAGCGGCTGAAATGAGCTTCCTCCGTATGGTGGCCGGGCACTCCCTTAGAGATAGGGTGAGGAGCTCGGCCATCCGGGAGGGGCTCGGAGTAGAGCCGCTGCTCCTCCACATCGAGAGGAGCCAGTTGAGGTGGCTCGGGCATCTATACCGGATGCCTCCTGGACGCCTTCCTCGGGAGGTGTTCCAGGCACGTCCCACCGAGAGGAGACCCAGGGGACGGCCCAGGACACGCTGGAGGAACTATGTCTCTCGGCTGGCCTGGGAACGCCTTGGGCTCCCCCTGGAGGAACTGGAGGAGGTGTCTGGAGAGAGGGACGTCTGGACGTCTCTGCTGAGTCTGCTGCCCCCGCGACCCGGTCCCGGATAAGCGGAAGACGACGAGTATGAGTACGAGTAAACTACTAAGCAGAATTAAAGAATAACGAAGACTAATGGGCTATGTACAATATAAAGAAGTTGATTAAAGATGGTTGAAAACCATGACCAAAAGAGTGATGCAACATTACCATGTAATGTTTATGTTTGAGAACCAAGGATTATCTTGAAGAATCTGGAAGTGAAGTTACGTTAGTCTTGGAACCAACTTAGGCAATAATCAGCATACCACTAGACAACCATGCAAGATCAGATAAAATATTTTATTAAAATAATGTTTTAAAGAATGATCTGCTGAATAAAACCAACCTTCTGGATGACCAATTCTCAACTGTGTCTAATTTGCTGCCTTTATTTATTAAAATAATATTTAAATAAATATTATTGAGGAAATGGTAAAATATTTAAGGAAATATTTTGGAAAAGAGCCAAATCTTTCTGGAGAAATGGGGTTCAATGGTGTTTACTTAGTTAACAAGTTTAGTAAAATAATGTTAGAGAAATATTATTTACTGGATTGAAAACTAACAACCTTTCTGGGTAGATGATCTTTAGTAAGCAAGCATGTGTTCTTAGCTGTTAGCAGTTAAAGCTAACAAAAGAAGCTGATAGCTTAGCACCAGAATCAAACACACACCTTTAAAATACCATTAATAAAAGGGTTAAAATGCATAAGCGAGGACGGCACGTTATGATCAATCTTCTGTGTTTAAAATCACCCTTTAAGTAAAGTTTGTCTTAACTTTAAAAACACACAAACACAGAACACAAAACTGAGCACGTGCTGAGCAGATAGACTGCTAGCATCAAGATAGCTGAGTTCAACACAAACAAAACCAAAATTCATAAAATAAATTTTTATTTAGATTATTTAATCCTAAATTACTTCTCTCTGCCCAAACCTTACCTTGTATGAACCGTGCTGAGGAAGTTGTCCGGGTGACGACGAACTTTGAAGAAAGCTCTGTGAACAAAGGGTTAGCTTCAGCTAACCTCCGTAGCTGTGGGGAAGGCGGCTCGTTCTGCCCGCCGACCAAACTGTACAGTTGCTACGGTAACCACGGTATGCAGTCCCTGTTGTCCCCTTTCAGACCGGAAAACTGCTTCACTCAGTGTCGTAGAGACAGCCTCTCTGCTGGGAAACACTCTGGAAACAAAGTTTGCCTCTGTAGACCTCAGAGAGAAAGTCAAGCAATGCTTGTACCTTAATTATCGCCGTTCTTGAAGGAAATACCAGATACACAAACAGCAATTCATTTGTACTTAACTTAGTGCATATGGTTGCGTGATCTTATGACACTCTTGGATCCAGTTTGAAGAGTTATGTTTGTTTGCCTGCAAAGAGACATTAGCGCGCTGTGTCTCTCCTGCCTGCTCCGCAGAGGGGTCCAGGTGGAAGAGATCGATTCATTGGAAAGGGGGTGCTTTTATACAGACAGTGGCATCATGGGAAGTCCTCTGTTACCCCTCCCCCCCATCCTAAGTTGTGCTGGAAGTCGGTTAATGCAATTTATTTTGAAAGTTCCAGAAAAGTTGTACCGAATCTTGATGTTGTAATCATGGCTGTGGTCCCAACACCATTAAACACACTGCTTCTTTGTGTGACATAAAGGAGAAAGCAAAATAAATCAGCCAAGTTATCAGGAAGAGAATTGTTGACCTCCACAAGTCTGATTCATTCTAGAAACTCACTTCATCTGTTCAAACAATTCTATGCAAAGCATGTGAAAGTCCTGCCATCATACTGTTCAGGAAGGGGATGGATTCTATGTCCGAGAAAGGATGTGTTTTGGTATAAAACTTATATTTTTGAAGATATGTCCTTCGAAGTGTTTCTCCAGAATGACCATCATCAAATTTTGGAGGAAAAGTTACTAAGCTTGAAAGCTTGAGAACATCATCCCAACCTTAAAGTGCAGGGATGGGAGCATCACGATGTGTAGGTGTTTTGCTGTAGGAGGCTCCAGTTCATTTCATAAAATAGATGGCAGCTTGAGCAAAAATATTATGTGGGATTGCAACACCTCAATACATCAGCTAGAAAGTTAAATATTGGGCACAAATTAGTATTCCAAATGGGCAAGGACCCCTAAGCATACAGCCAAATTAGTTTGAAAGTTGCTTAAGAACTGCCAAGTCTATCGTTCTCATCCCACGTCAGACGTTGAGGAAAAAAAAGGTTGTCTTTTTATGTAGTGTATGTAAATATCTGGTTTCAACTGCATGTGCAGTACATTGAATTTTATAGTTGCAATGCTTGATCTACATTTTCTATGTTTTCCACATGTCCATAAAATTGGTGGCAGCCAGCTTCATTTACAGCAGTTCTTCAGGAGGAATAAACCAAAATTCCAGCAGACTAATGTTATAAGTAAGTGGAAGGATACCCAATAATGTTAACCTGAGACAGTTTAAATGTAGAGCTGCACAATATATCAGTGTGTGCAATATGCATGATGCAATATGCATTGGATAGGACACTATATTTCAGTTGCTATGCATTAATGCTCTGGCTATTGATAATATATTTAACCAGTTGGATGTACTGTAGCTACCTTTATTGCCCACAATAAACATGTATATTTTTATTGGCTGAGATACTAAAGATTCCATGGAATGGTGGGGACCTGGTGAAGAAAGAAAGAAATCACAATCAACCACAATTGCAGTTTTTGCCAATAGCAATAAATTTACACATTTTGTTGATATCTTGCAGCCCTATTTGAAAAGCAGGTCTACCAAATGCTAAGGAAATGTATGTAAACTTATCAATTTACATAAAGTTGAAATAAGGTATCTTTAAGAAAAGGTTCTCACTCACTATTCTGGCATGTAGCAAGTAAAAATTATTTTAGTAATCCTAACTGACCTAAACCAGGAAAGGTTTAGACCGAATTCATGCCACGGTAAGAAAATAAAAATAAAAAAAACAAAAAAACTCTACATTGTGTCTTTTATACACTGTATGTAAATTTCTGATGTCAGCCTCTACTTTTTGTATTAATGTCACAGCACATGAGCCTATAGAACCAGGGAAACTCAAATGGGGATGCACGTGTAGTATTGCCATCAATCCATGGGATTAAATGAAGTGTGAAAAACAGGTCAGAGAGGACTTCCTGTCTTTATAAGCAGCCGAAATGCTGTCCAGATGTTCTATGCCTCTCCTGTCCCAACGTAATCTGCCCACGTCAGCCCTCAATGGCAAAATATAGCCTCTTTAAAATGATATACACTAACAGAGGCAAGGACATCAGTATGGACTGCCTCGGATGCTACTTAATGTAAAAATGCCATCTCTTTTACTTGTATTTATGGGGGAATTCACTGGCTTTGTTTGTGCCATTCCAATCAAAATGAGAAGTATCTCTTTATTTCTACTTTTACTTAGCCATCAGGGATTTACTTTTTAGCATTCTTTTTATACGCCGTATCCATGGAAAGGGTCGGATGTTGGTCCACTCACTGTTGTGTAAATAAAGGTGAAGAAGGTGAGGTAAGAACAAGAAGAAGATAAGAATAATCTAGAATGCTCCAGGCAGCAGTAGTACTACTTTTTCAAGGGAAGACTTCTCCAATGCAGCTAAAGGAGTGTGCATGTACAATGTCAATCAGATGGAAATGGCAGAAATATACAGAGTCAGAGTTGAGGTGTGACTATGAATCTGAATATATTATTTAATATTTAATATGAATATTTTAATATTTTATCAAACAATATTTCAGTCTGTTAAGGGTTGTCCTGTGAATACCAGCCCAGTAAGGTGGTGGTATCAGGACAATATCGAAAAGAGTGAGCAAAGCTCTGACATTATTGAACAGCAAAACTCTGCACACACATGGAATGAATTCACACAATTTCTTAAAATACAAGAATTTATTAACAAAAATGAGTCAACTCAAAGTCAAACATATTTCAATCAATAAACTCTCTACTATGCTTAAACAATCCAACTAAACTACTAAGCAGAATTAAAGAATAACGAAGACTAATGGGCTATGTACAATATAAAGAAGTTGATTAAAGATGGTTGAAAAACATGACCAAAAGAGTGATGCAACATTACCATGTAATGTTTATGTTTGAGAACCAAGGATTTTCTTGAAGAATCTGGAAGTGAAGTTAAGTTAGTCTTGGAACCAACTTAGGCAATAATCAGCATACCTCTAGACAACTATTCACAATGCAAGATCAGATAAAATATTATTTTATTAAAACAATGTGTTAAAGAATGATCTGCTGAATAAAACCAACCTTCTGGATGACTAATTCTCAACGGTGTCTATTTAGCTGCCTTTATTTATTAAAATAATATTTAAAGAAATATTATTGAGGAAATGATAAAATATTTAAGGAAATATTTTGGAAAAGAGACAAATCTTTCTGGAGAAATGGGGCTTAATGGTGTTTACTTAGTTATCAAGTTTAGTAAAATAATGTTAGGGAAATATTATCTACTGGATTGAAAACTAACAACCTTTCTGCGTAGATGATCTTTAGTAAGCAAGCATGTGTTCTTAGCTGTTAGCAGTTAAGCACGTTATGATCAATCTTCTGTGTTTAATATTACCCTTTAAATAAAGTTTGTCTTAACTTTAAAATCACACAAACAGAACACACAACTGAGCACGTGTGCTGCAGATAGCCTGCTAGCACTAAGATAGCAGAATTTCAAAAGCAAAACCAAACTTCATAAAATTAAAAACGTTTAGATCATTTCATTCTAAATCTCTCTCTGCCCAATCCCTAACCTCGTTTGAACTGTGCTGAGAAGAAGTGTCGGGGCGACGACGAAGTTTGAAGAAAGCTCTGTGAACAAAGGGTTAGCTTCCAGCTAACCTCCAGAGCTGTGGCTGGGTGGCTTGCTCTGTCCGCTGACCACACTGCACGTTAACTGCCGTAACCACAGTGATGCGTTCCGTTGTCCTTCCTTGTGAAACTGCTACAATCGGCGTCGTGCTGGGAACTCTCTGTAATCTCTGTAGACTTAACTTTGTGCATATGATCCGTGATCGTATGACACTCTTGGATCCAATTGAAGAGTTATGTCTGTTTGCCAGCAAAGAGACATTAGCGCACTGTGTCTCTCTGTCCAGGCCCCAGGGTGACCCGCGTAGAAGAGATCGGCTTGTTGGAGAGGGGTGCTCTTATACAGACAGTGGCATCATGGGAACTCCGCTGTTACAGTTTGCTTGGCTGTGCTGGAAGTAGGTTAAATGCACTTTATTTTGAAAGTTCCAGAAAAGTCCATACCGCATCTTGATGTTTTAATCCATGGCTGTGGGTCCCAACAGTTGTGTAGCCCAAAGTTGCAGATTACATATCACTTGTCGCTCCGTGGTTGCCTTGCTCTTCATGCCACAGTATCCCGTCTTGCTACTCTCTTCCTCCAAGCCTGTGAAATTGCTCCAAATACATATTAATGTCAGGCAGAGACATATTGAACAATAAACGTTGTGCTGGCTTTTCTTTTGAGCACAGCACATTAGCAGGAATTGCAGACCTGTTGGGAGCACAACAGATTAATTATCAAATATATACTGATTGCTCTCAACTTTTTAAGGAACAACTGCGTACCCGCAGAGCAATCCAACAAGGTGCACTCACCTTGATGGTTATGCATTGTGCAGGCTTTGACCTTTCCATCTGTACAGGGAGGCAGAGAAATTCAAGATAAACCGCCTATCGTCTTTTTTTCTAATCTGCTCGTTCCATCTTGTTAACGCAGCCATTATTCTGGACACAATCCTTTTGACATGGGGGGCATGTTCAATGTTTAATGCTGTTTGTTTTATATTCCTGCCTCATTTCCCTATATAAAAATTTATGATGACATTCCCTATCTTCCATAAAATATTCATAAATGTCATTACTAATAACTTACATAGATCATCTAAATTGATCCTTCTGTCTTCTTTTATCTGTGTGGCTCAGCTTAGATCCTTTAGTTTAAAATAAAAGACAAGCTCTACATGCATTTTGTCACATATGGATAAGATGAAACAGATAAATTTCGGTGCTCGTTCATGAGTGTTAAGCTGAGTGTTAAGTCGATCAGTGGATCATTGTAGTACCTATATAACTAGACACCGCTGGCAGCAGGAAAGGTAGTGTCTCACATTTTGGTTTGAACATTTTAAGCTTATTCAGTATAGATGAATGTTTATGGGATGTGGTAAAAGCTCTAAAACCTTGTGAGTCTTCATCTGCTGGTCTGAAATTATCTTTAATATATAATAGATTCCTCCCTCTGTAACCTGTGTTCCCTATGAAAGTTTCAAATGTGCCATTAATCATTCACAGGCTAATTTAACTTACATGACACATGCATTATGGTACATTAAAACATATATTTGAGCAATTTAAATAAAAGATAAACATGTTGAAAAGACTGTCACCTGTCACTATGCTATTTTATAGTAATTTTATTGTAATATTCAGTGCCTTGAATTTGTTTAATAATCACTAACCTTCAATTTTTAAGGATGTACAAAATGCTCATATGATTTGATTTTTTTCTTGAACTGTATTAAAAAGTTTTAACAAATAAAAATCTGGAAAGTCAACCATTCACACACACACTCATACCTAAGGGCAGGCGCATAGTTAGACCTGGGCTTGTTTTCTGAATGGCCTCGGACTTCTTGATAGAAGACATTTAGAAGTATTAAAAAGATGCAGCCACAAAATGGTATTGGACTTCACATTTTCATTTAAAAACAATCTGATTTTTTCAATTGTGTTCCATATAATCACATCCCGCTCCACCTAACCTGACAATGAGTTATAAGGAGGAGTCAAAAAATGCTTATTTGCGCACTCGCGGCATCGCGAACGCTCAACTACGCACACAGCCAGAGATGGACTCCATTCTGGAGAACTCCAGAACAGCAGTTTACTCCAGGTTGACCTGCCTCCTTCATTACCTGAAAAGTTACACTGAGCGCCTCAAACAGGGCTCATTTCAGAGCAGCCGCGGAGCCAACCAGAGAGTGGGAGGCTGGTGCATGTGTGTTCAGGAACAGGCGGAAGCAGAGCGCTATAACCCAGACGAAGGTAGCGGTAAAACCTGAATGCTGACTCGGAATGGGCTAATTGTAAGTTACAGCTAATCACTGATTCACCTGGCAAGACATGAGGAGGAGGTTTACTCTAATGAGCATCATCAGGGTCATGATGATTGACTTTCACCTGAGCTACAGGTGAAGTTAAATGATGTGGCTGTGATAGAAAACAGTAGCAACCTTCTCTGTGAGCTTGTGAAAATATCTGGTCCTTTACTTCAGTCAAAATAAAAGCATTTAATCCTAACGTAGCTGAACACATTAAAAGGTCCTTCAGTTCATCACAATGCATCTCACTGCTGCAGCCAGTCTTACAGTCTAGTTCTACATGTAGACAGAAAAAGGTGCTGCTCATTAAACCAGGAAACTATCTCCTGGTTCCAGTAAGACGTAGTAGAAAGTACAAAAGTAAGCCTCCCTCTTCTCTTTCTTATCTTCTGTGCTGATTCTAAACATACAGCTCTGGCTTTAAAGATGCAGGATAATTAAGAAATAAATCATAGCAATTAATCACAGGTGGACCATTGATTAGTTAACTATTTTACTTTTCTGAATTACACATGTAATATTATATAAACTAAACTAATTAAACAAGGATACAGTTGTACTGAAGGTGAGACATACATACCATATGTATACAGTTATTAATAACTGTAATATTAGTACTGATAAGGTCCAGGATGAGACTCTATGCTATATTTTAAACACCACAACATAACACCCTTTCCTCTCAAAGTGTTTAATAGTAAGAACTGCACTAATGTCTCACATGCTCAGTGCAGAACAAAAGACGGTGTTGAAAAATGTTTCTTTTATTATTTTTGGCAGGCCAAATTTCTCCAGAAGTGGAATGAAGGGCTGAAAAGATGGCAATAAAAGAGAACAGGTGTTGGAGCTGGAGTTTTTGTTGTATGTTTTTGTCTGTGTTTTTTGACTCCTAGTAGGCGCTAGTGCTCAGCAGTGGTGGAGACAGGTGTTTTCCATCTCGGTGATTGAGTCCTGGAGTACTTAAGCAGGAAGCAGCAAGCATCTCGTCGCTCGAGTATTAGCCTCTGTGGTAGCTACTCAGCCAGCCTTGTATTAATTAAGTTTATGTGTACTTTGCCTTCGACAAAGTTTAATTTGTTCTTTGTTCTTCTTAGTGAACTGAACTGGCGACTACCTGGAGGTTACCCAGGCTGGCCCCTGTGGCTTCTTTCAAACACTAACTACGTTTTCAAGGACCTTCCAAGGATTATACCAGCGACTATCTGGAGGTTACCCAGGCTGGCCCCCAGTGGCTTTGTTTTGCACTAGCCTCGCTCCTTGGATCTCCCCAGGAAGGATCTTCCATACACACCTACCCGATGCCGAACTCTGGAACTTCCCCGGCTGGCTGCTTCTGGACCCAGATTCTCCAGAGACCATTCAACCTAACCTGTCTACTCTCCGCTGACGCTTCACCTGCACTCCAAGCTCTAACCCAAGTAACTAAGAAATCATCGGACTTACCATTGTCTCCATATTCACTTCTTCTCCAGTCTGAATCTTTCTCCTCCTGGCAGATTGCCTACTCCCTCCTAGTAAGAGACATTTCACATTTAAGTTCCGGTTTTGTTTACTATGCCACTTACCTGTTGTTTTTCCTTACAGTTGTTCCTGCACACCATACCGATCCATTCTCCTTAAATAAACCTTTTTCAAACTTGTACCCGTTTCCCTTGAGTGTGATTCTGCATGTGGGTCAGAGCCATACGCAACACTATGACAGAATACTCGAGCCAACCCGACCCAGCAGAGGCGCTTAAGGGAATTCTTTTCGATCATACTCACCATATTCAGTCTCACGATTCCAACAGCTCGAACAGGTATCCGCCATGTTACAGCTATCCTTGAACAAGACCCCCACTCAGCCGTTAGAGGCCGCTGCAGCCCTTCCCCAAGTCCTGAGAAATATTCAGGTGAGACCAGTGACTGTAAGAATTTCTTGTTACAATGTTCTTTAGTGTTCAATCGTTCCCCCCACTCTTTCCCCCATGATGACTCTAAGATTTCTTATGTTATTGGCCTTTTGTCAAGAAAAGCACTAAGATGGGTTGAGTCCCATTTTCCTAGTTGTGTCCAGTTTGGATACACATTTTCTGATTTTGAGAAGGAGTTTAGGAGAAATGTTTATATAGTTTTATATAGAGTTATTGGAGGATTTCATTGCTAAAGCCATTAGAATAGATAGCCGGTTAAGGGAGAGGAGGAAGCCCAGAAATGAACGCAGTTATGTTAGGACCCAGCCAACGTTTTTGCCTACTGTTAACCCCAAGCCCCCTTCCCAAGAACTGGCAGGAGAAACTGAACCCATCCAGGTGGGTAGGGCGCGCCTCACTAGCGAGGAAAGGCAGAGGCGCTGGCAGGCTAGACAATGTTTTTATTGTGGCTTCATAGAGCATCTTGTAACCAACTGTCCTACTTGTCCTCCTTGGCCAAAAGATCAGTTCCGTCGGTAGATAGGGACATACCGGCGGACCACACTGTTTCACCCAAATCCCTCAGATTTTGTTTGCCAGCCATGTTACTACTTAACCAACAGATCCACAATCTCTCTGCACTGGTTGATTCAGGAAGTGAACAGAATCTTATAGACTTGGATCTAGTTAAAGCAGCTGGGATCGAGACTGTGGTTTTAACAGCACCACGTCTTGTGACAGCCCTCAACGGTCAGGAGTGTCTTGTATTACTCACCAAACTAAGCCTATAGCCCTCTTGTTATCTGGCAATCATCGAGAATTAATTTCCTTCTACGTTTTCCTGTAGCTACGCACGCTATGGTGCTGGGTTTCCCTTGGCTTAGAAAACAAAATCCTCACCTTGATTGGGTTAAGGGCAGAGTTGAGTTCTGGTCCACCAGTTGCCACACTACCTGCCTTCAGTCTGCAGTCGCTCCCGTTCCCCCTGACTCAGTTGTTGAGGAGAGTGATTTTCCGGATCTTACCCGGGTACTTTTGATATACCATGATCTTAAACAAGTGTTCAACAAAGCTAAGGTGCTTTCGTTACCTCCACACCGAACCTATGATTGCGCCATTGACTTACTTCCAGGAGTTTCCCTGCCCACCAGCAGGTTGTATCCCATTTCTAAACACGAGCTGCAGACTATGGAGAAATATATTAACGAGTCCCTGGCTACCGGCCTTATCCGCCCTTCTCCATCAACCCTAAGCGCAAGTTTCTTTTTTGTCAAAAAGAAGGATGGTTCTTTAAGGCCCTATATTGATTATAGGGGGCTTAATAACAGTTAAGAACGGTTAAGAACAAGTTTCCCCTTCCTTTACTTTCTTCAGCTTTGGAACTTGTCCGCGATGCCACAGTTTTCACTAAACTTGACCTTAGGAATGCCTACCACCTAGTTAGGATCTGCCAGGGGGATGAGTGGAAGACAGCTTTTAAGACCCCACTCGGACATTTTGAATACTTAGTCATGCCTTTCGGCCTCTGCTGTCTTCCAAGCACTTTTTAATGACGTCCTTAGGGATTTTTTGAAAATGTTTGTGTTTGTCTACCTAGACGACAAATTTCTCCAGAAGTGGAATGAAGGGCTGAAAAGATGGCAATAAAAGAGAACAGGTGTTGGAGCTGGAGTTTTTGTTGTATGTTTTTGTCTGTGTTTTTTGACTCCTAGTAGGCGCTAGTGCTCAGCAGTGGTGGAGACAGGTGTTTTCCATCTCGGTGATTGAGTCCTGGAGTACTTAGGCAGGAAGCAGCCAGCATCTCGTCGCTCGAGTATTAGCCTCTGTGGTAGCTACTCAGCCAGCCTCGTATTAATTAAGTTTATGTGTACTTTGCCTTCGACAACGTTTAACTTGTTCTTTGTTCTTCTTAGTGAACTGAACCGACGACTACCTGGAGGTTACCCAGGCTGGCCCCGGAGGCTTCGTTTCGCACTAGCCTCTATCCTAGGATCTCCCCAGGAAGGATCTTCCACACACACCTACCCAAAGCCGGACTCTGGAACTTCCCCGGCTGGCTGCTTCCGGACCTGGATTCTCCAGAGACTATTCAACCTAACCTGTCCACCCTCCACCTCTCCACTGACGCTTCGCCTGCACTCCAAGCTCTAACCCAAGTAACTAAGAAATCATTGGGCTTACCATTGTCTCCATATTTACTTCCTCTCCAGTCCGAATCCCTCTCCTCTTGGCGGATTGCCTACTCCCTCCTTGTAAGAGACATTTCACATTTAAGTTCCGGTTTCGTTTACTGTGCCACTTACCTGTCGTTTTTCCTTACAGTTGTTCCTGCACATCGTACCGATCCGTTCTCCTTAAATAAACCTTTTTCAAACTTGTGCCCGTTTCCCTTGAGCATGATTCTGCATGTGGGTCAGAGCCATATGTAACACTATGACAACAGGTTTATAAAAGAAGGAACAATTTTAATGAAATGTTTCGAAAGCTCTTGTCATAATAAAATAAATGTGTTTTAGGATTTTACCATTTGACTAAGATTTAGGAGAATCAACTTTATACCACTTTCCTTTTTTGAAATATAAGAATAAAGTCAATGGAGCCTCAGGAGGGGAACACTTTGATGAGAATGTAAAGTTTAAAAAGGTAATTTATGTAGATGAGAAAAGAAGCACACTTATCTGGCCCATAGTAAACATCTCTGAGTTTAAGAAAAACTTTTGTCAGCAAATATTCAGATTAAGTTCTTTTCTAAATACCTCAAAATGTGTCATTATTTGCTTCAGCAAAATGGTTTTTCATCAGGCCTAAACTCTGTTTCTCCTTGTCCTTCATTCAGCTTCCAACAAAAATAAAAAGTAAAATTATTGCAAACCTTTTTTGTTTGATTCACAATAATTTACATTCAGTCTAAAACCAGCTGAGACAGAGAACTGGTACAATATGTCCTATATTATTTTAATTTTAAATTATCTATAAATAGTCTTATTGAAACCTAAATATTTTGGATTTGGGCTAAAGCCCCCAGTGTTTTGAGACCCTAAAAACGACCCCTGCCTAAGGGCAATTTATAAAGATAATTAATCTAAGACTCATGTTTTTGGAATATGGGAGAAAGGCAGACTGCCTGGTGAGAAACAAAACATGGATGGGGAGCAAACTCCATATAAAGAGACCCCAAGCTAGGATTTAAACCTTGCTGTAAGGCAACAGTTCTAACAACTGTGCCAGCGTGCAGCAAACAGAGTCCACCTGTGTGTGATTTAATCTCAGCTGTTCTTTGGAGCCCTCAGAGGTTTGTTAGGAAACATCATGAACAAATACTATCATGAAGACCAAAGAACACAGCAGGGAGGTCAGGGTTAAAGTTGTGGTGAAATTTAAAACAGGTTAGACTATAAAACAACATTCGAAGCTTTGAGTATCTCAAGGAACACTCTTTAATCCAAAACGGAATGAGTCTGGCACAACTGCAAATCTACCAAGAAAAGAAGCCCATGGAACTCTGCAGGAGCTCCAGAGATTTGAACAAATCTAGACTTATTAGCCTACATGCAAAAACACAATGAGAAAACTAACACTGCACATTACCCTGAACACACCATTGTGGTGGCAGCATCATCCTTTGGGATGGTTTTCTTCAGGAAAACCAGGGATGCTGCTCAAAGTCAATGGGGAAGATGGATTGAACTAAATTTAGGAAGAAAACCTATATGTTGTTGCAAAAGACTTGAATCTGGGGGAGAGATTTACCATCCAGGGCAATTTATCCTAAACGTACAGCTAGATATGCAATAGAATGGTTTAGATAAAAAAAAACATTAATGTGTTAATATGGCCCAGTCAAAGCCCAGACCTAAGTTCAGTTGAGAATCTGTTGCAACACTTGAAGTTGAGGTTCACAGACTATTCATCAAATGTGAATGAGCTTGCAAAGAAGAATCTGCAAAAGCTTCAGTCTGTAGAAAGCTTTTTTTTAAATCAAAAACTGCAGAAATGTTGAAGGTGTACAAATACCTTTGTAAAGTCTTGTGTGTGAATGAAAAACTTGTTTTTTGTGTTACTCTCAAAACTTTAATTTGTTTTAACATCCTTCAGAGAGTTAATTTAGAAACCAAACAGTGTTAAGGTCACAATGTTTGCATAGAACAAAAAAAAAAAAAGAGTACCGTGTTCACCATCAGTGTCCATGTTAAGGAGGACTCCGGGGAGTGTTTTTGTAGAAACGACAGGAATTTGTTGTATTGTTCTCCTCAGCTATTTCGTGAATTTGCTGCTTGTCTGTTTTAATCATATGGCTGAGCCTCCGAGTGTTCTTATGCCTGCTGTCTGCCGCCTCAACACAGAGATGAAAGATGAAATGGAGATTGTGACTGATGCAATTATTTGCTGCTGATTAAAGAAGAGGCCAAATTATCACCACCCTGATTGGGCTTTGTCTGGACTGAGAGCATGCCACACTGATTAAAGTGTTGCAGAAATGTGATGGCAGCGTGTGTCCATGTCATGCATGTGTGTGGGTCTTGGCCAGTAGAAAGGCTTTGAATTGTTGGTCTGAAAAATATCAGAACGCGATGTCATTTTGACCCTCCCACTCAAGAATCCTCCATCACAAGAGCAGAATCAAGGCAAAGTCTTCTGATTCAGATTCTATCTCATTTGAAGATATTCTCAGTTTCGTTTTTTTGCTCTGTTTAAATAATAATGATGATGATCATAATGTCTTTCTTTGAAGAAACTCATTCAGATATTCCTATTTAGCCTTGTATGTCTTAATTAATTTGTATCTAGTTTTCTTTGAGTTTTTAATTTGTGCTGCGGCATCTACTTCGTCCCTTATATTGCCTCTTCCTGTATAAATCTTCTTGTAATTCAGGACAACCATGGGTTCTTTCCATATATCTCTCTCCCTGTCCATGTTTTTCTCATGGACCCTTCTCTCTGATCTCCCTACATGCCCACATCCACCTCGCATCCCACCCGCATTCCTGTCTCTCTTTCTCCCTCTCTCCCGGCCTACCTCTCATCTTCTTCTCCACTCTTGCATCACACTTTTTCAAACAGCTTGTGTTCAGCTCAACCCTAACTTCAAACATACATTTAAAAGAACCGAAACCATCTCATGTTAGGAAAAAAAAGCCCCTGAGTCTTATTTGCCAAGCTTTTGCCACTCTCTCTCCCTTTCCTTCAGCCTGCGTCCGTCCCTCCCCATCCAAAATGATGTTTGTTTATCATCATTGGAGCATTCTAGCTCCAGGTTGTTACATCAGAATTAGCAGTCTGACTCACACAAACAAATAAATACAGGATGCGCATGCAAGCGCAGCGGTGCTGCTGCTGGTTCACTTCTGATTTCACAGGGAGTTGGTTTGCGCTCACGGCTGATCCCAGAAGCCAGCTGTTGGCTGTAGACGGTTGCAACCTCACAGCATGGGAACATGAAGGTAGCGCACTCATCTTATCCGCTTTCTGTGCAGGACCAACTTGAAACACTTTACTCTCTCACAGTAGGAGTCTAATCCCTCCATCTATCTTTCCGTCCATCCCTGGCTCCTTCTCCCTGCTCACTCCTGTTGGAGACTGTAATACAGGGCCTTTAAATAATTACACACAGAGGTCCACCAGAGCGGCTGAATGGGAAGCTGGAGCTCAGTAAAACTTAACCCCTTCCATGCACAGTGGCTCAGTCCTATCTCAGAGCTGTTTCAAAACAGGCAAAGCTGTGATCATCTTAGGTCTGTTTGTCTGCTTGTTTGAAACTAGGTCTGATGTAATCTGTGGGAAGAAAAAAGCAGCTTTCTAGAAACAGAGTAGCTGGCTAGAGATCCACAGATTTTATCTTTTAAGGGAAATCTTTCAGACGAGTGCTTTCGGAATGGCAAGGTCTGAAAAAAGGTGGCTGATCCTTGCCTGAGGACTAAAGGCAAATCTGAGGTTGAGATTTCCAAATTTTTTATCTTTTATTTTTGGAAAAGGCGAGTTCTCGTCCTTGGCAGCTTTTGTAATCTCACTGTTTGCTAGTGTGTTGAAAATGCTGACTCTAACACTTGTTACAGTAGTTTCAGCGCAGACACAGTGGATTGAAAAAAGAGTGAAGTGTCAGGTTTTTGTGATATAAATACCTGAGTCCATAAAAAATTTATTTCGTGTTTTTCACCTACATCCTTTAGAAAAAAAATTGACAGAAATTAGTTAGATAGGCTGCCTAATCTCTGGCATTAGAACTGATGGAGATCCAGGAATTACAATTTGGTACTGGTTTTGTTCTGCAGACCCCTGTATTCTTTATATAGCTAAAATCTTCTGAAACCATAGGAAGGAATATGTTATGGTTGGATGAAACCATTCTTCAGCTTCTGGACATTTTGTGAAATAGTAAGTTTGATATTTAAACAAAAAAATAGGAAAAAACAAACAATAAAAGACCCACAGTACCCACACTTTAAGGTGGCAGCTTACAGCTCTGGGGTTATTTTCTTTAGATGTAATTAGATGTTTTTTCATTAATTATGAAATTACCTTTGCATCAAAACATCCAGGTGTCTGCTAGGAGGCTATAGATGAAGATAATTTGTTTTTTTCAGCTTCATGGTAGTGCAGACATGCATCCAAACCAAAGAAAATTAAAGTTTTGAATTAGTGAAAAACCTTTATTTGCAATTTTTATGCTTTGTGCATATGTATGTATTGTGTATTGAAAGCAGTTACAGAGTCTCCTTTGTTTATCCAATGCAAGGTAAAAGTGACCAGAGAAACTGAACAAAGTTATACATTCATGAGTGCGCTCCCTTTTTTCGTATCAACAGCAAACACAAACCAAACACCTTACTCCTTAAACTGCAGCTTCATGTGGAGGCACTTAAAGCAGAAAAAGTAACACTCGCCCACCAAACACTCCAAACTAAGACCATGTGGAATAGCTATATATGGCACAGAGCCGTTGCTTCATCAATAGTCAAGCAGCACTTTTCACCATCTTACCTGCCAAGTGTAGGTTGCTGTGGAAATGGGTGCTAGAATCTGGCTTCGCCTCAGCTCCCACTGATAAATATCCATATGAAGGAGTCTGGTGGATGGAGCCGAGCTCACAGCATGAGCTCTGTTGATGCAGATGGCTACTTTTGCTGGCGTATGGGTAGAGTGTATGTGCAAAGCCATTGCATATTTATCTGTTTAAAGCACATTTGTGGTGGGAGGCTCCTGTGGATTTAAAAACAAGAGGTTGACTCGGAGCCTAAATGAGCGTAAGGGGGAGTGTAAAGGGCACTGGCTTAGGAGGATGAGGATTCCTATACATCTGGCTTTATCACTTAAAATGCCTTTATGTTTATCACTGAAAGTTCAACAGGAATATACAGTTCCCATAGTAGGTAACTGTAAGCATGATGTTTTTCTTTTATGGTTCCCCACAGTAAAGTGAAAAAATAAAATAGATTTTGCAAGTTTTATATACAGGTCCTTCTCAAAATATTAGCATATTGTGATAAAGTTCATTATTTTCCATAATGTAATGATGACAATTTAATATTCATATATTTTAGATTCATTGCACACTAACTGAAATATTTCAGGTCTTTTATTGTCTTAATACGGATGATTTTGGCATACAGCTCATGAAAACCCAAAATTCCTATCTCACAAAATTAGCATATCATTAAAAGGGTCTCTAAACGAGCTATGAACCTAATCATCTGAATCAACGAGTTAACTCTAAACACCTGCAAAAGATTCCTGAGGCCTTTAAAACTCCCAGCCTGGTTCATCACTCAATACCCCAATCATGGGTAAGACTGCTGACCTGACTGCTGTCCACAAGGCCACTATTGACACTCTCAAGCAAGAGGGTAAGACACAGAAAGAAATTTCTGAATGAATAGGCTGTTCCCAGAGTGCTGTATCAAGGCACCTCAGTGGGAAGTATGTGGGAAGGAAAAAGTGTGGCAGAAAACGCTGCACAACGAGAAGAGGTGACCGGACCCTGAGGAAGATTGTGGAGAAGGGCCGATTCCAGACCTTGGGGGACCTGTGGAAGCAGTGGACTGAGTCTGGAGTAGAAACATCCAGAGTCACCGTGCACAGGCGTGTGCAGGAAATGGGCTACAGGTGCCGCATTCCCCAGACCTGGGCTACAGAGAAGCAGCACTGGACTGTTGCTCAGTGGTCCAAAGTACTTTTTTCGGATGAAAGCAAATTCTGCATGTCATTTGGAAATCAAGGTGCCAGAGTCTGGAGGAAGACTAGGGAGAAGGAAATGCCAAAATGCCAGAAGTCCAGTGCCAAGTACCCACAGTCAGTGATGGTCTGGGGTGCCGTGTCAGCTGCTGGTGTTGGTCCACTGTGTTTTATCAAGGGCAGGGTCAATGCAGCTATCTATCAGGAGATTTTGGAGCACTTCATGCTTCCATCTGCTGAAAAGCTTTATGGAGATGAAGATTTCATTTTTCAGCAGGACCTGGCACCTGCTCACAGTGCCAAAACCACTGGTAAATGGTTTACTGACCATGGTATCACTGTGCTCAATTGGCCTGCCAACTCTCCTGACCTGAACCCCATAGAGAATCTGTGGGATATTGTGAAGAGAACGTTGAGAGACTCAACACCCAACACTCTGGATGAGCTAAAGGCCGCTATCGAAGCATCCTGGGCCTCCATAAGACCTCAGCAGTGCCACAGGCTGATTGCCTCCATGCCACGCCGCATTGAAGCAGTCATTTCTGCCAAAGGATTCCCGACCAAGTATTGAGTGCATAAATGTACATGATTATTTGAAGGTTGACGTTTTTTGTATTAAAAACAATTTTATTTTATTGGTCGGATGAAATATGCTAATTTTGTGAGATAGGAATTTTGGGTTTTCATGAGCTGTATGCCACAATCATCCGTATTAAGACAATAAAACACTTGAAATATTTCAGTTAGTGTGCAATGAATCTAAAATATATTAATGTTAAATTTTCATCATTACATTATGGAAAATAATGAACTTTATCACAATATGCTAATATTTTGAGAAGGACCTGTAAACTTTAAGATCTAATTTAGAAGTCACTGTTTTAAAACAGGTAGTTCAGATTTTTTGAAGTGAGGTAGGAAGAAGAAGCAGGGGGCCCTGTTGTAGCTGATTTGAGCTATTTAAAACAACTGAAACTGAACACATTTATTTAACTGGGAAACAGCGCTATATTAGCAGATTTTGAACGTCTACAGTTTTACAAGAGACTGTTGTTTAGTTTGTTGCTGATTCAGTTACATTGGCACATAATTTCGGCTAAGTAAGTCAGTCACATCAGCTGCAATTCTTCTGTCTGCTCAAAGTCTGCCAAGAGTAGAGTATAATGTGGGATTTTGCGACCGTCCAACCGCTTCAAAGATGCCATGTTTATGTGCTTTTTCTGCTCTCAGTTGTCTGGAAAATATCCCAGCAGACTGATGGTTAGATGATTAGGCATACTGATACATCAGCCAGCCTGCGCCAATGTAATTTCATGTGGTAACACAGATATTTTTGAGCTAAAACAAAATATAAAGAAATATCTACCAATATAGTGTTACATCCCATAGATATAAATATCATACACTTGAGTTGATTAAGATAGCTCAAATCAATTATCTGGTTGTCTTGTGAAGCACGTTGGCCAACCATGTTGTTTTTAAATGTGCTATATAAAATTGACATTGACAACTAAAATAAGGGGTCCTGCTGAGAGTTCTGGTTCTGAACCAAGCAAATTTGATGCCCAGTTCTGGAACGGGGTACTCCGGCTCAACTTTACCCTGGGTAAGAATCTTCCTAGTTCTCCTGTTATGAATTAGTGGACTTTGGTCCAAGTTTACCAAGCAGTTCTTGGGGCTTCGCTCCAGAATCCCCCTGGTTACTCAGTTCTTGACCCACTGTTAGCCTTCTTCCACTTGGAGGAGGGATTCACCTTTCCACAAACTGGCTTTGCATTCTATTTATTATATCTATAACTGTTATCGATAAAAATTTCATAAAATCTTACTTCAGAAAACCGAAACTCTCCCATGTAGAATTAAGCCTGTAAGTAAGCACACAACAGAGGTTCTGTTCTTTAGGCTGTCACTCTTGATTTAGAGTAAGTAAAATACCTCTTTAGGATCTCATAATAAATGTGCCAAATTACAATCAAGGTCTTTTAAGCACTTAATATAGTAAAACCACTGAGGAGCTTGCAGACTTTGATTGCATTGGTATAATAATGGAGTGTGCGCTGTTCCCTTAGTACTTCCATATTGACCATGCAGTGTATACAGTACAAGGCCACAACTAATCAAATTCTCTCCTTTTTTCTCTCCCCTTTGCCATTGCCTGTGGTGCATTTCCAACATCAGGTAAGAAATTGTTTTATCATTCCACCAATCAATAGTAATATGGCCCATAGCTAGCCTCCCTCCAACACCATTTGCAGCCATAGATTTAGATGTGTGCAAATGGCAGAAGTGATTTTTTACTCCAGACACCAACAATATTATCAGAGCCCAGGTGGAGTAGCACAATAAATACACCTCTTCTTCTTTGTGTGGATCTTTTATCAAGACTGATACTTCCCATGTAATGAAAACTATTTGGCAAGAGCTGTCACTATGTGGCATTCTGGGAAGGAACAAAAGATGCTGTGGTTCATGGTGAAAACAGCTCAGTGCTGGGCTCAGGCCTGCTGTGCTGCTGCCGCTTCTCTCCGGTCCTGCAGCAATCAGCAATCCTGTGACAGCTCCCCCCCAGTTTATGACAAATGGTGGGGCACAAAGCAGGCTAACTGGGAGGTAATGCCTATTTGTTCATTAGCAGGCCAGGTCATCGTAGACTTAGGACCAGACTTGGGCTTTTTTCTGTTTCTTATTTCAGGGCTGATAGACAGATAATACTCTTCTTATTTCTATTCACAGAAAACAGGCTATGTTAAAAAATGGATGCGTATTCACCACAAATAATATAAATAAATTGCTTGCTTTATGTTTTTACTTATTTAAGGTGTCAAAGTGATTGAGTAACATCTTTCTCTTAAGAAAGACACATTAGTTTTCCCAAGAGAGACAAATATAATGTCTCTAAATAGGTTCAAGAATCTTTATTATCCCCTAAGAGCATTTGATTATACAGTCCCAGTTTAAAAACAAAAACATATGACAACCATTTGATAAACATCATGGCAACTCATTAAACAATCTAAGGGCTGCAGGAACAAAGTTTTTCAGTCTGTTACTAAAGTACCTGTTTTTCATAAACTTACTTATAAAATGTGGGCTTTAAAGGGGGAGCTTTGTCTAAAATCAAACACAGCTAGTCATTTAATCACAGGAAATGCCACTAGCACCATCTCACTGTTCATTGAACTGGCTGCCCATTTTGTAAGTGTTGTGTAAGTGTAAGTGTTCTCAACTTGGCAATATATCTTTAGCTACAGTCAAGACAACACCCCAACATGCAATGATTCAGTTCTTGTGGGATATTTTTAGGTTGGAAGGTAGTGATAGCATAAAAAGGTAACCCTTTTAAATAGGATTACCAACTATCACAAATTGAATGAGTGAAATGTTGTCACAGTTTGTGGAATTGGGGGACCAAAGTGGCAACAGGACATCGGCAGGTGCATGGTGGATAGTATATTTTTATAAAACACTTGCTGGCATGAAAGAAACACAGAAACCTGGGAGACGACCAAAGAGAATCCAACCATGAAGGGACATAAAACAGGAACTTAAATGCAAATGAGGTGAAAAGATCTACATGTAAAACAGGTGAGTGCAATTAATGAAACACAAACAGGTGCAGGTCATAACTTTACCCCTGCCTGATACCAGACACCCCAATGAGATCATGAAAAAGAAAACAAAAAACAACCTGAACTGGGGGGACAAATTGGGACTCTAAGGAAGGAAACAAAGGCAAAACACAACAAAAACCCAAGGTCTTGTTATGGCTCTATGCCAATAACTCTTGAAGAGTTTTGAAGGTCAACAGTGGCGATGCCTGATCCTTAGAGGCTGGGAGCGGTGATGCAGGAACTTAGAGACCAGCGGAGAAGGCGCTTGGAGAACCCACAAAGAACTTTGCCAGGAGAGCAGCGGAGGGGCTATGGAGACTGGAACCCATGGCGGAGCTCTGGGATCTAGAACCCAGGGAGGAGCTCAGGAACAGGAACATGAAGAACCTTTGGAGCAGGAACATGAGGTGGGTCCACCTGAACACCCTTGTTGGGGACCTCAGGAGCTGGAGCAGAAGGTGGGTCCACCTGGGCACCCTCATCTGAGCCCTTGGCAACTGAAGCATGAGGTGGCAGCAGCAGCTTGAGGCGAGGAGCAAGCACAGGCACAAACAGACCTAGGAATTACATGTAAAACAGGTGTAAAACATAAACAGGTTAAAATCATGACATTACCCCTCCCTCAAGTGTGGATACCAGACACCTCAACGAATTCATGAAAAAGAAAACAAAAAACAACCTGGAGGGGGATGCAATATCATAAGATGGAAAGCAACAACTTTGACATTAGGTATATTTGCTGTGGGCCTGCATGTTTTTGAATTGAAAGTCACAGTAATGACATTCAATGCTTTTATTGCCTTGTGTAAAGCAACACCAGAAAATGAACTACTTCTAGAAAGCTCCATCTTAAATAGAGATATTTTTAAAGCTATCCACAAAAACAAAATTGCAAAAAGGGCTAGAAGTGATAGCATTTAAAAAATTGAAGACTAACCTTGAATTTGCAGCCCTTTGTAAACATTCCTCCCTACATGGGATAACACTTACGGTTGTTTTTTTTTTTTTTTTTTGCTCTTTCTTATTTTTGCCATTCAACTGTGTTTAAAACCTGGCACTATTGTAAGGCATACAGTGGCAACTTTCATGGACAATGCTTCAGATTGTTCCAGGCAACCGGATATTCAGAAAAACGTTTGATATGCGAAATATGTTGGTAAATTTGTATGATTGTATGACTTGTGATAACTAAACAAACACTAAACAGTTTTATTGTCTTTCGTCTTTAGGTTGTAAACAAAGAAAACCTAGATTCAAAGTAGTATATCCAGCTAGTGGTACAAAAATTAAGATTAGTATATCCATCTCAACAGTATGCTTTTATTGAAAATGTTGCATCTGGTTACATCTGCTGCTTTGGCAAAGGTGCAACTTATTTGTGACTTCTTAAGGATTTTGCCTGAACAACTTAAAGTACCCCTGAAACTTTTTGTCTGAATTAAACAGATATGAATATGAATATATTACTTTGTTAAGGAGCCTGAAATCATGTCACTTATAGCAGTCCAAGCAGTTGTTTGCTATATAGATATTATGTACAGTTATATTGTGATAACAATAAATTTGTTAAATATTGTACAGCCCTGGAGATAGATGTTACATACTAAGAACTCTTGACCAATAAGTGAAGAATTGGGCTTTTGTATTTGTGACAAACATTTTAAGAGAAAGTGAAACTGTCTTATGTGTGTCACAGATAACCCCTATTGTCATCATCTAAAAAGGATTTCCACTGATTTTTAGTATGGAACAAAGACGGTTAATACAAATAAAGAACAAATCCTTATTTAAAGGGACAGTTTGCTACCCTCTTGTCAAGCTCGGCCCTAGACACCTTCTAGTGGTCTCAATAGGATAGTTGAGGTGGGATGAGGGATTGAAGACAACCTGCCACTAATAAGCTTCTGAGGTGCAAAGGGAAGATGTTAAAGAGTGGAATTTATGAGTAGGTGTAAAGTGCAAACAACACTTTGTTATAACCAACAGTGCTGCTGTCATTCACCGATTCCAAAATTCCCTTTTTCATTTGTAAGGCATACATCGTTGCAAGACATAGTCAGTTTGAGGGGATCACATGGGTTAGGGTTAAATGGCCCAAAGAGGCACTCACTTTGCAGCCACATCATTAAAAAAAAACAATCACACTGGCAAAAAATTGTTTGGCACCTCAGCCACAATAAAGATTGAACTGCATACAGCATTTGTAATTTAACTGCAATGACTAAACTTAGGAGGTATTATTTGTAACATGTTGCAATAAGTGTTGGACCATGAAACAAATTAATAGATTCTTCTGGTAATTAGCTAACTGCAGATAGATCACCATATTTAAGATTTGTTTTCAACCTTTAGTCCATATTCTTCTTTATAAATGGTTGGAAATATTGCAACTCCTCTATAGATCCTCTTTGCAGTCAGCTGGCAAGCTGATCCCAGTCCCTATCTATCTTCTCTGTCCCCTATTTGCTCCATTTCAACCCCCCATTCCAAGAGGTTTTTTTTTTATTGTAGTCACTCTTTCTCTCTCTATCCTAACTAAGGGCTCTCAAAGGGCCACAGCCAAACTGCTGGCCCTGTCTGTCTATTAATAAATGGCATTAACTACCAGGCCCTTCAGGGACTATTCATTTTAAAGATGAACTACCTTAAAGTACAACACAATGCCATCTCATTTTTACTGCTTTCTCATTACTGCTCAGGGCGACTCAAGACTCATCACTGACCCTCCTTTTTCAACACCCTTACCCAACCATCCTGCTATGTTTTCATACTACTGTAACCACTAGTTTCCTTCAACAACCAGGTCCTTCTGTTTTAAATCAATTACAGATTTAGGAAAAATGGGAATATTCCAGATAGTTATATAGTTCCATTTTAATAGATGGATTAAGAGTTTTGTAAAAATCCCACGAAGTCATTAATTTGGGCCTTGAATAGTCAGAGCCTCAGTTCCCAGCTCTTTAAAATGCACTCACAGCAACATTGATGATAGATATAGGCACTCAAGTTAAATGTTTTACAGCTTTTAAAATTACCATAATAATCAAGTTTATTGTGAGTGGCATGATATGCACTACCATGGCCGTGTTGTTCCTGACAATTACGGTTACAGAGGTGCCAACATGTATCTGCACAATAAGCTGCTCTGGCCAATTTACTGTGATCCATGACGATTACACATTGCTGCCTTGCTAAATTGTTAACAAGATAACATACAGAGCAGGTTCTTGGCTTTAATTACACTCAGTCTTACAATATTGGATACCATTTGCACTGATTCATATTAGTTTGCTACAATCATGATCAAAGAATATCAAAATTCAAAAGCTAGAAAAATATTTATTATCATTTGATGGGAATCTTTTGCTGTACATTGTTTGACAGTTTTATTTTTACTTTAAACCATTTTCTTTTGTTTCAAAAAAGATTCATTCAAATGTATAGTGTCATTGTGCTCACTTTTCTCCTGTGTCTGCATGTCAAAATATTTGTCCCGGGATTGTTTTAGAATCCTGGCAAACGGGCGAAGCTAAGGTTTCAAGTTGTAGAGGAACAGCCTCATTATACTCAGCAAGCCTGCACAGTTATTCTGTATGAAGTGGAGATAAAAGCAAGAGAAAGGCTGAGAGCAAGAAGAAATAAAGAACATGGAGAAAAAAAACTGAATGAGGCTGAAATAAAAGATGGAGCTTGAAGGAATAGAAGTCTGGAAAGAAAAGGGGGCTGGATCAAACGGATAAGGAGGGGAGAAGGAAGGAGGGAGGGAAGGGAAGTACCATGCGCTTCTAAAAAAAGAAGCAAAACACAAAATGAAAAGGAGATCAAATTAGAGCAAGAGATAGAGACTCTACCGGTGTGACTGGTTTATCAGCTGAGCTTAATGGTTTAAAGGCTCCATCTCCCACTCTGTCTTTCTCAAGTCCCAAAGACAATTTCAAATTACTTCACGCTGATATGGCTAACAGTAATTAAAAGCTGCATTCTCTAGACTGTATTGTGTGCTTATGTTTAAAAATTCAAATGATTTCTCTTTATTCTTTTCCTTCTCCTTTATTGGTGCCCTGACACATCTGGATCTGTTTTACTGTGTTTACTTCATATTTTACTGTATATACAGTATACATTGGGTACATCGGTCCACCTGTCTGTCCGTCCATCCATCCATCCATCCATCCATCCATCCATCCATCCATCCATCCATCGTCTATCCTTGCAGGTGTCATGTGTAGGAGGGGGCGGTCATTGGGCAAGAGGCGGCATGCACACTCGACAAGTCATCAGTCCGTGCCAGCTATATCAAAATGAAATAAAAAACCCTTAGCAACACATTAGTTAGCTACCTGTAAGCAGTCGATTAAAGACTGATAAGTGTCTAAGGTCCTGTGTTGAAGATACTTTTATCAAACAAAAGGTACACTTGAATCATCTGATTTCCCTTCTTTAAAAGAAAATTACTATAATTATGTTTAATGATTACTCTGCATCCAGTTAAACACATTGTTCTAAAAGCGTTGTTTTGAACACATTATTTCAGATTGTATCCATGTATTTTCTCAATTTTCAGGGTATTTCATTATTATTTGAACAATAAAAAACCAAATGACATCTTCAATCTCACTGCTGACCTCCATAGCCTATCTTACATACAAAACTTTCAAAGATATGCATTAATTATCCCATGCATATGACAAACAAAATTAGATTCTGTCAAAGTTTTATCCTTGTCTAGCTTAAGATAAGATAAGATAAGAAAAGATATTGTGCAGGCCAATCAAGTTTCTCGACACCAAGCTTTATACACCTCCAGCCATGGAAGGGATTGGAACTTTAGGATTAATTGATTTGGTGGTATGACCCAATGCTTTTGGCAATGTAGTGTAACTGCTTTATTCAGTTTAATATTTCAAAGGAAGAAGCTCTGTTTTACCAATATGCATTAGATGGTTAAATCATTCAGTAATTTACTGTAACAAAAGGAGCCATTCCGTCATGAAAACTTGTTTACATGACAGATGCAACGGTGTGTGAGAAACTAGTTGCTGTTACATAGCTTTGCAGTTGAACAAGATATCATTTATATTTTTAAATAAAGACATGGTTATAGAATTGACATTTTAAACTGTCTTTAGTATCATATCTAGCATTAATAAACTGTAGTCTCTGTGTGTATTCCCTGTACAGTAAGAAGACCCACACCATACAATGAAGTTTTCAAAAGACTGTCAACATTTCCTAATTCAAAATGTTCCATGACCGAAAGCATGGTAGCCCTCAAGATGATAAAATAGAGCAACTTTTCTCTAGTATGTTAAGCCTTCCAGTTATTTGCTCAACCCCTGTTTAAAAGTAGGACCCTGAATTAACAGTAGTAGAAAATAGCTTCCCATTCTTGTAGCTTCTAGAAGCTGAACCCTTGACTTTATTTTTAAAAACCTTTTTGGATAGCTAACAGAGATGTGTTGTCTCACTAACAACTTCCACACTGAAGAGTGACATTGGAATGGCAGGTTCATTGATCTGTAAAACCCTTGCAGTTTTAGTTCCCGATTGGCTAGTCACTGATCAGGACAGGTCAAATGAATAATTGTGTCCTCCCAGTCACCAACAGATTTCTCTGAACATATCTTGCATTTCCATGTTTACTTAGGAAGCAAGAATGCACAGGCAGAAGGCAGATGCCAACTACTGAGTCAAAAAATAATCACCCAGCATTTCTACTGACATTCAGCAATCACAGTTTTTCCAATTAGTCATCTAGCATCATCTTGCTTCTGGCTATACTAAATAGTTTATACATGGCTATCGTAAATGCATGACTGGTATTTTATGTTATCTTACATTTATGGTAGCTTGGCACCTCCCTGAGGTAACAAAGATTAATAAGGTAAAGCAATAAAATTAGGCCAACATTTTTAACACAGCGCAGGAGTTGTTGTTAATGTTTAATACCGACTTGTTTTTAATATGTATGTGTGGCCGAAGTAAAAGCTATGTTTGGAGCTTTTCTCCATAAGGGAAGATTTGACACCACTAAAAGTTTTTCGACACACCGCTGTGACTACAGCTACCACATCTGCCTGTCTTGACATTCTATCATGTTTGTATCCCAATGCATTGAATATGCAATCAAATCGCTCCCCTAGCAGATGAAATGGCATCCAGTTGATTCTCATATCCTCCACATGCATGACGTGACGATTCCTCATAGTGAGTGTGTGTGTGTGTGTGTGTGTGTGTGCAGTGAGCAGGTTGTATGAACCCCAGGGATCTGCTCTGTGATGAAACATTCAGGAGGAGTTGCCACAGGAGTGTATTCAAGACGGGGCTGTAAAATGAAGCTCTGCAGAAGCAATCTCCACTCACAGAGGACTATTGCTTTTATTTCCACAGTAGCTCAGTGCATCAAAGTCTAAATTTTGTTTAAAATAAAGGATATGTCTTTGTTCTCCAATAATGGGAGGGCCTTTATGGTTACTTGCATACTTTATGTATGCTTGCTGCATGCACAGAATGCTAGAAGAAAGCATTTTGAGATCTTTGTTGCTTCGTTTTTAACCCAGTGTACATTAAAAAGTGTGGAGCTTGTACAATATGTTCAGTGTCCACATATTAAATTAAGATAAACTGTTTGCATTAATTGTACAATATCTGTGCAAACCCAATGATCAATGCTGTTGTTTGTTAATTCAGTCATTGCTCTGATTTATGAGCAGTTTTACAGCTGATGATTTTTGGTGCATACATTGCTCATTGTGAGGCACCGTACAATAACTTCTTTATACAGTGTTTGTGTTTATGTGTGAACACAGGCTGCACACAAAATCGAAGTGAGGCTACATTTGTTTAGCTAATCAGGCAAATGAGTGTCATGAAGCTACATCACTGAGTAGAGTCTTGTCCTCTGGGAATAGACAAATTCACCTGACTGACGTCCTGCACATATTATTTCATCATTTAAACATTGACTGATGCCTGCACTGATCAAGGTTACTAGGGCAAGGTGAAGGCCAATGAGCAAGGTTATGTTGGTTTATGGTTCTTGCACCTTAGGTGCCCCTCTGTATTGAGACTGGAGAGTACAACTGGATTCTGTATAGTTAAACGTCACCAAAAAATGTAATAAAATCGTTTTCCCTAAAGCCCATTTTCTACAGGAAAAAGCCCATCCTACACCCCCTAAGACCTGCAGGAACATTTGAACGAGACACCGTTACCAAACCCTAATTTCAGTTTAGGCAATCGTGATGCTGCTGTAGTTTCTTCAAATAGGTTTGTCACAGTGCCCCCCAGGCCACTCTACCGAAATGCTACACTATGGATATCACAATTTGACAAGAATGATTTCAAACAATCCGTGGGATAGTTCATTTAAGCTAATAAGTCAGGCATAGCAATCATGCCACTGAGAGTGTTGAAGATAATTTCTTGGGAAGCTACCAGCATGATGTAGGCATGGTCAAATTGAAACCTTTGCCATCATGGCTGGTCCTGCTTTAAATCTGAGGGTTAATCAATGAAAATGTGCATGGGCTGCTTCCATGCTCACCTAGGGCACCCAGGGTCCAGATATGCTACCACTAGCACACAGAACCATCCCAATCCACTGTTATGAACATGCACAAAACGTCTTAGGGATAAAACACTTTAGGTGAAAAAAAATAAAATAAAATTTCAAAGAGATGGAGATAAATGTCATATGCAGAGTTTTGAAAAGCAGTTTTCTAAAAGTAAAAGCCACAGTTTTTTTTTTTTAAATTTTTTTATTGATAATACCAGATGGACAAAAAAAAAAAAAAACTCATACTTGGTTAATAGACATACAGTGAATGCAATATGTATATATATACATTTATGCATCCTCAGGTGGTAAACATACTGCCTACCCATTTTGGGGCATGGCACACACACCAGATTCCCAAGGAAAGATGCTGGTTAATCAACGCTGTTGCTCTGAATTACAGCTTCACAGCTTGTCACACCCACCTTTTTCAGTGCGGCTCGCCTCGACCTGCCATCCTCTGCTCACTGGTGTCTCGGCACAAAGTCGCTCAGCAGTAATGGAGAAAACTGCCATGCAATAGACTTTTTTTGTCGTATCCACTGGTGTCAAAGTAGTGTTGGGTCCTTGTGACATGGTTATTGATTCCTGATTGGGCCTGCTCACTGGGGATGGGAGGGAGATTGGGGAAAGAGATAAGGCAAGAGGGCAAAGAACACGCCACCACAGAGTTCAGCATTGTTCAGAAAGTGAATGACTCATGATTAGAAATATTTATAGAGATCCCTTATTCAGTCATGCAGGTCACCCCATAGAGGGTCAGAGCTCAGGTCAGTTGTACAAAAGTATCAAAATGGCACCACGTATTGACCTTGAAATACAGGGTCTTCATTACCACAATTAGGCAGTGGTGCTGTTGGATGTTTTAATGGGTGAAAACTTTTCCCATTTCCCACCGTGTATCCTAGTTACCACCAAATGACTGAGGAAAACAACAAAAGTCTGAAAGCCTCCATTAGACAGTCCATTCTGAATACATTCTGTCAGTGCTGCCATGTTCACTGCAATAAAATAAACCTAAAAAATGACAGTAATAAAGAACACAAGAGTCACAATATTGCTGCCGGAAAACAGCCCAGTCACTTCCTTTTTTTCTATAGTTGGACAATTGGATGGCAAAAACTTTCAGAGACAATAGAGTTGACTAAATAAAAAATAAATGAAAGGAGCTAAGCCTAATCTAATACTCTATGTGAAAGCCTGTCAAGGGAACGGGGGCTCAGGGGGAAATATTGTGCATGTGAAAGGCCATAGGAGGATTAGAGTAAAAGGCCAGACAGGCAGAGAGAGAGAAACATAATAAAGGCTGTGCAGCTGTTCAAAAGATGACAAGAGGGGAGAACAAAACAGAAGGAAGGAGAGGGAGAGCAAGGAAAAACGAAATGAGTGAGATGTTGCTGGAGACTAAAGGATGTTTTTTTGGGAATTAAAAAAAATTGTGGAGGTTCTGTTGTATGATTATAAGCAGTTAACATCTTCCCTGTGGAACATAACTCTGTTAGTGTCTTCTAGAGGTTGAAACTAACGGCCAGTCTGAGAAGGGCCAAGACCAAAGCAGACATTATTTATCTGTGGCACTGACACTTCGGCAAAGTAGACACATGTTCAATGGCTACTGGCGAAAAGCCTCAAATTGTTTAATATACCTCTGTTACTATGTTAGCAAACATAGTTTTACAGGTAATTTTCTTTTAGATTGCCATTTGCTGAATTTTTATCATGTTAACAATTAATAACAGAAATTGTTTACAACCTTTAAATTGTTGCCATGTACATATTGGACAGTTGTTTACAGGGAAGTTGCTTAGTATTTATAGAAGAAAAGTTGTAAATAGTTCATAAAACACAGTTTGTATAGACTGCTTTGGTCTTGGCAAGACTGGCTACATATTAACTCCTTTTAACAGAACACATACCTTGAATGATATTTCTTGTTGCAAATGAAAGGAAGCAGAAAAACAGAAAGAAGTGAATCAGAAAGAAGAATAGACACAGGTGGTAATTTCCAAAAGACTAGAAGTAGGAGCATATTCATCCTTGTCATCTTAATTTATAGAGGGACACCATGATTCAATCTGGACAATAAGGATATCATGTGCAGAAAATCACACACAAGAAAACACACCCTCACATGGTGACAGCTATGTTTTACAGGTCTATGAATAAGCTAAAATCCCTGTTGTTGGGAAACATAAATTCATTCATCTTGCACCTGATAAAGCAAGCTAATCAGTGAGTAAAGCAACTTTGATTTACAGTGTTTCAAACTTAACAGGAGCATGGTTTCTCTAGCATCTCTTCGACTCGTTCTGATGCCTAATTTAAACTCCCTTCTTGACAATGGTAGAATTAATAGGGATCAGTAGTATTTCTTCTGTCCTCTTTAGCACCTAATCAGACTTTATTCAGTTTGCACAGCTGTAGTTAATGTATAATGCAACATTAATTGCTTCTTAAACAGTCATTAATAAAGGGCTGACTGGCCTTTGAATAGGCGATGATGCATTAGTGTGATGAGGTATGCCGTCGACAGAGGGCAAGAAACATAGCCTGTCATCTCCTACAATCTATGTCCTTGAAATTGTTATTTATTTCCTCATTATGAGCTGTGTTATGATGTCAGAGATGACAATGAAGTGAAACACAGTAATAGCATTCGCAGCTGACTTTCAGTTTTGAAAGTTTCCGAGGCTTGCAGGAGGCACCAAGTGCCCTCTGTTGAGAGTTCTATTGAAATATTTGTTTGCACGGCTCAGTGGCATTTAATCTCCCATTGTTCATCAGTTTTCGCTTGATTTATTTCTTCACCTTCGCCTATTTATTGAATTTAATTACACCTCAAATCCCAATGCAAACCTGCTGCCGTTAAGGGCTGAGGGAGGCACGGATGGAGGGAGGGAAAAGAGGAGGGGGCAGAAAGCGGGAGGCGGGAAGCAAGATAAACTGCGACTCAGAGGAATCAAACAAATAGCCAACTCCTTCTGTAGGCATGCAAAATGTACTTTCTTTTAATTCAAGAAAACTCACGTGTAGACAAACATCACACATGCTCATAAATTAGCTGTGGAGGTCAGTACATCAGCGTGAGAACAGGACATACATCCTCTAAAATCCTGGCAAATGATCTGCAGGCTGTTTGCAAATTCACTAACCACATAAAATATCAACCAGTTAATTAGGCAATAATTGCGCAATGTGCTCTTCTTTTTATGTGCCATGCAGTGGGCCATAAAGAGGCCCGTGTAAAGATGGCTGGGAGAGAGCAACACTGTGGCATGTGCTGTAGCATCAATCTATTTCAGGACTACAAAGTGGTCAGGGGTTGCATATGCTTCTTTTTTCAAGGGAAGCACAAAGGAAAACTAATGAAACAGACAGTCACCCTACGTGACTGCTTGCCCTTCATTCCCACCCCTGTACTAGTTGGAAATACTCAGCTTCTTTAATGTATGTATGTTTCCCAGAGTACAATAGTTTAAGATTTGGCAATGTATCTTTTCTCTAGTAACAAATGTACATAAAAAAAAAAAACTTCTGTTTGTGTTACTGTTTTGATTTTTCCATAAGATTGGTTTTGTGCATATTCGCCATCTATACAATGAGTTAATGCTAAATTGCCCTATATCAACTTACACTACGTTTATTTAATTATGTTATTTGTCAATATAGTGGCTGAACTCAAACTGCTTAGCTGCATTTTGGTCACAACGAAAGCACTTCAGCCTTTTTATGACAGATACAACAGTGCTTTTTATGTACATACATGAAATTATAAAGCCAAGCTACTGGGAATATTTTTCAAAAAGATGCAAAATATGTAGCTTTAGCTTAGTACCTGCTCGCTGAATGTCACACACAATGTCCTATAGAAATTACAAAATTCTGTCTCCTATTAGGGTCGCTTTTGGGTCCAATTGACCAGTTGAGAATAGCTGGTGTTGCTATACTGCAGTTGCAAATTGGGGCTAACTGGTATGAGTGAACAGTGGCGGTTTGTTAATGGGAGGTGCTGGAGCACTGCCCCATCAAATTTGAAGGAAAAAAGTATAGATACAATAAACCTAAATTATGAAATAAAAAGTAATTATCACATCGGTTAACTCATAAGAAGTGTTTGACTTTTAAATTCTCAGCACTCCTATTCTATTTTGAGTTTATTTTATTTATTTATTTTTGTGTAGGCCTAAATACATACATTTCAATGGTGAAGGCCGCCAGCAAAATGAGTGTGGATGTTTGTTCTCAAATGTTTGCCTTCCATGTGACTTCATGTTGGTCTCCAATTGGTTACCCAATCATTCTCCTCTTGGCACTCTGCATTTTTTGCGTAATTCTTCATGATACCTGTCAATCAAAGTCACACCCCTGGCAACTTAGAGGCGTGGACGCGAATATCACTCATACATACAGATGCAAATAGAGGAGTCAGATAACAATAACGACAAGACAGTAGACAATGGTGCCAAAATGGTGGCAAAATTCGGTGCAAAATTATAATTTCCCTAGGCTTTTGCTGGAGCAATAAAAGCGGATAAAGGGATTTGGACTGGACCGACCAAACGTAAAAATCCAGCAGCAGGCATGTTACCATGGATGGATTTATGTTCACGTAGAGTTTATTATTATGTTGTAATCCCAAACCTCTAGTGATCCCCCCTCAAATTCTTTATCACCAGCAGTTGCTGCTCCTTAATAGTTTGTCAGTCTAATGATCATATCAGGAAGAGGAAGCAGATGATACTGTGGCTAAGCAGGAAACATTTTTGGGAATTTTCAGCTTAATGACCAGACCATGTGGTTTGTTTTCTTTTTTACTTCGCTCTAAATGATCACTTCATATTTTGTTTAGGATGAAATTTGGCTATTGCAATCCACAGTGGTTCTCTTCAAAAATCACTGCCATGCAGTTCTGTTGTGTTTTTCCTGTAATCCAGGCAGCGTCCACACATACATTTTAAACATTTTAATGCAACTTTACAGAACACACCTCTTAAGAATGAAGGTGATTGAAATAATGTAAATAAAGTGGAAAAAAATGAAGTGGGAAAAAAATGACGTATTTGAATACATGTACAATTGCACAAGACATCAGTATTGCTCAAACTGATGGATGTACTCAAAATACCTCCATCAGTTGCCTTTTGTGATTTCACAAGAGGCATGTGTGCATGAAAGCATGTTTTTTTTTTTAACCTTGATTAGATAAGGATGTAAAATCAAAATAGCAAACAGATACACTCACCTTGACATGTTGTTTTAGAGATTCAAAACTATATCTGAATTAAGTTTGATTGCTTTAAAACTATTTTTCAAGACTTACAAGTTTCGGTTTAGCTCTAAACATTCAAAGTGCACAAAACTTTTAGATAGGCTTTGAACATATTTGTTGAATACAGCAGAGCAAGACTAGGATGATAGAGCAAAGACTTAGATCTGACTGCTGGATTAATTGTTCTCTTTTCTCTGGTAATTGTAAGTGTGTGAACAAGGTCCAAATGTTCACGTTAGAGAAGGGATATGCATTGTTTTTCATTTGAGAAGTGGGTTGTTTCATTGATGTGTATCTGTGTTTTGAAGCAAAAATAAAGTTTCTGCAGACGAAACATGCACACGGTATCCACTTCTGACTTTCCCCTGTGTGTATTCAGGAATCTCCATGAGGTTTGTTTCCTGATGTAGGTTATATATGTCCTGTCTGCCACCACAGTTTTGTATGTGTGGCTGAGCCAAAGGGTTGTGAGCGTAATTGTGAGTCAGAGCCGTGTGCCGCCATGCTGCAGGGCCAGCAGTGCACAGCGGCACTACAGAGATGTGACAGTGATGGCTCCGTAGCCCCGGGCCACAGCTTGGAGGCCTGAGACACACCCACGCTACTGACCTTCACTGTCACCACTGCAGTGGGCAAACGCACACACACACACACACAATTGCATTGCAAAGACACGTACTCTATTTAGAGAATAGTCCGAATTACATGCTGTGGACACACTGGCACTTACATACAAACAGGCATTCAGATAGTTTTCCACCTACACTACACGCCTGTTCCCATCTGTTTTTCACTTCTCTCTGTGAGTCAGAGCTTATCGGCCAGGGCGCAATGATTCACCAGCAGTGTGAGTAAGCTGCTTTCTGCATCCAGTTCTGTCTCTCGGACCAACTCTATGGACTCATTCTTCATTATCATCCATACTCACCCTCCTCACCCCAACCATATCCCTGCTTTCACTGCTCAGCACGCTCCCCTTTCTAAGCCTCTGCTTCAGTTTTCATACTATGTGCCTTGTCTTTTTTTCCTTTCCTTCAATTTGTTCTGTTTTGTGTTTGAACATTACCAACGATGCCCACAGTAGCAAGTGTGAGGGCAATGATGAGGAGAAAGAAGACTTCCAATTTGAGGATGCTGCACTTGGGTCTACACAAGGTTATGACTCTCCTTGGCCTCCCGGTTTTCGCATAAATATTTATGCCTGGGGTGGTGAGCCTACAGGACATCATGTTCTGTGCTTGGTTCCTCTGTCAAATCAGTCATCAGGCTGCGGCACAGTGTGGATAAGTATGCATAAGGCAGATGGGGGAAATTATAAATTTAACTACAGCTACAGCCATGCACTTGCAAATTCATGTGGTTCAGACTTTCTGAAGTCTCATAGTTCCCACCTAGGCTGTGTCTTAACTTTTATAATGCATGTTGTTGATTGCTCTTTTGTATGGTGTGCTCAGCAGAGCCAAACACAGATCAAAGAGAATATTATTCACACTTTGAAAGCTTCATATGATTTTTGAAATGTAAAATCAATCAGAATCTCATTTACATTTAGACTTGATCAATATATTTAATACTGCATAATCTTGGGTCGTATATCAGTATGCCTTTTTGCTAGTAGTTTTAATCTTAAAACATGATACCTAAATCAAACATAGCCCATCCCCCCAGCCATTATTTGAGTTCTTTGCTGCTTAACTGACAAACTGTGTCACTGGTGTCGTGATAAAGTAACACTAAGAAGCATGCTAACAAGTGTGTTTTTTTTTTATGAATAGTTTGAGTATTATGCACTGCAGCACAAATCTTTTGATGGTACACAGCAAAAGAGAGAAAGATCTGCGATAATAGGACACAGGAGAGGACAAAAGGTTTTAATGGGGCAGAAAGGAGATTTGATTTTGTGTGGATTTGTGTGTTTGTGTGTGTATTATAACCATAAGAGTGGCGACAGTTCTCCTGTGTCTTCGTTAATCCAGCGGAACCAAATTAAATCCACAAATGTGGGGGATAAGGTGTTGCTTTTTGGTCTCTTTTTAAGAAATGTGTGTTTTCATACAGTTAGAAATAGGAAAAGGTTATCCAGTGACCTAGTAGTATTTACCACTTCTTTTATTTATAAAGAAAAATAAAAACAATATTATGTATTGCTGTTTTTATTTTATGTTGTACTGGAGTACTGGAATTTAAAATCATAATCTTGATTGGACGGAACTTAATCTTCTCACATTCATTCTTTGAATTTCAAGTGGATCCTTGGAAAAAAATGGATTTGAGGAGAAAAATGCATGATCCAATTCTGATTACATGAGATGGGTCCTGATGAAGGGATTTTTAAATAATCATTATCACAGTCCTTGACTAATCTTAAGCACTGCTACCTGAGGGCCTACTTGTGTACATCTTGTAAAACTGTATTATTGGACCTGCACACAGTTTTGTTACTTAGTGTTTTCTCCCTTTACAGTGATGTTAACAGTGAAAGAGAGACTGTATTGGCTGCTTCAGCTCCCACTCTGTACTGTGTTTAAATATCCTAAAACGGCTGTCTGTGGTGCGAAGAGCTGTGCAGAGAGCAGCTGAAA
The DNA here is from genome assembly GCF_021462225.1 of Girardinichthys multiradiatus. Taxonomy (NCBI): domain Eukaryota; kingdom Metazoa; phylum Chordata; class Actinopteri; order Cyprinodontiformes; family Goodeidae; genus Girardinichthys; species Girardinichthys multiradiatus. Next base: position 32,102,806 of record NC_061802.1, read on the forward strand.
CTCATAATTATGAACGATGGCTTGCAAACAAACAAGTGTTTTACTCAGGCTTGGACCCAACGTGGACCCAATTTAAATATTTTAAAGCATTTCAAATCAAACATCACGGGCAACATGATAGCATTAGCCTTGCAGTTGAGCAAAGTGCTCCATTTAAAACGACTGGATGAGGAATTTTATCACGGATTGTAGCTGTGTAGAGGAATATGTAATTTTTGAAGCGGTTAATGGGGCTATGATCTAACTCGTGAAGCAGAATGCCAAAATATAGCAGCTTCATTAACTTAGATAATCCCTTGTTGGTGCAACATGTTGAAGCTGTCCTGCAGAAACTCCTATATTAATCATGACTTTCTTTACTGCCACTTGGTAAATGCAAAACATAATTAAATTATTGTCATATAACAACATTTTGACCTGTGTCTTTTGATATAATATAACTGATTAGGTTAAGGCAAGGAATTAGTTTATTTAAACATGGTTAACCTACAAATACAGTTGCACATATCAATTTACAGGGATGAAACTAACACATATTGCATTTTTTGTGTTTACATTATTGAGTTTGAACCCTCTGGACGCATTGCATGCTTCTCTCAGCACTCTACCCCACCATATATCAAGCCCATGCACCGCTATTAGATCTTTCTGTGACATCTGATTTACACACCCTGTCAACACCCCTGTGGGACTGTCCCCTGTTCCTAGAATAGCCTCCAGTTTGTCTGGAAAAAAAAGTCTCTAGCACAGAAACCTAAGGGTGAAAATGCATTGCATGTGCTTGCATAGTTGACCCAGGACCTCGGGCAAAGAGGTCTTTCAGTTATCGTGATTTACGCACAAGCTGAGGCTGAAGGAAGATATTAGATAATTAGCTAATAAAACATCTGTGTGTGTGTGTGTAGAGGGGTAGAGAGGGGCAATATGTTTATTTATGTACATGTGTTTGGATATAAATATATTCAGAGCAGGCCAACTTAAAATGAATAAACTTCTACTTGTCAATCCCCACTCCAGTGGCTGCAGGGAGAAGGTGAAAAGAGTCCTCTGCTTTGCTCCGATCTGTTGTCAGGTGGATTAGGGGCACGGTGTATGTGGAGTGTTGCTTCAGCCATTCACGAAGTGCAAAACAATGAGGAGTGGGGTGAATTTCATTGTTTGTGCATCTTCTCCATATGGACAATGATGTGATGAATAGAAAGAGGGAGAGAGTGGAGAATGAAAGAGAGAGAGAGATTTCAAGGCTAATGCCTGGGGGGATGTCAGACAAACCTGTATATGTGTAATAACCGCCGAGGTTAAAATGCTACACTGGCACTAGAGATGGCTGCCAAATATTTTGACATCCACTCTACCTCCTCCACACAGCTGCTGCTGAGGTGGAGGAAGGGAAAGATGATTTAGAGCAGAGAGAAAGGGGGAGATGGATTAATGTGAGTGAGAGGAGGAGAGGAGAGAGAGAAGAATGTGAAAGAGTGTGGGCTACAGACGTGCTGATGTACAGTCAGTAAGCGAGAAAGAAAGAGAAAACTGCCTGCTTTTTTCCCCGCCTGCGATGCTTTGACTGTCTGTTTCTCTTGATTTCTTTCTCCTGGCGCTTCATGCCCGAGAATGCATCCACACCGCTATTTGTTTCAAGGTTGTTTCTAAATGTGACTGATGCATACAGGCAGCTTGCTGTTTGCTTTGCTTTGCTACGCCTGTGCGATGAAAAAGGACTGTCATGGCATATTAAAACTGGCACATGAGCAAGCAGCCCCGATAATGCAGGTGGAAGTTTGAGATGGTGCTGCCTCCGCTGTAACCCCATCCTGAGTTTGGGGCGGGGCGGGGTGGTGTTTACTGTGTTGGGGTTCCTCCTCCTTGAGTTGTCGAACATTGCTACAAAACTCAGTTACAGGGCTGCAAGATGGGTCACTTGATGAACCGCGTTTATTACCAATTGAAACAGGCAGGGAAATTACTTTTGTAGTAGATGCAGTGTGCTCTGTTTGTTTGCACGTTGTGTGCGTGTGATGCCTTCATAACCCCACGGGGGCTGTATATATAGATTGTGCCTTTCATCTTCCTTTTATTCTGGTGTGTATGGATAAATAACTTCTGTTCCCTTTAGATTAGCTGTGACCTTTTCACCCTCTGTATATGCACCTAGCAGGCACTTACAGCTCTTATGCAGTGATTGCATTGTGAATCCTTCATTGTAACAAATGTCAACTTCATTGATTGGCCATCTTTGCCCAAAATAACACGCATCTAGAGTCCGTAGCAGAGGGGAAGTGGAAAGGGGGGTTGCTACTGGCATGGGGTATTTCAGCTGTGCAGGGAATGTTTGTCATGAGAGATTGCAGAGAAAATAGAAAACCTTACTCATTAACTTCAAGTCCACGGCCCCAGATTTCATGGATTAATCAATGCTAACCTACTTTATCAAAGACACTTATCTTCCACATACAGAAATCTATGCATGTCCCTGGCAAAGGGGTCGATAGCAGGAAATATTTCACATTGTCCACCCTTTTTTTTTTCCCCGTCGCTAATTCTCCTTCTCTCCCCCCAGCCCCTCCTCTCTGTCTCGTTCTGTCACTACATCTGTGTCTCTTCTTTTGGCTAAATGTCCTTGGGATTAGAGTGAGCGTGTGGAGAAGGGAGGCCCATATCAGATAACTTATTGGTTCATTTTGCCCATCTCTTTCCAATAATGTGTAACATTACCAGTGTTATTAGATGGGAGATTAATGGTGCTTGGCCCTGCTCCTCCTCCTCCTCTTCGGGATAAGACTTAGAGGAGAAAAGATAAAGGAGGGAGAGGTTGAGAAATATTGCTGGAGAGAGGTGAATAGAAAAGGAGAGGAAAAGGAAAAGGTGGGGGATGAGTGAATCCTCCTTGACTCTGGGGGCTTTAACGTCTGACACAGCCCTATAGTTAGAGGGTCATTTCATAGAACTGACTGGCTGACAGCGGGGGCTTGAACTTCTTGATCTGTTCCTACTTTACGCCTTTATCCTACATCCCTCCATCACCTCCATCTCTGGCCTGCTCCGCTTTCTATCGGTGCATCTTTCTGAGCGCTGCCGTTCACCAGCGTCTGATCCCTCTCTTTCACATCAGTCAGCACAGACAGCAGAGAGAAAGGAGGGATAACTTGTCTTACAGTGCTTAAGGTGTTGTCTCTGCCATGTCAGTCTGGTCTTTTGTTTATTTATGCACTTATTTATGTTTTTATTGGAAGCACTGCTCCCTTAACCCATGTAAATTGGCAGTAGGCAGGGAGGTTGATGTTTACAAAATTATTCAGAAATGTCTGCTCTTTTATTTTAAATTTCAGTAATTTGTTTAGTCTGCTCTATATGTTTGCTTCCATCTGTCTTTTCTGCCTTTTCTCCTAACTGCTCCTCACTGCTCCCACTCTTTGTTGAGTGCAGTAATAACGTGCTCATTATTGGATGTAAGAAATATCTACTAAGAGATTATGCCAGATATAAAAAGCTCACAGGTGATGGGAGTCAGAACCTCTCTGCATCCCTAATGAGGCCTGGGGGTTGGAAAGCGTGCTCTGCAGAGACTCAGCATCTTCCAGTAACCCTGCACTGAGGCCAAAACTCAGCTTAGCAGGAGACAAACTCAGCCTTGCACGGCCCAGCCCATCTCAGATGGGCTGCAGTTCAGCTCTGCTTGACCTTGGCTTGTGTAATTAACGTATTTATTGCAGGCTCCTGTAGTCTTTTGGTCATTAAGACTTTGGAGTTTTGCTGCACTTTTGTGTTGCTGTTTATCTTACATTTCTAGTTTTTCTTTTTCTTCTAACGTCTTCAGGAGAATGAAGGGGACTCTAGAGCTGTAACAGTTTAAAACACCACATTTCACTACTAGGCCTTTTAGGTTTTGAGAAAAGACTGTTTTATCTATGATCTCTTTGCCCCAGGTTTTGAGATTAAAGTCACTACTGTGTTGTGTTCATTGTGATTTCATTTGTTAGGATCTGTTGCTGTCTGTAGCTAGCATTTTCATTTCCATGCTTTCCAATTTGCTTACAACTGTTAGATTGCATTGCTGGGTATTACTTGGTCATCCTGCATCTTGTACCCAATTAATTAACAAAATTACCCCAGATGCTTGTTTATGTAAGGAGACACTTCCATACACCATCTAGTGTTAGGTGTTGGAAGCACAATGCACTGTGACAACCGCTTAAACAGAAAATAAAACACAGCACTCCTTAGCACACCTCAGTTAGAGCTCACACTTTCCAAAACCTTCAAAGTAGAACGTTTCAAATGAACTTACTTCTTTACATCACAGTGCAAAGATGCAATTATTATGCTAACAACAGAAATGTTCTCAGGTTTTTTTTTTCCCAAGACCATGTCAATTCTCAAGTATTTGAGGGGCAAGTCCAATTTCAAAATGAATCAAACTAAGTGCTTTTTTGTCTTTATAATGACAAAATTAACACCTGTTTATCTCTGTATTCATATTGTCTAATTCATTATATGTTACACTAATTATAGCTTGGAGGGTTTTCTTCTCCTCACTCTGAGCTGGGGATCTTTTAACAGTATTAGGAAATCCTTTTCTAAATTTACATTTCAAACCTTTTCAATTCTAAATAATAAAGATGTTCAAATTTAAGGTATAATTTACTACATATTGAATGAGACAAAGTGTAGTAAATAAATAAATTGGTGCTAAACCTCTGAATGAAAAGGAAACCGAATGAAACAGAAAAGGAAGTGCTTTTATTTTGATATTTTGATATTTTTTGCCAAAGATGTAGCTGTAATGTTGCAGCTAGCTTAACAGTAGGAGAATGTCAGAAGTAAGTTGAGTTTATTTTGTTCTGAAATGATCCAAAGTCATTTATTACAGCATTCAGTTGGAGAGATATTGATCATTATTATGACGGTACAGCTAACATGAACAGATTGTTATGAGCCATTAACAACCCACAATCCATCAACTTCACTGGAACAGCTTTTGTCAGAGTCCAATTGGTTAAATGCTCTAAATCTACATCATTCGTTTTATTGTTTATAACCAAGGGCACCTTTAAGCAAAATGATCCTAGGCATGTACCACCTTTCTATAATGGTAGATCTGGGATAGATAGTCTGTTAAAACGTGTAGACATTCAATATGTTCTAATACAATGTTATATTCAACTAATATGAATGTTTTCAGTTTGAGTTGTTTTAAATTGCTAAAATCAGCTAGAACAGTCTGGCTAGCATCAGAGAATTGTTTCCTATAAACTCACTGCTATATGTCATCTTTCTACTGCAGGTAGGAGAACTGATATTAATTGCACACAAACTGACTTCAAAAAATTATAACTATGCCTTTAAAACTGTGGCATACATTGCTACGTACTAGTGATTACTTTACCAGTTTGGAAAATAAACCCATCTTTATCAATAAGACATATTTTCCCCCAGAACCCCCTTTTGTTCAAAGACAGCACTAAGCTTTCATATTTAGCTAATTTGTTCTAAGTTGGAAATTTCAAAATCATAGCTCTGGTCTTAGGAGAATAAAAATTAAAGTTAATTATGAGGCACAATCAGTAGCAGAGAATTTTTCAACTTGCTTTTAGGTGCACGAGTCCAAAGATTTCATGCAGTTTCAAACATCACAATGACAGTCAGTATGAAGGCCTGGGAAGCCAAGGGACAATAAAGAGAAGAGAAAGAAAGAGGGATGGAGAAGAGAGAGGAGACATGGAACATCTTTGACCACCACAGGAATAGCTAGGGCAAATGTTTGAATCATTTAAAACTCAAGAGACAGGGATCTGTTACAATGGCCAGTAGCAACAGGGTCTGTGTTTTGGAGTCCATGGCACACCTTGAGCCAAAGCTCCTCTGTCCTATCCCTTCATGATTTCACTTCTCTGTTACTAACATGTAATTTCCATGGAACAGGTAGAAAGCCTCACAAGAGCAGATTTAAGTACAAAAGATGTAAAAAAAGGGGCAGAGTGTTGAAAATTCAAGCAAGGTCAGAACAATTATTTAAATGGCTGGCCTATCTTGTTGTATAATAAAGTGCCGCACATCCACACACAGACTCATTCAGTCAGGCATACGGACTAAGATTTGTCCTTTTTTAGGCCTCTGACAGCCTTTATTTGGTGTTTGTTACCCTCTTCGACCTGTGGGGACTATTAAATGTCACTACAATTTAAGTGAAGAAGAAAGACAGCTTCACCTAACTTCAGAACGTCGTTGAAGGTCAGACATCTCTGTGGCGACGAGCACACACACACACACACACACGCACACACGCACGCACACACACACACACACACACACACACACACACACACACACACACACACACACACACACACACACACACACACACACACACAGTGCGGCAAAAAACAAATACACTGCTGCAAACTCAAACTAACATTACCCTGGCACTCTTTTGTTGTCTGTCCTTTCTCTGCTATGTTGCTCTCTTTTTTGTGTCTTTGTAAAGATTTCTTCTGTTTTCTCTCATGCACAATTGACTAAATGTTTGCCTTTAGGTTGGGGGTGTTTTCTTAAAGGGTTTCACTCGGGGGTACCAGATATCGACTGTGATGTTTTTATTAAAGAAACTTGTTCTGTGAGAGGGAAGCTACTCTGAAGCAGGAGATATTTGCAGGACACACTGTTACAACCAATTTCTTTCCCAAGCTATTGAGAATTTAAGCACTGTCATGCAATGGAATCTGCAAATGACTTTGTGTACATGTTGTTGTGTATGTATATGGGAACAGACTTGCTTCATTATCTAGAATCCACTGCACTGCAAAACACCTCATATCACTTTTTCATATTTTGCCACGTTACAACCACAAACATCAATTAATTTTATAGGGATTTTATGATAGGCCAACATAAATCAGTGCATATATTTGAAGTTGTGAAAAGATGGTTTCCAACATTTCTTTCCATCAAAAGCCTAAATCCTGAACATGCCATCCCTATAGGGAGCTATGGTGGTGGCAGCATCATGCTGTGGGAATGATTTTCTTCACCAGGGACAAGAAAGTTGGTCAAAGGTAATGAGAAGATGAATGGAGCTCAATATTAGTCCATTCGTTTGACTGCAGGTACCCGAGTAATTTCCATTACTTCCACTTCTACTACATTTACCAAAGTAAAAACACATTTCCAGAGAACAAATTTATGCCTGAAAAGGACCTGGTATGTAATACATTTTCATTCATCAGGAACAGGTGGAAGGTGAAGGCTAGCCATGTCATATTAGTTGGATTTCTTCAGCATGATAATTAAGACATCCCAGCTTTAACTTTTCTGCTTACTGCCACTTTATTAAATTTTCAACCATTGATGTCTGCTTGGAACAGTATGTGTAAAAAGAAGATTAACAGTCCTATGGGACACATTTCTCAGAGTTCATTTTTTAAATTTCTAGAAAGGTTACAAACTCGCTCTGGCTTTGAAGCGACTTTAATTCAGTTTCACTTTGTAAGCCCTGTGAAAGATTCAAGTTATGGCTAGCACACCATGTTGTAATCTCGACTAGAGCACTTTCTCCTCTCCATTCAAAAGTCAGGAACATTGAATTCTGCTCAGTCAAGTCCCTTTGAAACTTGTTATTTTCACAGCTGGCCGTGAAATTTGTTGTGACTCTACATTAGAAATAATATGCAATTTCTGTATCAGAATCTTTGGTTATAGTTTTATTGCTAAAAATCATGGCTTTTCTGTTTGCGACTGATCAGCAGTGCGCCCATGAGTGGAGTTAACTGCTTATCTTCTGTTACTGTAATTTACTTTAATGACCCTGTTTTTTACCCCACATTCAGGAACTCATTATTGAAATGCACTAACATCCATGTGTTAGAATGTCCATACTTAAATGAAATTAAGAATCTGTGACATGAAAATCACTTTACACAGATTATCTCCATGAAATCTGACTGAACCTAACCTGTTTTTTAAAGAAAAAATGGCAAATTTCAGTCTCTCGATTATAAATGCACAATATTTATAGAAGTAAATGCAATTCATAGCACATTACATTTAGGCACTCCTTTGTGTTGGTTTGTCACATGAAGTCCCGGTAAAATACATTCAAGTTTTCACGGAAACATAACAGAATGTGGAAAGGTTCTGTATGTTCTTCTTTTAGGGTGTGTGTGTGTTTTGTGTGTGTTTGTGTGGTAAAAACACCTACTTTTCAGTCACGGTGCAACAATTTATTACAATTTGTTTGCCTGGCACTGAAGTCTTCATTACGCAGTCACGGAGCAGACACAGATAGGGCTGCAAGGTCACCATCCGGCAAGCCAAATGGAGATGCGGCCCTCAATTTAGCAACTCTTCGGGGAACACCGCCAACGCCACTCACTGGTACACACACAGACGTATAGATAGCATATTTCTTTTTGGCCTTTCTCTCATTTTCTTTGCATAGACAGGAAAGCTGTAAAATGGCAATCAAGCACAAAATGTAATCTAAATGCTAAGTGACACTAAAATAATACAACAACTGCACATTGTGGGACAGATACATTAGGAAGATTGAGTTTTTCAGTTGATCTGCCTGTCATTGAACGGTGCCCTAGTGGCAAATGATGCCTCAATTTGGCAAAAATGAACCTGTTTTCATATTCCTGCATGCTTATCATTCAGCTAAGGATATCGTTTCCAGGAGTATTTGATCACTTCACTACAAACAGTTCTCCCAGACGGCTTTGTTGTAACTTCCTTTGCTCATTAAGCCCTTCATTAAAGGACGGCCTTGTCTGGGCCTACAGGGTGTGTGTAAGTGTGTGTTCATGTGTATGTGTGTGAGGTGAGTGTGTGTGTGTGTGTGTGTGTGGGGGGGGGTGCACATGTGCAGGTGCATGAATAAGCCAACTTTATGTGTGTGTGTGTGTGAGGCGTAGCATTTACTGTATGTTTGCACAATCATTCTATTATGCACGCTTTGTGGCACTGTGAGCAGGGAAGCAGATTTGCTTCTGTCAAGGTTAATAAATGAAGAAATCAAGGTGAGTGTGTCTCAATCCCTACATGAGGACACTGGGAGGGGTGCATGGGTGGGTGTTTGGGATCAGACACCCAGCTGGTACCTCTGAAATTTTAATTAGCCCATCTCTGTTTTCCCCTCTCCACCTCCAGACATTGTGGCTGAGCATCAAGACCATCAGTGGAACTATTTTGTCCCTCCATAAAACCCCAACCAGTGATGTGATACTGGGGAGTTGTGGTTTGAAGTTTAAAGGGAGCCCCCTTACTCCCACAGCTTATTATAAGACATCATCCCCCACGACTCAGTCCTAGTTTATTGTCTTAGTGTCTGGTGTCTTTATGGAGTATCGTCTATTAAAAATGAGTACTTTTAAAAAGGTGAAACCGACCGGGAGTGAAAGAAAACGTCAACCTCTATGTGTCAAAATTTTGATTTATTAGTAAAACTAGATTATATGTCCAAAAGCAAATATGGTTTTGTCTTTACGTAATGCACTGAGTAATGCTTTTCTTGTTAAAATAGTTATCTGACTTAAACGTTTAAATTATAGATCTAAAATGGTTGTGTAGAATGTAATTTTTGGTCAGTAACCACTCTGCAGTAGACAACTGTGTGAACAGACAATCTGAAGAACAAGAGTTTAGTTTTCACTGTTCAATAAAGGCAAAGGCCAGTTAGCATAGGGATAATAAAAAATAGTTTTCTTTCTTTACACTACTTCACGTTTCCTTTGAGATGAAAACCCACATAGATGCCAGTGCCTATTTATGCTAAAGACATGTCAGTTTGTCACTAGTAATGTTCCTTATTAAACGTTACCTGCACCAAATGTTGCATTTGGCCAGAAACTGTGAAATAAAAAATACTCGTTTAACTCGCTATAATTTTCTGAGAATCAGAATCAGAATCAGAATCAGAAAAGCTTTATTGCCAAGTACGTTTTTGGACATACAATTTGTAACACGAGACGGCTGAGCTGGGGGGCAACAAGCAAACCCACACCAGCCCGCCGCCTCTCCCCGTGGGCCACTCCAGAGTAGAACAGAGTCCAACCCCTCTCAAGGAGACGGGTTCCAGAGCCCACGCTGTGCGTGGAGGCAAGCCCGACTATTTCTAGTCGATATCTCTCGACCTCCCGCACAAGCTCAGGCTCCTTCCCCCCCAGCGAGGTGACATTCCACGTTCCTACAGCCAGCCTAAGCATCCGGGGATCCGGCCGCTGAGGTCTCCACCTTCGTCCGCCACCCAATCCTCTTTGCACCGGTCCTTCACGGTTCCCCCTGCAGGTGGTGGGCCCACTGGGGGATGGCCTCGCGTCTCTCATTTGGGCTTGGCCCGGCCGGGTCCCGCGAGGAGCAACCCGGCCACCAGGCACTCTCCGACGAGTCCCGACCCCAGGCCTGGTTCCAGGGTGGGACCCCGGCTCCGCCGTACCGGGCGACGTCATGTGCCTCGATATTTTGTTCTTCATGAGGGATTCTTGAACCACTCTTTGTCTGACCCATCACCTAGAGCCTGTTTGCCATGGGAGACCCTACCAGGGGCATTTAGGCCCCAGACAACATAGCCTCTAGGATCATTTGAGCACTCAAACCCCTCCACCACGTTAAGGTGGTGGTTCAAGGAGGGGCCTTTTTAAGACCATGTTGTTTTAAATTGGGGTCCGACAAGAATAAAAAAAAAAAGAAAATGGCTTACTAGCTCTACAACTTTATTAGTCTAATTATAATCTTGTTAACATGTGTTGGTGTTTTTTCTTTTAGCTCTGTCTGGAGAGACACATGGGCTCAAGGTTCAAGGTTACTTTATTCGTACCCGTAGGAAGATTTGGTTTGCAGGGTTCAAAATATGTTTACACACACTTTGGAAAATAAAATAATAAAAAAACGTAAAATAACGAGAACCATAAATTTTAGCAGTACTCAAAATCCTCAAGATTTCACAAATGAGCGAACACAAAAGAGGAAAGCCAGGCTTAATAATCAAGAGAAATAAATAATTAGAAATGCAGGGAATAAAACCCAATTAAACCAGAATAAAACCAGAATAAAACTAGACTCTGATAAAAAAAAAATAATAATAATAAGAAAAAGAACAAATAAAACATGATTAAAAAATGGTTGTCGATAAATACTGAAGTTAAATTAAATAGAAAATTCATTTAATATCCACTTACAGTCCAGAGTGTTTGGCTCATTTCAGCCTGTGCCTTTAATTTAGGAATAAAAATGTCTTTAAAACGTCTGGTCCTACATTTTGGGACTAAATATCTCTGTCCAGGGGGCATGAGTTGAAAGTCTCTGTGAAGGGGATGAGAGAGGTCGTTTAAAACAGCGGAGACTCTCAGCTGTACCTGCTGGCTGTACAGGGATGAGGCGGATTAGTGGGACTGTCCAACCAGGCTGGACAACACTAACTATCTGCTGGAAGGAATTTATCTCTTTCAGAGTTATATGACCAAACTATGACATCAAGAAAAAGATAAAGCTGATTTGATAAAAACACAATAAAAGTCTCATTATGGTTCGGTCCGTATTGAAGTGGCAGAGTTTATTTAGACAGAACAGGCTCTGATGAGTCTTTTTGCACACAGCCTCACAGTTATCTTCAAAGTTGAATTTATCATCTACAATAGTCTCAAGATATTTGTAGGAAGGTACACTCTCAGTGGCATTGTTTCTATAATCCAGTTTAAGAACAGAGAAGATGAAGTAGATGTGTGTATGCATGTTCGTTTGTGTCTGTTCATGAAACTCTTTTGCAGTGTTTTGATACAGTTTCAATTGGTACAGAATAACACTTTCTGACTTACTTTTTCTACTACTGTGAGAAGAGTGATACATCCACCTAGGAGAAAACCTGAAAAGTCTTCCTGTCTTTATCAATATCTTCAAACACACACACACACACACACACACACACACACACACACTCTTGTCTTAATATATGTTGTGAGGACCTTGCATTGACTCTCATTGACTTTAATTAATTTCCATTCATTTTCAAAACGTTTCCATGGCTTAACCCTGACCCTACCCCTAAACCTAACCATTACCGGTACTACTTTAACTTAATTCACACCTTAGTCCTAAACCTAACCCCTAGCAAAGTAGCAGGTGAGGACCATGAAAATGTCCTCACTTTAAAACAAACTATCCTCACTTTGATGGTGAAATACGAAAAATGGTCCTCACACAGACACACATTCTCATGGTCATGTCAAACATCGATCCAGAATAGCCAGACAGAGTTTTCAGAGTTGTCTTTGAAACATCATTTTATGAGATTACCATGCTTTGAACAGATCTCCCTTCAAGGTTTAGGACATGTTCAGATATTAAACATGAAAGAAGCAGTGTGTCCATTGAAAAGGTACTTCATTTCACAACAGCTATATAAGACTGTCCTTTGCATGTTTGCCATATTTTATATGAATTACAGTTGGAGCTATTTGAACACATGAATAATTTATTCAGCTTTAATCCATAACAGTTGAGTCCAGAGAACCAAATTAGATCAGCCCACATTCAGCTTTCAAGACTGGATGTAAATAAAAGGCGCAGACGAGATTAAAGATAACATAAAGATCTTGATGAAAAAATGAGTGCATCATCAAAGGGTTCTCTTACATTAATTAGTTATGACAAATAAACATGACTCACAAGCAGTAAAACCTCTTAAAGTGGTGAAGCAAGATGCATAAAAGCTCACTTTAACATGGCGAGACTAAGACACCAGTTTAATCACAGGATCCCACAGATACCGCTGCCTAGTGGCAGTGGTATCTGTCATTAATTGAAATATTAAAGAGGTTTCCTATGAAAGTGTTGCTATACGAAAAAACCCTCAAAAGTAAAAGGTATACATCTATGAAGAGGCACTCAGGTCCAGCTAGGAAAACTTTTCCAAAAAACCTAAAGCTAAAGTCCTTTAGGGTTGCCTCTGCATTTTCTTTATTTCTTAGTGCTGCATAATGTGAAGTTGCACTTTGGAGAAAGTTTGTAGAAATGGCAACATTTGAGAAAACTTCAAAAACATCCTCTGTTCTGTACATAATCTTTTTATTTTTGTTAAAGTTGTTTTTTTTGGGGTTTTTTTTGGAAAAGAGCACAGAGAGAAGATACAATCAGCATCATCGTTTAAATCCACCAAATATATTAGTTACATTACAGGACTAATGAATCTAAGGTTTCTGCTCCAGTATAGCAAACAGAAATGACTGATGAACAATGAATGGATGAACACAAATTATTTTTCACTTTCTATTTTTATTTTTTTACATATGATCCAGTTTTTAGAATATTGCTACAAGATGTAAGATCATGGTGGTATGATACCGGGGACCGGGGTAAATATACAGTGGTGTCATGGTATTGACACACTTATTTAAAACAAAAATTCAACTAAATTCATTATTAGAACTCAAGTGCTTATTGTGAAGCTTTGGTTCACTGTGATGCTGAAACATAAAACATCTCTTCACCTTCCACTTTCTAGCAGACAGCTGAAGGTTTTGGCTAAACGTTATACCTGCCTGGTATTTGAAACTGTCTATAATTTTAATCACCTTGACAAAAAACCCAGGTTCTTTTGAAGAAAAGTAACTCCAGATCTAAATCCACCATGTTACAGTGTTCGAGTGGTGGTCTTTTGGTGATGTGCAGTGTTGCATTTTTGCCAACTGTACCCTTTGGAATTGTGGTCCCAGGTTCAACTTTGATTTAATCAGATGTTTCATCAGTAAATATATTTCAGCAAAGTATGGGTTTAATAGTATACAGTGTATAGTAATTTCTTTTTTTTATTATTATTTTGATTTGTCCTTATAACATATTTCCTTGTTTTTCAGATGAATTGTACTAAATAAATGATTTTTGGAATGATTTGTTATGAAATTTTTGTCACACAAACCTGGCCTTTTGATAGGTGTGCAAACCTTTTAGAGCCACTGTAGCTGATGCCTGTAGGTTCAAAACAGCATTAGCTAAATAAGGATAATAATTGGCACAACTTTACTTTCTGCACCATGACTCGTTTTCACAAGCAGATATACTGTACTTGCAAACAGATTATTTAGTCTGCCTTGTAAGTGAGGGAAGCTTGGCTACTTTCATATAGTTGACCAACAGTGTGCAGTAATAGGTGGGGGAGGGAAACAACTAATTATTGTATGAAATATGCATGAAGCCATCACACTGAAATCCTAGAGGATTCAAACACATGACATCATGATGAGCTTGAGATTGTAAAATTTTAATAGTAACTCCTGTCACACTGCATGACTGAAGATACCAGATGATTTGTTGCTGCAGCAGATCCTTGTCAGAAATGTTCAACAGCAATTTCAGTGGACAGCAGGTTACGATGATTAACACCTTTCTTAAAAGAATCTTACTCTGAGGATGAGGAAAAGGAGACAGCTGAGGAAGCTTGATGTCTGTCATATGTCGCCTTTGATCGTGATCTAGAACTTGTGCTAAATTAGTGATTGGTGCGTCTGTCACAATGAATGACCACAGAACAACCACAGATTCTCTTACAGTTCTTTTACAATAAAACATTTTGTCTACGATGGTCAATAACTGCACAGTGTGAACCCAACTTGAGTTAATTTAACAAACAGTTTCTCGGCATGTAACCTTTGTCTGCTACTGACCACATGCTATTTGTAATAGAAAGACCTAAAAACCCTCTCCTCTTTGTCTTGCTATTACATAACTCATCGGTGGTAAAGCAGATAACACTGGAATTGCGTCACAAGTTCATAATGCACTCCTGCCAGTAGTCTATGTTTTCAAGATGGATTATTTCTTTTAACAAAAAAAAAAAACAAGATTTAAGATTTATGTGCCACATGTTTCCAGCAGCTTTCTGTATATTAAGCTAATTAAATAAAATTCTACAGGAAGTGGGTGAGGCACACTCCATTATTTATGGAGGTGTAATTATCTATGGTGTCACAAGCAGGCAGGAATTTACAGGACCCTGGTTCTGCATCAGCACAATAGCCAGTTAGTTAATGATGCAAACACACCTTGAGGCTTTACAATGCATCTGATGCACTTCACATTTTGCTGTGTTGCTGTTGCTGGACTCTTTTGCCCGTTTTACAAAACACTTGTCAAATTTTCCATATGTTGCCATAGTGTAAGTCCAAGCGGTCCTTGCTTTTCCATGGCTCACAATTCAGTCTACAACACTAACAGGTGCATTCGAATACATTAATCATGAAAAAATATATTATTCCATTATGTCAATTCAAAAAGTTAAACCTATGTATAGGTTTTTATATATATATATATATATACAGGGGTTGGACAATGAAACTGAAACACCTGGTTTTAGACCACAATAATTTATTAGCATGGTGTAGGGCCTCCTTTTGCGGCCAATACAGCGTCAATTCTTCTTGGGAATGACATATACAAGTCCTGCACAGTGGTCAGAGGGATTTTAAGCCATTCTTCTTACAGGATAGTGGCCAGGTCACTACGTGATACTGGTGGAGGAAAACGTTTCCTGACTCACTCCTCCAAAACACCCCAAAGTGGCTCAATAATATTTAGATCTGGTGATTGTGCAGGCCATGGGAGATGTTCACTTTCATGTTCATCAAACCAATCTTTCACCAGTCTTGCTGTGTGTATTGGTGCATTGTCATCCTGATACACGGCACCGCCTTCAGGATACAATGTTTGAATCATTGGATGCACATGGTCCTCAAGAATGGTTCGGTAGTCCTTGGCAGTGACGCACGCGCCCATCTAGCACAAGTATTGGGCCAAGGGAATGCCATGATATGGCAGCCCAAACCATCACTGATCCACCCCCATGCTTCACTCTGGGCATGCAACAGTCTGGGTGGTACGCTTCTTTGGGGCTTCTCCACACCGTAACTCTCCCGGATGTGGGGAAAACAGTAAAGGTGGACTCATCAGAGAACAATACATGTTTCACATTGTCCACAGCCCAATATTTGCGCTCCTTGCACCATTGAAACCGACGTTTGGCATTGGCATGAGTGACCAAAGGTTTGGCTACAGCAACCCGGCCTTGTATATTGACCCTCTTGAGCTCCCGGATATATATATATATATATATATATATATATATATATACATATATATACATATATATGGGTGAGTTTTCTATATTTTCTTTAATTTCATGACTATGAATATTGTAGCTTCACACTGAAGGCATCAAAACTATGAATTAACACATGTGGAATTATATACTGAACAAAAAAGTGTGAAACAACTGAAAATATGTCTTATATTCTAGGTTCTTCAAAGTAACCACCTTTTGCTTTGATTACTGCTCCGCACACTCTTGGCATTCTGTTGATGAGCTTCAACAGATAGTCACCTGAAATGGTTTTCACTTCACAGGTGTGCCCTGTCAGGTTTAATAAGCGGGATTTCAAGCCTTATAAATGGGGTTGGGACCATCAGTTGTGTTGTGCAGGAGGTGGATACAGTACACAGCTGATAGTCCCACTGAATAGACTGTTAGAATTTGTATTATGGCAAGAAAAAAGCAGCTAAGTAAAGAAAAACGAGTGGCCATCATTACTTTAAGAAATGAAGGTCAGTCAGTCCGAACAATTGGGAAAACTTTGAAAGTGTCCCCAAGTACAGTCGCAAAAACCATCAAGCGCTACAAAGAAACTGGCTCACATGAGGACCGCCCCAGGAAAGGAAGACCAAGAGTCACCTCTGCTGCGGACGATAAGTTCATCCGAGTCACCAGCCTCAGAAATCGCAGGTTAACAGCAGCTCAGATTAGAGAACAGGTCAATGCCACACAGAGTTCTAGCAGCAGACACATCTCTAGAACAACTGTTAAGAGGAGACTGTGTGAATCAGGCCTTCATGGTAAAATAGCTGCTAGGAAACCACTGCTGAGGACAGGCAACAAGCAGAAGAGACTTGTTTGGGCTAAAGAACACAAGGAATGGACATTAGACCAGTGGAAATCTGTGCTTTGGTCTGATGAGTCCAAGTTTGAGATCTTTGGTTCCAACCATCGTGTCTTTGTGCGGCGCAGAAGAGGTGAACGGATGGACTCTACATGTCTGGTTCCCACCGTGAAGCATGGAGGAGGAGGTGTGATGGTGTGGGGGTGCTTTGCTGGTGACACTGTTGGGGATTTATCCAAAATTAAAGGCATACTGAACCAGCATGGCTACCACAGCATCTTGCAACGGCATGCTATTCCATCCGGTTTGCATTTCGTTGGACCATCATTTATTTTTCAACAGGACAATGACCCCAAACACACCTCCAGGCTGTGTAAGGGCTATTTGACCAAGAAGGAGAGTGATGGGGTGCTGCGTCAGATGACCTGGCCTCCACAGTCACCGGACCTGAACCCAATCAAGATGGTTTGGGGTGAGCTGGACCGCAGAGTGAAGGCAAAAGGGCCAACAAGTGCTTAGCATCTCTGGGAACTCCTTCAAGACTGTTGGAAAACCATTTCAGGTGACTACCTCTTGAAGCTCATCAACAGAATGCCAAGATTGTGCGGAGCAGTAATCAAAGCAAAAGGTGGCTACTTTGAAGAACCTAGAATATAAGACATATTTTCAGTTGTTTCACACTTTTTTGTTCAGTATATAATTCCACATGTGTTAATTCATAGTTTTGATGCCTTCAGTGTGAAGCTACAATATTCATAGTCATGAAATTAAAGAAAATAAAGAAAACTCACCCATATATATATATATATATATATATATATATATATATATATATATATAATTCCACATGTGTTAATTCATAGTTTTGATGCCTTCAGTGTGAAACTACAATATTCATAATCATGAAAATAAAGAAAACTTTTGGTCTGTACTGTATATATATATATATATATATATATATTTTTGCTTTGCTATAGCAAATGTAACATTTTTCTGTTGTGCAAGAATAATGGTTCAAATGTATTCTTAAACTAACATAAGCATAGGATATTGTAACTGTGCCGTAGTAAGATTGACAAGGCAAGAACTCAGAGTTGGAGCAGAGTGTGAACAGAGACAGAAGTCAGTCAGGCTGGCGAGCTTTCTCTCTCTTGTGTCCAGCCTTTGACTGTGCATACAGACTTAGGAGCAGCTTCCACAGCAGCTGCTGCAGCAACGATGGGGTCATTTACATATAAATGAAAGTTGCCGATCACACGCTGCTGACCCCATTTATTTTAGCGGACAGACAGACAGACGGGCAGGCAAGGCAAGAGCCAGCGAGTTGCCGAATTACTCCAAATTACCGCATTTCCATCTCCACATCAGCTCTGTCATGCCTGCAACCATCGTCCCAGCAGTTTTTTTTCACTTCCCCCGCTTCTGTCACCACCCACCATCAGGAAAGACTCTAATTGGCAGTGTTGAATTTAAAGGACCTGGCAGTAGCTGAGGCTGTCACCAACCCAGGACAGCGCAGCAAACAACATTGCCAGTGTATCACAGCCTGCCACGGCATTGGACAACATTGCAGAGAACAGCACAGTCAGGTTGGAGCTGTATGCAAACAGCCCAGCAAACTTTGCACATGAAATAACACAGTTTAGCTTCGCACAATCTGGTAATGTGAATACAGCAAATCTGGTTATCATCAAGGGCAGACTTATTTTACTGTGCTTAGCTTTTTCCTTTTGACTCCTCTAACAAGGGTTTTCTGCTGCTAATTTACTTCTTGTTTCTGATTTTTGTTCATCAACCCTAATTTTGCTTCTCTTTCTTCCATTCTAATGGCATCAGTCTAAGTGAGCATCTGGATATAAATCCTGAGCCATATGTCTTATTAACATGCCCATCTCGGCCCTTCCTCCCATTTGCAACATCTCTTATGTTCATAAAAAACACATTCTAAATAAGAAACCCTACATATGAAGGTTTTACAAGACAGATTAATGCTGGCGATCATACTGTGAAAGCCAAGTCGTGTCCAGCCAAACGTGCAGGTATATCATTGCAGAACGCAGAACTATTTCTCTCTTTTTAAAAAAATAAATAAATAAACAGTGCAATGGGGAAGGCAGCAAAGCTAGACCTGTAGCTGTATTATTTAGGTGATAAAGCAGCCTTTCTCCCTGCTTATTTTTCTGTCTGCTGTTGTATTCTTGGCTGACCACACACTATTATTAGTTCATGAAAAGGAGTCTGCTGTCGCTTCATCCTCACTTAGGTATGAGCGAGGGGAAGGAAATGAAAGGAGGATATGAAAAGGGAAAAAGTTGAGACACCTCTCTCTAATTACCTGAGATTGATGCAACCAATGAACATCCTTGTAATCAGTGTTGTTTTTATTTGTTTAATGGTAGGACAGGGATCACAGGCAGGCTGACCCACTGTGATCATTAACAGTATTAATGCAGGCAGAGACATTAGCAACTCCTCTCTGCTTGCCTGCCCTGGAAACAAATGTTTCCGTGTTATTTTGTCAATGGATATGTCCGTGTGTGCTCCCTGCTTCTTGTATGGATGTGTTTACATCGTTGAGGATTGAAATTAGCCAACCATCCATGCCCATCTGGATTCACTTATTAAGATGGATGTTGTTGTGTACAGGATCGCTTCAGAGCAGAGCTCATGCACTTTGGCTGACAATGTAACTGTAAATAGGTGCTTTTATAGAGCGGCTGCTATACTTCTTGCTGTTTAGGGACATAAAAGTTTTCATTGTTTTCATATAACAGAATGACATGAGATGCTCAGTTTTAGCTTTTTTAGGGCAGTTCTGATCCACTCCGAGTAACTACATTTTTAATTAAGACACAATAGCTCTCAAGAGTGTGCACACCTCTGGTAAAATACTATATTTGTTTTGATTGGTTTAGACATGGAAATCTTACATATTTCCATTTCCAAATCCTACATTTCCACCATGGCAGCTAGAGGTTGAAGGGCCACAAGAATGAATCATCTTTCTGTAATTCAGTTAGCCTTCCTGTTATCTGCCAAAGCACCTCATTACAGCTCCTCTGTAAGCCATTGAATGTTGCCTACAGAGTTCTCTCCCCAGTTATTATTACAGTAACAAACCAACATGACTTTCAATACTAAATATTTGTGCAAGAATAACAAAGAGATCAACTGTATATTTTCTCTCAACACAATACTTCCCAAAAAACTATGCTTAGCAGCAGGCTGCTCACTGTGTAGGTTTCAGATTGCCCACGGACAGCAGGCTTGCATGTCAGCTTCTGCCCAAAAGTTTAAATCTTCTCCGAACATCCTAAACATTTTCCTTTCTCAAATTTTCCAGAGTTCTTTTTTTTTTTGGCTAATTTTAAATAATCAGTAAAAAATTTCATCAAGAATTTGGGGGTCAGGCTTTGAAATTGAAAGGATGGGAGGTTTTCAATATTCTGTTTCCTTTTCCCATACACATTCAAATCTGGAACGTTCTTAAATCAAACTTCCATACTTTTCCTGAATTTTCCAGGTTCTTTATGAACTCTGAATCTGACAAGGGCATTCATGTTAAATATTTGAATTTGCAAAATGTATGAGATTCTTATGTAGATTTTAGCATCTAAGAGTGCAAACTTTTTTTGGCTGTAAGCCTAAACTTTCAGCATAAAACCATTAAAAACATGAAAGCAACACAGACCCTTTCAGTGTGGATAGGGTGGTGGAACAGTGACCTCAGCAAGAAATCCAATCCAAGAATGGTGTAAGTATCAGATCCCATATTGAATTGTATCATTCCTAGCTAATATTGAGATCATTATTTTCTTAATAATAATAATAATAATGTTAAATAGAATGTCACAGTAAATCATGAACTGCAGATTTTTGCTGTGCTAGTATTGTCACTAACTTTGCTTTTTGGTTTGAAGAGTCCTAGTTTTTTGTTTTTTTTGTTTGAATCCCATGAATAAAACATTGACATTTTTTCCATGTGTAAGCCTTTGGAACTGGTGTAATGAAGTGCCTGTTTTAAACTAATTAAAACTCTTTCTGAAGCCGTTTTTCCACATCAGCACCAAGCATGTTTAGAAAAATCTGCAGGCAATTTGGTTCAGCCTTTATCCACAGCTGCTCCTCACACATGTTCCTCACAGTGGGAGATTTTCTGCTGGAGATGTGCTCCTTCAGTGGCAAATTCAAGGGAAGACAATGACAGAGAGAGCCTGTTTGAATAGTGCAGAAGCCAGGACATGTAAAAAAAAAAGAAATGCAAGAAAATCCCAGTTTTTTCTTTACAGCGCATCAAGAATGGTGGTGGAGTCTCCTTGATGACTGTTTGTACCTCGCAATCGAGATCACATGTATCTGAATATATTTACAATGTTGTCAAGTGAGTTGGAAGCAGCGTACAAGTCTTATCAGAAGAAGTAGTCTTCACACCATGCACACTTGCACATTCACAGTAAATGCTCCAGGAGATTTGCTGCTAAGTTTGCAGATTTTCTCACCTCTTGATCTTTGGGAAATCGTACTTGGGGGCTGCTTGGGAAAACTCTATAACAAAACACCTTCGCAGTGCACATATATACTATAAAATCACTTTAGGATTTTATCATTCATACAATTCCAGGCAAAGGTTTACATGCACTGCTCACTGGCATATTGTCACATTGTTATACACCCTGAACTCAAAAGCTTGCATACATACTAACTAATATTAATTTTGATCTCCATTAGAAAGTTGTACCTCAACCATTTTTGTAGCTATCAACAAGGCACTGGCCTAGTGCTTGGTGTTGGCTACTCTTCTTGGTGGAACCATAAACAGGGTTAAAGTCGGACTTTGGTAAAGGCAATGCAGAAGCTTAATGTCACCCTGCATTATCTATTTTGAAAATGGTTTTGATGTGATTCTGTTCTGTATTCTGTTAAAACATTTAATTGCATCTAATTATGAAATAATTATGAAATCTGACTCAAACTGTTCCCATCAGATAAAAGTAAATTGGTTAGACTGTTCAAGAACAACCACAAAGACTCATAAAAATCATAAAACTGAAGATGCCTAAACACGTTTTTCACGTTTCACAGTGTAATGCCTGTTATTTAGTTGTCCAACAAGAAAGTAGCTGGTGCTTCAAAACCGACAGGCTCAAGCAAAATGTGCAACTTGGACCGGCCTTCTAAAGAAATGTTTTTTGGTCAGTGGTATCAAAGATTGAGTTTTTTGGCCAAAATGTCAAGAAATTTATTTTGAGAAGTAAAGCTAATACTTTCAAATGCAAAACAATTTACTAAATGTCAAGCATAGTCATAATAGAATCATGCTGAGGGTTTGGCTCACTACCAGAGGTCCTGGTGGATTTTGCAAAGGGAATAATGAAGAAAGGCTACCCCTGTCTATTGATTTGAGGTGAAGATACCTGGAACCGAACAATGATCCTAAACACATAAAAACTGGTTTTGTAATAGATAAAACAGACCAATAGTGGGCTTTTAGATCTGTGGCAACTTTAACCCTACTGAAAATATGTTTTTTTTTTTTTCGAAAAGCCACTCAAGTATCAGGAAACCAACCAATTTCAATTATCTGTACCATTTCCGCCTGAAGCAATGGTCAAATTTCCTGCCAAAATAATGCGAAGACCTGGATGTGTATTTATGAGTGTCAGGATCTGCCATTTTGTTCTTTGTTTTTGTTTACTTTGCCGTTAAAGATTTTCCCTATTCCTTTGATTAGTAGTTTACTTGGTTTAGTTTATATTTTCTTAGATTCTTGTGTTTGTTTACATGTCCTTACATTTAGTTCTCTCTAGAGTTACTATTTATGTTTAGTTTATGTTTAATGTTTCTGTTGGTTCAATAGCTGTGTTTATTGATTCCTTCTGTTTACTTTGTTCTGCCTTTCCTCTTTGCTGTTCCCCTAGTAGTTCCTCCTCTTGTCCTGTTGTTTATAGTTATTTGTTTCCTCACGAGGCTTAGTTCCACTTATTGTTTACGTTTTACTTTATAGTAATTCTAGGTCTTCGCTTCCCTGCTCTTCCTTATCAGATAATGTTATCCTTAGATTCTAGTTTCCCTTTGGTTTTCTTATAGTTTAGTTCCCTCGTGTCCCTGTGTTTTCTAGTTTTTGTCGCCATAGTAACCATTAAATCCCTCAGTCTCCACAGCCAGTTCCCGCACCTGCTTCCACTTCTCTTCTGATTAACCTAGCTTCTCCCTCATTGGTCCACTCTCCTTCTCTCCCTGCTTTTATACCTGGTTCCTCTAATTATTCTTGGCTGGTTCCTCATTTCATGTATACTATGTGTGTCACGTCTTTCCCCGAACTCTTTGGATTATGCTTCTTGTGAAGTCTCTTCTGTGAATCTCCTACAACCTTGTAAGTGCTGATCTCCAAGCCTTAATTAAAGATCTGTTTTCAATATGCTGAGCCCAAGCGACTGTTTGCATTTTTCACCTTGTGTATATTGTACAGAAAATCCACAATATATTCAACCTTGTTGATTTAAAATTATATGTAAAATGTGCACTTCAATACCAGAGTATCTAAGCTTGCCACAACTAAAAGTTAGGAGATATTTTTTTGCTATATCATGATACTGGAGCAGTTTATGGATTTAGTTAAGTCATGGAAAAATGGAAGGCAAAATGTAATGGGGGCAGCCACTTAAAAAGATGCTTCTTGATGGTAATTAATTAACATATTTGCTGGAGATCTCCAAGCTGCCCCCTTGGGGGCAGACATGCTTTTAAAAGGCAAATGTCATGACCCCCACTGACAGGAAAGTGGGGCTCAGTATCAGTGGGTTGATGAGTAATTAAAGTTGGTGGTGAAAATGAAATGCGTGTTAACTGTTGACACAGTTTGTACATTTTCATATTAAACGCTTGACAGCCATGCCTTTCACGCTGTGGGCGAGGACCTATAATGGATGTCCACTTGTCACATGGGATGCAGAGCTGAAATTTCAGTCTCAGCTTTAGTGTGTAAGTGTAGTGTGTCAAGTTTCAGGTACAAAACATGCTGGAAAAAGTCCTTTTCCATATGCATAAATGCCAGGTATGTGTCACACACTGTGAAACAACAAGAGATTAAGAGAAGGAGTAAAATATGCAAAGGGCTAAGAAATCCCTTCATCTTCATCAGGAGCTCTTAAGACTCTTTTTGACATGCCGCCTCTGGTGACTTAGAGTTCCCCTACACTCATTGCTCACTCGTGCATCTGCATTTACACATGTGTGAATATATGTGATTGTGGAAGCTTAATAACCACTGCAGCCCGTCGTTTAAAGGGAACACGTAGACCGATTTGTGAAATGAGTCATTGGTTTCATTTCTCTACACTGTGCTCAGGCGCATGGGATGTTAATGAGGGCCTGAAATTGCAACTGCATCTTTGACCAGAGAGAGAGGGTAAGAAAGTGTAAAAGCTGCAAAAAATGGCAGAAAGTAATAGTTTCTAGTTTAAAAGAGAGAGAGATAGAGTTTGGATGTTAAAGGAAGTTTGTAGCTTTGCTTTATGTTAGTGACTGTAAAACAAAAATATGAATGAACTTTGGCATGTACACATATTTTTCTAATCCCACCTCAGGCAGACTGTGCAAAACAAACAGTTTTTTCCCTCCTTATTTATGTATACATGTGGACAAAACATATGTGCACGCAGGGCATAGGAATATAAAACATGAGGAGCTCTGATGCATTTTAAATCACCTGTCCCACCCTAGGATAACCTCCAGCAGGCCCTGTGATGTAGTGTCAGCAGTGACATTGGGATTCTATTAACAGGTTGTGCGAGCTGCTGGCCCCCTGCCCTGTGGTGAGACCTACCATTGATCTGTCATGGGAGATGGCTGCTCCTCACTCCTCACTCCCATAGGGCTCAATTTGAACCGTTCTAAAAACCTGGACTGAACCTTCCATGGGAATCCTACCTGGAGAGTGGAGAGAGCCGAGAGCCCAAGGTCAGGTGTGACATTGGTGCACAGATAAAGACGGCTAGTTACGACCATAATGCACAGTGAAAAGTGAGGTTATTTGTTATTGATTCCCAATAAGGGGAATCAATGGGCCTATATAATGCTGTTTATGGTTGGGCAGGGGCTAGCTTGTGTGTGAGAGAACGTGTGGACAAGGCAGTCCGGTACTGAGAGAATCTTCTGAAGGACAGAAAGAAAATTAACCTCTTTCTCTCTGTCTGTTGCTCACTCTTTCTATTTTCGATGAGTGCCTGGTGATCTGTTTTGCCAGCCAGCCTCATTTGTAGTTTTACTGAATTACCCCGGATGCGCAGCCTGAACCCACTTAAGCATGTCACTTAGCGTTTGTTGAAGTTAGCCGAGACACGGCCCTCATCAGGTTTCAATGAGGGAGGCTGTGGCTAAGTGGCCACTTGTCATGTTTATTTATTTCATTTTTCCAGAGACCCACATGATGGCTGCGTTTGCTGTCCAACCTGTTTAAAAAGAAAACGAAGACCAGGAGTGGTTTCTGATGGATATACAGTTCCTTGCAAAAATGTGTATACCCCTTAAACTTTTGTTACAATCAAACCTCAATACACTTTATTGGGCTTTCATGTGACACAACAAACATAATTGTAAAGCAGAAGGTAAATGTTACATGGTTCTCACATTTTACTTCAAATCACAATCTAAAAAGCCTGGCATGTGTTTGTGTTCAGCACTCTTGTGTCAATAACCTTTAGAATCACCTTTTCTGCAGTTACAGCTCCAAGTCTTTTTTGGCATGTCTATCAGCTTTGCATATCTGAAAACTGACATTTATACCAGTGTTTTATTTGCAAAGTAACTCAAGCTAAATGAAATTGGATGGTGAGCATCAATGTTCAAGTCTTGTGGCTGGTCCTCAGCTGGATTTAGGTCTGGGCTTTGACTGAGCTAATCTAACAGCTGGACATGCTTTGATCATCCTGCCGGAAGGTGAACCTCTGCCTCAGTCTTAAGTTTTTTACAGCCTCTAACAGTTTTTCTTCCAGGATTGCATGGTATTTATCTCCATCCATATTTCTATCACCTCTGACCAGCTTCCCTGTTCCTGCTGAAAAAAGCATGGTGCTGCCCAGTGTGTTCTGGTTGATATTGAGTGTTAGTTTTTCCCATATAGCACTTTGCATGCGTTCCAAAAAGTGGTAATTTTGATCTCATCTGATCTGAGCACCTTCTTCCACATGTTTGCGATCTCCTCTTCATGGGTTGTGGCAAACACACAAACATAACTTTTTTTTGGCTTTTTTAAACAATGCTTTAATAATCCTTCTTGCTAATGTTCCATATAATTCCAGAATTTTCCCACCTAAAATGTGGATCTCCCCAGAATTACCATGATCTTTCCTGCTTCTCTGACTAATCCTCTACCTGCCTGGGCTGTCAGTTTAGGTGGACAGCCAAGTCTAGAAAGGTTTGGAGTTTTAAAAGATTAAATGGTCTACTACACTGAGGAGGCACTGGATTTTTATTTGTAAACAAATTTGAAAACTGTGTATTATTTTCTTTACACTTCACAATTATGTGCAACTAATAAAACACTTAGAAGGTTGTGGTTGAAGCATCAATGATTACATTGTATTATTATTGTTTAGCTTTTTTGTTTTTTAAGAACATGTTTAAAGTTTACTGAACAATTTTAAAAGGTTTTGAATAATTGGTACTGGTTAAGTTACTCTGTAATAAAGAATGTTTACATATATTCAGAGGGTCTTTTAATCCTTTTTGACTCTCACAGTATGAAGCAATGCCAAGTTATGCCACTGGGGTATAAATGAATTAACAGCATGAAAGTACAAACAGATCAGGATATTGAAATTGCCCCCATGGTGATTTTTGTCTACATCGGGACAGCGAGACACTTCCTGGTGCTGGTCCATTTTATATGTATGGAAATCTCTCACAGATCCATGATATACATTATAGATGAGGGCTCCCGTTCTGCACTTAAGTCGCTAGAGCAGAATTTTCCATGATATGCACCCCTACTGCTGCTCACTGCTCTTTTCTCTCATCCCTCAATCTATTCATTTTTCCATCCATATGCCCTCCCATTGGAGCCCTGTTTCATCCCGCCACAGCTCCATTTCATCCCCATCCCGCCCTTTGGTCTCTTATCATCTCATCCCTTCCGAAGTCAAACCTTACATCTTTACTTCCATTTATCCACTCGTCTTTTTCCCCCCGCTTAATTCTCCGCTACTCCTATACTATAGGAGGAACGAGTGAAAGAGGAGTATGTGACCAGAGGAGGGAGCCCGCTGGGCCTCCCCCTGCAGTGCCAGCATACGTTGATTTGTGTCCTCCGGCTCCATATTGATTTTGTTTTAAACAAGGGAAAAACACAAGAAGAATGAGGTGCCGGAGGTGGTGTGAAGTTAAAAAAAAGGAAAGAAAGAAAAGATGTAAAGAGTGTTAGAGGGGAGAAAAGACGAGAGAGGAAAAGTGGTTCTGAGGATCAAATCTATGAGCTGGATCCCTGGTGGTTGTGGGTTATTATCAGGAGGTAACTGTACCGAGGGTGAACTCAAAAAAGAAGGGGGCAGAGCAAGGAGTCATGAAGAGTAGGAGGGGAAAGAGTGTGAAATCTTTTATTTAAAAACTTCTCTTTTTATACCCTATCCTCTTTGCTTTGTGCCTGCTAAATGAGTTCTGAGGTTGGCTATGTGGCAAATTCTTCTCATTCGATGTCATGGTAGAGTCCCATCCTTAAAATGATTCTCTGCTTAGTTCAATTTAAGTTGTGCGCAGAATAATCGATCCCCCCATTAATTCTACTTAGCTGAGCTTCGCAGTACAAGCCTGGGCTCAACTGGTCCACCAAGGCCAGCTGTGCTGAATGGTTGACCTTTACACGGCTCCAGCTGCCATTGATTTTCAGTAGGACTTATTTCATGAGCTGGGGGTTGGGACAGAGATGAAGATGAACTATGAGGCAAAATCACTTTCTTTGGCTCTCTCTATTTTCTGTACACTTTTCTGTCTTATTTCCTCTATGTGCTCTTTATTGTGAAATAAGCAGTGTGCACTGTATTGGCTGAGGTCTGTGGGTGGTATAATCTGAGAGCAAATAATAGTGTCCGCTATATGACCCATTCTCCCTTGTGTCTTGTTATTGAGGTCTTGGTGTGTGTGGGCTGTATGTTTATGTATGTGTTCCTATGTGCATTTTTTTCCATGGATGATTGTATCTAGGTTACATTCCTAAGTGCTTTTGGGTTTCTCTCTGAGTGACACTGCCCCTTGATATTTCCAGTTAGGAAATAATGGTAAGCAGGTGCGTTAACCAGTCATTAAGTGGTAGTAGCCATTTTTCAGTGGGGTGAAAAACAGGCACAGCCATATCGTTACAAGTTCAGGAGAGAAGATGAAGAAAGGGAATATATCTCAAAATCCAAACCTGATTATCACAATATTTACAGTCTCCTGTTTCATGACAGTAAAGCTTCAAAACCATCAGACAGATATGCTTAGATGAACACATTGAATTGCGTGAAATAATATATTATAACACCCGAGAGGTGGAGGAAAGAAAGTGTAGAAGGCCTGTGAGATTGATTTAGCTGGAGTTCACGCAGAGTGCACCAAATGCCTTCCTCTGTCTCTTCTTGGGTTGCATTAGCTGTGTATCAGTGGCATTTCAAAGTACAAAACATATTTAAATTTATTACCTGCTCATGAATACATGCATGGATACAAATGCCTTCAGAAGGTGGGAGGCATGAGCACCAGGTGAGGTCGTGGGCTGTCACGAATGCAGCTGTAAAAGTGGAGGAGTGAGCATTATGAGTTTAGCTGTGAGAATGGTGGTGCAGAAAGTTACGCTGCACTCCCATTGTACCTCATCAAGATTTGATAACTGAATCCTCCACTCTGGAAAACCTTAAGAACTCACATTTATTACTGCTCTGAAGATATCCTGTCAGTCATATGGACCCAATCTGGACCTGATCTGACACATGGTCCTGTCTGAAGAACTATGAATGGAACCAGTTTTTGGCTCTAAATACAGCAGCTGGCATTAAAGCTCACACACATGAGTCACTTTCTCAGTTTTGACAGCAATGCTAGTATGACCTTACTGTATTGTATAATGTTTAGGATCACGTTAAAGGCTGTGCATAACTTCATGCAGGTCCTTTTGTGAGCAAATTCTGGCACTAGCATGAGTCCTTTTTAAAATTGAGGCTGTTGTCTGTGGAGAAAATCATTCTGTATTTACCTCTACAGAAGAAGAAGCTTGAGCAAGCACATAATCCATGTATAACAGTAACATTCAGCTGTGATGATGCATAAAATAAATAAAGGTTTACCCCCTATTATGTTGTTCTTCCTGCACTTGGAAAGTTACAAAAATTAGGATATGCACAACTGGCCCAAACAACAGAACATGACTGACAGGTTCTGTGCTATTGAGTGATCAGTGGGCTTACTTAGGTAAAAAGCTCTTTACCAATTTAATAATAAACTTAACTGTAATGTTTAATCGCTAGGATCAAATTGGAATGTATGTTATTGACTTTAAGTCTGTCTGTACCATTAGATTGAACTATGTCAAGTACTGTGAGAGAACATATTTTTATGAATCACACTATATAAATAAACTGAAATGAACTGAACTGAAATTCAATTGAACTGTTTCCTTCATGAAGGCAAGCACAGCAAGCATGAATTAGATATATTTCTTCTTAGTCCTAAAAGCTATCTGCAACTTCCAACGCCTGTGTCAAGCTTGATAACAGTACATGTAGTTTTGCTCTTCCAGGATGTGGTTTTGTAAGGTCACTCCAATGCAATGTAGCCTTTTGAAGGGGTTTCATATTTTGTATGGGAATAGTTTGACTTCTACTCCTTACGACTTTACATTAGGGGCCAAAGGGCTACTTCATATCAAAAATAAGAGTAACCTAAAGCTTCTGTCACATTGTTCCTTATCTTGGTAAATAGGTTGGCATTTTAAAATGCATGCCTTACTTGGGTCTAAATATGAACAAACAAATTGCATTTTGTGGAACATCAAGTGCTGTTATGTCTTTGAAGTATCTGTGCAGCTTTTGATGTTATTCTATTTTGTATTGTACGTGTGGGTATTGGGATAAAGAGTGTCACATTTAGAGTGTTCTGCCACATCAGAATAGGGTAGATTAATTTAGCCAAATCTCGTTACATTTTTTTTTATACTTTCTTGCCTGACTGGAGATGAAAGCGGAATGCTTTATTAAAGAGAAAAAATAATTAGCAGCTGAATTTATCAGAAAGTGTGCTGTGCTGCTGTCAGCTAGACCCACTCCGAACAGTGTAGACAGAGCATCAACATAGCATAAAATGAGGTTAGGTAATGTTGTTATTACTGGGTTACTGCTGCAACATTAAGGATTTTGAAGCATTTGTGTATATATAACTGTGTGTCATAACTTCAACACCTATGCTGATGAAATGTTTGGGATGTCTAAAACAATCTGTGGCATGTGCTACTGCATCACATGCATCAAAGGACAATGCTGGAGTCTGGTTCTAATGCTACCTACGTTATGATATTAATTACAGAAATACCTGACCCATTAAGGATTAGATTATGAAGCAGGGCTTTTTTTATGGCTATAATTTCGGGCATAGCTTTAGCTAGTTATTGGTTAGATCTTAACCACCATTAAAAGAAAATAGTTTCATCACTTTTTTTTTTATCTTGCAACAAAGTTTCATAACTTTAATATGCATATTAGGTTAAACGGAGAACCAACACAAAAGGTTTGACCTATGAAGAAATTGTATCTGTGGTTTAGAACCATTTGTAAATTTGGGTGTATTTTTCCTTTAATCACAAATAGGTATAGTTGATT
The DNA here is from genome assembly GCF_021462225.1 of Girardinichthys multiradiatus. Lineage (NCBI taxonomy): Eukaryota > Metazoa > Chordata > Actinopteri > Cyprinodontiformes > Goodeidae > Girardinichthys > Girardinichthys multiradiatus. Next base: position 32,133,560 of record NC_061802.1, read on the forward strand.
TCACAACTATCCACACCCTCTGAAGAATGTATTTCCTTTATGCTACAACATCAGACAGAGTTCTCACCTGTCTGTCCCAAAGTACAATACACTGCATACTGAGAACCTCCTAAAGCACCTTCTTGCCCTCAAACCTTTACATTTTCTGTCCTCTCGAAACAACAGAACACAACAAAACTTCTGTTATTCCCTCTGCGCTCACAATGTTGAACAGTTTTGAACACAAACACACAACACAGCCCTAAACCATATTCACTCACCCACTCTAAACCTTTTCCAATGAAATAAAACACATAAGGCCTTAGGGTGCACTGAGGAGCGGGAGTTAGCAGAGACACTTCCAATGAGTTTTCCACTCCAGTGCTCCTTGTTCTCACTTCGTCAGAGTGCGTTTGCTGCAGATTTGGAGAAATGGCGGGAGGTCATGCCAGTGTGCTGCTTGTCTGGCCTCCAGGTTCTGGGCAATTCAAGGTTGAACCAGAATAGCAAAGGGGTGTGGTGTTTAAGAGAGAGGTTAGAAAGCAGGCCTTTCCCCATTTATTATAGATCTAAATGCACTGATAGACAGGTGTGGATTATCTCCAAGCGCTGGGATGAAAGATAAACAAGCTTTACTGCCAATGGCTGGAAAGGTGGGAGAGTGGCGGTAGACGTTGCAGGTGACAGAATTCAGTTTGTTTGTGTGTTAGTGTGTAACGGCAGTGTGACTATATGAGACATGGGGTATTGACATGCTGGGAATGGAACTTGGAGCAGATGGACAGAGCAGGCTGGGTCCATGTCGATCCTGTGAGTTCTGGCTCACAGTACTCCTTTTGATGGACACATACAAACACACATGTCCCTGGCAGCTCTGTCTAACACAGATTTGCCCAATTTAATTTTAGTTCGATAGGAAAAAAAATAGTTGATCACATAATTTGGTCTGTAGCTAACACAGATGTGACCGGTGATAAAAACTAATTAGTGGAATATTGGTGTAAGTAGCAGGCCTCCAGCAATTAAATAAAAAGGAATAATATCATGAGACAATGTATACTTAGAGACATGCTGAACCTAGTCAGTAGACAATTTCTGATTTTTGTTTTTTTGTAAAGCTTTGACCTGCCAATACTGATTTGAAATGATTCTGATTTCACTTCACACTATAAGTAAATATTCAAAATGCTTTTTCTGTCTTCTTGCTGTTAGCAGTCATTAATTATTTATATTAGGGGGAGAGCACAGTTTATCATCTTATATTGCCAATGTTTACCATGGCTAACATTACTAACACAGAAGTCTCCATGTGTAATTCTGAGAGGATGCAATTACCTTTATTTTGAGTTTTTTGAAAAGTTGCCAACTGTCCTGCTTTTTTTCTAGGTTCCATTCAGCCCTCTTATCATCTGCTCTCTCTCATTCTCTGGCAGTCAAAATGAACCCCAGACATGCCTTGACCTGTCATATAGATCAGTTTCCTTTTAATCTACTTCTTACTTTTATGCATTTCTTTTGACCTTCATATTAAAGGGTTAGTTTGGATTTTTTGAAATGAGTTTCTGTGAAGGTGCTATTGGTAATAGTTCACATACCTGTCGAAGAAAGACACCATATCACCATGAGCATGTTGTGCCAGAGTATCAGTTGTGCAACAAAGTTGGTATGTTCCTGTGCTTTCAAGGTCTCCTAGTTGTTTAAAAATCAGGATCACGATCAGCTGATGAGGTGGACTGATAAAGTATTAAGACTAGTTTGCTAATTTCCACCACTCTAAGGACTGATTTACTTTTCAAACATGCTAACTGGAATTTCACATCTTTTTGCTACAGGAAAAGGAAGTATTACAAATGATAACCTAACAGTGCGTCATTTAAAAAAAAGCAACACTAATCCTTTAAAGGCTTCTCTGATACTGAAAACAGCTATCTTTGAGTCTTCAACCTTCGGTACACCAAGAAGTGTTGTTTTCAGCCCAACATGGAACCACTTATGGTGAATGTTTTTACAAACAGCATTAGATGTGAAAAGTTTTTCTTCTGTATTTTTTTTTGCTGTGTTTTCTTTTTTTTTATGAGTTTGTCCTTTTCTTCATGCCACCTCTCACACCTTCCTTCAAACCAAAGCCAACATACTTGGCTGTGCTCCTCTCTTGCTTCTATCTCTATCATGCTCTGGCTTCTTATTCTTCTTCTGTTTCCTGTGAAGGGTGGCATAGGGAGTGCAGGGAAAAATGCAAGTGCTGGAGAATTTCTAATAGGTAATCATACTGCCCTGGACAAGGATTCCTTCGGAGGTCCAGGGACCATTAAAGAAATGTCAACTCGACATAGGTATGCCGAGAATTATGAGGCAGTGGGCAGGAAACACTTCTTGGCTCCTATTGGTCAGGGCAGCAGGCCGTAATCTGTCACAATCCTGGACTTGCTGTGACAGCAGCAGGAGCATTCGAGGCTCAACACACAGGATACAGGGAACATGCAGCCAAATTCGTGTGTATTTATGTGTGTCCATGTATATTTTAAGGTTATATATGTCTAGATGAGTGCATATGATTACTATTTAACTTTCATAGACTAATTTTGATCATGTTTAGTGAACTGATTCCGTTTTCCAAGTTGTCAGAGGCAGTGTTTCACTTTAATTTGCCTGAAAGTACACAGGAGCTAAGTAATCCTAAATGCAAACAGCTGATCATTGTTTTGTGTCATTTATATTCCTGTAATCAAAACTGTAGAAACCAGGCCTGTATAGTAGAACATGAAAGTTTAAAGCGATTTTCTTAATCATGCATGAACAGCTTAGCTCGGTGACAGAAAACAACTCCCATGGTGGAGGAAAATGTTGCTCCCAATGAGTAAGTGATGCACAGAAAGAACGATGCCATATCATTTGTGTAGGCGTATTTTGGCTTCAGGGAACATGACACAAAACAGAAAGTAGCTAAGTGCTGTCAGAATAAACTTTTAGCCATAGAACATGTTTGCCAAATATCCTGAAACTTCACACCACCTTGGTTTGTACACTGCTCAAAAAAATAAAGGGAACACTCAAATAATTCTTCCTAGATCTGAATGAATGAAATATTCTCATTGGATACTTTGTTCTGTACAAAGTTGAATGTGCTGACAACAAAATCACAAAGAAATCAAATTTATTAACCAATGGAGGCCTGGATTTGGAGTCACACACAAAATTAAAGTGGAAAAACACACTACAGGCTGATCCAACTTTGATGTAATGTCCTCAAAACAAGTCAAAATGAGGTTCAGTATTGTGTGTGGCCTCCACGTGCCTGTATGACCTCCCTACAATGCCTGGGCATGCTCTTGATGAGACGGCGGATGGTCTACTGAGGGATCTCCTCCCAGACCTGGACTAAAGCATCCACCAACTCCTGGACAGTCTGTGGTGCAACGTGACGTTGGTGGATGGAGCGAGACATGATGTCCCAGATGTGCTCAATCGGATTCAGGTCTGGGGAACGAGAGGGCCAATCCATAGCTTCAATGTCTTCATCTTGCAGGAACTGCTGACACACTCCAGCCACATGAGGTCTAGCATTGTCCTACATTAGGAGGAACCCAGGGCCAACCGCACCAGCATATGGTCTCATAAGGGGTCTGAGGATCTCATCTCGGTACCTGATGGCAGTCAGGCTACCTCTGGCGAGCACATGGAGGGCCATGCGGCCCTCCAAGGAAATGCCACCCCACACCATTAATGACCCACTGCCAAACCGGTCATGCTGAAGGATGTTGCAGGCAGCTGATCGCTCTCCACGGTGTCTCCAGACTCTGTCACGTCTATCACATGTGGTCAATGTGAACCTGCTTTCATCTGTGAAGAGCACAGGGTGCCAGTGGCAAATTTGCTATTCCTGTTGTTCTCTGGCAAATGCCAAGCGTCCTGCACGGTGTTGGGCTGTGAGCACAACCCCCATTTGTGGACATCAGGCCCTCATACCATCCTCATGGAGTCGGTTTCTAACCGTTTGTGCAGACACATGCACATTTGTGGCCTGCTGGAGGTCATTTTGCTGGGCTTTGTCAGTGCTCCTCCTGTTCCTCCTTGCACAAAGGCAGAGGTAGCGGTCCTGCTGCTGGGTTGTTGCCCTCCTACGGCCTCCTCCACGTCTTCTGGTGTACTGGCCTGTCTCCTGGTAGCACCTCCAGGCTCTGGACACTATGCTGACAGACACAGCAAGTTGGATCTTGCAACAGCTCGCATTGATGTGCCATCCTGGATGAGCTTCGCTACCTGAGCCACTTGTATGGGTTGTAGAGTTCGTCTGATGCTACCATGAATGTGAAAGCACCACCAACATTCAAAAGTGACCAAAACATCAGCCAGAAAGCATAGGTACTGAGAAGTGGCCAGTGGTCCCCACCTGCAGAAACACTCCTTTATTGAGTGTGTCTTGCTAATCGCCAAAGATTTCCCCCTGTTGTCTATTCCATTTGCAAAACAGCATGTGAAATTGATTGTCAATCAGTGTTGCTTCCTAAGTGGACAGTTTGATTTCACAGAAGTTTCACAGAACTTGGAGTTATATTGTGTTGTTTAAGTGTTCCCTTTATTTTTTTGAGCAGTGTATTAATGGAAAACAGAGCCTTTTTCAAAACATAATTTTCTATTTTGGAACCTCTCTGACACCCAATGGTAGGCCATATTTTCTTTTTTGCTTCCTAGGTGGTGCCTTGATGGGTAGGTTGTCCTGGCTACTAATTTGCTGCAAAGGTCAGATGTCAAATGCTTCCTATGACGTTTTTCTACTTCATCGTCCATGGCAATGGCCTTTGATTACCTGGGATCAAGACGTTCACTCTGGTTGTCCTGAATTTGCTCATCCTTTTTTGCATGATCCTGGACTATTTTGTGCACAGCTAGCTGGTAGCTTATTCTAGCTCAAGAGTTGTTCTGCAGACATGGCAAACCACTGCACACTTTATTTCTGGACTTAATTCACAATGTTTTGTTGTGGCTGGCATTGATCTGGAGTGGTTTTGTTGCCAATCCAGTAAGTAGAGAGACTGTAGGAATCTGATGGAGACACAATTTATGAAAAACGTTTTAGGTTCTGTCTGACCATGTTCCAAGTCTACCAGGCTAGGTGGAATGGACAATCCCATAGTATCACAAGATATTTGCAGCCTCTGTGGCATCATCAGCAAATATTGTGCCAATGATGATGCATGGCTACAGAGATTGGGCAGTAACTAGTTTGCATCAAACTGTAGAGTCCTTCAGCCTTCCAGTGCATTTTATATTATCGTGTTGGGTGCAATAGTGAACAGAAGTGGGTAGATTATGTATCCTTGGCAAGTCCCCAACTTTATGGTGACTTCTTCAGAAACATTATTTTGGACCAGACTGGCTAAACAGTTGCATAAGTGTGATGATCTTTTGTAGATCTGCGTATGAGTGTGTGAAAGAGGCGGGGTGAATGAGAATCATAGTGCTTTGATTGTTCATAAAGCCTAGAAAAGCACTATATTAGTTCATTCCATTTATAATTTTACACATTTGTCGTATATTATGCAAGCTTGGTTGGATAATGTCTCTTTGTTAAATAGGCACATGAAAATAAAACCTCTCATTTATCTTGTCGCTTGTTTTTTTCTAGTAGTTAAAGATTTGAATTCTGGTGATAAATGCCAAAGAGAGATAGTCAAATGGGCACTTCGACTTTGTGTATTAGACTCTTCTTTAAAAGGTAATGTTATCCTTTGTGATTAATTCTGAGTTCCTTCTCTAAAAAGCACAATAACATGACATAATTCCAATTGGGAAATTAACATTACATCAATTTAACGGTAGAACCTAGATCAGACTCAGATTTTTATTTATTTAACAAAAACGATTGTCTTGTCGCTGTAGCGTATAGATTCAAAGATTGAATAAATAAATAAACTATTTCATACTTTATGTTGTGGTTAATATATCCATGACTATACGTCCTAAAAGGTATTTGTTCTCTGCTTAATTTTTACTTTTATGATGTTCTTTACTGATTTTCTATTATGTTGAAGGTTAGGGATAGTTTTTAGGGTTAGGGTGGGTTTTAGGTACACTTTTATGTTTCATTAACTTTATTTTGGACCCAATTTTGCTAATATCATAATATAAATGTGAATACATATCTTGTTTCTAATGCAAAAACCAGACCTGTTCTTACATATGATTTTCATATCATGTCACCATCTAGATATAGCTCAGCGATGTGATGATAAGACTAATCTTCAAAGCAAATATCCGTAAGAAGCCTAGTTCACACAGGTTCACATCTTTAATTCTGTCATGGAACATTTCCTCTGCCATTTTGTTACTTCCTGCTCACTCACAACCTGCGATTTTGCACCTGCTGAGGATTGGTTGGATGTTGTCCTGCTGAAGCCACTGGGCTTAGTCTGCTGACACAATCTTATCTTTCTACAGACGGTTCCTCAAAATGAAATGAAGAGCGTAAACCACATGAAACAGCAAGTGGGATACGAGAGAGTATGTGTCTACCCATTTGTGAGCATGTTTGTGTGTGGGTGGTTGGACGGTGGGAGAGAGAGAGAGATGGGGGCCCACCAAAAGCTTAAGCCTCCAGTGTGCTCTGGAGATAAGATTCATTAGATAGGTCGGTAAATGCAAGAGAGAGGCACACAGAGAGGGGGAGCGAGGTTGAGCTTGCTGCTGCTCCAGCATTTGTTGACACAGATTTACAATGAGTCTCCTACTGCTTCACGCATTACAGTAACACGCCATGTCAATAGCTCTCTGGGCTTGAAAAGCAACCATGCCAAAGATGTCTGGGAGCGATGCCCTTCTCCTGATAGCTAAAGTGTTGCTCATAAGTCAAAAAGTAAAGGCAAAGGAGGGGTTTCAGAGGATATAATGTTGTCCTTTGTTTCTATTTTGGCTTTTTTCCTTCTTTAAATCTTTTCCTTTTCTAAGATCCCTTCCTTCTCTTTGTCTTTAACTTTTGTCTCCCTCTGGTTTTCTTTATCTCTTGGACTCCCTGCTAGAAGCTCAGCAGGACAGGATTTGGACATTAGCTCATTCCCCATATCTTCACTCTCTCATGATTGCACACTGTTTCTATCATGTGACCTAGTCCACAGCACACGTCGTAAAAAAGTCAGATTATTTTATACAAATGCTAGTGTGGGGCTTACATTCTGCAAGATTGACAGCCATAATCAACAAGACTGTCAAGCATGCCCTTTGAGGGAGGAACGGAGTCGATGTGGAGGGTTTAGATAGTGTTGAGTGAACTCACAGGTGGGTCTGTGTTTAAATAGCATTTTACACGCAAACACAAAATAAGTTTGTCTAGAGAGTCATGAAAAGCCATGAATGTGTTCTTTCTTAATGTGTGACATTCACCTTCAAGAAGTGTTGACAAGTGCTGAGCTGTGCTATGTGTGTAATGAGGACTGTGGCAGTCAGACAGCTGGCCAACCACTCCAGCTTGTAACGCTATGATAATAGAAAGAGTTGGGGACTATTTTGGAAAGCATGTGGTAGATGGACTTCAGGCTGTTTCTGGGAGGCCGCTTGTGCTTTGGGGAAAGAGATAAACAGGAACTTGGATGGCTTTAGACAACAGAAGGTCTAATGGTCTTAACCAGGAGATGTTGTAGCAGTGCTTTTGGTAATGGTGCTGCACATTGCACATGTTTGTGAGTGAGCTGTGGCACCATTGTTGATTGTTGAATTACAAGAGGCACTTTGAGTAACAGATGGTTGTTAACTGTTTGTTTCCAAAAAGTGCTTTCAGGCTTTTCCCCCTGAAAGGCTACATTTACTTGTGCAAAATAATCTTAAACCTTGAGTTAAATGGGCAAATGATAAACACTCACTGAAATACAAACTCATAGAAAAACATTCATTTACTCTAAACAGTCACGTGAAAAAATACTAAAGCACATTAAACACTCAGTTATTTATTAAGAAATGTTCACATTTCTATGTCTGATCTTATTTTTTATTCCTGCAAATGAAAGCATTTTAATTGCAATTAAGAACAAAAAAAATTGTTTTACTCATTACACAAAAAGATATGAACAACAACGTGTTTTCTAGCTAGCTAGCTAAAAACTTAAGAAAACCTTCTCCCTTATGGATAGTGTCTCCCTTTTGGCTAACATAACTGCAGTGAGATGCTTCTTGTAACAATCTAGTCTGACATTGGTTTAAGAAAAGCTTCCCCAACTCCTTATTTTTGGATGGAGGGTGTCTTGCATGTACTACCTGTTTCACTTCACCTCCCATGCATCATAAAAAAATTAAGATCTGAGCTTTCAATTGGCCCACGACCTTCCATTTCTTAAATTTTAGCAATTTCTTGGTTGAACTACAGGTATGTTTTGTTAGTTTTGCAGTGTCTGGATATTCTTCAGTTTGAATTATTCCACAGATGTTCACACATTTTACTCAACACCCTCTGATACATGGTGATGTTTTTGGTTGATTGTATGATTGTGAACTGTCCTGGTCCTTGTTGAGTTGAGTAAAAAAAAAATAAAAAATACTGTGCGTGTTTGTTTATGCAAGTCCAGGCCATTAAACTACTTTTTGCCATTAGGATTTTATTGATGATTTATTATATGTGTCCTCCCATGTTCAACTCACTGAGAACACTAAAGCAAACACAGTATTTCAGAGGAAGAGCCACAATCATTTAATACATACATGTTTTACATAATGGATGACGTGAAACAAAATTGCAATGATTGGTTATTAAAATGTGGGGGGTGGAATCAGTGGGTGAGACTTTAGACCCTTCGTGCAGATACAACCTTACTTCAATTCTGCCTCAGGTTATCTTCCATCCCAAATGGTCAGATTGTCTTTTTCCAATTATTCAGAAAGTTTATTTACATGTGCTTTCATAGCGACAGTAGCAAGAGCCTCCTGTCCTGACGTCTTTTAGCACCATGTGCTGTGCATTCAGGGTGTACTTAGACATGTTGGCAGTTGTTTTAAAAGTCATCTCCGTATAGACAGTGGAATGGCTGATTTGAAATTCCTTTTAGACCTCTTAAAATTTCTTGCCAGATCCATAATTTGCTACAATCTTCTTCCTGAAGGCATCAGGCAGCCCTTTCAATCTCACCATGGTGCACATGAATGTCTGAAGTTTAAACGTGGCAAACCACTTTCAAAATATTGAATAAAGATTTTCTGATTATGTGCACCTGATGTGATGTTTTGTTTGTGAGTTTAGCCATTTTAAGTGGAAATAAATCTGGAGGTGTTAAATAGGTATATTTAAATAGGTATTAAATATCCTAATTTCCAATGTATATATGTACAAATATGTTATAAATATGTTAGGAAAACACAGAGGCTGTAGAATGTTGTCCATTTTTTTATTACATGTATAACGTACTAAAAAATGATAACCAAACTCTTTGTTCTACTTTTTGAATTCAAACTTTTTGTACTCGCATATCTGATAGTGACTTGCCGATGTCTGCAGGTGTCTTTTAGTCCATGTCAGTGCCTCCAGCTCTAAATCCTGTTGGTTCTGATAGGAATCCCAAAGCTTATAGTGGCTGCCATCTACTCAGCACCGACTGATGCTTCTTATCAGGACCACCACACTGCTGCCACCAGCAAATTTTCACATATGGGTAAATTATGAATCACCTGCACAAACATTTTCCCAGAGGAACATGCTCACACAGATTCAGTCTAATCCTTGGCAGACCAAAAACTACAGCCAAACTACAATTTTTGGTCTGGTTTACATGATGTTAAGAAGCAATTTCACATTATTGTTTAAAAACTTCCAACATCAGAGTAAGTGGTATGTTTTCAGCTGCAACATAAACATGTAGGACATACTGTTAAGATGTCGTAAGTGCACTAGCCTTTATTAGTGACAATATTTTCTTTTGAACAGGGAATTCTTTGCATCTTTGCCATAATACGACATAAATGTAACTGAAACATTTTTTTTTTAGTTTTTACTTTTAAAGTTGATCAGAGTGCCAATGGACCATTTATTACCAATCCATTACTTCCTGTTTCCCTGCAATATAAATACGATGTGATAGGGAGTCCCATTTCTTTTAACCGCTCTTTAAAATGGGAAACAAAAGAGAACAAAATTAAAGTAAGGCAGATGTTTGTTGATTTATAAAAGGTCAGGAAATGGCTACAAGAAAATACTCTCTAATTGTCGGGGAAGGACTGTGGGTCGGACCAAAGCGCAGACAAGAGCTCGGTAGCCGCATCTTAGTACTTCCTTGTTTATTTAAAAAAAATCCAAAACGTAACAAAAACACTGCAGGGATGAATCATAAGTACAGTCCAAAACTTACATGAACTCTGCAGGTCACTTAATGCAAAAACGTAGCAAAAACGTAGCATAGTCTCCAAACGAAGCAAAACAAAGCATAGACATGGTAGGGAACGGGGTAGTAACAGAACGAACCAGCCAGGAACTAAGCAAACAGAACTACTAATATACACAGAGCACAAAGAGGGGAACAAAAGGCAGGTAATCAAAGAAACAGGGAACAGGTGTGACATGGACGCAGGGAGACAGAGGGAGCAGGTGAACTTAATAAGACTAAGACATGAGGAAAGGGACTGATTAACAAAACAGTGAAATAGACCTAAACGAAAACTACAGACCAAGATAAAACAGAATCAAGAATAAACACGAACTAAAGGAAACTGAGAACTGGAGGTAGCACAACAACCTAAGATCTAAGGACTAGCAAAAGAAACCATAAAGTCCAAAAATGTCACTCCATGACACTAATGTTCAACCATATCCACGGATAGAGCAATAATTAAAACATTTAAAACAAATAAAACTTGGGCTGTATGATATTTAGAAAACATGACATTGTAATATTACTGTTGAGTATTATTAAGATGACATCAATCCCTAATCTCTCTCTTTTTCAAATATCAAAATGTCCCCACCACTCTTCTATAGTTTTAGTATCTTGGTCGTTAAGATCTAGATCAGAACATGAAGGACCAAAAAAGGCAAGCAAACTTGCAAAATTTATTATTGGCAAGCAGATTAAATACATGGGCGTGAACTATTATAGCTTTCCAAATTTTCATATCCAGCCAGTTCTTTGCGATTGCAGTATTGCACACATTGACAATGTGGTGACAGCAGCATTTCAGTATATTGTGCTGCTCAAAATGAAACAGTGACAAACAAGGTAAGACAAGGGTACAAGTTTATCTTGTCACCACACACAGGGAGGAGGATGGTTAAAACAAATTAGCAAAAGCTCACTTTTGGGACTGTCGCAAATAGATGCATGATGGGGTCACCAAGTCTCCATAACAACAATTTATTTCAAGGTTTTTTGTGCACATTACTGTGTGCAGATAACTGTGGAGGACCCTATAGGATTCTACTGCATAGTCACATAAAAACGGAGTAATTCTTCTTCATATTCAATTAATTTGGTAAAATAAAATAAACTCGATCATCATGCTTGAGTAAACCTTTTCAATATGCGATGCTAAATTGTAATTGTATTGTTAATGAACAATTGCTATTATTTCAACAAAACTCTTCATGATTGCGAACCATTAAGGATCTCCGCTCCCTAGTGGTTCCTCTTTTTCTCTCTGCTCTGTCTCCTTCCCACTGTATACAGTAAAGATTTATTAGATGAAGCTGGGGCCCCCGGACAGTTAGCACTCAGCACTCCCTCAGATCAATAATTGGAAATATTAATTATATCAGCTGAAACAGCCCAGTCAGATGGGGGGTGTTTATACTCCTGTTACCGAGCACTGGAGCAATATGAGCTTTGATGGCCTACTAATGTGTATTAATGATCCCAGGACAAACATTACTCTATATTAAAACTGAATGAAGGCCAGAACACATCACACATATTGTATGGCTGTTAGAGCTACTTTATTGCAGTAAGTTACTGTAAGTAAGTGTTGTTGCATAAGTGTTTTTTGTCTACTTCCTTTTTTCTCAGTAATGGGATTCTTTAAAACATGGGCAACATTTGCAGCAATTTTATATCTATTTTCTGGCTTTTTTGTTGTGGATGGTGTTGTTGTTTTTTCCACCAAACCCATTTTGGTTGTTGTGCAACATTTACTGTTTTGGCTTTCAGCAACTATTAATAATTATATTCAATACTTCTTTATTAACAACATTATTAATAAAGTTAGAATGTATTTTTTGTAAAAACTAACAAGTCAGGACACCACCTGATTATCAAGAATAATTAGCCAAACAACTCTCGTCTCTGTCAGGTATTGTTGTATGTATACCAGCTTGATGTGGTGGCAGTATAGAACAATAGGTGAAAAAGTGAATTCATACACATGTTCTCAAACAACAGGCACTGGCCATATGCACAGAATAAACACAAACAGCTTCTCTCCAAAACATAATTTATTAACATTATAGTTCAGCTTCACAGTGAAAATAGGTCAATAAACTCCATAATTAAGATAGCGACGTTTAACTAATCCACCAAGCAATAGGAAAATGTTAATAAGAAAACTAAAAAACTCATAAACTAATCAATGATGATAAGAAAAATGGTAATAAGGAATTACAATAAGGAACTAACTGATGACAGCATAATAGAAAAACAATAGTGTAGCAATGTCACAGTTTAGCATGAATATGTATGTGTCAGAACCAAAATATGTTATGAAGAAGTGGGAATGAGGACTACATTCACTTAAAGTTTAACAAAGAACTACCAGTGTGTATGTGTGTGTGTTTGAGCGGTTGTGTGAAGTTAACTAGCAAGTGAGCTAGTGGATGAAGCAACAGGCACACGGGATTGCAGATGAAGTCACACGGTTATGACACGTAAAAAACGGGCGCCAAATTAGAACAAAGGAACATATGGCTACAACTAGCATTGTTCTGACAGCAACATTCCTTGATGTCAGAGGTTATTATAAGAACATACGCATTTTTATTCTCAGCATGGTATTTAAAAACATACAACATATACAGCTGTGTGTGTGTGTGTGTGTGTGAGCAGGTGTGTGAAGCTGAGCTAACCAGCAAGCAAGCTTTTCTGACAACAATATTTATTAGTTGTGTGAAGAAGACTCAAACATACATATTTACTTTATTAGTGAAAAACATTCCCAAAATGAATCAAAGAATCTGCTTACTCTGGAATATATGCACCAAGACTACTTTTCTAGCAATATTAGCAGTGCTCACCATCTAATAGCCAATATAAGATGTTAGAGCCAGTTTGAAATGTCAAATGCATCAACCTTTTGTCTCTATTTTACAGCAAAAAATGAAAAAATACTAAAGCACATTAAAGACTCAGTTATTTATTAGGACATTTTCACATTTCTATGTCTAATACTATTTTTTATCCCTTCAAATGAAAGCAATTTAATTGCACAACAGGTGTAACATTGTCTCTGCTCCTTATATAAAGGTTGAATACTTAAATGAATGCTGACAGCAGGAAATACAGAAAAAATGCATTTTTAAAATGCTGTTTGTTACTTTGTTAAAAATACTGTCAGTTCTATAAAATTTATTGTCTGCTGGTGTTTACAGATCTGATCATGTACTGTATATCCCAATTCTACCAAAGCTTATAAATACCAATACTGATTTACTGTAAAAGACATTTTCAATGATGTATGAGAACAAGTCTACCATCGGATTTTATTAGAAAAAGACCAGAAAGGTTTAAAACTTGTAATCCCTGCTGGTAGACCTTTGTGGAGTCCCCTCTGATGCACATTGTAACTTTAACTGTAAGTACTGTCATAGTCTTAGACTCTTAATGCGAAACACAACACTGATTCATGATTACTCCTTACTTGTTGAATTCAGAGGGCAATCTGACAGGGCTAGAACATTTCTCTGCTCTATGCTGTTGTAGTATTTGAAAAAGAAAATTAAAAAAAAACGGCAAAAGCTGGATACCAGGATACTGAAGTTTAATAAAGTTAGAAGAACTTAGATATGTGTAAAATCACTATGTTGGTCGAACACAGATCCAATGAAGGTGTTCCAAATCAACCATGTCTAGCCCAAGTAACAACATAGCCAACCATCAGTCTTAAAGATTAATGAACAGAGACAAAGCAGCTGGATGTTCCAGGACTATTGCACACTACATTATGTACTGTAGGCCCTAGGGTTTTTATCTGACCCTCCATATGAAAAAGCTTCATGCTAGAGCTAAGAGCTTAATTCAGCTGACTGGGGGCTTAACTGGGCAAATGAGGCGGCTCAATAAAAGCATATGGAACTTTAGATTTGTCAAAGCCCTTAGAGCAGCTGAGCTTTGTAATGTGGGAAATAGAGGAAGAGAAGGGCTCCTATGAAAAACAAGCAATATATTTCTGAGAATAAATGTAGATTCATTTGAAGGTTGTGAAATAAGTTATTCTGACTCAGAGCAACACAGTTAGCTCTCTTTCATGTCTACCTTGTTATGGTGTTTGAGATTTAAATGGACTAAAGGGCTACATTACTGAAAGCAGCAGTGTCTTATTCTCAAAGAAAGTGTCTTTTTTTGTCTTTCAACACTATATTTTACACTATGCAATTCTATTCATTTTGTTTTAATTTAAAACCCAGGAAACAAAACATAGCAGACAGCTCAATAAAAAGCTAATCAAAAACATTGTATTTTGTTGTAAACAACTGTCATTTTAGCATTTCTTCCATTATTTTTTAAGGTAGTCTCATAAAAGTTAATATAGGTTTGCATTTATTTATTAAAACCTAACAAGCAAAATAAAGACCTTGCAAACAAACTATATTTTCATACACTCTCTAATCTAAACATGATGAAGACGACTTGCTAAAGTTCTAACCCACCACCAGAATGTAGAAAAAAGGGGATTTAAGTTACCGTATTTTCTGCACTATAAGGCGCACTTAAAAACCTTTAATTTTTTCAAAAAATGACAGTGCGCCTTGTAATCCGGAGCGCCTTATATATGGATTAATTGGTTAATTGGTTGATCCATACTGGTTGTACACGGCGCTCTGTCAAAATGTTTCAGTACGACTGGTAAACTACAAAGCCGCACCGCTTGCAGCATTACGGCTACCGTAGTCAGGGGCGTCGCCGAAGTAATAGCGGTAAACACCTGTACTGTGCTTACTCCTAGTCCAACACCACTTGTGTGTGTATAACGTTTGAATGTACTGTTGCAGGAATTGCCTGAACTATATGTGATTAGAAGCTCAGTGTGTGGGGTGTATGTTTCGTGTGTGTGTATGGAAGATGTTGACATTACTCCTCCGGACAGAGGTGGCGCTGTGTGCTGCCGTAGCTGAGAATCAAGAGTGAAGGAGTGACGTCGGTATTATTGTGTGTGTGGGGTGGGTAGAGACGGCGACCGGAGCAGCGATGTATGAGTCTGTAAGCCCTGTGTTTTTACGTGCTGCAAAGTCATTAAAAAGAACCCCGAATCTCGTCAACAACTCAGTGTTTTGATGCTGTTTCTTCATGTTCAACTCAGCAACGTATGAGTGAGGGAGTTAACCCCGAGGAAACTAGTAACTTCGGCCCTGGAGAAAGCGTCTCCCCTGTGTCATCAGACTACGGTCAGGGGACAGAAACAGGAAAGGTTAACAGTACTAACGTTTGATTTAGTGCATCAAACTGTTTCTTTTACGTGTTTACTGAATTTCACGTTTTAACTAACGTTTGATTTCAACTTCAACTTCATAGACTCCAATGCATTCCTAACGTGCGGTTGGTTCTATTCAATATAATTCTATGTAGAGGAGACCTTACCATGAGAGTGAATGGAGTTATCAGAACGCTGGTTTGTAGTGTATTAATAAAGTTTGACTGACTGTTTTGTTGACATTCTCTTCAGCACAGCTCCATCTAGTGGATGCATAACGCAACCCCAGTCAAACGTTTGACTGCAGTAGCTTCTATTCTATGCGCCTTATAATCCGGTGCGCCCTATATATGAAAAAAGTTCTAAAATAGACCATTCATTGAAGGTGCGCCTTATAATCCGGTGCGCCTTATAGTGCGGAAAATACGGTACTTTGAATGTGAAATGGTTGTTGGTGCCAGACGGGCTGGTCTGAGTATGTCAGAAATTTCTTATCTAATAAGATTTTCACGCACAACCATTTCACAGGGCTCACAGAGAATGGTCCAATAGAAAGAAAATATCCAGATAGAGGTAGCTGTGGGGACATAAATGCCTTGTTGACATCAGAGGTCTGATTAGAATGGACAGACTTTTTCTACATGATAGAAAGGGCAAAAGTGGCTGAAATAACCACTCCTTACAAACACATAAACCTTAAAAAAGACTATAGCAGGAGAAGACCACATCGGGTGCCACTCCGTTACCTAAGAGCGGGAAACAAAGTAAGAAGACAAAAACGGGCTACGGTTCACATAAACTCACTAAAAGAATCAGAATCAGAATCAGAATCAGAAAAGCTTTATTGCCAAGTACGTTTTTGGACATACAAGGAATTTGTTTTGGCGTAGTCGGTGCAATACAGTACAAATTAAACAGTATAAACATATCTACAATATAATATAAATATATGTGCACAGTTTTAAGTGAGTGAGAGTAAATATAGAGCAGTATAAGATGCAAGAGCAATACAACAGTGCAGATGATCATTGTGCAAGTAAAGCAGTGCAAGTAAAGCAGGAGTCCAAGCTGAGCGTTAATGTAACACATAGAGTTACAGGTTACAGGTGTCCTGTCAGCAAAAAAGGGGGGGTGTGGGGGAAAGGGACAGTGTCAGGGTGGTTTCCGGGCTTTGTTAACCAGGCTGGTGGCAGATGGGAAAAAACTGTTCTTGTGGCGTGAGGTTTTGGTCCGGATGGACCGCAGCCTCCTGCCAGAGGGGAGAGTCTCAAAGAGTCTGTGACCGGGGTGGGAGGGATCAGCCAGAATCTTCCCTGCCCGCTTCAGGGTCCTGGAGGTGTACAGTTCCTGGAGCGACAGTAGACTGCAGCCAATCACCTTCTCAGCAGACCGAATGACACGCTGCAGCCTGCCCTTATCCTTGGCTGTAGCAGCGGCGTACCAGATGGTGATGGAGGAGGTGAGGATGGACTCAATGATGGCTGTGTAGAAGTGCACCATCATAGTCTTTGGCAGGTTGAATTTCTTCAGCTGCGCAGGAAGAACATCCTCTGCTGGGCTTTCTTGATGAGGGAGCTGATGTTTGGCTCCCACTTGAGATCCTGGGAGATGATGGTTCCCAGGAAGCGGAAAGATTCCACAGTGTCAATTGTGGAGTCACAGAGGGTGATGGGGGCAGGTGGGGCTGGGTTCTGCCTGAAGTTCACAACCATCTCCACTGTCTTTAGAGCGTTGAGCTCAAGGTTGTTCTGGCTGCACCAGTCCAACAGATGGTCCACCTCCCATCAGACTCATCACCATCAGAGATGAGTCCGATCAGGGTGGTGTCGTCCGCAAACTTCAGAAGCTTGACAGACTGGTGACTGGAGGTGCAGCTGTTGGTGTACAGGGAGAAGAGCAGAGGAGAGAGAACACAGCCTTGGGGGGAACCGGTGCTGATGGTCAGGGAGTCAGAGACGTGCTTCCCCAGCCTCACGCGCTGCTTCCTGTCAGACAGGAAGTCAGTGATCCACCTGCAGGTGGAGTCGGGCACACTCAGCTGGGAGAGCTTCTCCTGTAGCAGAACTGGGACGATGGTGTTGCAGGCAGAGCTGAAATCCACAAACAGGATCCTGGCGTAGGTTCCTGTGGAGTCCAGGAACCTACGCCAGGACAATTGGACAATAATAGAAAGAAAAAAGTTACCTCGTATGAGGAGCCCTGATTTAAGCTTCAAATTTCACAACACAACACAAAAGCATGAATCTATCGTACCTTATGTTCGTGTTGTACCCATCTCCTGATGGATTCTTCCAGCAGGATAATGGATCATGTCACAAAGCTGAAATAATCTCAAACTGGTTTCTCAAACACTAAAATTAGTTCACCATACCCCAGTGGCCTCCACAGTCATCAGATCTCAATCTAACAGAG
Source organism: Girardinichthys multiradiatus (assembly GCF_021462225.1). Taxonomy (NCBI): domain Eukaryota; kingdom Metazoa; phylum Chordata; class Actinopteri; order Cyprinodontiformes; family Goodeidae; genus Girardinichthys; species Girardinichthys multiradiatus. The sequence goes on from NC_061802.1 coordinate 32,151,533, forward strand.
CATTTCTGGGATGTGGTGGAATGAGAGATTTGGAACTTGGATTTGCAGCCAATATGCAGCAACTGTGTGATGCTTTCGTGTCAGTATGGGACAAGATATCTGAGGAGTGTTTTGATACCTACTTTAATCTATTACATAAAGAATTAAAGCCGTTCTGAGGGAAAGGTGGGTTTTAATCCTGTAGTACCAAGGTGTACCCAATAAAATAGTTGGTAACTATATGTTTCCACAAAAACAAATCGATCATTGAAGATTTTCAGACTGAGTCAATAGATAATAAAAGTAAAACCTTAGTCAGAAAAACCCAGAATGTTCACAGTCCAATCAAAATGGTGATAAATTGTATGAAAAACTGAAATATCATCTCAATTTTAGCTTAAAATAAATTAACGTACTTAAATCACAGATTCATATTCCTGTAGATTACAAGGCAACAGACTCAAGTTTTCATTATTTGGCCAATTTATAATAGTTGTTTTACATAATACAAACAGTAGTTTTAGCATTATGAGCAACAAAGAGGCAGGAGGCTAATTTATGCTATAAATGCAGAGTCTTATAGGTCTGCTGATGTTCTGCCTGTCTAAGGTCATAGGAGCAGAAGCATGTTCACTGTTTTGTTTTTTCTTGTACATCTGTCCTTTTGTTGTGTTTTTCCATGATATATGCTTTATATTTCTTATTTCCTCTGTTTGATTCCTATTCGTTCACCTTACCAGTTCCTTATTACCTCAGAAAGCATTTCCATTGTGACTGGTTTTTCTTGGAGAAAGTATGCTAAATTTTTACATTCGTGTAGAAGCCTGTCTTTCAAAGAACAGAGTGAAAGTAGCCCTAAGGTGTCTGTGTTGAATATATTTGTTTTTGTAGAAAGTAGTTCTGAATGTGTTTAAATGAGATCTACCTAGTCTGTGTCGGTGAGAGAATGCATATAAAGAAGGGGACAATGTCCATTTAATTTCTCCAGGAAATATGTTTTTTTCCCGTGTGTTTGAGTGAAATTTAACAAACTGAAAGCCATCAGCTGTGCCTGTTCAGGAACATAATGCATTGCTCTTGGGCAAATAAATAGACCATTAAGCTGGCATGTTGGAGGGTGAACAGTAACTAGCTTTGGAGAGAGTTTCCTCCCCCAGACAGTTTCACCATGGAGCCACCTGATTCTGTAACATGGTAAAGAAGCAGCAGTTCCTCCTCACACGTCCAAACCTAAACATGTTTGCAGGATTAAATTTTGTCAAATTTGAAACATCAAGGTCTTCATCAGAGTTGTAGACCAAAGTATTTTTTAGTAAATGAAAAAAGGTCAGAAATTAATTGTGTTTTCTCCCATATGAGGAGAAAACAATTCTTTATTAAACTTTCACCATGCATCCGGTTGTGTCTGGGTTGATGCAATATCTATCCATGCATGCTGTGGAGCGGTGCACCCTGTGGCTTGGCATTGCCATACTGTAGAATTACTTAGCTCATGTTGTACAAGAGAAAGAAAGCACTTGCAGACAGGGAGCCACTCAGGAAAAAAGGAACTGAAACCTCAACCCTTACAAGCATGTAACATCCTCCCTAACTTCCCACAAAGACTTAACTGGTGCTAGTTATTATTTACAGTGGGCAAATTTATGGAATAATTTCAGCACAGGAAGGTTACTCAGTTCCTCAAGGTGAAAATTGATACATTTGCACTTAATGAATTGGGCCTGCCCTGCTTCCCCCATACATCACCATGTTATTAAGACATTTTAAAATCCCATTATGGTGTTTCTCCTTGAACATGTCATGCTTTTATTGGATTGCCCTGTCTTTAAATCTGACCTTTTCATCCTTGTTCTGGAATTAAACTGAAAAAAAAAAAAATCGGCAAGCCATGGAAAGATGGGTCAAAATATACATATGTGGTTAAAGAAATAACATCTCTTGGTGACTTTTTAATGGTTTTACTGGGAAGACCCTGTAATGGTACATGTTTTTTAGGCAATAAAACAGTGCTTAAAGTGCCTGTGACATCACATTTTTATGATAAATACAATTACATTTATGGAAAGGAAACATTAATAAAATATCTCAAAAGTTAATTTATGCCACTGAAATGAATAGTGGTTGAGATATATGGACATAAATGTCACTAAAAAGCCACTTCCAGACTACTCTTGCGATTTTATGGTGTAGATGGAGAACCCCGGCACATAATCTGACCACTGCTACAATGGCTGACAACACAGACAGTAGCAAAGAATCTGATGTTTCTTTAGATATACAGTATTTCAGTCACTATCAGAGACAAAGCAGAGTCAGAAGAAGAAAGTCAGCTGTCATCAGATAGCAGAGCACAAGAGTTGCGACGTGCGGATGACCATCCAATTCTCTATTTTTGCCGGAGTCAATATGCATTGTCTCTTTTATGCATTTCTGCGCCACCAGGAAACAGAACGAGAGCAACATCCGGATTTTCAAACTAATTCACTAAAGACAGACTAGATCTCGCTATATCAATAAAAACACGCACATATTTAAATATACATAGGTAAATATTAGCAATTGCAGATCAATTAGTTCAGTTACTGGCCTATATACATTAACTAATGTGTTATAAACCAAACAATTAAACATTAAATGCACCAAATTAAGCAACAACTATAGCCTCATGGCACTCAGTGTACTCACTCATTGTAGAACAAAACATAGGGAAATATCTGGATGCACAAAACAAAAAGTGAATGGTTTAACTTCCACAGAATGAGTTGTTTTGGACTTGCTACTGTATTTATCACTGGGTATTATTGTCCGATCTGCATATAGTTCTTGGGGCTCCTCCGAGCTTTGCAGCAGACTGGACCGGACCGGAGCAGATACAGAGTAAATCCAGGGTTACAGTAAATGCAGCACTGAGTAAAACAACCGGAGGCGAAGTGAGCAGCAAGGAGCAGTAGTATCAGACACAAGGGATGATTCAAGATCTGAAGTCACCACCTGGTGTGCCATTTTTCTAACTTTATATTACAATCTTTAAAGAAACATTTATTTGGATTACAATGTATGTGGGTGTAATTGATCTTATTTTAATAATAATAATTTCGGATTATTAATAACAAAATAATAATTATTAATTTTTTATTGTTAACAATAACTAATATCTAAATGTACTTTTGTGACAAGGAAGTGTTCTCACCTGCTGAACCTTGATCTGTTAAGCAACAACAACAACCTTTTCTTTGGCGATCTTTTCACATCAGATGCTCTGAACAGTGTGGCTGTAGACTCTGTGGCTGTAAGATATCCCGACCTCTGACATAATTTCTCTTGTGAATTCAGAGGTTTGTTCTTCGAAGCAGTTTGCTGAAAAGTCCTCCGATCACAACTGGCTGTGCTTGGTGGGACCAGCCCAGCTGTTCCTTTTCAGTTTTCCATCTCTGATCCAGGCAGCTCTGATCAACAGCAGCCATCAACGGCTGCTGTTGTATTGTATTGCTGCCACCACTAGCACTGCACCGTTTCATCATGTTAAAGCCATTTTTAAAGCAAGTTGGCTTCTACCTGAAGAGTTTATCATTGACGCTCACACAACGAATGACCGGAGACTTCCCCTTTCACGTCATTTCCTGGCAACTTTGAACTTGCACATTTTACTTCAAAATACAGTGTATGGCCTATATTGTCCAACAGTTGTCTTTTATCACATCTTAATCCTGACATATTGTCAATTACTGCCCAATTTCTTCAATATTAAGATGTTTTCTATGAATTTCTGCATTTTTGGGAAAAGGATGTGAAGGATACATTGTGTTCAAACTTGCATCTGTATTAAGCCCCACTGAGTAAATATTTTTTAAAGTCTTGTCTTCAGGTATTGTGGGGTAAGTTTCTACCAATAGTGGGGTACAAGTAGAACATATTTAGCCAATGCTAAGGCCAAATGTAGCCCTGTATTAGACATAGATATATGGTAAATGATAAGACAAAGCAAAACCTTTTGGTATTAAATGGGTCTAATCTTAAACGTTGAATAAAAAATTAGGAAAAAAGTCTGTAGACAATGGAAATATGCCAGAAAGCGTAAACTAAAACTCAAAGACAGCTTCCTTTGTTTCACTATGAATAAACAGATTTCATCCTTTGTTATATCATAGCAGATGTAATATCGTGGCAGAGGGAAACAATGTACCTCTTAAAGTTCCATTAAACATTCAAGCTGTAGGACAGATTTTAGTTTGTTTTAATGAATGAAAACCCTGAGTTGTTCAGAATGAACCATAAGCTCACCAGAAATGCTAAACTCCCCATACAGTTGCAACACATCTGTGATCGAGTTGATCCTTTTACAGAGATAATGCAATATAGGCAAAATCTCTTAGGGAAATGAGGCAGGGGTTTGAGTGTAATATGATTTATTTTATAGCAACAACAATAAAACCACAACTGATACGGAAAAGCAGATCTACATTTAGACTTCAAATGAACTGATAAAAATGTATGGAGGTAAAAAAAATATTTTTCAATTTTATTTCAAAGATAAGGTTTAAGGTTGATGTCTATGGGCCATTTAAATAATGTCTTGCTGGATTTTTGATTAAAAAACCTAACTGATTTGGCACATCTAGAGAATCATAACCCTTTGCAGATAACATAAACTCAGATAATTTTACTTATACACATCAATGTTCACGTCTTGCCACAGCTTATCAGTTAGATTTAGGTCTGGACTTTGATTGGTCCACTCTAATGCATGGGTATGCTCTGACCTAAACCATTCCTTGTAGGTTTTACTTTGAGGTTTGCTGTCCCACTAGAACGTGAACCTCCACTCCAGTCTTATGTCTTTTTCAGGCTCTAGCAAGTTTTCTACCAGCATTGACCTGTATTTAGCTCAATTCTACTTCTCATCAACTCTGACTAGCTTCCCTTTCCCAACTGACAGCATGATGCTGCCATCATCATATATTGGTTTGTGGATTGTGCTCAAGGTGGGGTGTAGTGTTAGTTTTCTGCCACAGAGAGAGTTTTGCATGTAGGCCGGAAAGTCTAGTTCTGGTCTTATCAGAGCAAATAACTTCCTCCATATGTTTGCTGTGTCTACTACATGGATTACTCTGGCAAACTGCACACAAGACTTCTTATGGCTTTTTTCAACCAAGCCTTTTTCTTGCCACTGTTTAGGAATGGACAAACTAGTGTTTGTATTATGTCTGATTTACTTGGGTAATGCCCAGACATTTGTTGGTAGGTGTCCAGTTGTGCCAACCTCTTTCCATTTTTTGGATTACAGATAAGACATTGCTCCATGAGATGTTCAGAATTTTGGACTTCAGATTTTTTTTTTAAATTACACACAGATCTCTTTATTAATTAGGTGATTTCTAAGTGCAATTGTTTGCACTGGGTTTTATTAAGGGATATCGGTGTAAAGGGGGCTGAAACACAAAAGTATGCCACATTTTACTGTTTTATTTGTAAAATGTTCCACTTAATGGTTACACACTACTTTGTCTTTGTGTATCACATACAATACCCAGTAGTTGGAGGTTCAAACTGTAAGAATATTGGCTATTGGTCCCTTTTGGAAGTAAAATGAAAGCAGTAAAATTTCTGCTTGAGATGTTGGGTTCAAAGTATAACTTTTGCTAACATATTTGCAAGATTTTGATTGTGGTGTCACAAAAGCAAAGCACATGCTTCTAAGTACAAAACATAATTGGGATTTAAAAAGCTTAAAATAAAATAAATTAAATTAAGCCATGTTGTAAGGATAGCATCATCACTCTCCATTTTCCTTCAAACAAACGGGGCCCAACAGGTATGAAGAAAGTGTTTGTCTTGAACAACAATAATGAGAAACGAAATAGGTAATATTGGTGAAGGAGGAGAGCATGACACAAAGGCTGTGATGACAGAGGCATCTAATCCAGGCGATGCCATTCTTATCAGGGTCCAGTGGATTAGAGTGAGCCTCCTAACCAGAGAATTCTTCCCAGCCAGACACTCTTCACAGCCCAAGGGCCCAGATCAATAGGTCCGCATTGATCTCTCCCCTCCTGTGGCTGGATTCACTTTTATTAGGACTGTCTTGGCCTCTTTCTTTTAGACACACATATGTATCCCTTGCAGCTGCTGAGACAAACCTCTGAATGGACAGATGTAGCCTCCATACACACATATTCTGCTGTAAGAAAAACAGAAGAGACCATGCTGTTTTGTTTAAAGTGAATTGCAGTAATGAAGGATACTAGTGTGTTGATAGACACTCCTGCCAAGAAGTTTTAATCAGTTTTGCAGGACTAGTTATTGGTGTGGGTGAGCGAGCTCTGATGCTCTTAGCTTAACCCATCTTCTTGAAGCAACAATGGCGCTAACCTCTCTGTTGCTCTGTCTTTTGTCCACTCCAGATGACCCGCCCCATCCAGGTGAAACCGGCCGACAGTGAGAGCCGTGGAGGTAGTTGTCTTCTTTTCTTCATCATTTTTCATGTCCCTCTTCTTCTCTCCATCCTATCTAAGCTGAATCATTTCTCACTTCCCTTTCTGATCTCATCAGTTCCGCTTCTCTAAATGCACTATTTCCCTCTACCTCTCTACTTTTTTGTACTTGTACCATAGCTTTGTATCCCTCATGCTGTTCATAAATGGCAGCAACTCTTTCCTGAATGACATATCAAATAACGAATGACATGTTTTCATTTTTTCTGGTTCAAATCCTTTTTGAATTCTGAATTTATCTCATGTAGTCTCATTCAGTTCCAGTTTTAATACCTGTAATTGATTAGAGAATGTGTTATTGGGGAATGTTGGACTGTGATCGGCTGCCCGACTGCCCAAGTTTCCCCTGCTCTTTCTTACTCCAAATACATTATTATTTAAGTGTAAATAAGATGGTGATTAGGCTCTCGCCTAGAATCAATTCCACACCAGGGTCTTGTTAAAGCCCACATTGCTTGATCTGCAAGGATACGGTATAGACACAGAGAAAGTGGAGCAGCATGTAAAGCTTGCCAAACAGTCAATACATTTGCAGAGTCTTTGCCAAGATCCTCATTACTTGGCCTTAATTCTGTCGTCTTTGATCCCTCTTGTTCTTGGAGGCTTTCGTTTACTCACTGCCTATCTGCATATATGTTAATGTTCTGAGAAGCTATCCTTCAAGTCAGTGGCAGAGACAATGAACCTCCCAGTTAATTTTTTTGGTACATATCTCATGTGTTTCCCGTGACAAAGCAAGTGGCCTTTTTGTTATTTAAAGGAGGCAGACTGTTTCCATTCTATCTCATCCCTGTGCAAATTAGAATTTTGGAAGTGAAAAAGAGAGGGAAAGAAAAATAAATACAAGACATGATGCCAAATACATACAGCTGTTGTGCAGCACGTCTGAGGCTTTACCTAAAAACCTCTGCCTGTTTTGGTTGAATTAGGATGGCTGGACACTTGGCTGTCAGTCAGATGCACACAATCTTCAAAGGACAGCAAACCCCCCTGGGATGAATGGAGGAAAGGCCAGTGAAAGATCACTGTCAGTGCCTCAAGCTTTCTTTCTTTCTCTCCTTCCCTTTTTTCTTTCTTTCTCTCCCTCTCTCCTGGTAGCCATTCATTTGGAGCTTTAGAGGAGTAGCGAGCCGAGCAAAAGGGGTCTTGTGCTGTCAAGATTGATGTCCCCTATAGGTCCATTGATTTTGCCATTGTGGTGCTGTATGTCCACATTAACAATGACACTCGGCTGTCTCTTTACTTGCTTGAGAGTTGCCGGTGTTAGAGCTCCCTGGTCAGTATGGGGTCCCTTGCCGGTCCCAGCAGTGAAGAACAAAAGCATAAATGAACAGGGCGCCGTGGGGACGATCAGACATAGGCATGATTTTAACAGGTTAGGAGGTGGAGATGAAATGGTGACGTACAGAGTGTGCAAAGGAAGATGGAATAATATACACAGATAGAAATTCTGTGGCCAATTTACCATCTGATCTTTGACCTGCTGACCTACCAATTTTTGCAGATTCTTATTTGTTTTTAAGAACTATAAATCTAAGTAGATTTAGGCACAATTTACTAAAACTTAAAAATCAGCATGTTGCATAACATATAAAAGTTGCGAGGATAAAACAAAGCAACCTTATTTTATTCCTTTTAGTCTTCCTGTTATCCTTTGAAAGTCTCTCTCTCTCTCTCTCTCTCTCTCTGTCATGCAGCCTGTTTGAACAGCAGCCATATCTTGACATGCAGTAGAAAATACAGGTCCCTGCTGCTGATACTGGAGACAGCTAACTCTATAGCTTCTTCACTCAATAACAGCATATACTGCAAGGATTTAGCATTTACCATGATCAAGCACTTAGTTACGATGACAAATACAATCTATTCTTGGTGCATCTTAATTTGATTGTCATTTTTATATCTTTAATTATCATATTGCTTCCAAACTGCAGGCTTGAATTCCTTCTTTAATAGTCACTTTCAAATAATTAATTGGAATGTATGTACCTGACTTTTGTGAAGTGCCTTGAGACAACATGTGTTGTGAATTGGCGCTATATAAATAAACTGAATTGTAAATATAATTTAACTTGTCATATACGAGTTTGTCTTTAGCTGTTTTTACAGCTTAAAGGCAGATGACTGTGATGTTGATGCTCCTCCATGGCCTTAGTTTGCTAGCTGCTTATTTACTTTACTTCTTATCTCGGGCATTAATTATTGCAATATTTAACTGCCCAGATTTTATTTTTTTTATACTTATTCAACTGCCACTACCAGAATCTGAACCAATAACTGCAGGACTACAGCTCAGCATGGTGCACAGGAGCTGGGAAAGCGGATGCAGAAAGATATTAATTAGCCTCTGAGTACAGCGGAGGGAAAGACACCAGGGACACGCTCAGTATGGCCTACTCTCTCAGGGGCCGCACTGCTAGTCCAATAGGGGGCACATATTCCTGAGCAAACGATGTCACACCACAACACACATTCAGACTAATTAGTCCCTTAATCTCATTATGGTGAAAGCAGTTCAGATCACCTGTGCCAGGCTGCTGTCCATTAGGGATGGACCCGTTACTGGGATTTTATGCCTGCTAGACCATCATTTCTCCTGGAGGAACTCTCAGCTGTTATTAAAACCAGACAGGGCCAGACGGTATCAGAGTATTACCAGTTGCAGTCACAGTGGAAATATAAATCTCTCCGGTCATCTTAGTGGTGGACAACAGAACAAATTCTCTTCTAAAAAACATGTGACTCTTAGATATGTTATCAATATGTGGACAATTACAGTGCATTCTTAAGAATCAACAAGAGGACATTTTTGTTCCTGTTGAAATGAACAGGAAATATACATGATAGAGTAAATCTATCTAAACACTCTAGCAGCCCTTGCTGCAACCTAACAAAGACACACTATGAAATAAATATTAATGGCCAATCACCCACCTAATCTAGCAGAACAGCAGCCGTTACACATTGAGCCACCAGCACGGCGAGCGTCTCCGTCAACGATGACGCAAGCCATTCTGGGATGCTTCTGTTGGGCAGATATTTAAAGAGACACAGCGAGGAGGCAGCAGGGACCTGTCTTTCTCATGTTCTCTTCACAGGTCTCTGATATGATATAGATTGATTTTCCATCACACGTGGCACTGATGACTGGCACTGACAGCAGCTGATATTTCATTTTTGAAGCGCTATTCACCACCTCCTTAGAGAGCCTGGTTTCTTTACTGAGGATGAATCAGATTTAACCAATCTGATTTCGTCCTGAACCTGCTACTAAAACCCACACATCCCTCGGCAGCTCACCATTGCTACCTGCCTTCTCTTGTTTCCTTTGGTATAGACTGATGATTTTGTAGTTTTATCAAATTTTCTCAGTTCATGACCCATCCTGCTGACAGGCTAAATGGTTTTTCTGAATAGTTGCTAGTTTTTGTGTGTTCCTTGGCTTTGCTCATTTTCCAGCTTAACCCATTGTTAGGGTTTTTTAGCTCAGAGATTGTTTAGAAGGCAGAAACAAGAGCAGACTAGCTGTCAGCTGGGGCTCTGTTGGTGTTGCAGCAGGCCTGCCTGGCACAGCGAGAGCTGCAACCCACTGAGGAGGCCTGGATTAGAAACAGGCTTTGGCATTTTAAAGGCAGGCCTGCCACCCACGCACACACACCCACACAGAGGACAAACAGACAAACACATACAGTACATTTGGCTCTGATACACACACACACACACACGCACACAAACTTGCCTTCTCCCCCATGCTAACACACACCCAGTGGGAACTTTGATGTTGATGTACACGAGAACATGGGAACACTTATTGGCACCCCTGGTAAAGATGTGTAAATGTCTTTCAATAAATTTATCTCCTCTTTTTGCTGTTGCTTATTCTCAAGCTGAAACATTTAGACTACTCCAACCTTTAATGAACATGTATTCAGTGAGGAGAAAATCAAATGTTAGGAAATAAGAGTTTGCAACAAAATTACCAGTGGCACTATTATTGGTACCCCTGATGTCAATACTTTGTACAAACCCCTTCTGCAAATAGTGCAGTTAGTCTTTCACTAGAACATTTCACAAGGTCAGAGCATGCAGATAAAGAATAATCTTAGATAATTCATCTTTGTACAATCTTTCTAGTTGATCCAGAGTTCTGCCTCCTCACTTATACCTGTGTTTTCTTTAGCTCACACCACAGGTTTGCTAATGGATCAAGGTGTAGGGACTGAGATGGCCATTGAAGAAGGCCAATTTTGAGTGTGTTGAACCATTTCTGTTGGTTTGGCCACATAATTTGGAACATTATCCTGCTGAAAGGCTCAGTGATGACCAATGTTCAGCAATTCATCAGAGTCCACCAGAGTTTTTTTTTAGTATTTATTTCCTAGCATTTCAAAGAGCTTTTGATGTGATGCCTGCCAATGTTCTGAGGACCTTTGGAAGAGAAACAGCATTATAGCATAACAAATCCCCTACTATTCTTATCAGTGAGCATAAGGTGCTTTTCCACATATTAATCCTTTTTTTCATGCCAAACCCATTAATCTTGCTCACATCTGATCAAAGCACATGTTTCAAGTTAAAGTCAATGTAAACCAAATTATGCAAGTTTATGTTTGTGAGGGTAGGACAAAAATAAATTTTTTCCACCTGGTTTTAGACCAAAATAATTTATTAGTATTGTGTATTGGCCTTTTGTGGCCAATACAGCGTCAATTCATCTTGGGAATGACATATACAAGTCCTGCAAAGTGGTCAGAGAGATTTTAAGCCATTCTTCTTGCAGGATAGTGGCCAGGTCAGTACGTGATACTGGTGGAGGACAACGTTTCCTGACTCGCTCCTCCAAAACACCCCAAAGTGGCTCAATAATATTTAGATCTGGTGACTGTGCAGGCCATGGGAGATGTTCAACTTCACTTTCATGTTCAACAAACCAATCTTTCACCTGTCTTGCTGTGTGTATTGGTGCACTGTCATCTTGATACACGGCACTGCCTTCAGGATACAATGTTTGAACCATTGGATGCACATGGTACTCAAGAATGGTTCGGTAGTCCTTGGCAGTGACGGGCCCATCTAGCACAAGTATTGGGCCAAGGGAATGCTATGATATGGTAGCCCAAACCATCACTTATCCACCCCCATGCTTCACTCTGGGCATGTAACAGTCTAGGTGGTACGCTTCTTTGGAGCTTCTCCACACCATAACTCTCCCGGATGTGGGGAAAACAGTAAAGGTGGACTCATCAGAGAACAATACATGTTTCACATTGTCCACAGCCCAAGATTTGCGCTCCTTGCACCATTGAAACCGATGTTTGGCATTGCATGAGTGACCAAAGGTTTGGCTATAGCAGCCCGGCCGTGTATATTGACCCTGTGGAGCTCCCGACGGACAGTTCTGGTGGAAACTGGAGAGTTGAGGTGCACATTTAATTCTGCCGTGATTTGGGCAGCCGTGGTTTTATGTTTTGTGGATACAATCCGGGTTAGCACCCGAACAACCCTTTCAGACAGCTTCCTCTTGCATCCACAGTTAATCCTGTTGGATGTGGTTCGTCCTTCTTGGTGGTATGCTGACATTACCCTGGATACCGTGGCTCTTGATACATCACAAAGACTTGCTGTCTTGGTCACAGATGCGCCAGCAAGACGTGCACCAACAATTTGTCCTCTTTTGAACTCTGGTATGTCACCCATAATCAGAATCAGAATCAGAATCAGAAAAGCTTTATTGCCAAGTACGTTTTTGGACATACAAGGAATTTGTTTTGGCGTAGTCGGTGCAATACAGTACAAATTAAACAGTATAAACATATCTACAATATAATATAAATATATGTGCACAGTTTTAAGTGAGTGAGAGTAAATATAGAGCAGTATAAGATGCAAGAGCAATACAACAGTGCAGGTGATCATTGTGCAAGTATGGCAGTGCAAGTAAAGCAGGAGTCCATGCTGAGCGTTAATGTAACGCATAGAGTTACAGGTTACAGGTGTCCTGTCAGCAAAAAAGGGGGGTGTGGGGGAAAGGGAGAGTGTCAGGGTGGTTTCCGGTCTTTGTTAACCAGGCTGGTGGCAGATGGGAAAAAACTATTCTTGTGGCGTGAGGTTTTGGTCCGGATGGACCGCAGCCTCCTGCCAGAGGGGAGAGTCTCAAAGAGTCTGTGACCGGGGTGGGAGGGATCAGCCAGAATCTTCCCTGCCCGCTTCAGGGTAATGGAGGTGTACAGTTCCTGGAGCGACAGTAGACTGCAGCCAATCACCTTCTCAGCAGACCGAATGATACGCTGCAGCCTGCCCTTATCCTTGGCCATAGCAGCGGCGTACCAGATGGTGATGGAGGAGGTGAGGATGGACTCAATGATGGCTGTGTAGAAGTGCACCATCATAGTCTTTGGCAGGTTGAATTTCTTCAGCTGCCGCAGGAAGAACATCCTCTGCTGGGCTTTCTTGATGAGGGAGCTGATGTTTGGCTCCCACTTGAGATCCTGGGAGATCATGGTTCCCAGGAAGCAGAAATATTCCACAGTGTCAATTGTGGAGTCACAGAGGGTGATGGGGGCAGGTGGGGCTGGGTTCTGCCTGAAGTCCACAACCATCTCTACTGTCTTTAGAGCGTTGAGCTCAAGGTTGTTCTGGCTGCACCAGTCCAACAGATGGTCCACCTCCCATCTGTACGCAGACTCGTCACCATCAGAGATGAGTCCGATCAGGGTGGTGTCGTCCGCAAACTTCAGAAGCTTGACAGACTGGTGACTGGAGGTGCAGCTGTTGGTGTACAGGGAGAAGAGCAGAGGAGAGAGAACACAGCCTTGGGGGGAACCGGTGCTGATGGTCAGGGAGTCAGAGACGTGCTTCCCCAGCCTCACGTGCTGCTTCCTGTCCGACAGGAAGTCAGTGATCCACCTGCAGGTGGAGTCGGGCACACTCAGCTGGGAGAGCTTCTCCTGTAGCAGAACTGGGACGATGGTGTTGAAGGCAGAGCTGAAATCCACAAACAGGATCCTGGCATAGGTTCCTGTGGAGTCCAGGTGCCGGAGGATGAAGTGAAGGGCTAGGTTGACTGCATCATCTACAGACCTGTTGGCTCTGTAGGCAAACTGCAGGGGGTCCAGGAGGGGGTCGGTGATGTCTTTTAGGTGTGAGAGCACAAGGCGCTCAAAGGACTTCATCACCACAGAGGTCAGGGCGACGGGTCTGAAGTCATTAAGCCCTGTGTGTCTGTGAAGACTGGAGACGGCTCATCAGCGCAGTGCTTCAGGCTGGCTGGTGAGACAGAATCCGGACCAGCAGCTTTCCGGGGGTTCTGTCTCCTGAAGAGTTTGTTGACGTCCCACTCCTGGATGGAAAGAGCCGTCTTCGGCGTGGGTAGGGGGCTGGTGGGGGGGGGAACTTCAGGGTGGGGGTTGGAGGTGCCAAGGCCCCTCTTGAGGTTGGGGAGGTGGGGGTGGTGGATTGTGGCTGCAGCTGTTGGGGGGCGTCGTGGGGGATGGTTGCAGGACTGTCCCTTTGTCTTTCAAAGTGGCAGTAGAACTCGTTCAGGTCATTGGCGAGGCGTCGGTCGTTGATGGAGTGGGGGGCTTTCGGCTTGTAGTTGGTGATTTGCTTGAGCCCTTTCCAGACAGACGCAGAGTCGTTGGCTGAGAACTGGTTTTGGAGCTTCTCAGAGTACAGTCGTTTGGCCTCTTTCACTGCCTTGCCAAACTTGTACTTAGCCTCTCTGTATATGTCTTTGTCCCCACTCCTGAAGGCCTCTTCCTTATCCAGTCTTAACCTTCTGAGTTTAGCTGTGAACCAGGGTTTGTCATTGTTGTAACTCACCCTGGTGCATGATGGTACACAGCTGTCCTCACAGAAGCTGATGTAGGAAGTCACAGCCTCTGTGTACTCGTCCAGACTGTTGGTAGTAGTCCTGAACACATCCCAGTCTGTACAGCCTAAACACGCCTGGAGATTTTCCACAGCCTCACTGCTCCACTTCCTTGTCGTCCTCACAACAGGTTTGCAGAGCTTTAGTTTCTGCCTGTATGCAGGAATCCGGTGGACCATGATGTGGTCGGATTGGCCAATTGCAGCACGTGGGACGGCGTGATAAGAGTCTGTTGTGTGCATTTCAATATTTTGAGCAAAACTGTGCTCTTACCCTGCTAATTGAACCTTCACACTCTGCTCTTACTGGTGCAATGTGCAATCAATGAAGACTGGCTACCAGAGTGGTCCAATTTAGCCATGACACCTCCCACACGAAAATGACAGATGTTTCAGTTTCATTGTCCAACCCCTGTATATGGTTAGGGTAAATAGGATTAGCTTTTGAAGAATAAGACTAAAGGCTTTTTTTTAAACATGTGGATTTATAATTTTAAAATGCATGCATATTCATAATACCTAGTATATCCGAAAATGAATGGGAAGAAGCATAAGATTATTTAATTCTCCTTAATCAATTAATAGAAATGATCAGTTGTCCTTTTTAAGTAAATTAGTCTTGACAAACTTATCATATGTGCACAGTATCACATACTACCTACACTCACCGGCCACTTTATTAGGTACACCCTGTTAGTATTGGGTTGGACCTCATTTTGCCTTGAGAACTGCCTTAATCCTTCGTGGCATAGATTCAACAAGGTACTGAAAACATTCCTCAGAGAGTTTGGTCCACATAGACATGTTAGCATCACACAGATGCTGCAAATTTGTCGGCTGTACATCCATGATGCGAATCTCCCATTCCACCACATCCCAAAGGTGCTCTATTGGATTGAGATCTGGTGACTGTGGAGGCCATTTGAGTACAGTGAACTCATTGTCATGTTCAAGAAACCAGTCTGAGATGATTCGTGCTTTATGACATGGCGCAATGTCCTGCTGGAAGTAACCATCAGAAGATGGGTACACTGTGGTCATAAAGGGATGGACATGGTCAGCAACAATATTCAGGTAGGCTGTGGCGTTGACACGATGCTCAATTGATGCTAAGGGGCCCAAAGTAGTCGTATTGGTACTCGTACTTGTCGTCTTCCGCTTTATCCGGGACCGGGTCGCGGGGGCAGCAGACTCAGTAGAGACGCCCAGACGTCCCTCTCTCCAGACACCTCCTCCAGTTCCTCCGGGGGGAGCCCAAGGCATTCCCAGGCCAGCCAAGAGACATAGTCCCTCCAGCATGTCCTGGGCCGTCCCCTGGGCCTCCTTTCGGTGGGCTGTGTCTGGAACCCCTCCCGAGGAAGGCGTCCAGGAGGCATCCGATATAGATGCCCTAGCCACCTCAACTGGCTCCTCTCGATGTGGAGGAGCAGCGGCTCTACTCCGAGCCCCTACCGGATGGCCGAGCTCCTCACCCTATCTCTAAGGGAGTGCCCGGCAACCCTACGGAGGAAGCTCATTTCAGCTGCTTGTATCCACGAACTCGTTCTTTCGGTCATGACCCAAAGTTCAGGGCCATAGGTGAGGGTAGGAACGTTGACCGACCAGTAAATTGAGAGCTTCGCTTTTCGGCTCACCTCTCTCTTCACCACAACGGAGCGGCACAGTGCCCCAACTACTGCGGCAGCCACACCGATCCATCTGTCAATCTCCCGCTCCATTCTTCCCTCACTCATGAACAAGACCCCGAGATACTTGATCTCCTCCACTTGAGGCAGGAACTCCCATCCCACCTGAAGAGGACAAGCCACCCTTTTCCGGTCAAAACCATGGCCTCGGACTTGGAGGAGCTGATCTTCATCCCAGCCGCTTCACACTCGGCCGCGAACCCCCCCAGCGCATGCTGTAGGTCTTGGCTAGAGGGGGCCAGCAGGACCATGTCATCCGCAAAAAGAAGAGACGAAATCCACTGGTCCCCAAACCAGACCCCCTCCGGTCCTAGAAGTCTTGTCCATAAAAGTTATGAACAGGACCGGTGACAAAGGGCAGTCCTGCCGGAGTCCAACATGCACCGGGAACAGGTCCGACTTAGTGCCAGCAATGCGCACCAAACTCCTGCTCCGCTCATACAGAGACCGGATGGCCCCTAATAAAGGGCCACCGATTCCATACTCCTGGAGCACCCCCCACAGGTCACCACAAGGGGCCCAAAGTGTGCCACGAAAATATCCCCCACACCATTACACCACCACTACCAGCCTGAACCGTTGCTACAAGGCAAGATGGATACATTCTTTCATGTTGTTGACACCAAATTCTGACCCTACCATCCGAATATCACAGCAGAAATCGAGACTCATCAGACCAGGCAACGTTTTTCCAATCTTCTATTGTCCAATTTTGGTGAGCCTGTGCGAATTATAGCCTCAGTTTCCTGTTCTTAGCTGACAGGAGTGGCACCTGGTGTAGTCTTCTGCTGCTGTGGCCCATCTGCCTCAAGGTTCGACGTGTTGTGCGTTCAGAGATGCTCTTCTGCATGCCTTCGTTGTAACGAGTGGTTATTTGAGTTACTGTTGCCTTTCTATCAGCTCAAACCAGTCTGGCCATCCTCCTCTGACCTCTGGCATCAACATGGCATTTGCGCCCACAGAACTGCTGCTCACTGGATATTTTCTCTTTTTTGGACCATTCTCTGTAAACCCTAGAGATGGTAGTGCGTGAAAATCCCAGTAGATCAACAGTTTCTGAAATACTCAGACCAGCCCGTCTGGCACCAACAACCATGCCACGTTCAAAGACATTTAAATCACCTTTCTTCCCCATTCTGATGCTCAGTTTAAACTGCAACAGATTGTCTTGACCATGTCTAGATGCCTAAATGCATTGAGTTACTGCCATTTGATTGGCTGAATAGAAATTTGCGTTAGAACATGGTCCTATATATACATCAAAATAAACATATACAAATGTAATGAAACTTTCTTTCTCTGTCTCTTTTTTGCGTCCAGACAGACAGACAGACAGACAGACACTTCCTGTCTTTGAAAATCCCATGTTTGTAATACTTTTTGAACTTTAGCATTACTATGTTTTTGCTCTTAAGCCATTCCAATGTTTTATTCCACATATACAAATACTGAAACACTTGTTCAGACACAACTCCCCCTCAATGTATAAGCTCCATCTGTATCACAAAAGCTGCTGTTTGAGTATTATCAGGGAGTAAGATTTTTCTTCCCTCGCACATAATAACTGCAGTTTGAACATATACCAAACAAAAACAAGGTGTGAATGCAAAAAAATATGTTTTTTTCTATTTATCTTGAATAAGTTATTGGTCAAGGCCTCCGTGCATGGAGTTTGCATGCTCTCCCCATGTACTCTGGCTTCCTACCACAGTCTAAAAACATGTATGTTTGATTAATCTGTCTCTCAAAAATGGCCCTTAGGAGTGAGTGTGAATGTGGATGTGTTTTGTCCATTCTATCATGTCTATGTGATAGAATGACAATCTTTACAGGTTGTAAAAATCACCGCTGAGGACAAGCACACCTAATCCCCCAGCGACCCTGCAACAATAAGGAAGTATAGGCAATAGATGGATGATAGGGATGTCAATAATTATAAAAATCAATGGTTGTATTTTTCCAGTGAGATAATGCTACTGGAATAAAAGTTTTATTTCAGAGCATTTTTTACACATCTATAACAGGTGTCCTAGTGAATGTGGCCAGCATTGTATATTTCCATGCAGACACGCACAGGGTTCACATATGTTCAGTGGACTGAGTCAGTATTTCTGTTTTTATTTTTACCAAACATGTTCAGAATTGTTGGTTTATCAGCCGTGTTGTGTTCGAGTGTAAATCTGAGTGTGTCCGATAAACAATAGACAGGTTTGCTTCAGACCACTGAGATGTGATGAAACAAACAAGACGAGAACCTCAGCGAGAGATGGAAGACTGAGATTGAGAAAGGAGAGCTGCAACCACTGTTACTGTTGTGTGCTCAGTTTTTGATAACAAACTTATCTTATGAAAACACAAAGAATAGTCTATGTATTAAACATCAGCAGTGTTCTTCTGTTTTTTTTTTTCTTCTGCTAAAAAGGCAAGCTTTTTGTGTCAGGGCAGATTGGTAATGAACCAAGCAGGAAGGCCTGTAAGGTCTACTGATTCCCTTTAGAGAAGTCAGGAGGAATGAAACGAGAGAGTTACTTAGAATGAGAGGAATGAGCAGAGGAAAGGCAAGTGGCAAGAGTGAAGAAAAGATGGAGAGAGAGATAGAACAAGTGCAAAATAAACAAAGAAAAGTGGGGATAAACCAGTGAGAGGGAGGAGTGTATATTTTCTCTCTTTGGAGAGGAGAGAACTATAGATTACTGGCCACAATGTGCTTGGCTGGGCATAAATGGAGAAATCTTAAAATAGTATGGAGGATGTTCAGAGGTGGTGGGGATAAGGGTGAACTAATCCAATGCTGAGGCCAGCTCTGTGTCCCAAATTTAGAGCTTGCACGCCTTGTCCAAATCCCCTTTACCGGAGTTCTTACACAAACAATACAGATACACAAGCCTTCACTCGCCAAGAGTTCAGATAGCTAACTCCACAGAACCAACCCGAGATGTCCAGGTCACTCTGCCTGCAAACATTTACCCTCACATCAGCATGAAGTAGCATCCTTTAAAGAGGAGGTGTGAGGGGAATAAGGTTTTATGGATGAGAGACACGGAGGAAGAGATGATGAAATAATTTCTTTAGGGATGCACTTTGCTCCTCTGGGTCAAATTGTGCTGAGCCTGTAGCAGTTATGCAGAGTCAGTGGAAGAAGTAGATCACAACATTTCAGTAATACGCAGGGTAGGTGAAGATCAATTAGTCTTATCTAACAAACGACTAATGATAATACAACACCAAACATGCTGACAAGGCAAAGAACAAGAAGAGAGCTCAGACTAATGATGTAATGAGGTTAGCTAGCTGGAAAAAGGCATACTCTCTACAAACATGGTGTCTAAAAGTAATTTGAGCAATTTTTGTGCTTCAATCATCATATAGCAGCAGTTAACAGTACGAAAACCAAGTCTTAGATCCAATCCTTGACCAAGGCCAAATTCGTATAATCTCACCAGATTTACTGGACAGTGCAGCTACTTTGTATCACAAGAGTTTTATAGTCACAAAGTTTGATAAGTTACAAAATTATACAAGGGCAAACAGGGTTGAAAAAGCAGATGTTGGAAACATAAGTGGTTCCTCACATTTCTTTTTTGAATTCATATTTTTGGCAATAAATGAGGGGTTTCTGAATGCTTCTATTCTTTGTTTATGTAAACCAGGTTATTTTCTTAGTCAACTTTCTTCTTAGGAACCCTTTTCAGAGAATACTGTAAAAACAAAATCTAAATTGTGCAAATATTGTTAATACATTTTTTTTTTTTTTTTTCTAAAAGGCTGTAACGTGTGTTTCTTGTGGGTCGGAGGTTTCTAAAGCTCTTGCCAAGAGCAGCTAATACCAATCTCTTTACCAGAACCAAGTGATTGATAATGTGTAGATGAGAAGCAAGATTTCTAAGTATACCTGGTAGTTTTTCCATGGGTATGATTCTCTAAAGCTATTAACTAAGTTCTGATACAGGTTCAATCCTAGAACATACTAAAGACTATACGGGTTACATTTGGTACAACTAAAGTTACACCAAAATCCCTAAGCAGCATTCAGTTTGTTGATTAACACTGTAGCCTAAACCAAAATCATCCATCCATCTTCTCTACCTGCTTTGTCTTTACAAGGTTGAGGAGGAAGCCTTTGTCTTTCTTTTGTGGTCAATGGCTGAAAGGCTAGGTACACTTTGGACAGATCCCTCAAAGGACGACACAATGACACACAAACATGCATGCCCACACTCACACCTTGGGGCAATTTAGATTGGTTAATTAACCTAAGAGGCAGATGTTTGGACTGTGGAAGGAAGAAACTGAAAAAAAAACACAAATGCATCAGAAGAACAAAGAAAGGTCCCTGCAGGGATCTAAAATGAGATATAAATCCATGTAAAAAAAATAACTTCCATGGAAAAACATCAGTCTAATCCAAGACTAAAATATTGAACCTGTCAACGTACAGTCTTAAATGTTTTTTAAGCCTCTTCTCTCACCTCTATTTCCATGTTTGTAGTAGTCATCCTAAGTAATAATGCATTTTTTTTTAACCTCCAAGGAAGTGTTTTTCTGTGATGTTTGTCTGTTACAGGTGTTTTAGTTATTTTCTCTCTGTTCTCGCTTTTAAATATACATGCACATATTCAGCTAAACAAACATTTATCTCAACTAGCATTTAAAGAAGCACGCACACACAACCCTTTCCTGCTCCGTCCCCTCACTCGTTGCAGTGGTCTCATGGCGTAGGCGGATCAGCAAAGGTTATTGTTGAACACAGAAAGGAAAGGTCAGAAATCATGTTTAGTTTTCCTGGGGCTGCGAGGTAATTCCAGCCAGCAGATTGTGTTCAGACAAGCAAGCAGGCAGGGCAGGCCAGTGGTGGAGATCATGCAGAAAGAAGTGAGGCGGGGATGGGGACAAGGTTATCCAGTCAGTCGCTGCCTCTCAGCCCCTTTGCTGTCACCCTTAATAACACCCTCTCCCTTATCACCGCAACAATCACCTTGAGAAACAAACTTGTCTTCTTTGAGAGAGGGATGGAGATGAGGAAGTGGTGGCCTTTGTATGTATCTGATATGCCATTCTCATTATAGTGACTGCATCTCTAAGGGGGGATGACTGACTGCAGATGAGTTTAGTGATTTATACGTGATTCTTGGAGCCTTTTTTCTCTCTTTCTTTGCTTCTTCTTCTACAAATTATATGAGAAATAAGTGAGGAACAGAAACAAAATCCAACACATGGCATCCAGGACACAGGTCAGGGCATTGAAAATGCTTGGTTGTTGCCAGAGTAAACATTGAGATAAAATTCTTAAATACATCCAAGTATATTTTGTTTAAATACTCCTTTCAATTGTGTGTGCAAAAGGTTTGGTGATGGCCACTCCAAAATATTGACTTTGTTATCCTTAGGCCACTTTTAACTGACCTGCCAGCATGCTAAAGATCATTATTCATTAATGCCCAAGCTTTGATATTTTGGACAATGCCTTGAGATGTTGCTTAGAAATGTCCACATGATTTTTTTTTTCTTAGGTTGCCATCTGTTTATGATGTGCACCAGTCCCTCCTGCAGCAAAACATCTACACATCATGGTGCCACCCCATATTTCACAGTTGTTCTGAGACTTTTTAATTTTTCACCAGGCCAGAGGTCATGTCTTGCAAAGTTAAGGTCATTGTCACTAAGTGAATTTACTAAGTGTAATCTGGGTTGTCTGGTACGGGGGTTTTGGAGCAATACCTTTCACCTCTCTGGATGGCATTTCGGGGCATGTCACCACAGGACTTGTTACACTGTGAATAATGAGACTTTCTACCAGCTTTACCAGCCTACATCTTCACAAGGTGCTTTTGTACTGGGGTATATACACACTTTACATCAAAACAAGTTCATCTCTCGAACACAGAACCATTGTTTTTCCTGAACAGCATGATGGCTGAAAGAGTGTATGCTTTCATTCTGATGTTCGGACAGATGAATGTGGCACCTCCAAGCATCTATAAATTGTATCCAGGGATGAATCGGACATATTGAGGACCAAAAATCCCTCTTAATTTTTCTTTTGATTTTTTCATGGTGTCACAGTAGGAATCTGTGTGTTTGAGGTTTTGTTTTAAAATACATCCACCGGTGTGCCTCCATTTAACTAAAATGTTGTAAATGGCCTAATCAGAATGTTACAAAACAAAGACCCCCTAATTTGGATTTACCAAGTTCTTTAAAGATGTAGTAATCTTAGTGTTTGTACACGTCTGACTTTGAAGAAAGTACTGAACAAAATCCCTAAAACATTCTCTAAGTATTTTGGAACTTTGCAAATAGAGTAATATATGTATATTGATAATGTTGGTAATTTTAACTGACCTAAAATGTGTGTTTATATAATGTATATGAATATCTGGTAAACATGGTGATTTCAGATGTATTGTAGTGGGCTTGCATCTTTTTCCACAGTTGTATGTTTTGTTTATATTGTTGGCAAAAATTTATTAGGACAAAAATATCATTGTGAACTTGTAACTGGTCTGAGTTTTGACAATAAACATCAAATTAAGGTGCTGACCATGAATAGTTTTGAACTTT
This sequence comes from Girardinichthys multiradiatus, assembly GCF_021462225.1. Taxonomy (NCBI): domain Eukaryota; kingdom Metazoa; phylum Chordata; class Actinopteri; order Cyprinodontiformes; family Goodeidae; genus Girardinichthys; species Girardinichthys multiradiatus. The sequence goes on from NC_061802.1 coordinate 32,174,118, forward strand.
ACAGGACTTTTTATGTGTTAAAAACTCCAAGGATTTGAACATTTAGTCCATCTTTCATTTCCAACCATTTACTTAAAGGAACCTGCAAGCTTCAGGAGAAAAACAGTTTCAGTGAAAGCCTGTGTTTTACAGCAAACAATTATTTACCTGTGTGTGCGTGTGTGTGTCTGTGTTTGTTGATTTTGAATAGTGGAGTACTGTTGGACTTCTTGGGTCTTTAACTCTTCAAATGCAAGAAGAGTTGTCACAATATTTGCAATAGTGCCTTTTCTCCTCTGCACAGATTGTTTTATCTCACAAAATAATTTATGTGATGTAAATATGGTCCCACAACCTTAGCAGGAAAGGCCAAGCTCATACCTTAGGCTGATAAGCTATTGCGTGGGGTTGTGTGTGTGCGCAAGTTATGCACACTCTCGTCAGATTCGTCTCTGTGATTGCAGTAGAGCTGAAGGGGCCAGCTGAGGGCTCTGATTGGAGGACAGATTCTTTGCAACCTTTGCCAAATCACTGCAATCACCCGTTTGCTTCTTCTTTTTGCTTTAATGATACCACTTCAAGAGGAACAGGGCTCATCAAGCAACCCACACACAAGCTCGGGCACACACACTCTCTCTGACTTGCACACAGCGAGGTCAGGCTTGGCAGATCGGGTGGGGCACCGCAGGCCTCTGAACGAGGAGAGAAGGTCCGCCGGCAGATGGGAGGAGATTAACAGAAATTGAATCACATTTACACACGGAAATGTGTAAACACTCGCATAAATATAATGTTCATCAATAATCTGTAAAATCTCTGCTCTGTACTTCAGCTTGAATTGGAGTTGAATATAATCACACTATGCATGGAGCTACTGAAATGTACAACATTGTAACAACTGTTTCTGCTAAGGTTACAAAAGACACGCCTCTGGGGGATTGATAATTTTCTTACCAAAATGGAGTTTCAGAGCTTGCCCCAGCTCCTTTCTGTCTGATCTCTCCCCAGTATTGAATCAAGTGACCCAGTTTGGTGAGACCTTTGCTCCGCAAAGCCCATGTAGACAGGATCACCCTTTAGGTTTAATAATAGGCCAAAGACTATAAGTTGCTTTGTTGGGAATAAAAAATGACAAGAGAAAAACAAAGTCTGGATACATGAAGTGAAACATGTCCCTTTGGAAAACACACACAAAAATTAAGTAAAGATGCAATTTTTTAGTTTAATGTGCTTTCATTATGGACTTTTGGTGTGGTTCTCCAGCTGCGCTAAGGCTGATCAGCCAGCACTCCAGCGGGTAGTAAAAATAGCAGGGAAAACCATTGGGACTACTCTTCCAGAGATCACTAACATCTACACAACGCACTGTCTGAGGAGAGTCCATCACATCATTTGGGATCAACACCATCCGGCACATCACCTGTTCCACCTAATGCGCTCAGGTAGAAAATACAGGTCCATACAAGCCCAAACCATCAGACAGGCCCACAGCCTGTACCCTCAGGCAATGAGGCTGCTTAACAGTTCCCCCCCTCCTCTCTTTGTCCCATCCAGAGACATTTAACACATCTCACTATTACTGTGTGTGCTGTGATCCGGACTTATTAATCTCAAACTTCACTCTCTGGGTTTGTTACGACCTCTATTTGATGCGCTATGACTGTTACTGTTTATTACGCTTTTGCCGACACTAAATTACTATTGCATATATTGTGTGAACTGTACTTCTACAGTGGTGTTTATGGGATCTGGAGAAGGGTTTGCACTATTTTTACACTTCGGCTATGCAATGTATGAAGTCTCCGAACAACATTTCGTTGTCACATTTACTTTGACAATGACCATAAAGGATTGAACTAATTGAAGCTGGAGCGTGCACACACCCACAGAAAAGACAAATAGCTGTTATTGGTGCTTTTCAAACTGTGTGTTTATTTCAACCTACTTTCTAACCAATTCTTACTATTAAACAGATTAAACCAGATAAACACATATTCTATATAAAAAGACTCATAACCTTTTTTATACTGTCTTTCTAAATGCAAGAATAATAGAAAAGTAATTATTAAACCTTTTTTATTATTCTATAGTCAGATGTTTTTGTAAATTTCCTTATTTGGTACAAACTGTATGACTGGAAAACATATTTTGGTTACTTTTCACAAGCTTCAAACAATAATTTGCTATAGTTTTGGCCCATTCCTCTTGACAGATCTGGTGTAATTGAGAGAAGTGTGTGGGCCGCCTTCTTCTTGCACAATTTTTCAGCTCTGCCCACAACATATATTTTATTTGACTGAGATCAGGGTTTGTGAAGGGCACTTTAAAAACTGACTTTGTTGTCTTCAAGCTACTTTGTTACTAATTTGGTAGTATGCTTTGGAAGATTGATTTGTCTCCAAGCTTTAAGTAACTGACTACTGTGTTGAAGTGTTCAATATATCCACTTGATGTTCTTTCCTTATGATGCCTTGTATTTAGTGATATGCACCAGTTCCTCCTACAACACCCATACAACATGATGCTGCCACCCCTCTTCTTCACAGTTGGGCTGGTGATCTCAGGCTTGTAAGCTTTCCTCTCTTTTCTTGCAAATGTTGCAATAGTCATTATTACCAAACATTTAAATTTTTGTTTCTTCAGAACAAAGGACATATCTACAAAATATAAATTATTTGTCCCTAAATGCATTTGGAAACTGAAATCTGGCTGTGTTATATTTCTTTTGGAATAATGGCTTCTTCTTCTCTGAGTGGCCTTTCACTGTGTCGTTACATACAAGATTTATTTTACAGGAGATAATGACCCTCTCTTACCAGCTTCAGCCAGCATCTTCACAAGGTATTTAGGTTTTGGTCTGGGGTTCATGAGCACACTAAAACAAGTTACATGTGTGTCACACAGAACCCATCCTTTTTTGAGTGGTATGAACCCTGGACATTTCCATGTCTATGCATGTATATAATTATATATATATATATATATATATATATATATAATATGTATGTAATTAATGAAGGTTGCACCTAAAGTTATTTGAAAATTGTACCCAAGGATAAACCAGACTTTAAGAGGTCCGCAATTCCCTTCCTGATATCTTGACTCATTTTTCTTCCAACAAGAAAGCAGGATGTTTGAGGTGTTGCCCTAAAATACATCTAAAGGACTGCATACATTTTACTGAAATCAAAAACTTGTAAAGCTAAATTATATAAGAGCATAATAATCTTAGTTTATGTAAACATCTTAATTTATAGAAAAACATTTTTTTTTTCTCATTTATTTGGCATTTAGCAAATAGAAATAATTTTGTCATTCCTAACTGATCTAAAACACGAAAAGTCTGTTTTGTTGTCTGACAGTGAGAAAAAACATGGCTATGTGTGTTTTAATACATTGTATCTAAATACCTGGGTTCAACTGTAGTTCAGATAGTACCAGTCTAACAAACTGTTACAAAACAAACTCTGATTATTCTGGAGTTTAGCATTTATATAAGTGATTAGCATAGTTAGCAGTGCTGACATTATCAAAACAACAGTCGGTGCATATTCAAGTGTAGACCCTTACCTTAACACTAAGACTTCCAGAAGGCTGCTAAAATTTCCATACACAAAATGTTCCATGACACAAAGAGGCTGACAGCTCAAAAGAAAAAAATAGAGCAGCTTCTCTGCATTTTGTTTAACCTTCCTATTATCTGCCCTCTCTCACACTTTGACAGCCAGAAACAAATCACCTTGACATGGCCTACAAAATGTCCTTTTGGGCAATTTCCTCTTCTATAGCTTTTTGAAGTGTTTGTACATCATCCAATGTCATTTTCAAACAAATCACAACAGCATCAACATAGAAGAGTGTTGTTCACAGTGCATTCAATATATTGAATTAGATCAGATTTTTCATTTTCTGACTGGCTAATTCCTAGTCAGTCTTAATCAAGTTGAAAAATAATCAGTGTCAGTCACAAACTGATTGAGTTCTTTTTTTTTTCAGTGGTGTCACAACTTCAATGGTTAGTTCTTAGGGACATTGGCCATGGACCTTATGTGACTTGTTACAGAAATAAATATCACAGAATATCATTTTAGAAGCGATATTGTAATAATCGAAAGTGATAGCAAAACCAAAAACACTTTGTACAGCAGGATATGGTTAGAAAGAAAAGAATCAATCAGTTCTGTTATGCAGTTCTGTAACTTTAATTGTTTATTATAACAGTTTCCCTTTTAAATGTCAAAGGGGGAGCTGCAAATGAAAAATGAATATACCAATATGCCACTTCCCTTTAAATGAAAATGTCAACTCATAAATGTGAATATTTTTAATATATACACATTAAATGCATATACAATTGTGGTAATGTATTTTGATGACAATTAAGCTATGCAAGTATAAAGGCAATCCAGCAGATGAAAGTTATAAAAATACAAAAACAATATTTTTCAAAAAACAATCAGCTGTAAAATTAGATCTGTATTCATTGCAGTTCCTGTAACTCTGGCTGGCTTTTCATGTCTCTAACTCCAATCCCTCCTTACCTTTATCTCTACATCTCAGGATATTAACTCCATTAGCCTCTAATATCACACTCTGTCTTTCTCACTGTCAGTCACTTGTCTTAAATCACTGCACCACTGGACTGGAAAGGACACCTGTTCCATCCAGATGATTCGAGAGCAGATATGGAAGCAGTGGATTAAAGAGAGATTAGCACTCCTACAGGTTCAAGAAATATTGCCTCATCGTGCCTCTTGTATGTATTATATATGATTTCAGCATTGGAAGCTCTTAAAAGAATGACAATAGACAAGAACATAATGAAGGAAGGGAGTATCATGGCATGACATGCTTTTGATGCATCATTTGGGAATGCCACTATTGGTTCAGTGGGCATTATAAGGAGGCTTTTAAATTAAACCTGACCATGTCTCACCTGCCTTTTCCACCTCACCTGCTGAAAAGACAAATAATACTGCAAGCATGCACACACTGTGATTACCCACCCGCCCACACTCTAGCCACCCAATTTCCACCCATGTGCCAATCATACTAGTGCAGAGGTAATGGGGAGGGAAGCAGTCATTCCAAGGCTGTAAAACCACTGCAGCCGAAACAATGATTGGGGTAACCTTTGCTTTGGTGCATGGAGGAAGAAGAGGTTTTTAGCGTTATTCAGTAGCATTATTTCTGACTGCCCTATTTTAAAGGTACTGCTACCAAAGTAGAAATGTTGGTGTGGTATTAGTCAGACTGCCCTGGCTTTCCAGTGGTTCATATAGCTTATTGTATACGAATTTATTTCCTTTTACGCTTGTACTGCTTTTGCAAGTACTGCACTTACCATTTTCTTTTGATCATTCTTCCTTGACTTCTTGATCTTTTGATTTTCCCAAAGGCCCCATTTCGTTGACTAGTCTTATCAGTTCATGATAGTGAAGGATGACTTGCAAATGGGACACTGTACTGGGGGTATAACTATACATCCAGCTCATACAGCCAGACATTGCATGTTTTTGGGTTCATGAGAACAAGACAAGGCAAGATTTTAGGTTTATTTTTTGTTGTTGTCTGGATGCCATCTGTATGCTGTATAATTATACAGTGGTTCTAATGCCCAAACAAATATTTGAAGTTGTTGTTAGAAATCTCAAAGTATCTCAAACAGTCTCTGTTCAGTGTTGAAACATAAACTGTAAAATGTATCAAAGTATTTTAGATTTTAAAATAGATATGATTATATGCAGTCCATAGTCATTAACAATTTCTTGATGAAGAATACATATGGTGCACGTTTTCATCAGGGAAAAAGCATAAAGTTGAACATGCTTTGCTCAATGGCTGCACCTTTGGCTGTTAAACTCTGACCTAACACTCAAATATTTCTTATAAAACACAAACTTCAAAGAGCACTTTGATAACAGAGGGAATTATAGGATGAGATCTGAGAGCAAAACTGTCTTTCCATACTAGAGTACCTACTGAGTTTGACTTAGACTAATGATAGAAGTGGAGCCCTGGTGAGATAAGGAGGAGATCCCCATCTGGAACAGATGTTATTTGCTGCAGAATGACAAGAACAGATAGAGATCCGATGATATGTGTTTAATTTTTTTTCCATTATGATACCCCAAATCTTTTTTTACTTATGCCCCAAATGCCCCAGAGCAATATAGTTGTCACAATAGGCAAAACATGACACACCATTGCTTGAAATATAAATAAACCCATTCGTTACCTATTGATTTTCCTACCATTAGGGATGGGAAAAGCTTGGCTGTTGTTGATGTGGAAGATATTGTGGGTCAATATTAGGCTGCTCTTAAAAGCCACAGGGGACTTTCAAGAAATTCGACAGGGGCTGGGTAAAGTGTCCATTCGCTGTAATATTAAGAAAATGTCTGGACTAGCTCAGGAACATCTGCCTAGCATTAATGTTATCAGGGAATCGAGGAGCAGTGCAGGAGCAGTGTGCTTTGGGGAAAGGTACAGCCCTGGACAGCTGCCTGCCTGGGCTGCTGGCACAGATCAAACTAATCTGGATTGGAAGCAGGGATTGATTCCTGAATGTTAAAGTGAAACTTTCAAGCACTACGGTGACCATCTTACTTTGACTGTTTGGGGGAAAGTGTGCTTTTGGTGATTTGGCATCTTAATGTGAATTGCCCTTTTAATCTATGGCAGCTCAGTTTAACAAACCCAATTGGACAGCAGGAGAAGCAGCCACTGACAAAAAAGACATGTTTAATCAAGACAAAAGACAGGAAGACTTCAACTTTAAAGTGTACGGTAGGAATATTGATGGCTATAGTACAGCAATAACATCAAGAGAGGTACAAGAAGAGACTGAAGCTTGAGGTGCTTTGGGATGCCAAAGTCCCTGGCTTACTGGCTGTCAGCCACTTTGGATAGTTACCTCACAATTTTCTGCTACCCTTTTTCTTCCATCCCTCCTCCCTCTTGTTATTTTAGGAATCTATTCTCGGCATGCCGGCATGTACTATCTGAATTATTTATCTTGAGAAATGGGATCTCTGCATGACTGTGAAACAGGACTTTATTTGTAGCTTTTCATTTCATTATGGTAAACAAAGTGACCCTGCCGATGAGAATTTGCCACATGCCGACTGACAGTGCAGACTTGCAATGATGTAATTTTGTTTTTTATGTTGTTTTGACCAAATCATACCTTTAGTGGGGTTTATTGTCAAAATTTTGTAATTGTTTTGAGGAAAATTTAAGAATGAGAAATGCAAGTAAAAGAAGAAAATTAACTCCATTGCAAATAAACTCTGTTTTGCACCCATATCCCATGTGAGGTTGCATTTTATAAACATAAATCAGTCAGGCACAACATTATGACCACCTTAGTAATATTGTGTTGATCCCCCTTGGGGTGCTAAAACTGCCCTAATTCATTGAGGCATGGACTACATTTGCCCCCTAATGGTGTGTTGTGGTATCTGGCACCAAGATGTTAGCAGCTCCTTGAAGTTTTGTATGCTGACGTGGGGCTTCCATTCATTGGACCTGTTAGTACAGCACAAGCCACAGATGCTTTGTTGGATTCAGGTCGGGGGGATTTGGAGGCCAACTCAACCCCTTAAACTTGTTGTTAGGCTCCTCGAGTCATTCATGAACTATAGCTGCTTTGTGGTAGTGCATATGATCTTCTTAAAGGAAGCCATGGCCATCCTGGCATACTATTTGCAGGAAAAAATATGCATGGTTCTTAGCAGTGCCTAGGTTGGTATTACACGTCAGAGTGACATCCACACTGATTGTAAGTGCCAGGTTTTCCACCAGAGCATTGCCCAAAACTTCACACTGCCTCTGCTGGCTTGCCTTCTTCCTATACTACCTCCTTGCGCTATCTGTTCCCAAGGAAACTAAGGCACATACACCAGGTGATAAATGTGATACATAAGAAAACATGATTATTCAGACCAGGTCATATTCTTCTATCCCATTATTATCCAGTTCTGATGCTCATGTACCAAGTGTTTTGGTGCTGGTCGGGTTTCATGGGCTCCCTGACTGTACTGCAGCGAGGATTCCCAATATCTAACAAATTCTGATACACTGTGTATTCCATCATTAACTTCTTTAGTAATTTGAGCTGCAGTAGCTCGTCTCTTGTTTCGGCCTGCAGGGTCTTGCCTTCATTACACATGTGCGTGAGCCTTGCCTGCCCATGATCCTCTTGCTGGTTCCCCACTCCTTGCACCTTTGATAGATTCTTATTAATGCAGATTTGGAACCTCCACCAAGAGCTCTGATCCATTAATATTTCCGTCGCAATTAGGCTTTTTTGTCAAACTCAAATCTTTTTTCATGGCCTGTTTTTCTGCGTATCTGAACAACTTCAATGTTCCATTACTGCCTAATATTTTCCACACACTAACAAGTGCAATAATAAAGAGATAATCAGTGTTATAAACTTCTCCTGGTCCTAATGTTATGCCTAATCAGTGCATACCTGTTTATGAAATCATTCTTGTGTGTCAGTCTTTTAGCTTAATTCAACATTTATGCATGAATTTGTTTGCAAGAGCACATTTTCATATAACATACTTTTTAATGCCCAAGTAGTCTTTATTGTTCCTGATGGGGGCACATTTCCTATTTCCATTCTTATCACATGGGCCCACAAAACAGCACATAAAATGGGGAAAACAGTCAACTGAAAGCTGTATCTTAGTATGAAATGAGTGTGACCTAAAACTGCAGAGAGGCGATGTGCAGCAATAGGACATAGAAAACAAAGGGTTCTGTCAGAAACCTGAGCTATCTCACCAGCGTTGTCTCTGTAATCCTTTCTGCGCTCATGTGGGCATGTCAAGCTGCCTTGCCTTCTATCTGGGTGACATTAATGAAAGGTGAAAGAGGGAATAATCAAAGATCACAATATTTTACCCCTGTTGCAGATGCTCATTTTGTACTCTGTTGGCATTAAGTCAGCATTCAGCTCAGCTCTGATCTGACATTAGGATTCGATGCAATATTCTCTCTCCTGCTCACTCATCTTGCTTCTCTCTGTCATTCCCTCATAGCATTTTACACCCCCACCAACTTCTGTCCACCCAGCCTGCTCTGCCTGACTGCAGCTAAAGGGTAAATGTAGCTCAGGGGAAGTGCACTACCTCAACCACAAGGTCTTGAGTCCTGGCATGTGACCGGGACGCCCCAACATCTTGCTCTTGCTCTTCTCCTTCTCCTTTTTGCCTTTGCTGCAGAATACATCTCTTTATCTCCAACCACCTGTGTGACCTCCTCCAAAAGAGCCTGATGGAACGAATCTCTGGGAGCAAATGGCTTCTCTGCCAAACATGGCTCGAGCTCAAAAGTTCACAGATTTTGCAGAATACCAATGTTGACAGTACAAAGTGACATTGAAGCATTTTTCTGTACACAAGCACGTGTTTGAATAATGAAACAGAGAGCAGCAAACACTGCAATTACAAATACTCTAAGATAATGACATTTGTAAGAGGGAACAAAAATAATAATGCCTGCTGCTGACTTTTTTTGGTCTCTTTTCTAGATTTAAGTATAAAGCTGAGTGTTTCAAGCAGAGGGCCAGTTCACTTATAAAGCACTACTTATTTTTTGGTCTATACCAGAGATGCTCCAATACTGATACCAGTTGCCACCTTAACCAATATGTATTCCATTGTTCACACCATAAAAGCCATCTTCTGATGTTAAATGTTGTGACTGAATGTGCAAACTAGTGTTAACATGTCTGTGGAAGAAATTTTAAAATAAAATAAAGTCCAGTCGCCATTTGCCAATGTAAGAGTTCGGGTATTTCTGGAGACACCATGAAAAAAGATACAAAGTTGAATACATGATTTTACCCAACAAACTCTGAAAGCGAGTAAGGTGAAGCAAAAAATGTTGATACCCTTTAGAGAGTAGATATGTTTTCAAAAGACCATTATTATGGCAAGAAGAATTCCACGATGGATGACCAACCCTTCGCTAAATAAGCTTAAATGTTCATCATCACCCGCGATAATTTAAGGAGACTGCTACTGGTTTTATTAAAGATGTTTGATGTTTGCCCATTTTTATAGCAGAGCGTAGAAATAAGCAATCAGGAAGCTGCTAAACAAATAGGACAAGTGTGTCCGCATAGTTTTATATGATAATGTAACAAATACAAGGGGTAAACTATGTATATGTGTGTGTGTGTATATAAGTGTTTTGCAAGTCTTATTTGTTTCCTTGTCTAGCTAAGTGAGTCTGAATTGCACCTTTTCATAGTGGGGTGAGGCCATGTGCTCTTTTCCGACTGTTTTTTCTGGGAGCCAAGAAGGCCCAGCTGGTTCCCATGAGCTTTAGTCAAAACAGACTCACCACCTGCCAACCAACCGAAAACAATCACACACAACCATAATCACATTGGGCTGGGGAAATTTTAGGCAGTGCTGTGCTTGCAATTAATAAGGTTTATCTTACCACCAGTGTAGTGTGTTTATGAGCTCTCTGAGATGTAGTTTGTCAGAACGTCCCAGCAGACCCTCTACACAGGCGTAAACATAGCAAACATAGAAGTGTGACGTACACACTCATGCCTCCAGTTTACACAGGGACAGTGCTGTTTACACACACAGAGCTTACCGAGATTCAATCATTTGGGCTGACCCAGAGTAAGGATTTGGTGAAAATAGCCGCCTACCTCCAATGAAATGGTTCAATATCCTTGAAAACAACAACAAGGAAAAAAAAATATTTGTTAGCATCTATGTGCTGGCCTTGCAAATTATACATGTGCACAGCTTCTATTGATTCTCTCTTCTTTTTCCTCTGTCTGATAACACATTAGTGGAAAGCTGCTTTGGTGGACTCTCACAAATTGTTTTGTAAACACAGAGGGAACTGGGAGCGGCAGAGAAGCCATCAGATCTACTGAAATAAATATCATCAACCCTGTAATTTCTGTTTGATGTAGTTTGTTCATATTGCATTTTATAAACGGCAAAAGAAATCAGGCAGTTCTTTAACATTAAATGAAAAGACCTAATTACATGTAATTGTGGTTTTGTTTTCTTGAGCATTAAACCAATTCCAATTTAAAGTACAGTGTATCCAAAGTTGCCACAGAGCATTTACAATGTCACTTTTGCTGATTGCTGCTTCAGCAGCTCTGACAAAGAACAAAAGTTGCTGGAATGATATGTATTTTAAAGTTATTTCTCATAGGTTGTTGCAGCTCTTTTGATTTTGACCTCTGTGGTGCCTCGCGGTGTGGCGGCTCCTGAGCTAAATTTGAATTGTATCTCTAAATGGTTTGCAAGTGCTGCACAACTTGCTCAAATTAGCTGCCATAAGTTGTGTGTGTGGCGTCGCTGGAGGAAAGGCTCACTAGAGGCACTGTGCTGCTTATGAACGTGGAGAGAATGATTAGGTACCTTAACTTTAGGCATCCACCCTCACTCAGCTTTGCTATTTTAACAACTTTTTTTCATACAGCATTTTCTCTCTTTGCAAGTAGTCTGAATGGTAAGCTGAACCAGAGGCTATGTGAAAGCAGATGGAAGAAATGTGTCATTTTAAAGGAATTAGTTTCGAGAGAGGTTATCCAATGTTTTTTTCCCATTTATTCTCATTGCCAGAATTGGCAGAAAAATGCCTGATTGGAGTTTTACTACTGCCCACCTTCAAACCTGCATGGGGACCCAGCAGTGTGTGGTCCCTGAGTTCTTTATTAGATAGCTAGCTTGGCATTCAGAAGGAGTAATTGGCCTGGATGGGGTTTCGGCAAGCTTAGTCACCCTGCTGGCACAACAAGCGTTCCTGTCCCCATCCCAGAGTTGCTGCTCCACTTGGCAGGAGCAAAGCCAACTCAGCTACCGTCCTCTTTAAAGCCCACTGAGAAGCTCTGGATGGCAGCAACTGTTGTCCCAGGGGAAGCTGGGGGAATTCAGGGTCCCCTGGTCATTAGTGGGAACCACTGTGTTGGGACAAAACACTGCCTTAAACAGCCGGGAGAGCTACATCAACCTCATCCCTTCATTCCTCCATCTATGCTTGCCTGTTTTGTTGCCAAGGAGGATCAAGAAGCCTCGACCTCCACGCCTTATACAAACAAAGATTTTTCCAATGTGGGTGGGTATGTGTGAAACACTAACCCTGGGAAAAACACAGTTTGGACTGTGTGTTTAGAATAAAACATTTTATTAGGGTATTTTGACTACGATTATCAATGTATAATAACTTACTGTTAAATAAATTAGTGCAGTTCCGCCTACACTTGCAAAAGTAGTAATACAGCTTGACCTTTTTTTTTTTCCATTTTATCATATATATATATATATAATCACAGCATTAATTGTGCTTTGCAGTAATGTTATGTGGCAGCAATACAAAGCAGTGCATATCTGTGATGTGAAAGGAAAATGATACATGGTTTTAAAACTTGTTTTAGAAATAAAAAACTAAATTGTGACAGGCATTTGTTTTCAGCCCTCTTTCCTCTACTAACCTGTGAAAACATTCAGTTCTACCAGCTATCTTTAGAAGTCACTAAATTAGTGAACAAACTCTGCTTATATGTGAAGTAATCACAGTGTAAATACAAATGTTTTGTAAAGCCCTCGGAGTTTTGTCAGACAACAATAAAAAACAACCCACATCTTAAAGAGAATGTAAAACAGGACACAGTTTACCAATGAAGCTGTGGAGAGTCAAGTTATAAAGCTACAGTGTATCCCAATGTTTGAACATCTCACAGTTCAACTGTTCAGACCATCATTTGAAAATGGAAAGAGTATTCGACAATTGCAATTGCAAGGGCGTGGCCTTCTACAGTAAACTAAACCAAAGGTTAGGACTCCATTAATCAGAGAGGCAGCCGATGTCGCTGCGGCAACTCAAGAGGCGCTGCAGAGATACACACCTCATGTTAGAGAATCTGTCAACATGACAACTATTAGTCATGCACTCCACAAATCTGACCTTTAGGGAAGAGTGGCATGAAAAAAGCCATTTGTGAAGGAAAGTGATAAAAAGTCCTGTTGGTGAATTTATAATGTCCAAAATGAACTAAAAATGTACTTTGTGGTTCCACATACAAAACGCAATGAGTTGTTTGTGTATTGAACGCTAACACTGCACATCAACCTCAACGCATCATCCCTGCCATGAGACATGTTGACAGCATCTGGTGATGGAGATGCTTTTTTCAGTTGGTGCACAGAATCTTGTCAGAGTTGATAGGAAGGTGGATGTCAAGCAATCCCAGAAGTTCATTTTCCAACATGACAACTACACTAAACATACAGACAGAGCTACAGTGAATCACTTTAGAACAAATCATATTTGTGTGCTAGAATGGTCCAGTCAAAGTTTAAACCTAAATCCAATTGAGAATTTGTTGCAAAACTTGAAAATTTACATTCACAGCCAGTCTGCATCCAGTCTAACTGCATTTAAGCCTTCCCTAGATTTGAAAATCTAATAGAGACTTACCAAAAAGGACTTGCAGATTGAGTTGCAGTGAAAGGTGTTTCTACAAAGTATTTGCTCGAGGACTAAATGCAAATGTATAATTAAACAAAAACATTCATCCTTTTCCTACTTCAGAATTATTCCCAACTTAGTGAAGGTGTACAGTATCACACAAAATCCTGATAAAATACACTGAAACTGGTTGTAATGTGACAGAATGTGAAAAAAGTTCAAGAGGTATGAATACTTTGGTGTTGTTCACATACATGTCTCATACATTGTGAATAAATGAGAGATGCGGCCATAGCCATATCCAGTCTGATTTGTGATTTACAGATTTGAAGCCTCAGATTTAATATTTGCTGTTTAATCTCAGGAGAAAATATGTTGCAACTATCAGATGTGTTTCATTTTAAGGTACTCATGCATCAGCCTAGTTTTTCCAAAATGCAGGACATGCGAATACAATCTTTAGCCTTTTTTGCATAATGATTTTATCATGCAGTTTGTTTTAACAGCAAGTATAGCCTTGCTCCACAGTGACTTTTTTTCTTTGGATCTTGAATATTTTCCTAAATAGATATTTTGTGAACTTGTCAAAGTGGTAGAAATGGTTTTACAGTTTTGCATCCAGGATTATGTCTGTGTCTCTCTTATGCAGTATGCTAACACCCGGAGGGGCCCCGGAATCATATAACTGTGAACCACTAATGCTTTTTCATTACAAATGTGCGCACAATTTTGTCGATATTCTGCCCATGTCAAAAAAATAAAATTTTGCAATTGCGGTGTTTCCATTAAATAAGAAATACAATTAAAATCACACGTGAATAAGTTTGTTCACGCGATAACTCATTAAAAACATGCTGGCGACAAATGGCCGCTTCAAGATCTCGGTAAATGCTCGCATTCCTTTGCTTTTTGGAATATAAAATGCTGTTAATGCCCCTGTCGCGAACTAAATATAAAAAATACTCCATCTGCTGGTGAATCCAAACATGCAGCGCCATCATCCTCCTACTACTTCCTGTCATCTTCTTCATCTTTTTCACGAGTAGTACTATCTGGTTGTTGATCACGTGACTCGTGTGATGCGATAAAAAGTATTTTCATTGCAGTTTTGCAAAATACACCAATTTCGATACGGCCAAAAACCACCTCATCCTGCACCAAAACATTTCATAATCTTTGCTTATGACAGAACATGCATAATACATAATTATTCATCACTGTTTATGGATTCTACTGAAAGTAGATTGAATACCCTATAGTCCCTACACTGCGTTTTTAAAGGCATGTATAAAATGTCATAAAAAAGTGCCTTTTCTAAAACTCAAACTTCCAACCCCAGTCATATTTTTTCAGAAAGCATATTTCTGCCTGATATTGGTAAGCTGTTGTTGAATAGCATATCCTTTAAGTATCTTAAAATATTAGGAGCTTAGCCCATATCTAATCTTTAGGTTGTTTCAGATAAAGAGTTGCATAATTTCCAAATTATTCAAGAATAAAACAAATAGATTATTTGTTCTAGCTGTTTGCATTGAGTGAATTTTACATGCAATTATACAAAATTAGGATAACTTCTCCTGTTCCTGAGCAACATTAAGATTGTCATTGTCTGCAGCAGTAACACTCGAATAAAATTTAGCTGTGTTTATATGTGTTACTAATACTGTTTGAATTTTTTAACTTGTCAACTAATATCTCAGGTTTTGATGTTGTGTGTATTGCTTTCTATGCAGGACAAGCTGTGTTGCTTTGGTCCTGTTCTGTTAATTTGTCCTTTTTCAATATCCAGGGCCATTTACAGTAGAAAGCACTTGAGGCTTCAGACTCATACCCACATTCTAATGCTTTTTTGGGATTTTTGTATTTTTTTACTAACACATTTTAAAATTCGTCAAAAACAAATGGACAAATAAGAACAATAAAAGTGAAAAGATGACGTTTGCTTTGAAAGCTTTTTTGGTGCTTTGACATTTTAATTAAACTGTTCAGCAGTAAAGATAAGCATGCAACCTTTGTTGCAAGGAACCAGAACCACTGATGTTGATCATTGATCTATCATGAAACTTCATATACAGTTTATATTTACTTATAATAGGTATGAACAAAATATTAATTTAGAATGACCATTGATGATAGAATGATTTATTTGAACCATGTTTTGCAACCTGAAATGACCAAACAGCAAATAACTTTAATACATTTTAAAAACAACAGGTGGATGTGCAAATTTGTATTTATTATGGATTTTTTCTAATACACAGTTAAAACCAAGAAATGCATGGAGTCTCAGATTCACATATTCATACAGCCCCACTTATATTTAGTTAAATGTTCTATAGCAAGTAACAGAGATACAAAATGTTGTTTGAAGGCATCAGCATGCTTGCAGCATAATTCTGGTAGTATTCGGTGTGAATTCTGACCACCCTTTTTGGCACTTAGGTAAGGTAAATGGAAATTAGTTGGTTTTCTTGCACTAACACAAGTTTTAGGCCTAGTCCACAATTTGTAATAGGATTAAGGCAAATACTTTGGAAGTTTTACACAATTGGCTTTAGGACAATGACCCTAAACACATTTTAAAACTGGCCTTGGAACTGGTTAGGAAGGCTAACAAGCTTCTTGAATTGCCTTCCCAAAACCCTGCCTTCCCAACCCATGTCAGTAATTCCATGTCTTTATTGATTTATAAAACACTTTAAAGCATCCAAATAAGGACACCAAATTGAATAACAACAAAACCATGAAACCCTCAGAAAGATCACAGCAAAAACTGAATGATTCACTCAAAAAGGAATGTGCTAAGGAACAATAAAAGCCTTTTTGAACAAATGCATCTTCAGTTTGCTTTTAAAAAGGCCTGGTTTGGTGATGGCACGAATATCCAAAGGAAGTTGGTTCCAGAGCTGGTTCCACAATCAAAAAGGTCATCCCAGAGTTTAAGCTTAGTCCTTGGAACATCCAATAAAAGCTGACAGGATGACCTCATGGGCCTGCCACAGACATAAATGCTAAAGTTAATAATGAAACAATTAATTGTAATTCTGCCCATAAGAGTGGTAAAATATCCAGCTAGAATTATGCAAGATGCGTATAAATGGCTATAAAAACAATGTAGTATAGGCCCAACTTGCTAAGGAAGATTTAACCAAGTAAAAGCATAGATCTATGCATGTATATACAGGTCCTTCTCAAAATATTAGCATATTGTGATAAAGTTCATTATTTTCCATAATGTAATGATGACAATTTAATATTCATATATTTTAGATTCATTGCACACTAACTGAAATATTTCAGGTCTTTTATTGTCTTAATACGGATGATTTTGGCATACAGCTCATGAAAACCCAAAATTCCTATCTCACAAAATTAGCATATCATTAAAAGGGTCTCTAAACGAGCTATGAACCTAATCATCTGAATCAACGAGTTAACTCTAAACACCTGCAAAAGATTCCTGAGGCCTTTAAAACTCCCAGCCTGGTTCATCACTCAATACCCCAATCATGGGTAAGACTGCCGACCTGACTGCTGTCCACAAGGCCACTATTGACACTCTCAAGCAAGAGGGTAAGACACAGAAAGAAATTTCTGAATGAATAGGCTGTTCCCAGAGTGCTGTATCAAGGCACCTCAGTGGGAAGTATGTGGGAAGGAAAAAGTGTGGCAGAAAACGCTGCACAACGAGAAGAGGTGATTGTGGAGAAGGGCCGATTCCAGACCTTGGGGGACCTGTGGAAGCAGTGGACTGAGTCTGGAGTAGAAACATCCAGAGTCACCGTGCACAGGCGTGTGCAGGAAATGGGCTACAGGTGCCGCATTCCCCAGACCTGGGCTACAGAGAAGCAGCACTGGACTGTTGCTCAGTGGTCCAAAGTACTTTTTTCGGATGAAAGCAAATTCTGCATGTCATTTGGAAATCAAGGTGCCAGAGTCTGGAGGAAGACTAGGGAGAAGGAAATGCCAAAATGCCAGAAGTCCAGTGCCAAGTACCCACAGTCAGTGATGGTCTGGGGTGCCGTGTCAGCTGCTGGTGTTGGTCCACTGTGTTTTATCAAGGGCAGGGTCAATGCAGCTATCTATCAGGAGATTTTGGAGCACTTCATGCTTCCATCTGCTGAAAAGCTTTATGGAGATGAAGATTTCATTTTTCAGCAGGACCTGGCACCTGCTCACAGTGCCAAAACCACTGGTAAATGGTTTACTGACCATGGTATCACTGTGCTCAATTGGCCTGCCAACTCTCCTGACCTGAACCCCATAGAGAATCTGTGGGATATTGTGAAGAGAACGTTGAGAGACTCAACACCCAACACTCTGGATGAGCTAAAGGCCGCTATCGAAGCATCCTGGGCCTCCATAAGACCTCAGCAGTGCCACAGGCTGATTGCCTCCATGCCACGCCGCATTGAAGCAGTCATTTCTGCCAAAGGATTCCCGACCAAGTATTGAGTGCATAAATGTACATGATTATTTGAAGGTTGACGTTTTTTGTATTAAAAACAATTTTATTTTATTGGTCGGATGAAATATGCTAATTTTGTGAGATAGGAATTTTGGGTTTTCATGAGCTGTATGCCACAATCATCCGTATTAAGACAATAAAACACTTGAAATATTTCAGTTAGTGTGCAATGAATCTAAAATATATTAATGTTAAATTTTCATCATTACATTATGGAAAATAATGAACTTTATCACAATATGCTAATATTTTGAGAAGGACCTGTATGTAAGTGAATAGAATATAGATTGGTCTTAAATAGTATATTTTTGTTTGAATACAGCATTTGAAACTGAACCGTTTCCCTCTTAAACACTTAATGGCATTATAGCATGTACAATTTGAGTTTTGTTAGAAAGAATCCACCAGAGTTCGACATTTATAACTGCCTGATGTGTTTAATGTTTCTGTTAGATTCACACACTAGACCTTAAGTAATAAACTGCTCCATGGAGCTTTGCACTCAGGCCCAAGCAAGAGCATTTACTTTTTTCTTTCTCTCTCTCTCTCTCTCTCTCTCTCTCTGTGCACTTTCTTCTGTTGGCTTTGCATGCATTGTGAAATGGGACTGATGGAGGCACCCTGTCCATTACTCACCGCATTGCCTGGCTAATTTCTGTGCTCTTACATGTACAAAAGATGTCAAGCTGGAGCAGTGGGCTTACCTTGGCATCCCCCGAGACCATTAATCCTTCGACTGGTGTCGTCCCTGCCTGCACCGGCTCACCTGGTTCACAGCGGCGCCGGTGCAAACTGCTGTTCCCAGCCCTTTTTGCTGTCTGTCTGTTTATCTTGGTTCCGAGTCAGCTCCCATAACCAACAAATGTTGATGGCAGTGGAGGAGTAAAATAACTTTTAGGGCAAATAGACATGCTTCCTAAAGGTTGAACTGCAGCCTCTGTAAGATATATAGATTTTGTTGCCTGTGTGTGCACATGTTTAGGGAGAGAGGACAGTTTTAGTATCAAATTAATATTTGTAAACAAATAGGAAATTTATGATTTGTCTTGCATTTCATGCACTACTGTATTTTTGACAGCTTTGGGATGAATCATCACTGCTGAATTTACTAGAAAAGACTCCCCTCTTTTCTGGGTCCGTTGACTTAAAATTGGTGAATAGCAATTAGAAAAAAACACATCCAACACACAGATTAAAAAGAACTTAATAGGATGAGGAAGTTCAGTCAGTGGGTATTGACATTTTACTGCACACCCACATTTGGGAGGCAGTTTTTTGGATTTGTGACTGCTAAAATGCTCATTGATCTTTGAGTACCGCAGTGAGCAAAGTCCTGCTGTTCAAAATCTTTTGTGTTTGGATAAAAATATCATGCAAAGTGATTTTTGCATGCAGGCATGGTATTTCCAAGCTTTTACTGTAGTTAACATTGTGTCAGTTGTGAAGTTTGAAGACGATTCTTCTTCAGATAACTTGTCAACTATACACCATCCCTGAACATGCTTTTATCAGGAACAATAGGTGAAAACATGGTGCAAGTAGCTCAACGATCATGGAGGCCTTTGTTTTTTAAGCCATCTTATCATCAAAGGTAGACTTTGCATGCTCACGCTGTTGGGTGCTGGGTTTTCAACCAAAGTGTTTCTATATTGCTGCAGCAGTGTTTTTTCTTTGTTGTTGTTTTTGCATATGTCATTATGCATGTTTTATAAGGCAAAAATCATTCATTTGCGTAAATCTACGCAAAGGACTGAAGCATCAGATCGATAGCTTTGTTGTTACATGCCACAATGATCAAAGGAAGGAGGCGAAACTCCAAATGAGTTTATTATTAAAAATAAGAAACAAGCTTCCTTGTTGCCCTACACATCTTGATTGATCTTGTTTCTGTTTCCATAATGGAGCTTGTCTTTGCTCAGGCAGCAATATTTGGTAATTTGCATCCCACATATCAGTTGATCATCTGTTAAGCTTTCCTATGCACAAACTGCGCTGCCTCTCTTGTTATTTAGACTTTTTCTGTAAGACATGTTTTGTTCTCTGAGGGAATTGTTGAATAAGTCAGTAAAACAGGAATCTAAACCAGGCCTTTGCAATTTCAGCCCCTAATAAGCACAAAATTATTGTAATGGACAACAAACATTATTATTAAAATTATTTTTGCTATTTTTAGCTTTTCCTGACGTTTACTCAATGTAGAAAATGGAGATGGAACATTACAATGTAAAAACCACAGCATTATGAAATATTTTGTAATATATAGATGTGACCTTAACAATTTTTCCAACCTTCAAAATAATGTTTCCAATGAAAGAAGTGACAGACTGCATTGGTAAATGCAGCTTCCTGTCTTTGTCTGTGATGCATCACTTTTGGCTGAGTTCTCATTGACATTTTGTGATAGTTCTGAAATATGTGAGATGATGTAATTGTTGAAATAATGTAAAGTTTCAACTGAAAGTTTTTTAGTTCATACTGCAAATACTGTTCATCTGAAACATTCAGAATTGTGTTCTGTGTTTGCATTAAACAAACTATACAAAGAAAAGATTAAATAGTTAATAGGAAGGAGCTGACACCCACACATGTAACTGAAAAAGAACCTACTTAAGACAGAAATCTATTTTAAACTATTTGTACACTCCATAATAATAGGCGTCAACAAATGTGACTAACAAAATGACAAATGTATACTGAATCTTGTGTCTGCAAAATAAATGTTGTGAAAAATTAATTAAAAAGTAATTAATATGAATTATTTTTATTAATATATTCATCAAAGTCTGAATATAAGTGTGAGGCCATCACACAAAGCAATTGTGCAAAACGAAGAGACTGTTCCCATGCACAAATAAGAAAAAAAATAAGTATAAAGAAATAGCAAAGATTCTGTGAACATTTCTAAAAATACAGTTGGAAGTATAGTTCACAAGTGAAATTTAAAAGGAACAGTGACTCCACCATCTGATCTAGCAGAAGGAGGAGGTAGGTGAGCAAAACCCTCAACTAACTGGAAAATACCTGCAGCAAGACTTGGTGGCAGAAGCCATGGAGCCTTCAGGTTCCATAGTGAGACTCTTACTAAAGGCTGAAGGTCTCTATGCCCAAAATTTAAAGATACAACTACTGAGCCAAAAGCACAAGAAAAGTCAGCTCCAGTTTGCTCTCAATGATATACATAAGCTGAAGAGGAATGGTCATTCTATTCACTAAAGCAATGAATCAAAACCTGAACTTTTCAGGTCTATGTATCTCTGTAGGAGGGATAATGAAACATTAGCTTGCCAACACCATGCCTTCAGTAGAGTATGGTATTGGCTCAGTAATGCTGTGTGGCTGCTTTACTTCCTCTGGTACTAGAAAATCAGAAGCATGTGAAAGACATGATAAATTCAATCAAGTATTGAGATTGAGGAAACCCTGGGATAAAATATCCTTCTAACTGTAAGAAAGCTTAGGCTTGGATCCCATTGAATCTTTCAACAGGAAAATGATGCCAATCACATCTCAAAGTCCACCAAGGATTGGTGTCAGAAGAGATCCTAGAAGATACTAGATTGTTAATCATTGTTGCCTAACTTGTAATTTGATTTGAAATACAGTTGCATCTTGCAAACCTGAAATAACTGGAGGCCTTTCACCATTAGGAGCGAGCTACGATTCCTCAGGAACATTACCAGAAACTAGTGTCTGGCTCTGAATCATATTTGCTGCAGGTTACAACAGCAAAAGGGTTCTATGCTAAGTACTATGAACACTTGTCATGTAGGAGCCGAATAATTTTGAGACTGCAGTAGAGAAGTAGTAAAGTGGCATTTTATGTTGAGAATATTATTTGTTATTATATTATTTGTGTTGAGATATTGATATTGTTCTGATTTGTTATTGCAAACAGGTACTAGTTTGTACAGTTTGTGAAAACCCTAATTTGCAGCAGAGGTTATATAAGTCTGATTGCTGCGGTATCAACTACATGTGTTTTAGGTGGAAGAAATAGGCTAACAACACAAAACATGGAATGCTGAAAAATATAAACAGAAATACAATCCCAATTCCAATGAAGTTGTGATGTTGTGTAAAACGCAAATAAAAACAGAATACAATGATCTGCAAATCTTGTTCAACCTATATGCAATTGAATACACAACAAAGACAAGATATGTAATGTACAAAGTGATAAACATTATTGTTTTTTCTTTTTTTTTTTTACATATTCACTAATTTAGAATTTGATGCTATTTTGGGATGAAACAAAGATATCTCCGTCTAGCGCTGAATTGTGTTTGGTATGGCGGCAGCAGTTCGGTTAGGAGCAGAACGAGGACGCTTGACTGTAGATTACCTTTCCAATTTCAAGAGAGAACTCGGCTTATAATGATCCTGGATGTTCCCAGGAAAGGTCAGCTAAAATTGCAACAAGCGTAATTAGTAGCTTATCAATAATGCATCTGAGGGTTGAGTGGGTGTGCAGTCTCAGTCTACGTGTGTGGATTTGTGTGAATGTGTGTGCTTGCTCGACTTGGTGTGTGCACATAAACACCTGCATTTGAGAATGAACAGCAGGAGTTTCTTTTTGTGACATTCATTGGCATAAACAACACCTATATGGCCCTCAGGGGAGCTGCTAGAACCATTTACATTCAGATCCCCACAAGCGAACTATACACTGTTCTGCTATGTAGACCTAACTAAGTGGCAGTACAGATGGAAAACTTCAAGAGATACATCGATAACAAAGTCAGTTACTATTGATTATTGTGTCAAAGGTAGGGGCTGAAGATGAGTGGATGGCACCATGCACGATAAGGGTACATTCTGCATGAAGCAAGCAATAAAAATATTGGATCATTATGCAAAATCAGTATCAGCTCCCATGCAATCATCGGCTAATTATCTGCTAGTGGCATACATCCCCTGAAGCGCCATCTGAGTCTAAAAACACTGTATCATATAGCTAGCGTTAAATTTCAAGTCCTTTTGTAAAGGTTGCAAAAGTAGACTTTAAAATACATCTAAAACTTTGAGGAGGCATTTATAAGTTGTCTTCTTGCTACACAGCATCTTGCTGAGGAGAGGCAGTGGTATAACCCCTAACTGGATGAGTGACGAAAGATGAGTATAAACTCAACGTTATATCTGGTTATATCTTTTGTGTTTGCCATTTTTACACCAGGCATTGTAATCTGGTTCATTTATACATGAAAGAAAATTTAAAAAAACAGCAAAACTCTGAAAGATGTGGGATGCATTGGTGTTCAGCTCTGACCATCTTCCCTGTCCATGCTGAACAAAGAATCCCCACAGCATAATGCTGCCACTCCTCGTACTCGTACTCGTCATCTTCCGCTTATCCGGGACCGGGTCGCGGGGGCAGCAGACTCAGCAGAGACGCCCAGACGTCCCTCTCCCCAGACACCTCCTCCAACTCCTCTGGGTGGAGCCCAAGGCGTTCCCAGGCCAGCCGAGAGACATAGTCCCTCCAGCGTGTCCTGGGCTGTCCCCTGGGCCTCCTCCCGGTGGGACGTGCCTGGAACACCTCCCGAGGAAGGCGTCCCAGAGGCATCCGGTGTAGATGCCCGAGCCACCTCAACTGGCTCCACTCGATGTGGAGGAGCAGCGGCTCTACTCCGAGCCCCTCCCGGATGGCCGAGCTCCTCACCCTATCTCTAAAGGAGTGCCCGGCTACCCAATGGAGGAAGCTCATTTCAGCTGCTTGTAGCACACTTGGCCTCACGGTACCCGTCAGCCGCCTTAGGAGTCCCACAAGCCAACCACAGCCGATAGGACTCCTTCTTCAGCTTGACAGCATCCCTTACTGCCGGTGTCCACCACCGGGTTCTGGGATTGCCGCCGCGACAGGCACCGCAGACCTTACGGCCGCAGCTACGGGCAGCAGCATCGACAATAAATGCGGAGAACATGGTCCACTCGGACTCTATGTCTCCAACATCCCCCGGGATCTGGTCAAAGCTCTCCCGGAGGTGGGAGTTGAATACATCCCTGGCCGAGGGCTCCGCCAGGCGTTCCCAGCAGACCCTCAATATGCGCTTGGGCCTGCCAAGTCTGTCCGGCTTTCTCCTCCTCCAGCGGATCCAACTCACCACCAGGTGGTGATCAGTGGACAGCTCAGCCCTCTCTCTTCACCCAAGTGTCCAAAACATGTGGCCGAAGGTCTGATGATACGACAATAAAGTCGATCATCGACCTCCTGCCTAGGGTGTCCTGGTGCCAAGTGCACTGATGGACACCCTTATGTTTGAACATGGTGTTCATTATGGACAATCTGTGACTAGCACAAAGTCCAATAACAAAACACCACTCGGATTCAGATAAGGGAGGCCATTCCTTCCGATCACGCCTCTCCAGGTGTCACTGTCATTTCCCACGTGGGCGTTGAAGTCCCCGAGCAGAATAATGGAGTCCCCGGGAGGGGCACTATCCAGCAACCCCGACAGGGACACCAAGAAGGCCCGGTACTTCGCACTACCGCTTGGTCCGTAGGCCAAGACGACAGTCAGAGACCTATCCCCAACCCGAAGGCGCAGGGATATGACTCTCTCATCCACTGGGGTAAACCCCAACATGAGACGGCTGAGCTGGGGGGCAACAAGCAAACCCACACCAGCCTCTCCCCGTGGGCCACTCCAGAGTAGAAGAGAGTCCAACCCCTCTCAAGGAGATGGGTTCCAGAGCCCACTCCTGTTACACCATATTTTCATGGACCAGAAATTATAATTTTGGTCTCATCAGACCAGGAAGCCTTCTTCCATATGTTTGCTGTGCCCCTTACACAACCTACCCTGTGGCAAACTGCAAACATTACTTCTTAGGACAGGTGTACTCTGTTTACTACCTCTCATTTCATTCAGGGAAATCAGATAAAAGAGGTCTGATTACAAACGTACAGCACAGTTTTTGCAGAGTAAACAAAAGTTTAATTCGATTTCAAAATCATTTAGGATACACAGCGGTGAATTTGTTGGTACAGTTAGCTTGCTGCAAGAGGTTTGATTCATGATAGTGGTTTTCTGCATAAAGTTTGCATGTTCTGTCCGTGCAAACACTGGTTCTATTTAGGTACTCATGCTTCCTTCAACAGTCCAAAAACATGAATGGAGGTTAATTGGTCACTTTAAATTGCCCTTGTGTGTGAGTGCTTGCATGCATGGTTGTTGGTCAAGTTTGTTGCCCTGTGC
Organism: Girardinichthys multiradiatus; assembly: GCF_021462225.1. Taxonomy (NCBI): domain Eukaryota; kingdom Metazoa; phylum Chordata; class Actinopteri; order Cyprinodontiformes; family Goodeidae; genus Girardinichthys; species Girardinichthys multiradiatus. Next base: position 32,199,228 of record NC_061802.1, read on the forward strand.
TGGACTGGCAACCCGTCCAGTGCCCAACGTTTTTGTTCCTCTTCAGTTATTATTTACTCAGTGTTCGTTTCCCTTTTGCTTGTAGTTCTGCCCAGCCTTATTCCTGGTTTAGTTCCTTGTGTTAGTCTTTATTGTTCCAGTTCTTTCTTATAGGTTACCTTTCAGCTATTGTTTACGTTTTTGTTTGTATTTATTCTAGTCTTCACCTTTTCTGCTTCCATCTCAGGTAGCTTAGTGTTTGTTTACTTTTTATCAGTCTGGTGTTTCTTATGTTTCCCTCCAGTTTCTCAATTTATGGTTATTCTAGATTCTTATGGTTCCTTTGGTTATTTATCTTTGTCTATAGTTTTGCTTAGATCTGTTTCCCTTAGTTTGTTTAGTCCCTTCCCATAGTTTAGTTTTGTAGTTAGTTCTCCTGCTCCTCTTTGTGAGTTTGTATTGTTTATCTTTTTATCCAGTTTTTCCCTTGGGTTATTTCTTACTCTATTTTCTCCAGTGTCCCTTTGTCTCCCAGTCCGGTCACCATAGCAACCATTCATATTCCCTCAGTTCCCTGCAGCCTGGTCCACACCTGATTCTCGTCTCCTCTGATTATCTGCCTCCCTATCTCATTGGTCCATACTCCACTTCCCTCAGTTTATAAACTCTCTGGTTTTCATTGTTCCTCGATGGTTCCTCACGTTATCATTCCATGTAATCCTCCATCGCTACCCTAGCTGAAGTCTTCAGTTCCTCCTTGTGGTTTTGTTCTTGTTTGCCTCCTGTAACAACGCTGTGGACTAACTGCCTGCATCCAGTACTCTGCCTGCCGGCCTACAAGTTGGTTTACTTTATCATTAAACTCTTCTTCTACTCACCATGCTGCCTTCTCGCCGTGTTCTGCATTCTGGTCCTGCCACCAAACCCTCAACCATAACAATACTACACAACTTTATGTTGCTCTGTCACATAAAATCTAACAAAAAAGTAGATTACATTAAAAGTTTTGGCCATAACAGGGCAAAATTTCAAAAAGTTGAATAAAGTTCAATACTTTTTTGAATAACTGTACCCTGCACTGATAAGGCAGACACTGAATTTGCTTGTGGTATCACTGGATGATCTCAGACAGAGCCTAAAACTGAAATATTAAGCTAGAAAGAAGAAAGTTGAGAATGTTGCATAATTCATCAGAAAGGTTCTTACTCAGACCCTGACTCACTGATAAGGAGATCAAGATGGAGGTAGATATATTACTTTGCCTATGAAACCTCTTCCTTACCTCCTCCAGCAGGTGAAATAGGCAAGCTCATCAGACCATTGTAAAGTGTTTGTGTTTGTATGTCTGTCTGTTTGGAGTGAAACCTGACAGAGGTGGGTAACAGAAGGAGCAAGGATGTAGAAGCTTTAGTGGACCTCTGAGAATTAGTTTGTGCACAAGTGTGCTTGTGCGTGTGTGCAGAAATCAACTCGTGCGATGCACTGATCCCAGGTTCTCCTGGCCCCTGCCTGTTGATAAGTTGCTGCAGAGCACATGAACAGGGGAAACGGGAAGCAAACGAGATGAATGTGATTGGATTGCCGGCCGAGTGCAGCCTCTCCCATCTGTCTCGGAGTCTGCCATCCCATCTCACAGGCGGCAGGAGGTAATTGGGTTCATTGTTCTCACCGCAGGATCCCCCGGATTGAAAGCTTCATTATCTGGATAACCATGAATGTAAATGAACCAGACGTATGCAGTGGGGGTAATGGGAAAGAATAGATCACTGCTTGCCACAATCACAACACACAGCGCACATCTACAAACACATACGATGTCCATGTGTTTTTTTGTTAGCTTCTCGTTCAGAGATGCCTTTGCATATGCAAATTGGCTTACAATGTCTAATTTTTCCAATTTTATTTCTGTACATGTATATTTTTGTCTCTGTTAAATGCAAAAAAGGTCATGTGTAAGTTGCAAGCTTACATGCTAAAATGTTGTTAGTATTTCACTAAAAGAAAAGCCTTCCTCTTCTTTCACACACAAAAAAAAGGAGTTTGGACAAGAGACATATCACCCTTCACAAACTGGTAGGAATGAGTTAAATGTCCAGGGCCTTAGTGTAAACAAATATATGTGATACTGTTATGAACTACTAACCACTCTGCCTGCAAGTGTATTTTCATAAGTGGATGGCAGGCATGTTCCCTTACACTGCTGGAGCTCCTACTGTACCATGAATAGCAAGAGGGGGCATAAAGAACAACACCGTGCTTTGAATTATTCATGTAAAACCAATGCACAACAGAAACTCAGGCACATTTTTCCTTTCTAATTAGTGCAGAAGATGTTTGTGGGTGAACGGTAGGGCTGGCCTTTAGACAGCTGTGTCACTTAGCTTAAGGATTCACAGGACAGCCAGGGAAGGGTTAAAGCATTTGCCTCCATAAAAATAAACAAGAGAGCTCACAGTTGAGCCTAACCAGTCTCAGATCTTCTTGCAAATCCATCAATTAGTTGCAGATGTGATCTGCATTTGAGCTTAATGCAATTTAAGCATGTCGGGGAAACGGCCTAATCTGGTCTCTGATGAGTACACCGGTTTTTAATTTGCTTTAGAGCGGGGATCTGGGATCTGGGATCTGCTCCGACCTGGGATGGCTGCCTACAGAGAACGACATCTTTAGATAAATTATCACGCTTGTTTGCACTCTTGCACTTTTTATTCTTATATCAAAGGAAAACATAGACTTAAGTGTGAACATTGCACATGAATGCAAAGTTTATTCTGATAAGAGTCCAGATTCCTCATTGAGTCCTAATCCATTATACAATGTCCCTCTTAAACCTTTTCACATTTTGTCACATTCCAATCACAAACTGTACTTCTTTTTTTTTTTATTCTGTCTCCTAGACCAACACAATATAGCACGTAATTGTAAAGTGAATGGAAAATGACACATAGTGTTCAAAAGATTTTACAAACAACAATTTGAAAAATGTATTGTGTATATCTATTCAGTCCCTTTCATCTTGATACCCCTAAAAAAGAATCAAGAGAATCAATGATCAAGAAGTAGCTAAAAGGTCCATGGGAACAAGTAGAGTATGATACAACTACAAACCTACAAAAACATGGCGGTCTACCTAATCTGACAAGGAGAGCATTATTTAGAGAATCAGCCTAAATTCCCCAGTTAATTCTGGAGGTGCTGCAAAACATCTAAAGCACAAGTGAGAGATTCTATTGAGAGGAAAACTGTGCTACAAATCTTGCACGAATAAAGCCATTGCTTAAAAAACTGGTATGAGAAGTTTTGTTCAAAGCTTTCCCCAAGCCAGAAAACATATGAAAGTATGCTCTCAAATGAGAGAAAAATTTGCATCAAGAATAGATTGAGATACATACAGAGTAAGAAGAAAATCTGTTAGCAAAAGACATTTATCTTCCAGCAGATCAATGAATATAACATAAAAATATAACCAGAGCTACAATGGAAGGGTTTAGATCAAAGCATGTCTATGTGGTAGAATGGCTGAGTTATAGGACAGGCCTAATCCCAACTGAGAATATCTGACAAGACCTTTTGACAAGAGACTGATTCCGGCAGATGCTCTTCACCTATCGTAACAAAGCTTGAGCTATTTTGCAGAATAGAAAATTTCAGTCCAAAGATCTGCAGCTGTAACTGTTGCAAAAGGTGGTTCAACAAACAAAAATAGGCGCTGCACTTTCTTATATGCAAAAAAGTTTGAAAACAGTGTATCAATTTTCTTCCACTTCAAAGTTATGCACTGATTTTTGTGTTGGTCTGTCAGGTAAAATCACAAAAAAATACATTTAGATTTGTTGTAATGTGACAAAATGTGAAAACATTCAAGTAGCATGAAAACCTTTGCAAGGCACTTTAGGCAAAGACTTTATGTTCAGTGAAAGAGGGGAGTATGTAATGAAGCAAAACAAAGTTTGTTCCCCTCCAATTGTGCCACGCTGAGCCTATGTGCTCATTACAAGGACCTATCAGACTGTGTTTACTGAAGGACGTTTAACCTCTGGAAGCCTGGGAATGAAAGGAGAACTCATCTCTCCAACTGCTACTAGTCAATCACTCCACATTTATTCTCCTCCCTTGCAGTGACCTCTCCCCAGCCAGGAGAACAATGGCACCTCCAAAAACTTCAGATGAGATTGTCTGAAAGTGAAACTTTACAGACACATCAATAAAACAAATGGGAGAGTATAACGTTTTCACAGAGGAAAGCGGGACCCTTTTTCTTTCTAAGCATAGGTGCAGTTACACTGTCCGCTTTATTAAAGTCAGTGGCGCTGGATGCGAGGTATTCATTTGTTTGTTTTACAGCACAGGAGCAGATGAGCTGTTTCATCTGAGAGGGGTTTGAAGCTTAGCATGGTTGCATAGTTAATGTCATGACGTGGGTCTGGCAGATGGCAGGAACAGTTAGGGATCTCATTAGATCAACCAAGCATCTACGCTTCGTTTCGAAACCTTTCATTAAAGTTCTATTGCTGGAATACAACTATTTCACAATATTGGTCAAAGTCAAGAAAGGGTAGAGCAAAGTGTTAAAATGTTTGTATCTGTGTGAAACTAATGCAGGTGCTTATTAATCAGGGCAGAAAGAAAGCTGTGTATGTGTGTGGTTTGCTGAAGTTTGTACTGAATTTGTGATAACAGGAGTTCCTACATATGCAGTATGTCATTTTCATTTTTCTTTGTATAAGGCTTGTTTGGGTGTGATAAGAGATGCATCCTTGCTGAGCATGGCAAACAGGATTGTAATGGTCACATATCACATTTTGCTGCATATTTGCCTTATAATTAACTGGAATTTGTTCAGCACTAATGTGCTTGCAACCATGGGAAACCCAAAAAATATATATCTACCACAAATTATTGATACTTGGTGATGGAGGCATATTGTTCTTCTTTTAAAAGGAGCAATGCATGAAAGTGCCTTTATGTTAGCTGTTATTTTATTTGTATTATCTCTAATGGCACAGAAGCTAAATGGACCAAAGAGGGAACTGATTAGCAGCACCCCTGCAGCTCCTGAGCTCTAAGTCAGTAGGGGTGTTTTATATGTTTTAAAGGACACTTAAGATTAATTTACATATATGGTTTAAAGCATTGGGCTAATCACAGCAAGAAGCCTGCTTATGAGTGATGCCACATGCTTTGAGGTGATAGAACTGCTGGCTGATGGCAGTCATTACAGAGAAGAAGGGCATCTCTGTGGAAGGGATGATATGACATGAAGTAATACACAGGGCAGAGTGAAGCAACTGTCTTTAAAGACACATTTCTGCAACCAAGTGAAGATACCATTACCTCTGATGGTGATTGATGCCACTTAAAAGAGACAAGGAAGAAAGTCTCTGACATTCGGTTCCTCCTTTGGTTTTTTCTGTTCTTTCTAGTAATTGTGCACACTCTGCTGCCATTCACATCTTCTTCTCAGCTTTTTAAGAGGATTCTTTCTTCATTTTAACAAGGGAGATACACTAAAAATACAATGCATGTCAAGTTATTAAGCTAGCACACTTGTTTGAATCCAGGGTCTAAAAATATTCCATACAACTGTGCCAAATATTTGTAAAAGTCCCAAAGCATCCCGCTGATAGGAATAGATTGCTCTGTTATGGCTGTGCAATCAACATCTAACGAGTAACATTAAAATTATTAACTGTGTTTTCTCAAATTTTGTAATGACCTCCCCAATTAAAGAACAGTGCCATAAAGAAATGTGTGTGTTGCTACCCACTCAGAAGAGGTATTGCTTCCATTCAGACTCACAGCCGTGTGGGCTTCAGATCCCCAGAACACCTATGAGCTAAAACAGCAGTCCTTCAAACCTGAGATGTTAAGTCAGGTGCTGAATTTAGGGGGCTGGAGAAACTTCTGTCTGTAGGTTTATCCACATAAGTACGTTTACATTACAAGCTGAATCAGTCACATCAATACAGAGAGGAAGTGAGCTTCTCTTAGCCAGCTACTTTAGCCAACTTCCCCTTCTGCAAAGATCCTTAGTAAAAGCAAAATGTGCTTTGATAGGAGACTTTGAAGCTATATGTGGAAAGCCATTAAAGATAAGTGATATATCCAAGCATTTATTTTGGTAAAATGTTGTTAGAACATATAGCAGCTTACTGAAACCCAGTTAACCGCCTGTTGGACCAAAAGGCAGTGTCCTGTACAAACTAAATAACATTCACTGTCATGGAACAAACAGGAGCACACATCTGAGCAACAATCGCACTTACATAGATCATGTAATACTGATGAAAAAATGCCGGGTATTTTAAGCTTATATCGTTATCTCTTTCAAAAAAAAAAAAAGTTAAATGCAGAAAAAAACATGTTTTAGAAGAAAATAAAATTGCTATCACTGGGTCCAAGTCTCATTTTGTTACTTAAGTGCAATACACGTGGTGCAAATGTGGGGCAAGGTTGATGAATTATTGTGATTTTAATATTGAGCTACATCAGACCTGGGGATTTTACAGCCTGCTTGCCGCTTTAGATTTCACAGACAGGTCTTGGAAATCCTATATTAAACATGCATAAAATAGTAATTTTTGTCATAAATTAAAATATGTTGGTTTTCTTTTTGAGAAAAGCATCTTTAATTCCTTAGGCGACTGCGGTCGCTTCTCTGCTTGGATGAGTAAAAGGCATTGATATGGGTCAGATGGTTCACCATCCACTTCAGCACCTCACTAAAGGCAGACATAAGCGTTGAAAATACAATTTGCTGTTTTCCCTACAACTAGTTTTCTATTGCTTATTTTTATGACCAGTCAATGGCAAGTGGCCACCACCTGTGTTTTGTATAGTGTATGCACTGTAAGGAAATATATTTATACACCGTGCCTTGCTAATGACACCGAAGTTGTATCTGATTCTGAAATATTATTTCATTATTTTTAAACATATTGTTAGAATTACATCTTGCAAAATTGAGGGACTCACCACAGACCCCATTCCTGCAAGAATTTCAACTGTTTTGGATAGCTACATTAGCACCTTTGTGCTTGTCCCAGTGTTGGCTTATGCTAAACACTGCTATAGACGGTTACATAATTTGTAGTTTTTAACCATATATGGGCTTCTTAGAACCACAACATCAGTGTATGCATTAATAGTTTTGCAGGGAAATGGTTGGAATGAAGTATTTGTTGGATGTTAATTCCACCTGTCCTGCCAATAAGATATTCAGCCTGTTAGGAGTAGGTGCCAAAAATGTAACAGTAAACAGAGAGTGCTGGAATCTATAATATTGCAATCCAATTTCTTAAGATCATGCAAATCTACTCTAAGTTTTTATTTCCTAAAGTCAACGTTAAAGTAGCTCTGGCTTTGAAGGACAAACTGCTGTTCTCACAGATTACAGCTTTCATTTACACTAACAGACTAAACAAATCACAAAACACAAATACTTGCATGTTTTAAATTTCTAGAGAATTGTATTTGCAAGAGATAATTATTCATACGAAACAAAGTTAACAGTTGTCAAAATGGCACATCATATTTCATAGTTTAATTGCAAAGACTACTGTTAACATCAGCCAATGAACAACTTATTTAAAATTTATTATCAAACACATTTTTGGAATAAAATGAGTTCAGTTTTTGCGTTGATTGATTGGTGGCAACAGGATGTGATGATCAGGTGGTAAAATCCTCTCTGTGCTTTATCCATCGCAGTATGTTTACTGTCTTCTTGTTGATGTCTGAACAAGTTGAACACCAGATAAAAGGGACGGAGCTCTCTGAAACTAGCAGTGAATCATGGGGCGATCAAATGCGCAACTAGAAGTTTGATCCTTCAAAGGGCGCGCAGCAGAACAATCTCTGCAAGCCTTCACCCCAGCAGACTCAGATTGAGTTTAGCTGTTGAGCATTACTGATCAACACCTTAGGACAGCAATCAGCAGAGCTATTATGTGCCGCATCCCCCCACCCTCACCTCTAATATGAGAGTTTGGAGGCTGCTTGCCCACAGCTGTCTGCTGATGCTTGGTTGGGATCTGCGGAACAGAAAACCAAGCTATTTATTGTGAATACAGCCGTCTCTGAAGTAGCTGCTACCCTCAGGGTGGAAAATACTTGAAAATAAGCTCCTGTTCACTTTGATGTGTGTATGCGCAACAAATTTAAAGGCATTTCAAGAAGTGCTGCCTTTGACCCAAGGACATTTCTAAATTGTCTCTTGGTGTTGAAGATGTATGAGGTAAGGAAGAAAGCTAAGTAAAAATCAAGAAAAATCAATATTTTTTTCTGATCGTTGCATTACCCAAATGTGCACTTCACACATTTGCTGGCAAGCACAGTCCCAGAGGTGCTTTTTTTAAGATGGCTATCAAGGCTTTCTGAAGCAGCAGAGGTTTATTGTTCCTTCTCTGATGAGTGGAGACAATTGTCTTGGGATGCTACTTTAATGAGAAGATGAGTTTTATAAAAGGGAGAGGTAACACGTCTGTGCAAAACTCTTTTTAACAGCCCTCACATGATAGAGGAAAACAGTTGTAGACCAAATTAAATGTGTGGTTTATAACACGGCCTCTCTCTACAGCTATTTCATTCTCCATCGGTGCAACATTAAAGGCTCTGTTCTGGATGACAATCTGCTATTATTGTCGCTGCTCGACAGATAAGACATCTAGGAGCCCAAACACAGCTTTGTATGTCTCTGAGCTCTGAAACCAAAACGCCGTAACACACAAAGCTACGTAGCTGATAGAGATGCACCGACACATATAAGAGATGCGATTACCATGGAGGGAATACCATCGAGAAGATCAGAGTGCAGCTGAAGTTTGGGATGTAAAAAATGATGAAAGAAGGGACAGAAAAAAAGAGTCATAGGATGGAAGACTTGACGATGTCAAGCAGAGCAAGATCTCCACTCTGCATGCTTTCAGGCTATAAATGCAGAGGAAGAGAAAGTGTGATGGCGTACTGTAAAATGAAGCTTTCCGCAATTTCGTTCTCTCTATAGACGTTATAGGAGTCATACAGCACACTGAAGAGAATCCCATGAGGTCTGAATGGCACACAACACCTGAAAAGACCTCAATTTTGAAATAGGATGGTTACTAAACTGCTGTAACCACTGCTTTTCAAGTTTCCTTATGCCCCAGAAAAAGGGAGACGGAAAATAACATTTCACAATCTCTGAACCTTGAAAGCTTTCTTTTTTGCTCCAAGAAGAATAAGGAAAAGGAAATTTTTAGACTTTCACGCTTCAACAGTTATTTTCCTCTTTTTTTCTGGCCAGTCAGTCACCTTCCTGCATTTTCTCTCAAACACAAGTAATGGTTCCTTTCTCAGAAGCTGCCACGGAAGGGCACGTTTGAAGACAAGTTTAGAGAAACAATATCTTTATCCCTTTAAAACATATGAGCCTTCAAGCTCTGGTAAAATACAGAGTTGGGGAAAAATGTTTATATATTATTAAGGCCCTTTTTCTTCCAGTAATATTCAACTTAAATTAGGTGTAACATACTCTCAAGCTACTTACTGTACCATCTCTCCTTCTCCATCCCCTGACATGAGATGTTTCTCAAACATTGTCTGTGGTCAAATCCACTTTGCTTCTGCGCTTGGGGCTAATAAATTACTTACAACCTCTGCTGCTGGTATGGGAGTCACTGTGCACAGTGCCTGCCATTGGCATGAATGTCGTTTTGATTTGGTTTGCATTCATCTAATTCACTCAGAGTGTAAATTATACATACAAGCTTAAATACACATGCACACCCACTAATATTTAGACAAAATCCATCACCAAGTGGCAGAGAAACCACAGCCCTTTTTGTAGACATCAGCAAGGTCATAGATTATTTGAGTTCAGTTGAGTTCAACACCACTGTAGAAGCTTAATGTTATCCTGCTTTATCCATTACAAAACCTTTTGTGAAGTGTGTTTGGGATTCCTGTCTTGTTAAAACGCAGGTGTGACTAGTTACAGTTAACTGCGATACAGTTACTGACATCTAATACCAAAATTAGCCCCGGTTCAGGCAGATGCAGATTTTAAATTATTTTCATCCAACCAAAAAGTTTGTTTCTGATAAGCAATGAGGCAGGCACATATCAAAAAGTAATAAAATAAATGAGCAGTTTAATAAAAAATAAAGTTACCTTGGTATTTACATTTTTTAAAGAAAAATTGGCATGTCAAAAAATAAACTAGTGGAAAAATCTTTATTAAAATTACAGCAATAAAACCCTTTCTTATTGCCGACCAGCTTTTCGCATGTTTCCACTAGTATTTTGATGACCTATCTTTGAGCTCCAGGTCTTTGAGGTCAAAAGGCCTCCTTGCCATAACCCTCATATTTAGCCCCATCCACAGATTCTCTGTTATAGTTAAGTCGGAACTCTCAATGTAAACAACTCCAAATCATGACTATTACTTCCATTTCGAAAAAACGTGTTGGAAAAATTTAAAGATTATTTTAAACCTAAATCTGCCAATGGTATAAATAATTTTGGGCTCAACTATAACTTTTTAGTATATGTACTGGTGCATTACAGAAATGCAGCAGTACAGTTGGAACACTGTTCCTTCAGGTCTTACGGCCTCACCTTGACTCTTACAAACATTCTTCATGTTATTTAGATGTAGACAGCATTGAAGGTTTTTGATTTTTGGGCAGCGCTTTTTTTTAAGTTAGAGTCTGTACATGACAGTGATGTTTCATATTTGTTTAGCTAATTATAGGTTTGAGCATTGCTTGTCTTGGTCTGTTCTTGGATATTGTAACTAATCAGGACAGATGACCACAACTGGCAGTTTCAACAAGGCAATGATCTCAAAAACAAATCAAAACTTGTTTTAGAAGATTTTAAGAATGCCCTACCCAAAGCCCTGACCTCAACCTTATTAAACATATATAGTTATATAGAGTACTGTGCAAAAGTTTTAGGCAGGTAGGGAAAATACTGTAAACAAAGAATGCTTTCAAAAATGGAAGTGTTAATCATTTATTTTCATCAATCAACAAAATGCATTGAATGAACAAAAGAGAAATCTAAATTAAATCAATATTCGGTGTGACCACCCTTCGCCTTCAAAACAGCATCAATTCTTCTAAATACAGTTGCGCAGTTTTTGAAGGAACTCAGCTGGTAGGTTTTTCCAAACATCTTGGAGAACTAACCACAGATCTTCTGTGGATGTAGGCTTTCTCACATCCTTCTGTCTCTTCATGTCATCCCAGACACACTCTATGATGTTGAGATGAGGGCTCTGTGGGGGCCACACCATCACTTCCAGTAATACTTGTTCTTCTTTACGCTGAAGATAGTTCTTAATGACTTTGGCTGTATGTTTGGGTTTGCTCACTTAGCATTTTGTAAATTGATAGAAATAAACAATCGCTATTTATATTTCTGAAAACATTCTTTGTTTATAGCATTTATTTGAAGCATTTTTTCAAACCTGCCTAAAACGTCTGTACAGTACTATATATATATATATATATATATATATATAGATAGATAGATAGATAGATAGATAGATAGATAGATAGATAGATAGATAGATAGATAGATAGATAGATAGATAGATAGATAGATAGATAGATAGATAGATAGATAGATAGATAGATAGATAGATAGATAGATAGATAGATAGATAGATAGATAGATAGATAGATAGATAGATAGATAGATAGATAGATAGATAGATAGATAGATAGATAGATAGATAGATAGAGTACAGACCAAAAGCTTGGACACACTTTCTCATTCAAAGAGTTATCTTTATTTTCATGATTATGAATATTGTAGCTTCACACTGAAGGCATCAAAACTATGAATTAACACATGTGGAATTATAGACTGAGCAAAAAAGTGTGAAACAACTGAAAATATGTCTTATATTCTAGGTTCTTCAAAGTAGCCACCCTTTGCTTTGATTACTGCTCCGTACAATCTTGGCATTCTGTTGATGAGCTTCAAGAGGTAGTCACCTGAAATGGTTTTCCAACAGTCTTGAAGGAGTTCCCAGAGATGCTTAGCACTTGTTGGCCCGTTTGCCTTCACTCTGCAGTCCAGCTCACCCCAAACCATCTCGATTGGGTTCAGGCCCGGTGACTGTGGAGGCCTGATCATCTGGCACAGCACCCCATCACTCTCCTTCTTGGTCAAATAGCCCTTACACAGCCTGGAGGTGTGTTTGGGGTCATTGTCCTGTTGAAAAATAAATGATGGTCCAACTAAACGCAAACCGGATGGAATAGCATGCCGCTGCAAGATGCTGTGGTAGCCATGCTGGTTCAGTATGCCTTTAATTTTGAATAAATCCCCAACAGTGTCACCAGCAAAGCACCCCCACACCATCACACCACCTCCTCCATGCTTCACGGTGGGAACCAGGCATGTAGAGTCCATCCGTTCACCTCTTCTGCGCCGCACAAAGACACGGTGGTTGGAACCAAAGATCTCAAACTTGGACTCATCAGACCAATGCACAGATTTCCACTGGTCTAATGTCCATTCCTTGTGTTCTTTAGCCCAAACAAGTCTCTTCTGCTTGTTGCCTGTCCTCAGCAGTGGTTTCCTAGCAGCTATTTTACCATGAAGGCCTGATTCACACAGTCACACACTTTTGGTGTGTACTGTATATATATATATATATATATATATATATATTCTCCAACATGTTTCATTTCATGTGGCTGGAAGTAATATTAGACAGAGTTTTGACTTAAATGTAGTTGAGAATCTATAAAGGGACCTAAAGAGTAATGTGATGGCAAGAAGGCCTTATAGTCTCAAAGATTTGGATCCCACAAGGAGTCAAAAACAAGTGGAAGCATGTAAGTAGCAGGAAAAAAATGACAACAAGCATTTTATTGCTATATTGCCAATAAAGATTTTTTCATTGATTATTAACAAGGCTGTAAATAGTTTTGACATATAATTCTTCTGTGATGGATTGGCGACTCTCGCCCATAGACTGCTGGAGATAGGCACCAGCACTCCTGTTACCCACTATGGAATAAACGGTATAGAAGATGAATGAATGAATTAATTTAATTTTTCAGTAAAATGTAAATCAGAAACTGATTTTCACAGCAAAACGGATTTGTATGTGCTGTTTTTTATTCTTCATGCCTATTTAATTTCCTATAAAAAACTAATTTCCTGGTTGAATAAAATCATTTTTAAATTAATTTTTAAATTCTCACAAGGGTACGAATAATTTTGGTCTAAGTGTTTACATTGCACGTGTTTAAGCTTAGAAAGCTTATAGCTCCTAAACAGAAAAAGTACATTAGTCCCAATGGGGTTGGACAAAGTGATTGTATTCTAAATATGAAAAAGCATTATTTTGTCATTTGTTTTATAGTATCTTATGTAGTCAATTTCTTTTCTGTGTTGGAGCAGTGGATTTGCTCCGATAGACACCTTCATCACCTGCTGCTATATAGTTTATTCTCTCCCTCTCTTTTGCCCATCATCCCTCTATATTTGATGTCTATAGAGCCAAGCTGTGGCTGTAATTCTGGGTTTGATTTCCTTCCTAAACCTGTTTTCTATGGAGCCCCCTGAATAAATCCCAAGTAACACCCTCTGATCAAGGATTTAATTTAGACCTGGAAAGGGTGCACATGCTACTCTCTTACAGGCCACATTGTTGTGCTGACAATGCCAGTGATGGATGGGTTTTGCCGTGGGCGCAGGGAAAAGGCAGAGATCTCTCACTTTGCTCCTTTTTTCACACAAGGTGTGACAAGAAATAAAAGGAAGTTACAGTCTGTTCTTGTTATTGACATTTGCACAAATTCTCTGTGTTGCAGCAGTCTTCTAGTGAGTGACTTTAGGTTAATTTGTTCTTTGCTTTGTCCAAGAAAAATAGATGTATTTACATGCCTATTTCTTTCAAATTTTTTGGACAACAACCTGTATGGATTGCAGATAACAGGGCAGAGGTGGAGGATACAAGCAATGAAATACCAATGCCATTTCTGCAGAACTTTGTATACTTGAGGGGTGGGGTTTCTGATGTCTGGGTCAGTGCGTACTTCTGCAAACAGCAAAACAAAAGCGGCTGTAATTTACACCTGAGTGATTTATTTTTTACTCACTGATCTTCCAAAACAATGATGCTGTTTTGTTTTGCTACAAAAAGGCAGCTCTTCCCATCCCTCAATTCAGAGGGTTTTACTTCCAGCTGCATTGATTTCTCTTTTAGCTGCAGGTCAGCAAGAGGAAATTGAATTGGAAATTGTAGAAACAGTGTATTATTTCATTTTCTGGCTTTTGTGTTTTTTTCTTCACTCCTCTATACTTTTTTTAAGTCTGTGCTGAAACTAATAGGCAGGCAGGTGAAGACCATTGAATAACTACTCCAACTTTAGATTCTTTAATAACGCTCTCTTCAGAGGCATATAATGATACCTTCACCCCTGTGGTTTCAACATTGGTTTACATTTATAAAGTATCCTTTTCTGTATTTCTGCTATCTGGCCTCCCTCTGTGCAGTTGAGCTCAGCGCTGGTTTTACAAGGAGAACATTGGGTCAAATATTGCTGAATTGCTTGCAGAGATCCAATACCTTCCTTGAAGAGTTGAGCCATTAGAACAATACTGAGGTGAGTGGAGGTGGTTTAAAGGTGTCTAGAAACAGGGGGAAAGAGTCGTTGTGACACAGGTTAAAGAGTCGTTGTGACACAGGTTCTGCTGATTTTCGCTTAAGTTCTGACTCATAATTCAGTCAATACATGACATTTCTGTATCTTGCCAATTGTCAGGGAAATCGATGTACTTACCTTCAGATCCATTTGTCTTTTTTCTACATAATCCCTCGGCGGGGAGTAACTTCCTGAGTACTCTTGAAGTATTTTCTCTATATCATTCAATGTAGAGGAAGAATACCACGGGAGAAAGAGAAAAAAACAGTAAAAGACACACAACAGGGAGTGTATATGCTTTCTGCATGGTGGTTAAAGCACTTCAAATCCCCCTTTCACATACAGGTCCTTCTCAAAATATTAGCATATTGTGATGAAGTTCATCATTTTCCATAATGTAATGATGAAAATTTAACATTCATATATTTTAGATTCATTGCACACTAACTGAAATATTTCAGGTCTTTTATTGTCTTAATACGGATGATTTTGGCATACAGCTCATGAAAACCCAAAATTCCTATCTCACAAAATTAGCATATCATTAAAAGGGTCTCTAAACGAGCTATGAACCTAATCATCTGAATCAACGAGTTAACTCTAAACACCTGCAAAAGATTCCTGAGGCCTTTAAAGCTCCCAGCCTGGTTCATCACTCAAAACCCCAATCATGGGTAAGACTGCCGACCTGACTGCTGTCCAGAAGGCCATTATTGACACCCTCAAGCAAGAGGGTAAGACACAGAAAGAAATTTCTGAACGAATAGGCTGTTCCCAGAGTGCTGTATCAAGGCACCTCAGTTGGAAGTCTGTGGGAAGAAAAAAGTGTGGCAGAAAACGCTGAACAACGAGAAGAGGTAACCGGACCCTGAGGAAGATTGTGGAGAAGGGCCGATTCCAGACCTTGGGGGACCTGCGGAAGCAGTGGACTGAGTCTGGAGTAGAAACATCCAGAGCCACCGTGCACAGGCGTGTGCAGGAAATGGGCTACAGGTGCCGCATTCCCCAGGTCAAGCCACTTTTGAACCAGAAACAGTGGCAGAAGCGCCTGACCTGGGCTATTGAGAAGCAGCACTGGACTGTTGCTCAGTGGTCCAAAGTACTTTTTTCGGATGAAAGCAAATTCTGCATGTCATTCGGAAATCAAGGTGCCAGAGTCTGGAGGAAGGGAGAAGGAAATGCCAAAATGCCAGAAGTCCAGTGTCAAGTACCCACAGTCAGTGATGGTCTGGGGTGCCGTGTCAGCTGCTGGTGTTGGTCCACTGTGTTTTATCAAGGGCAGGGTCAATGCAGCTAGCTATCAGGAGATTTTGGAGCACTTCATGCTTCCATCTGCTGAAAAGCTTTATGGAGATGAAGATTTCATTTTTCAGCACCACCTGGCACCTGCTCACAGTGCCAAAACCACTGGTAAATGGTTTACTGACCATGGTATCACTGTGCTCAATTGGCCTGCCAACTCTCCTGACCTGAACCCCATAGAGAATCTGTGGGATATTGTGAAGAGAACGTTGAGAGACTCAAGACCCAACACTCTGGATGAGCTAAAGGCCGCTATCGAAGCATCCTGGGCCTCCATAAGATCTCAGCAGTGCCACAGGCTGATTGCCTCCATGCCACGCCGCATTGAAGCAGTCATTTCTGCCAAAGGATTCCCGACCAAGTATTGAGTGCATAACTGTACATGATTATTTGAAGGTTGACGTTTTTTGTATTAAAAATACTTTTCTTTTATTGGTCGGATGAAATATGCTAATTTTGTGAGATAGGAATTTTGGGTTTTCATGAGCTGTATGCCAAAATCATCCGTATTAAGACAATAAAAGACCTGAAATATTTCAGTTGGTGTGCAATGAATCTAATATATATGAACGTTAAATTTTCATCATGACATTATGGAAAATAAAGAACTTTATCACAATATGCTAATATTTTGAGAAGGACCTGTAAACAGTATATTTACAGTGTACATGTCACCTGGCTATATGACGACTGGTTGACAGAGACCATCATATGGTCTGTAAGGCAGATTCTGTCTATTGCTGTTTGATCCTCTTGTGCAGAACCATCAGTTTTATTCTCTCCCTTTTCCTTTAGTTTTGTATAGCATATTCCCCAAATGTGGATGTTATTATTTACCTTTTACATGAAAAGTAATTTTCATTTAACAGACCGAGGCCAAGGTTACATAATACTCCAGATGAGTTATTTTATTTTCTCTAAATCTGCATCTGCCAGAGATCTTGTAGATTATGCTGCACCCGTAGGTGGCAATAATTTTGATTCTAACAACATAAAAACAAAAATCTGAGCTAAAGCAGAATTAGGCTAAGGTTTTGCCCAAAACAACGTTCTTGCTCTTTTTGACACAGTATACATCTTTACTCTCTTCTCAGTTTTTAACTTCTTCACCTTCGAAGTTTAATGGAAACAAAGTCAAATTGGATGTGAGAAAACCCAACAAAAACGGCTCTACTGTCGTTATGCTGAGTCAGCCCAGAAGTATCGTGGGAACGTGTGAAGTAGGCCCCTACATAATTGCTGTCCACACAGACCGACCACAAACAGAGTTTTTAAAAGTTTCCCCTTTAGAATATTTTTTTTTTAAATATCGGCTTTACAAACCAAAACTCAGTTTGCATGTCGACAAAAGGGGCAAATTCCGAAAACCATCTTTGTTTTTTTCCTATCTTTTTTTTTCTGTCTATCGATCTTATCTACTTGTCTAACCTATTTTGCAAGTTTTGTTTGTTTTTAAAATGTGAAGAATGACAGAATAAAAGAAATGCAATGCTCTAAACCTTTTATTTTTATTTGAGAGCACTGCCTCATGTGCAGTTAAAACAAGTTTGCATTGTTTCACAGGTATTGTTCAATGTTTTTCAATATATAAAATTGAAATATTGAAGGTGTATTGGGACATTATAGCACCTGATAGTGTCAGTTATAAAAAAAAAAAAAATCAGTATCAGCAAAATTTGGAATTGGCAGGTCAGGCTTTTTAAAGATCGGTGATCGGGCAAAAAACTGCAATCGGTGCACCCCTAATTTTTACTGCTGCAGTTGTTTATTACATAACAAATGAAGGAAAATGGATCCCCTTGAAAAAAATCAACTCTTGTCAATATGATTAGCACCTTAAGGTAATAGTGTGACTGAATGTGTGGTTCATTATTTTAGAGTTCACTTGTAAACAACTTCCTTTAATTACTGCTCGTAGCAAAACTACCGCATCTATCCTTATACTTTTTAAGGCGTTAATTACTAATTATCAAGACATCAACTTTCACATCACAGTTTGTAAAAAAAGTTGAATTGCTTAATGCTAGCGATTTTACTGCATTTACTTATCTTAGAGTGCTTCCAAAATAAAAAAGGTTATGAAACTTTATTTTTTTAACTTTGTTTTTACTATGGTTTACCTTTTGACCGTGTGTGTGTACTGTCTAACTTTGGATTGAATTGGCATATTGTTTCTCACTCCTTCCCATGGGCTGTTGGATTAACAAGAAAAAGCATTTTATAAATTAATTATGGGGGGATCAGAAAAATGCTTGTTCAGTGCTGAATAAACTAAAAATAATGTTTCCCTACATTTTCTGGACTCAGATGTTTAACTCACCGTAGAGTTAGAAAATGAGCTGCCGGGGAAAATAAATATTGAAAGCGTTGCTATTTTTCAAACAAATAAATAAATAAATGCAGATCACTTTTAGCCCTGTAGTTTGTTTGTTAGACAGTATAAAGTATAAATTCAGAGCAAAAATAAGGAGTTACTGTTCTAAACAAGTTATATAATGTACATTATGTACATTATGCTTCATTGTACAAAATGTACGATGAAATTAAAACAAGCGGTTGTAAAAAAAAAACTCATAACTAAAAGTTTCTTATTTCAGGACAGTTATGATTATTTAAATAACTTCTATTTGCTAAAAGCTTTTTTATTTTCTTCATTTTCTGGTATTACAAACTTCTGTGTAATTTGCAACATGATATGGAGGCAAACGTGGACGTATTGTAAGGCAACAGCTCAAACACAGTGGTTCTTTGTGTGAAATCATGGAAAAATAAAAACAAATAAGCCAAGATATTCAGAAGAAAATTCTAGACCTCCATGAATCCGGTTCATTCTTGGCCACAATTTCCAGATGCTTTGAAGTGCCACATTCAATGGCACTCAATTATACAAAAGTACAAACAGCTCTGCAATGTTCAATGACCATACAAGGAGATGGGTTCTGTGTGACCTATAGCGGGTCAAGATGGTAGCCTTTATTTGGAGTCTTCTGTTCACACATAGATTCAGTTTATTTAA
Source organism: Girardinichthys multiradiatus (assembly GCF_021462225.1). Lineage (NCBI taxonomy): Eukaryota > Metazoa > Chordata > Actinopteri > Cyprinodontiformes > Goodeidae > Girardinichthys > Girardinichthys multiradiatus. The sequence continues at coordinate 32,218,176 of NC_061802.1, forward strand.
AATATGTATAAACATCAATGCTACAAATGATCCAATTATATAAACAATCATGCATATTTCATTGCTTTATTGTCTACAAATATATTTATCTATTAGTTCACTGCAAGGTTATATTTATATTAAAATGAAAATCTATAAATATCTATTATTGACATGTAGAGTTCTGCTGATTTTAATACAGAACAGAAAAACTCTTACTCTGTATCCCAAATTTATTCGTTCTTACATTGTCAGACCTATCTCTCTCTTACAGGTTTTTTCATTTTTCCTACTGAAACTTTCTTCTCCTGTTTTGTAAGCATCTCCGATGTGGGCATCTGCTGCCCTGGGACAAACTCTCTGGGGACCCTTAATTGTCTAGTGTGCACAATAACTAATCAGAGGCAAAGCAGCTGCCCTTAAAATGATGAATTAAACAAACTGATTTTAGATAATCCTTTAACACACTGGGCCAAGCTGACAGCCATTATTGATATTTGAAGTGCAGACACTCCCCGTCTTTGACGTCTGACAGTCATTTCACTCAATAACAGAATCCTGTAGACAAGGTGATAGCACTGATAAAGTGCTGATGGAACGCTAAATAGATTAAAATCATATTGTAGCGCAGCGTGACTGTACACTGTCTGACGAGCTGGCCCCATCATGACAGCATCCAGAAAATGACATAAAGCCTGGAGGATGGACTACTAGCCTGTGTATATTGACAAGCTTTCATGGAGGGTATTTGAAAGAGCAAGTTTGGGCCTTTGCTTGTACAACTCAATACCCTATAAGAGGTTTAGTTTACCATTTAAAATTCTGTTCTGGTGTTGATGCTTAACCTTTGCCCCTAAAAGCTTCTTAATGTGTTCTGTTAACATGGTTGTCTGCTGCAGATTAACACTGTCGGAGTTGAAGAGTGAAGAGGATGACATGCTGTTTGCATTGCAAAAGAAAAACTTTGTAAAAATCACCCTGATTTGAGTCATCTGTGGGCTCTGTGAAAACTAAAAATGGAGCCAAATGTCTGAAAGAGAAAAAAGAAGGGTCATTGAGTTAATGCCTTGCAAATGTAGTCATGCCCTTCGAACTTTTCCAGATTTTGTTATCTTACAAACACACTCTGTTTTGCTGTTTTTTTGTGCGATAGACCAACACCCAGCAGTGTGTTTTCTGAAAATCCAGTCTCTAATCTTTTGCTAACCCTTAACAGGGATTCTTCCAGGACTGCCCTTTATTCTGCTCCATCAGTCTTCTAATCAACTTTGATTGGCTTCTGTTGTCTGATTAGACAAGCAACACTACAGCATGATGCTGCCACCATAATATTTTACCATAGGGAGAGTGTGCTCAAGATATATGCAGTTTTGTTTTCTGAAGCACACAGCATTTGGCAAGTAGACTAGAAAGATTGATTTTGGTCTCATCTGACCAGAGAACCTTCTTTCTCATATTTGATGTGTCCCCTGTATGGCTTGTGGCAGTCTCCAAAGGCAGTATTTCAGCTTGCTTTCTACAATAGCTTTCTTCGTGCCATTCTACAATTAACGCAAGATTGGAGGAGTGCATGGCTAATAGTTGTTCTGACATCAGATCCTTCCACCTGAGCTGGATCTCTGCAGATCCTCCAGAGTTACCATGGGCCTCTTGGCTGTTTCTTTGATTAATGCTGTCCTTGCCTAGCGTTTTAGTTTTGGTAGACCAGTTAACATATCTCTGTGAAATGTTTTAAAGCTTTGGAGATTGTTTAAAAACCTAACCCTGCTTTAAACCTTCCCACAACATCATACACAATCTGTTTGCTGTGTTCTTTGGTCTTCATGTTTTTTTGTTCGCAAATGTTCTCATAACAACTCTCTGCTTTCACATAACACCTATGTTTATACTGAGATTAAATTAATCACCGGTTGCATCCATGCTCCATAAAACAATTGGTTGCAATGGATTTTGTTTAGGGGTGGCAGTAAAGGGATTTGCATACAAATGGATGTCAACAGTTTCAGATTTTTATGAATAAAACATGTTGAAAAGCATGTTTTACTTTTGTCTTTAACTTTACAAAAATACACTACTTTGTGTTGGTCTATCACATAAAATGTAATACACTGCAGTTTTTGGTTGTATGAATACTTTTAAAGGCAATGTTCATACTTAATTGACCTATTTACTTGTCTTGGGCTGTGAACTAAATTTAGTTCACAGCCCTTTCACAGCAGTGAAATTACCAGTCTTTCTATGTCCTTCAATAACATTTAAGATTCAGTTAGAATGAATGTTGTACTGTGTGCTTTTTTGAATAGATGTTGAACTTGATTCACTTCTGGGAATATATAGCAGCTGATATAGGTTCATTATATCTTTGCTTGTTTACATCTAGTATGGGTATTAAACACCATATCATAGCATTTATGAGCTTTTGTCTTTGTAGATTGTCATAGTTTTTGTTTTTTTATTAACGAGGAGCACATGCTTTATTCCTTTTATACTCTGGTCAGTAACAAAAATAAGCTTAAATTTGGAATATATCCCCTTTCTTTTGTTATTACATATATAAATAAATAAATCAACATGGATGTAAAAAAAAAAAAAAAAAAAAGCCAAGGATTCCAGTAATTTAGAAATTTGTTATAAGAATATACACATTATTAAAACTAATTTTATACTTATAGTCTATAGATTGTCGTTTATGTAAAACATTATTTTGTTAGATGATGTTTTACAGAAGGAAAAACATTTTAGTATTTCTAATTTATGCATGAAATGTTTAGATTGAATTAGATTAAAGTGGATATAAATAGGATTACAATTAATTGTACATGTATTTATTTAGAATTAAATGGAACTCTATGTTGGCTTAGACTGTAATTATTTTGATGAACTGAGTTGAATTAGATTGGATATAACTGGATATGATTTTTTGTTGTGTGTAAATAGAAGATACATTCTCACCAAAACAACTCAAAAGATCAGGGTTCAGTTTTTTGCCCAAAGACACCTGTTAAATTGAATCAGGATTAAACCTCTAACTTTCTGACAGACAGATTACTGCCCTTCCCTCTTATCCACTGCTTCCTTTGAGATATCTGGTTTTGTGAATTGGTCCTACTGTATACTAATAAAAACCTGAATTGTAATGATTTTTTAATCAGTTCAATTCAGGTTTTTATAAAAGCCCAACAAACATACAACTGTATTAGTTGATAACAGGAAAAGAAAAAAATCAAACAGAAGGTATTCTTTAAATGGGTCACTTGTAAATCAGATGGCTGGTGGATCAGTCCCCATGAAGTGTCAATGGGCAATGCACTGAACCCCAATTTGACAACTATGCATGTCATGGATGTTTATGTACTGTGTTTGAGTGTGTGTATGAGTGTGTGTTCAGTTGTATAAATGTTTTCAGAAAACTGACAAAAAATTACAGCCAATTTACATTATTCAAAAATAACTCAATATTTGAGGTCAGTTATCTTCCTCAGCTTAATGAATATTCATTTCTCCATTCTATGTAGGTCTAAATCTGGACTTGTATGACTGCCACAATTGAAAATATATTGGCATTGCAATACCATTGTAAATATACATTAATTTCCTAAGGAGTATGCAACATTTGGTTCCTATTATATTCCGAGTGACGTGAATTAACATTTGCAACAGGCTGCGAGTGCATCAGTAGTCAAGCTGTGATTAAAGGCAGTTTCAGATGAATTCCAGCTGCATTGTTTTTTTTGTTTTTAGTTTATGAAGGTAAAATCTGATATATTCAAATGAAAAGTTAAAGTTAAATTGGTGAATGAGCTCCTGTAGGTCTTTTCATCTGCTACTATTCCTGCTACGGAATGGTTTTGGATTTCTCAGTAGTGACTCCATATGTTTGGAAAGAGTCTGGCACTGCATGTCTTAGACTGATCTTTGTTGTTTGACCATAAATGGCAAAGAAAAAAATATTCCTTTGTCTTCTCTTGAAAACATTTTTTTTAATAAGAAGCACAGCAGAACATCAGTTTCTCTGAGTTATTTAACATACAATTTCACTGTTACATGTTGGTATTTTTATATTTTTGCCATAAACAGGCATGTATAAATAAAGAAATCAATCATATTATGTAATGTTGCCTGATTTTGAATTGATTGTTTTAATTTTTTATTTAACATGTCAGAGACTTGCACCAGCTTCAAGGGGTGCCTGCACAGTTTGTATGAATGTAACATTTTTATTTCATATCTTATGTGTGTTTGTGAGGTCAGTTAGGGAAGCAGCGCTGTCACTCGAGGCAGCTGGATGAAGAGCATAAAAATCCACTGGAACTTCCCAGCAGACAGCTACGTACGGGGGAGGGAGCCACTGTCACCCTCTCCCCTCCATGCATTTTTCATCACAGGCTTCCTTTTTTATATTATTTAGCTTTTCCCTCCCCTCTAAACTTCCATGTGCTGCGTGCTGACATGGCTTTTCTCAGCCTTGAACACAAAGCCCTCTGGTGCTTAGTGTACTGGAGCCAGAGCACGTTCGTGTGCCAGTGTGAGCTCCGTGTGCTTCACATGTTTGAGCATGCACGCATGTGAAGACTGGGGGATTGTGCGCGTCTCATCCATCCTCCCAACCTCACATGGTCACATCACACTAAATGTGATCTCACGGTCCCACGGATATGGGAGGAACAGGCTGAGAAAGCTTTAAGCATCCAAAGAAAAAAAGTTTTGACTGGGCGTATGTTAAGAGGACTACTTAAATTATTCTGAGCTGAAATTCAAATTTCGTTTTGTTTTGGCCCAGAGCAATGGGTAAAACTGCCTGAGTGAGATCAGTAAAGGTCAGGGGGAATTAAAATGCTTACTGTTAGGTTTGTCAGAGAGGGAGATTGTGAGGTAGGAAGAGATAGAGAGCTGGAGGAAAAGGTCATCTAAGCTCATGAAAGAACAAAGTCACTCTTTTTTGCAGCTTAATACCAACCAAAAGCTTGACAGGTTCAATTCTAGACAACCTCATACCTTTCATATTTAATCATATAGCATGCTATTGGACATCAAGCATGCAAAAAAAAGGAGATGCGTTGCTTTATAATCCAATGGTTTCTTTAAAGTAGAGTACAAACTTCCAAATGTATGTGTCCCATCACACTCATTTATTTCCTACATCAATAAATAATCCAATAGTTTACAAATTATGTAAAACAATTTTGAATTAAAATGTAAAACTCCAGCAAAATGCCATACAAATACAATAAGAAAATGGGACTTCAGTAAGGCTGAAGCATCCAGAACACACAGGAACTGTGCATTTCGGTCAGATGTGACACATTTTGAGCATTTTGGCGAAACACACTTCAGGTTGACATGGTGCAATACAGGTGTTTTTGTAAAAAGCACAATTATTCCATAAAGTAGTTTATTTTGGATCATTAATCCAATGATTAATTCACCTTATTTCATCATTGGATTTTTTTTTTTTTTGTAACATAAAATGAATTTCTTTTCAGCACAACTTTACATGGGATGCCAATAGTTAAAGAGGACACAATTCTTGCATTACTATATGCAATTAAAACTTGGTACAGTTCATTTGTACTCCAGTCAATATAATTATTCAGACAACTCAGAAACAGAAATTGCTGTTTGTCTCTAAACAATATGATTAACCTGGATTATGGAAAGGTTTCAGTACAATCACGTCTTCACAAAAGATGCTGATTGACCTCCTAGCCTAATTAAAGTGCACAATCACCAATAGAGAGCAGATTAGACAGTTGAGCTGTCAGAGTGACTGACAGGGTTAGGCTCTCCCCCTGCAGTCACAACAGCACTACAAAGACTGCTGTTACGAAAAGCACATGGCGGTGAGAGGGGAGAAGCTCTAAGTTTACCACCTTGCCTCCTATCAAAAGTCAGCTGCACCTAATAATAATATGGAAATTGATAAATATACAAGTACACCCCTGACATGCTTTAGGGCTTATGTATTTATTTTTGCATTTGCAGCTTCACTTCATACATCATTCCTCCCCCTCTCCATCTCAGAACTGTTATCACTGCAGTTTTTTTAGACCAAAGAATTGCTTCGTTCTGAGCCAGAGTTTATCCAAACCCAAGCTGCAGGCTGATGTCATATACACACAGAGAAAATCTGAATCCACTTTGAGCAAGGTCTAGTCAGGTGAGCGCTCGAGTGCAACCTATATTCCCCTGCAACTCACACACTTCTGGTTGGGGAGGAAAGCTGACATGCAGGGTGGCCTGTAAGCCTCTTTGTCCATGTGCAGCAAAGTCATCGGCCAGCTCAGTTGCTCTGGCAGACAAAGCTTCAGAGAGATAGCCAGTATTCTGGTTCATCCTCACTTTCTCCTTGAGCTGGAGTTGGGCACTGCCCCTTGCTCTATATCTGCTAAGCCTCCTCCAGTACATTTTTCTTCCTCTATCCCATTCACACTCAGTTTTTATCAGATATTTTTAGCTTTTTGTTATTTATATGTTGTAATATTTTGCAATTTTATTGAGCTTGGCTGCAACTTTGGAACAAGCAAATATGAGTATAATAAAGTTTATGGCAAAATATTTTCACAACATGAACTTTTATATATTGATCACAATTATAACCACAGAACTTAAATATGTTTTATTTGGATTTGCATAATAGTGAAGTGTAAGGAAACAATGAATGGTTTTCAAATTTTCTTTCACAAATAAAAATTTAAAAGTGAGCCATGCATTTATATTCAGCTCAACTGAGTCTGTATTTTGCTGAGAGTGCGGAAATTGTCTCTACTATATGTGCATATAAAGAAAGTTTATATGAAAGTGAAAGTTTTGCCCATGTATCTTTACAAAATAGTTAAAACTCAGTCAGATTAGATTGAGAGTGTCTGTTAATTTCAATTTTCTAGTTTTACAGATTTTCAGTTAGATTTAGAAAAAGATTTGCACTGGGCCATACTAACAGATGAATATGATTGGATTTAAACCATTCCATTGTAGCTCTGGTTGTACGTTCAGGGTTGTTGCCCTCAAGTAGCCTCTAACAGGGCTTCTTTTATGATTGTCCTGTATTTAGCGCCATCCATCCTCCTATTGATTCTGACTAGCTTCCCTGTCACCTCTGGAAAAAAAGCATTTCCACAGCATGACACTGCCATCCCCATGTTTCACAGTGGATATAGTGTGCTCAGGGTCCTGTACAGTTTTAGTTTTCATCTTATTTCACATTTGTTGTGACCCCTACTGGTTCATGGCAAACTACAAACAGAATTTTCTAAAGGCTTTCTTAAGAGATAAGGCTTTTTTTTTACAACTACATAAAAGCTAGATCTGTGCAGTGTGCGGCTAATAGCTGTGCTTTCAACAGATGTATATTACGTAAAATCCCTATAAAATACATTGGAGTTTGTTCTTATAAAATGACAAAACCTGAAAAAGTTCAAGTGTTATAAATACTGTTGCAGGGCATTGTATGAAACAAAGATAATTACCTTAGAATAATCATAACGGCTAATAGATTACCATGAAGCTATGCTATTAGCAATGAGCATATTTACAGAGAGAATTTGAAAGACAGAACAAATATAGATGGAGATGCTGATACACAGTAAGTGAAAAATGTAGAGTAACTGAGAAAGATATGAAAAGCTGCAAGCAATTCTACTGAAAGCAGAAAATATGAGAGAAAAACAGTGGAGAAGATGGGAGGTTGAGGTTGGTTGGAGGGGCTGGCCAAGGAGGCGTGTCCAACATTACCCTCATGAATCAGTGTCAATGGAGCAAGAAGAAAATAATTAAGAAACAGGCTAGTGCTTTGTTAAACACTGTCAAAGGTAAAGAAGCCTGTTCTACTGTAAGCAAACATAGACTGGAACGGAAACAAGAATGGGAATAGGGAATAAAAAGAGGAAAATGCACGGGGAGAAAAATACATCACATAATGGATGCCAAACTGCCCTTCACGTGGTATTATGAAGGGAGACAGTATAAATAGCACTGTCATACTGTAAATGTTTATGTACAGTAACTACGTATGTACGCTGTGCAGCAGCTTCAGAATTTATGACCACAGCCATAATGCACTGAAGTCCACACAAAGCTCTGAGTAATATTTCACATTTGTTATCATATCGATAGTAAATTTTCTGAGCCGTACATGATGCCAATAAAATATTTTAGGCAATTTTTCCTTTGGTTTTCTATCATCTGGCTGCATCCCTCTGAGGCGAGTGTGGGAGTGTGTGTGTGTGTGTGTAGGGGGGGAGAGGGGGGGATTAGCTAATAGCATAGATAGCAGGATGAGAATCCAGGACTGTGCACGACAACACCTACACTTTTACACACCTGAGAGGTTTTACAGCTAATAGAACGCAGGGCCACATCACAGGGCTGTAATTATATGTTCAAGGCTTCCAGCGGGGGCCAACGTGGAGCTGAAATCTCCCCAGACCAGCAGCAGAGAATGGAGAAGACTTTAGATCACAACGATGCATAGCAGTTTTGGCGTTCTCTGGAGACGGGTTGAGTGACACAAAAACAAGGTCATGCTTGTGCCTTATGTGCATCTTTTTGTTTGTTTATATGCACCTACAAATATGTGAGTGCACAGAGACTTGCGGGTAAGTCTTTTATGTGTCATTTTCAATATCCATCATTGTGTTTGAAGGAGGGACAGAGGGAATTTATGATAACCGTACTCTCTGAGATGAAATCAGCTTAGTTGGTGTGCATCAAGGACATGTGAATGGTTGGAATGCAGACGCTTGCTACTCCTTTGAGGGGTCTGTTCATTAAAACATTACAGTTTGATCCTAGGCCTTTTGGCCCAGTTAACATGCCACTTGGCTCATTATGCAACTGGACCCAACCAGAACCTCCTACACTCTGCTGTGATGTTTGTCTTCAGGATGTTTTTTTTTTTTTTTTTATCTTTTACACAAACAGCTATGTGCTTTCATATGGGCTCCTGTTTCTTATATATGCAAGTCTAAGTATATGGTCATGGGTTATTTAATGTTCTGAATGTGTTATATCTTATGCAACATGTTTGCATGATGCATATATATATAATCACAAAGTGCTTGAAAACGCAGCAAGGCAGAAACAGACAAGAGGACCACTTAGTTAGAAAGACACTGTAGAATGCTGTGCAAAAGTATTCATTCCCCATCAGTTTTTTTACACTTTGCGTTCTCACAGCTGCATATTTGTAAATATTTTGGGGGCATTTTATGTGATAGCCCAATCTATATCACATAATTGTGAACTTGAAAGAAAATGTACATAATTTCAAAAAGCTATATAAATAGAAATCTGAGGCATGCATTTATATTTATCTCTCTTTACTCTGATACCCCTTAAATAAAATCTAGTGCCACCAACTGCCTTCAGAAATCACCTAATTAGTAAAGAGCCTATCTGTGTAAAAATCTCAGTATAAATACAACTGTTCAGTAAAAGCCTTGGAGGGTCTGTTAGAGAACATTGGTGAACAAACAACTGCATGAAGACCAAGGAACACAGCAGACAGGTCAGAAACAAAGGTGTGGAAAAAAGCATAAAGCAATGTTAGGTTATAAAAAAATATTCCAAGCTTTAAACATCTCACATAGCACTGCTAAATCCATCATCCAAAACTGAAAAGTAAATGGTACAACTGGAAACCACCAAGACATGGCTATCCACATAATGGACAGGCAGGCCAAGAGAGCATTAAAGAAAGAAATAGCCAAGTGGTCCATAGTAATGCTGATGCAGTGGCACAGATCCACAGCTCAGGTGAGAGGATATGTTAACAAAATAACTTTAAGACATGCGCTCCACAAATCTGCTCTTTGGGGAAAGGTGGCAGAAAAATGTTTTATTCAGAAAAAGTCATAAGAAATCCTGTTTAGAGTTTGCCAAAGTCATTTAAAGGACACAGTAAATTGTAGAAGAAGGTGCTCTGGCCAAATGAGACCTTGTTTGAGCTTTCTGGTCTACAAGCAAAACACTTTGTGTCACCCTAAAAATACTGTCTCCATTGACACATGGGGGTTGCAGCACCATGCTATGAGGATGCTTTACTTCAGCCAAAATGGGGAAGGTGGTTAAAGTTGATGGAAAGATAGAGCTAAATGCAGAGAAATCTTGGAGGAAAACCTTTCAGACTCAAGAGAGATGTTTGCCATCCAGAGGTACAATAATTCCAAACAGAATGTCATATTTAAGTATCAGAAAGGGGAAAAAACATATATTACATACATATATTTCATTTATCTTCACATTTGTTGCCTCATTTTGCATTGATTTGTCACTTAAAATCCTAATAAAATACTCAACTATAGTTGTAAAATGAGAAAATTTAGTGACAAATAGTTTAAGGCGTGTGGATGCTTTCGCAATGCACTATAAGTTCTGCAGGATTACTATCAAGGATGTGCATCTGCTGCCACATGCCATTTTTGCTCAAAACTTGTGAGGGGTTACAGCTGAGCTAGCAAGGGCAGCCTTGAAATGATGAAACTATGACATGAAATCAAGCCAGAGTCACTGTAGGTGCTATGTGGGTTGGAGGAGCAGGTTGGCTGTTCAAGAGCACGTCAAAGTTGAAATACAGACCGAGGACATGGATGGAAATCAAGGTTCTTGATGTTGTGGTTTAACCTTCGGAAGCACATGTTTAACATTTGTGTATATTTAGTTAATTCATTTTATATTTACTTAGTTCATTTACATAGATTTTAACAGAAGTAGGGAAATTGCACATCACAGCGCATTGAGTTTGATGAAATTTTGTTCTGAACGTCAGTATTGTTTTGTTTTTCCTTTCTTCCATCTGTATGGCTGTATCTAAGCAACATCTCTGAGGCTGTGAAGAAAACGGCACTAATAAGCTACCTCATTAAGGCTGGTGCATGGTAGGCCTTATGGTTTGTGCTGTCAATTCAGTGGGTTAGGATGCAAACTTCAAAAGACAGCTGATTGTGCATTGCACCCACACAGGAGTGCTAATTTGGTTTAGAAATTGGTAAACAAACTATTTACCCACTTTTTGTTCCCAGCTGTACGCCAGTGGAACTATATCCAGGTTATTCCATACAGTATGATGACAATAAAAGGGTGACCGTCTTCTCTATGGGGCTAATGCCAGATCATTCAGGAGTTAATTTGGCTGGGGTTGTTTCTTCACCCTAAGGCTGGGCCAAACCTCAGAGTCCCTTGATTGTTGGTCCCAGAAACTCCTGTCACTGAAGGAAAGAACATCCTGAGTGCAAGAATATGCTCTTGTGAGCCATTCACGTACACACATATTAAATGCACTCTCATTAATGCAAACACAACCCTAGTTAGATCACTATATGTAATAAATTGGATTAAATTCCACTGGCTACACTGTGATCTCGTAGGGTTAATTAATTTCAGTCTATTCTGTCCATGTTTTTTCTGCTTGAACACATGCTGACACTGTTATTGTGTGGCGTCCTACTCATTGAAGAAGTATAATAGGCTTACAAAGAGGGAAGGGAAGCTGCACCATTTCCCACTATGAACTGATTTGGATTTTTTTCTGTCTTGATTCAAGGAAGTGCGCTACACTAGTCAGGTTTAATACGGATGCCTCCCCCTCCCACAGCCTCTTTCCGGCTCTTATCTTTTCTCCCCTGAAATGACAAAAACCTGCATGGCTTCTCAGGGCCCCTTTTTTCTGCCTGGATGCTATCTCATTTGGCTTTAATATATTTATCTATTCATTATTGTTCCCTTTTATTAGCCAGCTAATATTGTTTGTAATTTGTCCTTATCTTTGAGCCTGACAGTCAAATTTGCACTCCACCTCAGCAGACAGACAGATAAATGACCCCTTCCCGTGCTCCTCTCCTCCTTTCATTCATCTCCTCTTCGCCAAACTCCAATGAAACATGACTGACGGCATGCTGTATAAGTAGTTGTCATAGCAACCTCCCCATCCTTCTGACAAGTACGGTTTCTCCATAGTACACGCTTTCCCCTTTCTGTCACAATATCCCTCTCTCTCCCACTCCATCCTTGCTCTCGTACTGTTGCAACAATTGAGAAAAAGACAGACAGCGCAGAAAAATTTGAAAACCAGTGAGCGCCGAAAGTAGTTGATATGCTCTCCTTCATCCCCCTCCAACAGCCCCCACCATTCTCAGCGCTCTGGCCTTTCCTCATGCTCCCCACCACTGGCAGCGATTCACCAGCTCTGGTGGCGTAGCTCTTTCATACATCCTGGCTTATCAAGGACTGCAGGACTGTATGCCCGGCAACTTACAGTTTGGGCTCATCCCTCTGACTCTCCCTTACATTCACTGTGCTCTGTCTCTCCTCCACAGCCTGAATAACCACAGACAAGTCTCAATTTGTGGAAGATGCTGTTTTTTTTTTCCTTTTATGGTATCCAGATCAAAAAGTGTGAGTTACTAATCAGAAAAATGTCAGATTTTTGAGTTTCTGATCAGGCAGTCCCCAGTCAGGGCTGGTTTAGCAGAAAATCAAATTCCAGTAACTAGCTGAGTTCTCAGGGATTCTGTGACTGTAATGTGTAGTCACGTGACAGAATGAAGAATTGAGTTTTGAAGGACTGGATACATTTGCCTCAGCCCCCAAACTAATGCTCTTCTTTTGGCAGAAATGCTCTATGCATTTTTTTATTTCACCTTTATTTATGCAGGTAAATCTCGCTGAGTCTGGAAGTCTTATTTTCAAGAGCTACATAAGTACAATTATTTGTACATAGAAGATGGCAGCACAACTATGTTTCCTATATTTTGAAAAGTATTTATTTATATAACAAACATTTTTGCTATAAATTAAACATAATGGGAACATGAGAGTATCAGTGGGGATGCGGCAGTGGTGTCTCAACTGAGGTTTAAATGTACTCTGCCACGATGAGATAAACAGGCATTTCAATGCCAGCATGTAGTACAGTTTTCACAGTGAATGTGCAGGGGCTTATTGGACCCCTGAATTGTTTAAGTGATCACATTTCAACTTAAATATTTTAACGCCATGTTATGGTAATTTAGGAAAAGATTCATGCTGATTTGAATGAACAGTAGAGTGTTACAAATACATGAGGCCCCTGTTTTTGACACTACTGAAACTGTGAAGCCATAGTATGATGGACAATTAAGCAAACGCTTTCCCTGACCCAGTGTTGTGCAAGTTCACCAAGAACTAGATCTAAGTTAAGTTCATGCTAGTTAAAACTGAAACAATTCATGCTCCCATGGTAGTTCACCATCTAAGCACTGAAATAAACCCATCATAAAACTACTTTTGGTTTATGTATGTTTTATTGAAATGAAATAAAATTTGAAAATGGGCCAAATAGGTGCCAACCTATCTAATGAATGAATGAATAAATTGCACAGCCAAAGATTAAGACAAAACAAGTACGAACAAGACCAGTAGAAAACAAAAGTCAGAAGTGACTGAATGCATTAAAGTGCAACTTTATTTCTTCCCCTTGTCCCTGCTATATCTGCAAACCCACAGCTGAACTCCCTACTTGGAGCAGGCTCTGCAAAGTAACAACATCGATCTGGTGCAATCATAGCTCAGGATAATGGATCAGTTTTCATAATAAGGGTACAGGCCATTATTTGCAATGTTAAGCTAAAATCAAGTAGAGGTGCATCAGTATTGGATCTTCATTTTAAGAATAATAGCTTTCCTAAACTGTGCACACTCCAGAGCACATAAACACACCATTCACAGAATATCATCTTTGAGAGCAAATGTTCTGACTGTTTACTGTATGCTGTAGCTACAGTTCATCCTAAATGTTTCACAGTTTACTTTACTGCTCCCCCCAGAGCACTGATTGATGACACCAGGGAGAGCTGTGTTCAAGTTTATTTAAAAGAGCATTGCTAAGTTCTCCACTAATGAATGCACTCATTTTAACCTATTCCTGCACATTATTGTCCAGATTTAAAAATGACCCATGTCATGGTTTTGGCCGTTTTAAAGGACAAAAATGCATTTTATTAAATGAAAATACAATTTAAATAGTTAGAAATTGGGCATTGCTGCTTTCGACACCAAACGATCATGGTGGACAAGCTGAAGATTATAGGTGAATGTTGAACTGAGATGCAGAGATAAAATGGAAAGGCGCTATATAGGTTCAGTCCATTAACCATTTAGTGGAAACTAAATAAAGAATCAACAGTATCCACAAATGCAGCCAGTAGGGCTAGAAGTTGGCAGCAACAAAAAAAAAACTGAAATTGGTGAAATTATCCAATCTGCAGACAGTGTTGTAAAGCTTCGATTCATAAATCAAATCTGGTACCAGTGCTCATCATTGCTCTTGTGGATTTTAAAGATGCTTTAGAAAAAGTCAATACTCTGACTTACAAGATAGTTGACAGACAGGCATGAACCCATCCATGTGTGTGGTCATGGTGAGAGAGTTGTTAAGTCTTTGCTATAACTTTTTTTCACCATCCTTTGCCCCTTCACTTCTCTTTCTAGTCAGAAATGTGCGTGGACTATATTGTAGGCGTTTTGCCCTCTGTTTGTGTTTGCACGCTGCCTGTTCTGCAGTGTTGTTGATAAATGAGTTAGTTTTTCTATTGCCGATGAACAAAAAAGACCTGAATTCCCAGCGGAGCAGTTTAGTTGAGAGCAGTTGGAGCAGTATCATAGACAGGAGCAGATCTCCAAGATTATCTGTTGTTATGTGTTGTTCACCTGTTTTCAAAGCCTGAATTACGTGCCAGAACATGCTCTCCACCATTTCCTCAGTCGCAGATCTTCTACTAACTAATGGGAAAAAAATAAATCTGTATAATGTTACGTGTTTTCTATCTCTCTCAAACATAATACAGAAGGACAGCGGGCTGATCAGGATTTTAGTCTCTAAGGCTTTATGTGAAGCAATTCTACGCAGGTATGTGATATATAGTGGCCACTGGTTATGTTACACTATGTGTCCTGTAAATATAATTCCATTTAGCTGTAGGTGACGTTCCAGTTAGCCATCCTTAAGCTGCAAGATGGATGTAGCATTGTACTTTGAAACATGGAAGCTGTTAACACAGTGATTTTCAGAGTGAACCTCCTATAAAATTGGTAAAGGTCATACCTTAACTCATAACTTCTCACACCCACTTGAAAACGAATGTTACAGCCAAAGTGAGAACAGAAAAAGTCAAAGGGTTCCATGCCACAAAAAAGTATTTATACTCTCTTCAACCTTTTCAATTTTTCCACAATGAAACCACAGACTTTAATATATTTTTGGGGATTTTGTATGGTAGATAAAGTACTGCATGGTTAGGAACTGGAAGACAGTCTATGTGTGGTTTTAATTTTGTTTTACTAATAAAAGTTGGAAAAGTCTTGTGAACATGTGTAATCAATACACCGGAGTCGATGTTTAGTAGAACAACCTTTTAATGTAGTACAGCTGCAAGTCTTTGTCAGTATGTTTCTACCAACTTCGCACAATTAAAGATATCATTTTTGCCTTTTCTTCTTTATAAAACATCTCAAGAGCAGCCTTATTTAATAGAGAGCATATGTGAGCAGTCATTTTAAAGTTTTGCTACAGATTCTCAATTCGATTTACATCTGAACTTTGATTGGGTAATTTTAATGCATGAAAACGATCTAAACTATTGCTTTGTAGCTTTAGAGTTGCTGTCCTGGAGGAAGGTACATCTTCACTCCGGTCTCAAGTCTTTTACAGGCTCTAACAGGTTTTCTTCCAGGATTGTTTTGTATTTGGCTATATATAACTTCCAGTTAGCATTTGCCATCTTCCCTGTCCTTACTAAAGAAAACCTTTCCCATAGCATGATGCCGTCATGACCATGTTTCATGGTGGGAATGGTGTACTCAAGATGGTGCGCAATGTGCTTTTCACCTAAACAGTGTTTTGCATATTGGTCAATAAGTTCAATTCATGATCTCATCTGACCAGAACACCTTCTTCCGTATCTTTGTTGTACCCTCCACATGACTTTTTGCTTTGCACAAACAGGACTTCTTATAACTCTCTTGAAACATAGCTTTCATTTTGACATTCTTCCATAACAAGAAGGTGTTTAGAGTTTAGTTTCCCTGTCAACATATTTCTACCTGAACGGTGGACCTCAGAAGCTCCTCAAGAGTTACCATGGGCCTCCAAGCTGTTCTCTTACTAATGCTGTACTTGCCCATCCAGTCAGTTTAGGTGGACTGTCATGTCCTAATAGGTTTGCAGTTATGCCTTATTCTTGTCATTGTCATGTAAAGGATTGAAAGGTTTGAACTTTAATATTGTTTCAAACTTCCCCTCAACCTATATCCTCACTTATCTGCTTTGTTCCTTGGTCTTCACGATGCTGTTTGTTGACTAATGTTCTCTAACAAACCTCTGAGACCTTCACTGAACAGCTGTAGTTGTACAGAGAATAAATAGCACAAAGGTGGCTCCTGAAGCCAGTTTGTTGAACTACATTTTATTTGGGGTTATTTGGGATTTTATTTTATTTGAGATTTAGGATCAAATGGTGGTGAACACATTTCAGATTTTTATTAGTAAAAATCTGAAAGCTGTTGATCATTTTCCTTTCAATGGAAATCAAATGAATACTTTTGTTAGGCACTATAGTGGTGTTTACATAGGTTATTCTCTCTACTTTGAACCACGGATATATCTAAGATGTAGTCTGGTTTTGTTTTAACTTCCCTCGTGGTGAAGCGGACTTCTTTGTTACCAGGGACCCGGGTTTGATTCCCAATTGTATCAGGAAGGGCATCCGGTATTAAAACTGTGCAAATTCTGTGTGTAAGTTGTAAAGACTTGCTGTGGCGACCTCCTGTACAAGGGAGCAGCTGAAAATACTGTTTCTCCAGTCTGGTTTTATTTCAGGAAATTCTTTACAGGTTTCATACTAACACCTACCCACCCACACACACAGACACACACTTACACACACCAATACACACAAGAATCCTTGACTCATCTTCCTGATCCAACCTTGGGATTTATATTCTCCCTCCAGCAAAAGGAAGGACCATCTTCGCCTTTCATTTTCCAGTTCAGGGCGTTTCTTTTTTGCAGATAAATGCTCTCCAATCCACCCTGACAGTTGTCACATTGCATCACTTCCATTTTTGATACATAGCCTCTGATCCTGCCACTTGCAATAAGGAGCCGGCGCCAGGGATGCCCCTCCCTAGACAATGCTCTGACATGGGTGATTATTTTAAAGGTGCATCACTGATGCTGCCGAGTAGCAAAACCCTTGCTAGATGCCATGCCTACTGCAACATTTGAAGTACCGGCTTGTGGATTGGGTCAAAGAATGACAACAGCACATCACAGTGTGTAGCAATAACAAGCGAACCTGGTAAATAACACTACTAGCGATTTATGCTGCTCTCCACCTCTTCACAGCAGCGGCTGTTGGTTCAGTCCCTCGCTCAGTCTCTCAGCTGTGACTTCATGGGTCAGAGTTGGAGAAACAATCTGTATAAAGAAAGAGATTTTAGTGCTTCTTGCTGCCGGCAGGAACACAACGCCGTAGCATTAATCATACAGTGCCAGAGCACATCAGTAAACATGGGGTGTCAGGTCAAGGTAAAGATCAGATCCCACAGCATTTAACAGGACTCAATAGCATACAGGCTATCTATTGAAAAGTCAGCGTTATTCATGGCATGTCTCCCAGCCCTCTGCGCTTGCTGAAGAGACACGCCATTGTTCACTGAAGAGTGCGTTGAAATATTTCTCTGGCTACACAAAAAAACACTGGATCAGCAGCAATTAGTAGGGTAAGAAAGAGATAAAGAGGGGAAGAGAGGGAGGGCAGCACTTGAAAAAAGAATGAGGGGCAAAAATGTGGAATCAGCGAGAGGAAAAAGGGAATGCATGAAAGAGAGTCGGAAGAGATGGATGAATAAGTGGGGGAGGAGAGGTGATGAGTATAAGAAGGAGAGAAAAGTTGTAGTTTCCAGCCTGTACAGTTTGGTGTGTAGGAGGATGGAGCAGCCTGGAGCCCCTCTTGCTTTTACACAACCAAAGACTCCCTCATTGTCTTGGGTCTGAGTCTCCTGCATGTGTGTATGTGAGTTATTATCCCACTATTTCTCTTCTTTTTTTCTTCATTCCACCATAACCACACACTTACCCCCTTGCATCTACAGCACGTCTCCATATGGGACCAGACCCACTTATATTGGAGACTGATCAGTGTTGGGAAAAAACACTGTGACTGAAGCCCAACCTTCAATAAATAAATAAAATAGCTACATTGCAGTACCTCCAAATGTATTTAATAGATTTGTTTGTCCCTGTGGTAAATTTGTTTTCACTGTAATGACAGTGTTTTTCCCATTATCAGCCTGTTCTCTAATTGGTCTCATAATTGAGGTCAGGTATAATGTAACCTTTTGTCCCCTTCTTTGTTTCAGAAGACAGGAAGTTGTTTGTTGGGATGCTGAATAAACAGCAGACCGAGGAGGATGTTTATCGTCTCTTTGAGCCCTATGGAGTCATCGAGGAGTGCACAGTCTTAAGAGGTCCTGACGGAAACAGTAAAGGTAGGAGCCGGGATGCGGCTGTCAGCATTATTTAGGTCAATGACAATCAAATGTGTTCTTGTGCTTTTGTCTGTATATATGTGTGTGTGTCAGTGTGATTGTGTGGAAATCATGCACATTATAAATGGCTTATGAATCAGATACAGGTAAAGTAGCCTGTTCATTTAATTAGAGATTTTCAGTACACTGTTTGATGTGTGAGAAAGTTATCAGCGGTGAGGAAAGAAAACCCTCCTGCTTGACTTTAGCTGTTAGAAAAGTCATCAAGCTGTTACTTAAAAGTAAGTCCACCAACAGCCTACAGGATGGTGCTGTGGCTACCATATTTCACTGTGGGAATGCTGTGGTATGACGCAATGTTTTGCGTGTGGGACAAAAAGTTACATTTTGGTCTCATATGTGTCCTTTACAATGCTTGTGGCAAACTGCTTTTAAAGATAGCTTTTTTTTTTTTTACCTTTCTTTCTTAAAAGGAAAGATTGGTAGAGAACACAAGTAATCTGTCAACAGGTTCTTCCATCTGAGCTGGGGGTTGGATTGTGTGAGGAAGCCAGAGAACCCAAAGAGAACCCAAGAAGGCACAGGGAGAACATGCAAACTCCATGCAGAAAGACTCCAGTCCGGGATTCAAGGCCAGGACCTTTTTGCTGGGTGGCAATGGTGCTAACAACTGCTGCACCATGCAGAATCCATTCTCATACAATAAAAGTGTATTTTGGGCTTGCAAACCCTCATTACAAAGGGCAAACAGACAAGTGGTTTTTGATTGGGCAAGGTCATATGAAAGTTGTTGAGGAATTATATGTTTGAGGATTTTTGAGGAAGTCAAACTGGGCAGGCTCTGAAGAGGTTTTGCATCAAAGACAAACACTAATGTAAAAAAAAATTAAATGTGGTGAATAGGACAGTCAAAGGAAGCTGATCTGCAGTATTAAAATGCCACATTCCACAGTCATATTTGTCTTTGTTGTATATTTTATTATAATATAATTTAAATAAATCCTAAAAGCCAAAGCAATGTGTTTTTTTCCAAATTGTGCACCTACAAGAGTGGATATTTTATGATTAGTTGAATTGCAAAATTCCAGTTTCCTAAAATAGAACAGAAATATACGTTGTGGGAAATTTGGCTTTTAACATCTATGATGGCTAAACTTTAATAGTCCTTAACTCTGCTCAACGTCCATGGTAACAAGTAATTGAATGAGGGTTTTGATTTCAAAAGACAAGAAACATGTAAACCACGAAAGTCAGGTTTGGAAGAAAGACCACCACCCCTGAGGTAGAGCTACCCCACTGCATGTATTGAGAAGTAAAAGGCTAATTATAGCAGTACATGACCCCATTGTAGCAAAGACCTTGTACAGGTCATCAGGAGCTAAAGCTTTATCCTATCCACATCTCAGGGGGCAGCGGTTTGGCAGCTGAATGGACATCTTGATTGGTCGGTGTGCCTATTAACAGGAGCAGAATGGCAGGGTGCCTGGGTCAAGCAGGACAGATGATAAGGAGAATAAAGCACAGAAGATTAAATAGTAAAAAAAAACAAAGCACGAAAGATTGGGTGAGACAACGCAATAGAACTGATTCTGCTTCACTCCAAAAAACAGAATCACTTCTCATGTTTCTCTGTAATGGTGTAGGGGCTGTTGGTCATTTTAGTTTTTTTATATTCTTTTCAATTCAAAAGCCAGCATGCTTACAAATGCTCATCAGCGAAGATCATCTAAATAAAGACAGCTCCAAGAGCATTGCTAAAGTTGTTATCACGCATTATGATTCCTCTAGATTTAGTCAGTTTAGGACTTATAAGTGAAACATTTAGAATGATTTTAGTAATGGAATAAAAGCTGTGAAGTTGTCTTTTTACCCAAAAAGGTCATCTAACGTTACTTTAAACACATTACAGCAAAGAGCATCGCTTCTGTGATTTCAGACCTTTTGACAGTCTTTTTCTTCAAATATTCAAATATTGATCAAAACATGTTTTCTAATGTGTACCCCGCCTCTCGCCCATAGACTGCTGGAGATAGGCACCAGCTCCCCCGTGACCCACTATGGAATAAGCGGTAGAAAATGACTGACTGACTGACTGACTGTTTTCTAATGGTTTCCATATTTGATTTTAGCCTCTTTAGATATGGGTTAATATGAACAAAGAGGCATGTGGTGCTAAATAGCAAGCTTTTCTGCTTCATCAGTGGTATCTTTGGCCCGCAGCTTCTGCTTGGTTGTCTGCCTGCCTAATGCCCAGAGTGGGGGAAGCTTGCTGTACAATGAGAGCCTCTTAATGCTCAGTGATTTCTGTAGTGTCAGATATAATTCTACATCTTTATTAATGTTACCCTAAATATCCACATATGTACATATGTGTGTGATTCGTATCTGCTCTTTCTTCCAGGTTGCGCCTTCGTCAAGTTCTCCACACACACCGAGGCTCAGTCTGCAATTGGCGCCCTGCACGGCAGCCAGACCATGCCGGTGAGTTCAGCTCTCACAGAGATGCAGTGTTGTTTTCAAGCACACACACACACACACACACACACACACACACACACACACACACACACACACACACATGCAAATAATTGCTTATGTCAGTTACAGTGCAGATCAGAAGTTTGCAGACACTTACCCAAGGCAGGAATGCTTTTAATTTTGAGATTTTGGTGATTTATTTTAACAACTGTAGTCTAATGGTGCAAAATACACTGGCAATGATGTTTGCAAACAAGAATTGCACAGATTTGAAGTTACTGTGAATTTTCTCTGATCTACACAGTCAAAATAAAACATACAGACTCAAACATCTACAAACAGCCCCACTAATACTAAGACAAACTCTTTGACTTTTTAAGAGGGTTAAGAAGCAGTCATCCACAAAGCAGGGAAAAGAAACCCCTGAAAATAGAGCCAAGGGGTAGCAGATATAGAGAGAAAAGAACGGGGCCTAAAACTGAGCCCTGCCCTGCCGGACCCCATGCTGAAAAGAAGCAGCAGATAATACAAAATCACAGAGTTTGACAGAGATTCACTATGCCAAATAAGATTTGAACCACTGCAATGCAGTCGTCCTGACACCCACACACTGCCCTAAATGAAAAATTAAAATTTTGAGATCCATTGTGTCGAAGGCAACAGTTAAATCTAAAGGCACAATGATAACACAGTCACCTGAGTCAGTCACTAGAAACACATCATTAAAAATCTTAAAAGGGCAGATTTGGTACTGTGTAAAGCTTTAATGCCAGATTTATAAAAACAATATAAAAAATATCAGGTTATTCTAAAATGAGCATTAATTGCTTGTAAACTACATTTTTAAGAATTCTTGAGATAACGTTTGGTGGTAGGCCTGCAATTTGTAAGAATATCAGGATCAAGAGCAGGTTTCTTAAGTAGAGGCTAAATTACTGCCCATTTAAAATTTACAGGTACAGCACCAGAGGACAAACTACTGTTTATAATAAAATTTACAAAAGGTGCTAGTGAGAAAACCCTACTTTAAAATAATTGAGGAGGGAGAGCATCATACAACCTGAGGGCTTCAGATGAGCAACAATCTCAAGCAAAGAAAGCAAAGAAACTGTCTCAAACTTGTCAGCAGTGCAGAGGACAGGGATAGACGGGTTGTGAGCAGAATGGGAAATATGAGCTCTCAGAGATGTTACTTTATCAATAAAAAAGTGCAGAAAATGTTCACACATTTCCTGGGAGGACCTGACACAGAAAGTTTGTGGAGCATGATGCATCATCCGAACAGTTTTAAATAAAACCTAAGGTCTTACAACAATTTGACTGAACAATTGCAGAAAAGTGTTCTCTCTTAGCCTCTTTAACAGTTTTCTGATAAGAACTCCAGTGGTATTTTTGTATTTGATATGACACCTCCTGCGCCTGCCACACAAACCATCCAACGGTACAAGTGCCGTCAACTCGGTGTGTGTAGTGCTTCTGGGCACAGCATCACCCAAACAAAGCTGTTTTGCACAGCATAACTCTGCACAATAACAACGGTGTGGAACTGTTGCTAACATTTTGAAACACAGAGAAGTAAGTGTCAATGAACCTACATCTTTTTAATTGCAAGCCTAGAGAAAGCAACACTGTTTCTGTCAATGCTTCTAGTATGGATTGCTAGTAACTGTATGACGTTGGGTTTTGGGCCCAATGCAGAATGCACCAGGATGGAGAAGCCTGTCCTTCAAGTCATAATGGAAGTTTGCCCCTTTCAAAGAAATTTAAAGTTAAAAAAATTACAAAACCGATGTTGCATCATTATTTTACCATACAGTGTTTTAGTAATATTATAATATAGGATTAACTACCTTTTATGCTGAAAATGACTGTGATTCTTAAAGCATTACATGTTTTGGTAGGAGTGTGGAGGGAATTGTTTGAATTTTCATTATTTTCAATGGGAAGACATGTTTCCAAATATACATTTTTAAGATAAAAACGGCCTGTTGGAACAAATTCATCATTATGCAAAGGTTCCACTGTATTAGTGTGGATGTATGTACATATTTTAGTCAAAATTTAGAGTTTTGAAATTTTATTTTTGGATTACAGAAAATCCACAATAAATATGAATTTAATTGTAACTGTTAGAAAAAAGAACATCTAAAATACATTATTAAATGTCTAACATTAATATGGCATTCACACCCATGATGAGTGAATATAAGCTTCTTGATTCACCTCTAACTTTGCAGTATAAACTCCTAAACTCATACATATTCCCGCTTTGAAAACAGATATATGCAGAAATCCTTTCTTCTGTTTCTTTAATTAACAAGGTACTTTAAAAACCTACATCCAGATAAAACTGTTAAATGTCAGAATTGAATTATGACTGAGTCTTCACTCAACAGTTCTGCTTGCATAATCTGTGAATAGAAATCCAGTGTGAGATTACATTTGCTCGTTATGTAAGCACATAACGTCCTCTACATTCTCTCTGCATTTGATATATTGTGAGCAAATAAACAAAAAAAGCTCCTGCTCTCATTTATATGTGGCTCGTGTTTAGTCATGGTCCATGTATACCTGATTGTGTGTAAACAAAAATTGCTAGCTTAGCGCCCAGAACGTAAAAGAAGTTACTCACTGTGACTTTTAGGAGGACATGGAATCACATCTTGTATTATACAATGGGTTGAAGTACAGTATGCTCTACTTTTATCCTGGTCTTCCTTTCCTTAGCTTCTCAGACAGGCAAGGAGTCTGAACTCTTTTGACCCTGTGTCACAGGTGTTGTGTTTCACTGTGTGATTTCATTATTAATGGTTGCAGCGTGTTGTGAACAGAGAAAGTGCATTGGGGGGGTCACTAGAAGCCAGCTGTGCCATCTTGATGCAACTTCTGAGTCAATCTAAGTGCAAATGACTACTGGTCATAAGGAATGTCACAGAATGTCCATTTTCCATAGATACCCTCCTTCTGTGTCGTGCTTTCTGCCTATCTGTGCTAGCTCTCTGCCCTCGCTCGTCTTTCTTTGGCAGCCTCTTGGGATATTAAGGAATAGACTTGTTTACTCCACCTTTCACCACATTGGCTGCTGAATTATTCATCTAACTATAAGCAGAGTGCTGAAGGGAGGGGAGGGGATGAGGAAGAGTCGGGAGAGCGAGAGAAAGAGAGGCAGAGGGAGAATGAGTGAATGGACAGGATTTATACCTCCTGCTCCTGGTAAATTGATTATAGAAATCTGATCAGCATCTCATATCCTGTGGACGGGGGAGGAGAGGGCACAGTTGACTGCCTCACTGAGATTAGCAGACCACTGGTGGACTATTGTGCATCAGCAGGACAGTGCTATTCACAGCAAAATGTCCATAATTGTAGCAAAGATCATGAGAAAAGCCAGGAACCACACATCCTGTGTGTTTGGGACTGCTGAGTCACACCTGATTTTTTTTTTTATTAATCTTAACTTTAGAAAGCTCTAGATGCCACATAAAGAAGTAAAGATCTACAGATTGTCTGACCTTTTACGCAACAATTTTCTCAATCTTGAATATAAATGACTAATAAAACAATTTTACTTAACTAAATGTGAGCCAGCAGCTAGGTGTTTATGTGTGTACACTCTGCATTTGCTGCCACTTCAAGGCTATGGCTGATAGCCAGAGTCAAACAGATGAGAATAAATAATGCCCAGCCAATAGCAGCTGTGGCCAAGGTGTAAAAGTGCATCACATGCTAACACCGCAACCAGACATGGCATGTTTATAGATCGCCTGCCAGTCCTGAAAAGCATGAACATAGGCTTCTTAGAGTTTATGAGTGTGCATAAATACATATGAATGTGTATGTGGATCTCTGTGCAAACAGAAGTGCTGCCACTACCTCACCAGGGTCAAAGACTCTCTGACTGATCTTATTTTCCAGCTCTAAGGACTTGAGCAGAATACATTTGTGCTATTCATTTAAAAGGGACGTGGGTGTTATATGTATTCTATATGTGCATTTGTTGGTGAAAAACTGCTTCAAATGTGTGTGCATGAGGTGCCTTGCATTCTTACCCTTTGAACCTTTCACATTTTGTCATGTCGACACAAACTTTAATGTATTTTACTTGCAATTTTGTGATATAAACAGTACAAAGTTACAGAAGCATAGAACTGCCAACCAGGCAAAAGAAAGATAGAGCTATATCACGTTATAACGAGAAAACCTTCTTGTTTTAACAATATACTTTTCATGTTTGTACAGTGTTATTACAATAAACCTTTCACATTTGAACAATATAATATCACGTTATTACAATATACATTAATCACTT
Source organism: Girardinichthys multiradiatus (assembly GCF_021462225.1). Classification (NCBI taxonomy): domain Eukaryota; kingdom Metazoa; phylum Chordata; class Actinopteri; order Cyprinodontiformes; family Goodeidae; genus Girardinichthys; species Girardinichthys multiradiatus. The sequence continues at coordinate 32,243,464 of NC_061802.1, forward strand.
TATAACAAAACCTTTCACATTCTATGAGCGTGATAATTTATTGTGCAGACGTCAAAAAGATATTGTTAGAACAATTAGTTTTCTTGTTAAAATGTAAAACATTTCATTTTTAGAAACCATCAATCGATACATCTATTCAAAACCCCTCAGTTTGTCATTGGAGTCAAGATGCCACATTAATTTGGGGTACTCTTTGGCCAGTTTTGTCTATTCTCTACCCTGTATGGGTCCAGATAAATCTGTGAATGTCTCAGAGTACCCGCCTGAATGCAGTTTAGGTGCTGTAGTTTGTATCCCTGGAGCTTCCCGTGCCCATCCAGTTGATCAATGAAAAATCGGGTCAGACTCATTCTTTCTCCTGTATAGGTTTTAAATATCTTGTCAGTGTCTGCATGATTGTTACAACATTATCCAAACATTTCAACAATGGCTTGAGAGCTATACTTCTCTATGTCTCAATCCAAGCATGAATAAGGACACGATCATGTCTGGTAAACGAGACGTTTTCTCAATCATCTGCACCGTCATCAACTTCATTATGTTATAAAGTAAACATATATTATATTGTAACAATAAAAGTCATGTTTTAATGTGAAAACTTTATTGTTCAAACTATGGAATTTTCATTGCATAAGGTGATAAGTTTTTTATGACATGTTAAATATGTATATTGTGATAACCTGACAGTATATTAAACAAACATGAAAACTATATTGTTAGAACAATAAAGTTTTTATGTTATAATGTGATATACAGGGGTGGACAATGAAACTGAAACACCTGTAATTTTAGTGTGGGAGGTTTCATGGCTAAATTGGACCAGCCTGGTAGCCAGTCTTCATTGATTGCACATTGCACCAGTAAGAGCAGAGTATGAAGGTTCAATTAGCAGGGTAAGAGCACAGTTTTGCTAAAAAATATTGAAATGCACACAACATTATGGGTGACATACCAGAGATCAAAAGAGGACAAATTGTTGGTGCACGTCTTGCTGGCGCATCTGTGACCAAGACAGTAAGTCTTTGTGATGTATCAAGAGCCACGGTATCCAGGGTAATGTCAGCATACCACCAAGAAGGACGAACCACATCCAACAGGATTAACTGTGGACGCAAGAGGAAGCTGTCTGAAAGGGATGTTCGGGTGCTAACACGGATTGTATCCAAAAAACATAAAACCACGCTTGCCCAAATCATGGCAGAATTAAATGTGCACCTGAACTCTCCTGTTTCCACGAGAACTGTCCGTCGGGAGCTCCACAGGGTCAATATACACGGCCGGGCTGCTATAGCCAAACCTTTGGTCACTCATGCCAATGCCAAACGTCGGTTTCAATGGTGCAAGGAGCGCAAATCTTGGGCTGTGGACAATGTGAAACATGTATTGTTCTCTGATGAGTCCACCTTTACTGTTTTCCCCACATCCGGGAGAGTTACGGTGTGGAAAAGCCCCAAAGAAGCGTACCACCCAGACTGTTGCATGCCCAGAGTGAAGCATGGGGTGGATCAGTGATGGTTTGGGCTGCCATATCATGGCATTCCCTTGGCCCAATACTTGTGCTTGACGGGCGCGTCACTGCCAAGGACTACCAAGCCATTCTTGAGGACCATGTGCATCCAATGGTTCAAACATTGTATCCTGAAGGCGGTGCCGTGTATCAGGATGACAATGCACCAATACACACAGCAAGACAGGTGAAAGATTGGTTTGATGAACATGAAAGTGAAGTTGAACATCTCCCATGGCCTGCACAGTCACCAGATCTAAATATTATTGAGCCACTTTGGGGTGTTTTGGAGGAGCGAGTCAGGAAACGTTTTCCTCCACCAGTATCACGTAGTGACCTGGCCACTATCCTGCAAGAAGAATGGCTTAAAATCCCTCTGACCACTGTGCAGGACTTGTATATGTCATTCCCAAGACGAATTGATGCTGTATTGGCCGCAAAAGGAGGCCCTACACCATACTAATAAATTATTGTGGTCTAAAACCAGGTGTTTCTGTTTTATGGTCCAACCCCTGTAGAGTAGCTCTGTTTTTCTTTGGCCTGGGTGGCAGCTCTACGCTTCTTTACAAAGCAGTATATAATTGTGAAGTAAAAGATAATAATCTATGCTTTTATTTTATTTTTCTAAATAAAACTGAAAAGTGTAGAGTGCATTTGTGTTCAATCTCGCCGAATCATTTTTTTGCAGAATCAATGCAGGTAGAGCCACTAGAATTTCTACCAACTTTGCACAACTAGAGAGAAGATATCGTGTTATTTGTTATTTGCAAAATACTGTATTTCAGGATCAGTCAGACTGCAGTAATAGCGTATGCCACAGATTCTCTATTTAATTTAGGTCTAAACTTTGACTGGGTCATTTTAACAATTGAATATTATTTGATTGAAAACCATTCCATTGTAGCTCTGGCTATTTGTTTAGGCGTGTTGTCCTGCTAGTCTATTTCAGCTTCTAATCTAACAATCTTCCAGGACTGCTATATATTTAGCTCCACCTATCTTCACATCAACCCGGTCCAGCTTTCCTATCCCTACTGAAACACCTCCATACACAACGCTGCCACCACCATAGTTCCCCATGGTTGCTTGCTAATGTTTTCTAAAAACAAAACTCTGAGGGTTTCACAAAACAGCTGAATCTATTTTGAGATTCAATCACAAACAAGTAAGATTTACCAATCTGTTGACTTCTGATGGCAATTGGTTGGCTAGATTTTGTTTCAGAGTATCAAAGTGGATAGATCTAAATACTTTTTAGAGATGAATGCGTAAAAAATATCCAAACCACGCACCATTTTACAATTATACACACCTCTGTGTTGGTAGAAATAAGTAGAAGTCTGTGGTTTAAGCTGACAAAATGTGAAAAATCTCAAGGGAAGTGGATACGTTTTCAAGGTGCTGTGTGAAGAAAGTGCTTCAATTGAATGAAGACTTACATTTATCATTTGATACCTAGCAAAACAAAACAGATAGTTATTTTAGCAATAAAATTTAGGAGTCAGACTGCATCAGAAGGGTTAGTGTAAGGCCTTCACTGGATCTCCATCCCTTCTGAGTTCTTCATATTACTGCTGGAAACGTCTTCAAATTCCAAACCATTCCCTGGCCACCTTCAGCTGCTGTATGCACACACACACACACACACACACACACACACACACACACATTTTGAGTTGCTCAATTAAACATTTACGTCCAGAGCTGTCGAGTAATTTGCTGAGATTCAGCAGAACCTTGTAAGACGTAGGTCTCAGGGTAGACTTACACTTACACAGAAACAGGGGGGGGGGGGGGGGGGGGGTGGTATGGGTCAAGTCCGCAGAGCCGCATCATATTAGTTCAAGTCTGTTATAGCTGATATAGGTAGGGGTGAGAAAGAAATACTTGTAGGATGATGGAAGGATGATCTAACAATGATGGAAAGCAAATAAGGTGAAGCTAGTTTAGCAGTTAAAGCTGGGTGATAGAGGCTAACGGAAGGTTAACATGTAAATAGGATTCCCTTGAATCTTCATTTAAAATATTTTAAAATTTGTTGTTTTAATATCAAGTTTAGTACTTAAATGTTTTGAATGAATATATGGCCCAATTAACAAAGCCAAAATCAAACTGTGCTGTCAGCATAATTCTAATGGATTATACATCGTTTTGTTTCCAGTTGTTAACAACTTCCTCAATTGAAATTTTAAAGTTAGCCTTTAACATGTCTGTCGGTAGTATTTCTAAGCTTTGCCATTTGACGTGCAAATTAATACCCCAAGACCTCACATTTTTCTGTTGATTGAGTTGCAAAGTGCAAAGAGAATTTGTATTTATGGCTTCTGTGTCCTCAACTTTTATTTTTCACCTCTTGTGCAGATGTGATAAAATTCTTCACATAAATTCATATTTTATTGTTGTGGCATGATCTCACACTGAAATGTTTAGAAAATGTTTTGAGTAGGCTGCACTTACTCAGAAAGAAAAAAAATCAATGTTAGGAAATTATTGTTTTTTACTAAACGCTTAACTTTTTTTAGTTGATTTGAGATCACAGAAATCTTAGATAACCATCCTGAACTTTCTGTATCCCAAACAGGGGCAGATCTAATGGGGTCAAGGGGGGTGTAGAGCCTTGCCCCCACAGCTGTCCCCCTACTTTTATGTCCATAAAATTCTTGTGATTACTAATCGCTTATTTGTCCACAAACCTCTTACAGCCTTCAAATTAAACATTAATTTACTAAATATATATAATTGTAGTTATATATATATATATATATATATATATATATATATATATATATATATAGTTATAATCTAAGATCCCTAAAAAAGTAATTACAGCCCTGCATCAAACACCGTCTGCCTACTGCTCCATGCATGTGTCTAAGGCACATCAACGAGGCAGTCTGTCTACAGCCCAGCAGAGTGGGGCAATACTGAGCTGTCCAAATTTCTGCAGTTAAAGTCAGTTTGTCCAGGTGATGTTTTAACACACAACAGTAAAGGCAACTTAGGTTTGCAATGAAGATCTGCTGAAGCGAAGTTCATGGTGTAATACGTTTATTAATTGTTTGACGACAGTGACTCACTCGTGTGTGATTTGTAAGAGCGTTAACATATTTCCCTTGTTAGTTTAGCTTACAATAACCACGATAAGAGTTAATGAAAAGTTTAGCTATGAAAAAAATTGGGTTTGCTTTTTTATGGGCTCCAGTTTCTTGGACAGCTCTATATGACCAAAATCACAGCAATGAGGCACAACTAAACCACGTTACATCCATTTGGTCAGATCGGGAAAAGAATAAATTAGCTGGCATGTGAATAGGATTTATAAATTTGTTATAGACTTTTTGTGGTTTTCCAAATCTTGATGCTTGCACATTGAGTTACAACAACATGTAATTTCCCTTTGGGAATAATAAAATATTATTGAATTGAATTGAATTGGTGAGGGATGGAAAGAAAGAAGTGACTGTGAGATTTGAGGAATGAAGAATGATAGAGACACCAGGAGGGTCACAGGTCATGGAGGCTACTTAAAGTGCAACAGGTAAGGAAATGATTGATGATGATGAAAATGTTAGCATACGTGGTGATGATGAAAAGATTTCAGAGTCAGAGAGAGAGAAAGAAGACATTGCAGAGGAAACAGATGAAGGAGAGAAGAAAGGCACGGAGTCAAGGAATCCAGCCTATCCAGCTGGACCACCTGGTATGAATTTAGTCTCGGTATAAATTCCAGTGCAAAGATATTAGATGTTTCAATGAATAACATCTGCTCAAGTCTATGGGTGTGTTATAAAGTTAGACAGTCCCGGCTTTATAGATGTAGTCGATTTATGGTATAATAAAAGCGAATCCTAAAATACTATATGAGAAGACAAATGTGATGTTCTATTGGGAAATTGGGGTTTTGCTGTTAATACACAGCAGGGGTCTCAATAATTGTGCCACTGCTAATTTTATTTAAAAAGATAATAATAATACTTTTCCCCACACTTGCTAAAGGTACTCAAATTGATAGCTGGATTTTTCTTGTTTTTTCATTGTGACAATATACTGCTCTAGTTAAAGATTAATTAAATTTAGGTTTTTTTACACATCTTTCGAATGGCTTCCATTATGTGAAGAGTTTACTGTATGAGTTAGAGCTGAGCTATTACCATTGTTAGAAGATTATGGCAAAGAAATAGAATAAAATGAAAATAATAATGCGGAAATAAAGCATTCTAAAATAAGAGAAGAATTTTCAAATGTGTCTACACCTCCTGCCTTTTAAATGATCCACTATGTTATGGAATTTGAAATACACAGGCATGTTTATTTATTAGTTGTGGTTTGTTGTCAACATGATAGCATTTCAGGGAAATTACCTCACAGCTGTTTGACATGCTGATGGAAACACTAAAGTTCGGGTGCCTTGATACCTCAACTCATCAAAAACCTAAGGAGTCTGTGATGGAAAGAGTTTAAATGCAGGATAAGTCACAGGACTGATTAGAAAAATAGTTTTTTTTATTTTAGCCCAAATAGTTATATCTGCAAAAAAATAATACTGAACTCATAAAGGGGGACCAAAGAAACAAATGTGAACTTAAGAAACCAAATGGCTGCACTAACAAAGCATAACCAACCTAACAAAGAAATGACACACAAGTGTATATATAATGGATGATCAGGCCATTACAACAGAATAGGGGTAACTAAACCATACAAGCACTAACTTCAAGAAAACAACACAGTACAGTCAAGTTTGTTGTTAAACTAAACAGCAAGGGAAAAAAATCTAAATTATGAAACTTTATAAACAAATCTTTAATTAAATACAAAAAGCTACTTGAACTAAAGAGCATACAAATCTCTCCTCTCCAGCACAAGCTGGTGGTGTGGTGCAATTTTCCCCTCCATGTATTTAGGTGCCCTAAGCCCTGGCTACCACCTTTTGTCGAATTTACTGGAGTGTGTCGATGGGTCATTAATTTGAATAAGAATCGATAAAGATCAGACAGAACATACATACATACATACATACATACATACATACATACATACATACATACATACATAAAATGCACTTTACTGTACATTTAATCCAATCTAGTTTATTTCTATAGCTCCAGTTTATAACAAGTGTCAGCTCAAAACAATCTGGTCCAGTTCAGATCAATCCAGCTCTTTAGAATCTAATCACATAGTAAAAATCAGATGCAATTACATACAGTCCATTTCCGTCTTCATGACGATATAACGTATTTAAATTCATTTCAACATGTAATGATAATAAAATGTTATGTAACAAAATTAGACTTACTGCATCTAGTCCATAACGTTGCAGCAATAACTAACATAAAAAATCACAGAAGCACTGTGGCAGGGTACTTTTGTGGGAAAAAAAACTAAAAGAGTTTTACATGGTCAGTGATAGAGATTGTTCCATGAGTTGCTTTGTCCAGGAAAGAGCCACAGCTAAACACTGAAGCACCTGACTAACATTACTTTCTATAGAAACAAAAACAAGGAGAACCCAAGCCAACCCAAAAAATTGTACTAACTCAGCCTCCTATCTATTTCTTTGCAAACTTCTTGCATGCATGTGTTTAAAAGTAATGAATTATATATACAAAAGTGAAGCTTAATCTTCCTCACCCTCATAAAGTTGTGAAGCTTGGAAACGCACCAAAAAATGAGTGGTTGGCAATTAGATGATTGCTAAAGAGGCAGTCTTTCCTTTTTTTGTTCACAAAGTCTCTGTAGCGCCCACCCCTACCACCCCCCCACCCCCCACCGTTTAACTCCCCTTCCTTCAGTGGCTCTCAAGGCAGCTGGGAGCTGCCCAGCAGGGGGATTCTGCTCACACTTGGCAGCTTAAAAATTTAATGAGACTTTTACTTCACACTTCATCCTTCTCTCTTTATAGCGATGGAGATTCTGCACGCTGATACCCTGACAGGCTTAAATGGGAAAACCTCGGAGATAAATAAATGTGGCAATGGATGCTTGGCCAACAAACCCCGAGATTCAGGTGTCCTGAGGAGAACCAGTGGGAGGCGCAGCTTCCGTGTCCTGAGCTCATAATGGAAAAGATTTGCATGAAATGCAACATACAGGAAAAACTATGAAATGAAGTGACACGTTGCTCTTATATAATCAGATGTGTCAGTTGACAAGACACTTTGTTTTTATAATTCAGGGAGGCACATCCTTGTCTTGCTGTTTTTACAGAATAGACTGCAGAGATTCCAGCTTAATCTGTTTGGATTATGTATCTCAGTCTTCTCTTAGAAAGTCACACCATTAACATGCAGCTCACATTAACAAGGGAGTGATAGCAATTTTAGCTGTGATAATTCAGGATTTTTGAAGTGTGATTCTGCTAAAAGGTTAAAAGCAGGTAATAGCTTACCTGCTGTAGATAAATCTCTTGGTGTATTCATTTACTTGGGGCCAAGACCAAAGCAGACTTCTACCATCTTAATATGGCACCAGTTTCTGAATGATAATAGTGACAGTAAATGCTATTTTATGTTCCTTCAAACCACTGTAACTTTTGCATTGGATCTGTATTTACACAGAAGTCAAGGATTATTTTCTATTCCTGTCTGAAAAATGTACTGAGGGTGGAACATGTAATTCACTTCTAGTCATAGTAACTGTATGGCATAAATGTAATGCTATTTAAAAGTATCCAGTTCAATTCGATTTATTTATAGAACTCTGATTCATAACAAATTTAATCTGTAGACACTGTACAAGGTAGACAATTTCAATTCATATTCAGTTACACACAGTCCAGTTTGGTTCAAATTTACACTACTGGTCAAACGTCTTAGAACACCTTTCTCATTTAATGGTTTTCTTTATGTTCATGGCTATTTACATTGTACGTAGATTCTCACTGAATGCATCAAAACAGTGAACAAATACATATGCAATTATGTAGCAAACCAAAATCTTTAAATATGTTATATTTTAGAATATTTAAAGCAGCCACACTTTGCTGTAATGACTGAAATGTTAACCTTTGGCCGTTTTTCAATGAACGTCTGGGAAGTTCTTTCAAGACTTTTTGGAAAACCATTTCAGGTGACCACTTCATGAAGCTCAGGGAGAGAATGCCAAGAGAGCAAAGCAGTCATCAAAGTAAAGGGTGGCTATTTCGTAATAATGTAAAATATAAAAATATTTAGAGTTATTTCACACTTTTTGTATACCACATAATTCCATGTGTGTTCATTCACAGGTTTGTTGTCTCTGGTGAGAATCTACAGTTTAAATAGTCATGAAAATAAAGAGACCCATTAAGTGAGAAAGGCGTTCTAAAACTTTGGATCAGTAGTGTAGTTTCTATCAATCCACTTTATTACAGTACAATCATATAGCAATTACTCACAGTGGATGCTGGCTCAACACAGGTATAACCTAAAATTGCACAAACTTAACACTGAAGTAACTCATTATGCTGGTAATATAATGCATTCTAATTTAGAAAAGTCTTCTGAGCTAAATCATTTTGTTTGAATATTGCATTAATATGTCTAAAAAAAGTGACATACCATTCCATTCAGTAAATTGTTCCACTTACTAGATAATCAGTCATTTAGTCAGAGAGCCAACTAACCAACTGACCAAACACCTGCAGTCTTTCAAGCCTGTGATTCAGCAGAGCAAGCCCAGGGCAATGGGATAGAAGAAATATTGAGCAAAGCGGGGAGAAAGGGAAAAGAAGAGCATAAAATCTATAAGCTACAGTCAAAAGGTCCAGTGCCTGTCTTTGGGTATATTTTGCTGTCTCTGGATGTCTTTATTAACTAGAGACCTTAGTGAGGGAGAAAAGGCAAAGACAGGAAGATGAGAAACGTAGTTAATGTTGTGATAATACTACCTGCCATTAAGGGTACCATTTTGGAATGCATGTTTGTAGTCCATCATTGCTCATGCTATATTCTTCATCCAGTCTCAAATGCCCCCAGTTTAGTTCCAGTACATCAACAGCCAACCGCTGTTATTGACAGTCTCGCGTCAATTTCATGGGGCTTCTTATCACGCTTGACACACAACCTTTCTAAACTGTCAGAACAGAGTAATATTATGGCCTTTTATGTGGATCAATTGGCCGGTTTGGGTGCAGAGTGCAGGAAGAAGGCGGAGCAAATGAAAGGTCAACGGTACTTCTCAATCATTTGAAGATTAATAATGAAGGATGAAAATTGCTAATGAATGCATAGCTGGAGCCACAGGCAGGAAGAGAAGGAGGAATAAAAACATCACATAATCTAAGAGTTCCCTTGAAACAAAACACTTCATTTGAAAATTAGATTCAACTGCGTCAATAGGAACAACTGACCATTATAGCACACATTCCAGATTCTGGTGCATTAGCGATAATTTCATTTCACTTGTTAGCATACAGTTCCAGTTAAATGTTTGCACAGAGTTTCCATGGGCTAGAATATCATGTTATTATAAGCCGGTAAGGATGGATTTGAACAGGGGGATCCTGCAGTTTCCAGTTTATGGAAGGTTTGAGTTGGTAGTTCCTGAAACATCCACACCAATTGCTTCTTCTTAGGGGAACAGTTTGGTGAAAACTGGACACGAGTTTTCCAGCAGGACAATGACTTCAAACACATCAAAATTGGATTTGGAATGAATAAATAGACCTAACATTAGGCTTCAATAATGTCCCTAATCTCAACTCTACTGGAAATGTTTGAAGCTCTGTATGTTTAAAACCATGGGTCTTTTCTTTTTGAAATTTTTGTTGCCCTAATGTTTTAAATGATAAAACAAATTTTAACATCAGACCAAGATATCCCAAATAATTGCAAATGTGGTTTTCAAATTATGCTTTAAAGTATTTTGGAAAAAATGTTTTCAAAACCAAAGCGTTCACCTCATGACACCCCTGGCAGCAACAAGTGCCATCAAGCTTTTGCAATTGTAGTTGCAATTAATCAAACCTCAGTGCAGGAACGCTGGCCCACTCTTCTATGCAGAGCTGTTTTAATTAAGCCACACTGGAGTGTTTTTGTGCATGAATGGCATGTTGAAGGTCATGTAACAGCATCTCACTTACAATCAGTCATTTTCTACCGCTTATTCCATAGTGGGTTGTGGGGAAGCTGGTGCCTATCTCCAGCAGTCTATGGGCGAGAGGCGTGGTACACCCTGGACAGGTCGCCAGTCTATCGCAGGGCAACACACAAACAACCAAGCACACACTCATTCACACAATTTAGAGTGACCAATTAACATGCATGGACAGTCTTTGGACTGCGGGAGGAAGCCGGAGTACCCGGTGAGAACCCGCGCATGCACAGGGAGAACATGCAAACTCCATCCTGGCCGAGAATTGAACCCAGGACCTTCTTGCTGCAAGGCAACAGTGCTACCAACTGCTCCACCGTGCACTTGCATTTATGTCTAAATGCAAGTGAGATAGGCCACAGGCAGGAAGAGTTTTGTCACATTATTCTGGGTTATTTCGTGACCTCCTGGAACGCTCTTTGAGTAATTTAGTTTGACCGACAACTATTGGAAAGAGTCCCCCCTGCTCCATGTCTTCTTCAATTGTGGATAACGGCTGGAGTCACAAAGCTGTAAAAATGGCCTTGTAACCCTATCCAGACTGATAAAGATCATTGACTTTGATTTTCATCTGTTCTTGAATACTTTTAGATCAGGGAGTGATGTGTTGCTTTTTGAGCTTTTTTACCCTACTTCATGTTGTGAGAAAGTTGTTATTTAAGTAATTGTTTGACTCTACAGGTCTGGCAGTTTCCATATCTGGGTGTTGGTTATGGTACTGAACCAAAAATATGTTTAAAAAAGTAAAGATTGCTACAAAAACTGTGTGGTTGCTCTGCAACTTGCTTAAAGTCATGTTACCAAATATTAAATACTTAAACCATGTATTTGAGTATACATCTATTCTGTATAATTTTGACCACAGAGAAAATCACCAACAAAATTCAATCTTGTGTAATCTGACATTTATTTTAAAATTTCTAAAAGCTGTATGTTGTATGACTATTTAATCTTGAAAAAACACTAGTTCAGTTGCATCATTAAAGGCCCAAAATTAAATGACATTGATCCCTGTAGATCTAACGGTGGGCAACGATTTTGTGTAAGAGGAATAGAAAGTGGAGTTTTGTGTTAAAGAGAGTGCACCTGTTTTACTTCAACTCTCTTTATGATGGAAAGAAGTGAGGCACCCCATCTTCTAATCTGCCTACAGAGCTGTTCATTCAATAAGTATTATATTCCCCCCTCATATCTGATAGTTCCATGCTCTTGTGCGTCAGATAAAACAAAAAAACAGTAGAAATTAAAATAAGCAATGATTCAATTCAATTCAGTTTATTTATATAGCGCCAATTCACAACACATGTCATCTCAAGGCACTTCACAACAGTCAGGTACATACATTCCAATTAATCCTAACCATTGAACAGTGCAGTCAGATTCAGTTATTTATTCAAATTGGATAAAAAGTTTTTCTGTCTAAGGAAACCCAGCAGATTGCATCGAGTCAGAGACTTATAGCATTCCCTCCTCCCAGATGAGCATGTAGAGACAGTGGACAGTCAATGGCGTTGACTTTGCAGCAATCCCTCATACTGAGCATGCATGTAGCGACAGTGGAGAGGAAAAACTCCCTTTTAACAGGAAGAAACGTCCCGCAGAACCAGGCTCAGTGTGACCGGCCATCTGCCACGACCTACTGGGGGTTTGGGAGAACAGAGCAGAGACACAAAGAGAAAAAAGATGCACTGATCCAGGAGTGGGAAGAAAAAGTAAATGTTAATGGATGTAGCTCCTTTAGTCGTTTCACCTAGAAAGAAAGAACAGATAAACTCTGAGCCAGTTTTCAAGGCTAGAGTCTGAAAGAAAGCACACATAAAGTTAGCCACAGTAAAAGCTCAGTCAATTGCCATGTCTAGGAGAGAGAAAGGGTTAAACGCTGAGAGACAGGGGCATGTGGATCATCGGTAGAGGGTGAGCATTAAGTTGTTGCCTGCAGAAGCTTGGACGATGCCCCTCTCCAGAAAGGTGTCACAGGTAGACACAGAGTCAGGCCAGGTGTAGCTTCTAGGAAGAGAAAAAAAGAGAGAACATAAAGTTAAAAGCTAAAATAACAGCAAATAATGCAAAATTGGAGAGTAGTGTGAGAATGTAGCGAAGAGGGTGAAAGTGATCATTATGTCCTCCAGCAGCCTAAGCCTAAAGCAGCATAACTACAGAGATAGCTCAGGATAACCTAAGCCACTCTAACTATAAGCTTTATCAAAAAGGAAAGTTTTAAGCCTAGCCTTAAAAGTAGACAGTTTGTTCATCTAGAGCCCACTGATGGCCATTGTTATACTAAAAACCACAACGATTGGGATACCTCTCTCTGTCAGATTGACCATAACCACTGGAAAAGAGAAGGGGTCATACAGGTAGCAGAAATGGAGGGTGTGTTTGCACCTCAACCATAACTGAGCCGGATTAGGCTAAACCTGACTCCCCCTTGCTCCATCCAACAGGGAGGGAAGAAGACGGAAGTAAAAATAAGGAAGATAACTCAGGATAACCTAAGCCACTCTAACTATAAGCTTTATCAGAAAGGAAAGTTTTAAGCCTAACCTTAAAAGTAGACAGGGTGTCTGCCTCACGGACTAAAACTGGAAGCTAGTTCCACAGGAGAGGAGCCTGATAACTAAAGGATCTGCCTCCCATTCTACTTCTAGAGACTCTAGGAACCACCAGTAAACCTGCAGTCTGAGAACAAGGTGCTCTGTCAGGAACATATGGAACAATCAGATCTCTGATGTATGATGGAGCTAGATCATTAAGGGCTTTATATGTGAGGAGGAGAATTTTAAATTATATTCTGGACTTAACAAGGAGCCAATGAAGGGAAGCTAAAAAAGGAGAAATATAATCTCTCTTTTTAATTTTCATCAGAACTCTTGCTGCAGCATTTTGAATCAGCTGAAGGCTTTTAACTGCATTTTGTGGACATCCTGAGAGTAACGAATTACAACAGTCCAGCCTTGAAGTAACAAATGCATGTACTAGTTTTTCAGCGTCATTCCTGGACAGGATATTTCTAATTTTGGCAATGTTCCGGAGATGAAAGAAGGAAATCCTAGAAACCTGTTTAATATGGGAATTAAATGACATGTCCTGGTCAAAAATAACACCAAGTTTTTTTACTTTATTATCAAAGGTCAATTTAATTTAATTTAAATTTAATTTAGAAGCAGAACATTTAAAGTCATCCAAGGTTTTATGTCTTCAAGACATGCTTGTAGTCTATCTAACTGGTGGGGCTCATCAGGATTCATGGATAAGTAAAGTTGAGTGTCATCAGCGTAACAGTGAAAATATTTTCTATGCTGCCTGATAATTTTTCCTATTGGAAGCATATACATAGTAAAGAGAATTGGCCCAAGTACTGAACCCTGTGTTACTCCACAATTAACCCTGTAGTTTAAAGATGATTTATCATTTACATGAACAAACTGGAATCTGTCAGACAAATAAGATTTAAACCAGCCTAGTGCTGTTCCCTTGATCCCTACAGCATATCCCAGCCTTTCTAAGAGAATATTGTGATCGACTGTATCAAATGCAGCACTGAGATGGCAATGATGTTGCCAATAGAATGCTGCAACAAAAAAGAAGAAAAGCTTATTGATGTTAATATTGGTTGTTTCTGCCAATAAGCATACAAGCCTAAAACATACAATATAATAACAAATGGCATTCTAAGTGCTTTTCATTTGTTATTTTAAGGCTTTTTTTTTACAATTACCAATTATACAACACTGGTTGGAAATACAGTGTAATGCAGACATTATTAATTTTTCTATTGACTGAATCAAATGTGAGAGCGATTTTCAGGAAAAGCCCCTTACAGTTTTCCTTTTTTGTCCCCTGTTTGTTTCGTCCTTCAGGGTGCTTCCTCGAGCTTGGTGGTCAAGTTTGCCGACACAGACAAGGAGCGCACTATCAGACGCATGCAGCAGATGGTCGGGCAGTTTGGCATCTTTAATCCCGCCATCGCCCTTCCCTTCAGCACGTACAGCTCCTACGCACATGCGGTGAGTTGGGAAAGGCACATATTACACAGAAATTTAAAAAATTTGATAAAGCCAGAGACAAATCTTTATAAACTTTTGACAGTTGTGGTTCAACATGTAAATAATGTGACAAAACTCCAACAAGATAGATGGCAGACAGTGTTTCTCTACTATGTCCTTTCATTTCATTTTCATGTGTTCAAGGTTTTTAAAAGGGGAGAGAATAGAAATGAGACCTTTTTTACCCAGCACTCATTTTGTCTGGGTTTCATCAATGCTGCCACTTTGATATTTTCGCATCATTTCTTTCAATTACCATCTTTTCTAAGCAAAAAATTACTATTCACCTGCAATCTATGAATCTATGCAGCCAAATTCAGTGATGAAGGGAAGACTATGGAACAGAGTTCATTATGTTTCCAGACACAGTTTTCATGTTACATGCAAAATTGTTTTGTATAAGGACCGTCCAGTCAAGAACACAGCTTGCTAGTTTATTATAAATTTTGATTAATTGCCCTCACCATGTAAATACATGTAAAAAGTCCTAAAATAAGTTCATCTTTTTTGGAGTAGCATTATCTCACATTATAAAATTCAGAAAATTCAAACTTTAATCCAAGAACATAGTCTTTGTTTTCGGAAGTCCAATTTTCACCTTTCCCCATTGAAAATAAGACACTGACGGACCCTGAAGCCAGAATTCCAACTAGGAAAGTTGGACCTTGTGGAGCAGCTCTGAGGTATAAACTAGTTATTAGCATTGCTCATTGTTTTATAATTTTTTAACCCATTGTTACACATAGTCCTATACAATCTCTTTTTATCAACATATTCCTTTAGTTTGATAACATTGAATGGTGAGAAATATGTTAGCGGCTTGTATTGCTAATGGTAGTTAGCATCAAAAGAAATAGCAAATCCAACTGTTTTACATCTTGCAACTAGAATGCGCTCTACATGGGTGTGATGAGATATGAGACAAATCAAGCATTAATCAGCATTATTAATGTTAATGAATGATAGATTTTTAAATATTCAACCAGTGCCACACTTGTATTCTTTTAAAATAAATGTAACAGAAATATTGTTTTAATTTGCACTTTTTAAAGGTTCTTAGTTTGCTAGGAACACGATGTCCTGTTTTCATGAAGTATAAATATGAAGTCACCCATATTTTTTGCCACTGTTCAAAATGAGAAAGACAAGAGTACATGCCATTTAAGTAAGGCTAATGAGTGTTCCCCTTGATTAGTCAGAACATTGCATGGTTGGGCAGTAGTTGGTTACATGTAGTGGCTTTATGTAATTTAATGACAAATCAAATGTAACTGTAATTTGTTACTGTTACTGAGGAGCGTATCAAATTAAATCATGTTTATGAAGATATTAATAATTAAAACTTGTCAAATCTAATTATTTTCTGTGAAAAAGCGAAGTTGTATGTTCATCAACATTTATTTTTATTTGACTTTGTACAGAAGTTGTGCCTCATCTCAGAATAATACATCTGGTTATCTTTGCCTGATATAACAAGCTTTTTCAGAAAGAAGAACATTTTTCATTTTAACTGTTTCACGTGAAAATATTTATACAGCAGAGAGCAAAGATACCACCCATTTAAGCATGACCACCTAACCTGTGCACCATATGCTCTTAAAGGGACAGCCTCATTAGGCAGCAACTTCAATTTACAACATTTACAGGACCGCCCATCTGTCTGCTACCTCCCTTGTCAACTAATGTTCCATCCTGTAGAACTGCAGAGATCCAAATATTTTGCAGTCTCTTTCTTTCTTTTGACACCAAGATACAGTGTCTATGCTCTGATTTAAGGCTTATGTTTACTGGGTGCTGTGGGATGTTATCTTCCAAAGTTTTGATTAAAATGTAAACATAAAAAGGAGTGCAGAAGTTTAACCTTTGGTAGCCTTTATTGTCTGATCATTATTGAACTTGTACATTATTATAATGTTATCTAATGAGTTGAACGTTTGAAAATAATTAATAACCACAGTCCAAAAAGTAAAGCTTCTTTCAAATTTGCAATTTGAAATGCAATTAATTAAATTTATTTGACAAAGTGAAATAGTTACACTACTATTGCATTATTGCATTTTAGGTGGAACCTGTAAATGTAACCAGTTACATTTTTAGAGTAAACTACCCAACACTGCGGCTATGCAACATAGCAACCTAACTAACAACCCAGACCCCCCCCCACCCCCCAACTATAAAACTATTACTTAACTATGACATTTTTCTTTTATAGTAGATATTTTCTTAGTTGTAATCCACTTTCATTAAACTCGTCACATCTGTTCTTCCCCACTCTCAGATTTCTTTCTCTTTAATGACGCTGCAGTTCTCTTATGCCCAGACTTTCGATAGGCTCAGCATGTCGGAGCATGCACATTTAGTTAGCCGTACCCTGCAAACCTTTCATCAGCTCTCCTCTGCCCTCCTGCCACATCCCACCCACCCGCCTAAAGGCATGACAATATACACACACAGCAAATACCTCACACTTTGATGAGCTCAGACAGCCTATGAACCCCTCTCTCCATGCACCCCCCTGAGATGCTGTAGGGACCACGGCTCACTCTAAATATTCCACAGGCAACTTATCTGTACACAAACTTTATTCTTTTCTGCTACACACACCCATATATATATACATGTTTTTATACATGTATTTATTTTTAGTTGCAGTATCAAAATGTATTAATTGTTTATAGAGAGGTCTTGGGGGCTTATCCATTTCCCTCATTTTCATATCACAGCCATGGGACCCACGGAGAAATGTGCAAATTGACCATCTCAGAGTAATTGCGAGGCCATCTCTTGTGCACTCTCCAGTAAAACTCCCACCTTCATTACCATTCATGAAATGCAGACCTTTCCCGGGAAATGTGGAGAAATGCAAATGTTTAAGGGGCGATGGAGGCCACGGTGGTCTGCAGGGAAACCATTGTGCACTGCTCTGGTTGGCCATGACTTTTATTTACTGTGGCAGAGACCCGTGTCGGCTCATAGAGATGCACACAAGAGCGTACACACTTGCGCGCATTGGGCAGCGAGTTTGCTCCCCACCTCCTTTCTCTCTCTCTCTATCTCTCTCTCTGATACATGAATATAATATAACAAAGAGCAGGATGGTGGTTGGAAATTGAGTTCAGAGTGGGAGAAACAAGGGCATGGGGGATACGTCAGCATTATAGGGAGAGTCGGTAACCATTAAATCTAAACCAGAAAGTGTGAGTATGTAGATTTGAAAGCCTGACTAATGTTGATGCAGGTAAAGTTCTCTTTGTATTAGGATTGTGAATCATGGAGACAGGGGATCTTCCCAAAACTAATGAATCAACAAAAATACAGAAAGTTGCTGCAGTAAAACTTTGAGAGAAGGAAGCCTTGGTGATACTGTAAACTCACCCCATGTCATGATTTGTGGGTTCTTCTTATTATTATTATTCTTGATAGGTTTTGAATCATGCTTCTGTTATTTTCCTGGTCATACTTTAGTTTTTGTCTTCTAGTTCATGTTTTGTCAAGTTAGGTTTTTGGATCTGGTTATGCTTTAGTTTCATGTTTTTCTAGTTATGTTTCTATTAGTTTGTATCTTTGAATTCCTGTTTTGCTCCAGTCACGTTTTGTTCTCTCCTGTCAATTAACTTTATTCGGTTGACCTGAACCATGTCATCAGTCTTCCTGCTTCTCTTGTGTCATGCCCTATATATACTCTGCCATTGTGGTTACTCCTCGTGGAAACATTCACAGTTCATAGTTCATTGTTCACGCCAAGCCTGTTTTTTCCTGCCTGTCCATGCCTGCTTCTGCCACCATTTGTGAGTGAGTTTTTTGTTTTTGTATTGGTTACTCTGGTTACTCACTACCAATGGTTCCTGTCCATCTACATTCTGGGGTCCTCCCCCAAATAAACCGTGACACCCCAACTTTTCATAAAGTAATGATGCAGTAACGGATTATCAGTAAAGTCAGTTAATCTATCTTACTGAGCATGTTTAATGAATCAAAACACTGGTTTACTTGTTATGTAACATGTGCAATAAAAATAAATAATCTTTTCTCTTAGCTTGTGCATTAATTTTGTATATGTGAGACTCATTGGTGCTTGGTGCACATGCATGCTGTGCAGTCTTGATTTCCCCTGCAGCCACTGGGAGTGCGCTGAAGTGATACGATTAATGTTTCGTTGCTGCAAGATAAACTACACATATTACCCCAAGACGAAAATCCTGCAGTGACAGAAAAAGGACTTTATCTCCAAAGACACACAACATGCTCGCCTACTCTCCATATACAGTGGCCAAGAGAAGACGAGGTGGAGAAGCACAGGATACAGACACGGGGAGAGATGGTATATATAGCTATAACCAGTGAATACAGTAAATGGTAAAATTCAAAGAGCTACCTCTCCACTACAGCAGTGGATAGGATTATAGAGTTGAGCTGACAGCCAGTAAATTGGATTTTAGTCAAACCAGGAGAAGGAGGAGGGAAGAATGGGGGCTCTGAACACAAATTGGAGGGGTACAACACTAACAACATGTGCCAAAATTGAAAAATGTGCCATTTTTATGACAGGCACAGACACCGGCGTGCTCTGACAGGAGACAACCTATTTGCAAAAAAGGTGATTTCATAATAACACGAGCCAAAGAAAACAAGAGGGCGAGATTCCATGTTTCAATCCCGAGTTGATGTTGAATGATAATAGCTCTCCCAAGAAACTCTGAGTCCAAGTCTTAAAACAACCATTTATTAGTTTTTTATTTTCTCCCTCTGAGATACAAACTTATTTGTGCACTTGTCTTGCCTTTATTTTCTGAGATTTTGAAGCCAGCCATTTCAGCCTGCAGGACTACAAAGTGTGTCACAGGGAAAAGAAAAAAAAAAAAACAAGTGCAAAGTTTCAGATTTAAATGCATCTTGAGCACCTCCCTAAAAAGATACATTAGGCAAAATGTAAGACAGGCAAACGAGAGGAAAGAGGGAATGGTTCAAATTGGTGCTAATAGTGAGTGTGAGTGGGTTGATGAGAGGGAGGAGGGTTGCTGTAAACTCACATTAGGAAACATCTCCCCCTGTTGGAGGGATCTGTGTTCAAACTGCCACGCTGCGCGGGAGCGAGAAATGATGGCCACAAATTACAGCATCATTTGGCAGTACTGTACACTGCCCACACGCATGCACATGCCAGCCTGTGTGAGTGTGACCTGATTTTGCTGCATTATGCTTGCGAGCGCCAGCCCACTGCACATGACTGAACGCACACACACACATTACAGAGCGCATCAGAAATGGATAATACGGAAAAAAGCGATTGACAAATTCAGCCTGCTAGCTCAGTGGTAACAAATGTGGCCCTTGGGTTCACCTCTATGACCCACTGTCTCCTTCACGCTCTAATTTCTGCAACCTTTTACACCCTCTCTACCTCTCCCCTCCTTGCCCCTCTTTGTTTCTAGTCACCCCCTCCTCTTTTTCCTTCTGTCATTGGCTGGGTAGGCTGTAAGGGGTCACATGTGACAGCGCTAAGAGTCAGCGAGTCACAGAGCAGCACTACGGAGATAATTGCCATGTGATAAAGAGGTGATTGCCTGCTATCACCAGGGGAGAGTAATGCCATCAGGTTGCAATAAAAAAGCAGATGTCTGACACTAAATGAATGCTGCTGGAGCCCGAGCAACTTTCTTTGCTCCTTTTCAGCAAGGCACACTTGTCTTTTTTGTCCCCTTGTTTCTGGCAGCCTTTTCTTCCCTCATTTGAAAGGAACGAAAAGGCAGAAAGAAAAGGTTGTGTCTGTGATGATGAGGACCCCTCAGCTTTGCTCATTCATACCAGAGACGTTCGCTATCCACTGGGAAGTGCATAAATAAAGAGGGGCGGTGGCTTATGAATATAATGTCTTTGAATTTCTGAGAGAGGAGAAATAAGCATATGAAAAGTATAACGTGACTCTGTTTCTCTCGGTCGACATAACTGCTCATTGATTATTTATTTCTTTTTCTTGAAGTCAGATTGTGTTAATCGCTGCATTCCAACATAATTACATGCTTGAGTTTCCAATTTGCTGGATTTTATTTTGGAACAAAGCAGCAATTAATGCAAGAGTTTTTATCCATGACAATCTGACAGATGGCATTACGGGCGGCGTTATCTAAGACATTTGGAGCTGGAAGAGAGGATGGTATTCTGGTCACGCTAGTATTTACTCCCACTCCGATTATAACTCCATCCAGTCCCGTAGTTTGTTAAAGTTAACAAGACTGAGACTAAAAAGGCTACAAGATGACCAAAGGCAGTGGTGTTTTTGCACGACAGCCAAGTTTGGCGTGTATACAAACATCCAATATAAAAAAGTTTCAAGAGAAGAAATTTTAATCAGAATTTTGCAAAACACCAATAATGCTCTCTTTGTTGACATGTTTTTAGCATTGCAAAATAGATTTCACAATTCAAAGCTTTGTATTACAGAATCTGTTCTTAATTTAGATTAATTTAGTCCAGGTTTAACATGTCTATACATCGCATTTATCACACTTGTCTCAAAGGTTGTCCTGTTTCCAACCAAAGCATTAAAAAGACTAATTTTGTATTTTAACAAATAAAACAAAGCTCAAAGTTAGTTTAGCTTGATCTGTGGTCATAGTTTCTCATATTGTATGTGTCAACTGAGATATGTGTATGTAATGGAAAGTTATTTCCATAATTAACCAAGGCAAATAAGCTGATGAACAATGGTTTTATATGGTTCTTCTCAAACTTTTTATAACCTCAAGCTAAGGTTATTAAAACCTTCTGATGAACCAAAAATCAGTGTGTTTCAACAGCTCATTTGTTTGTGCTCAAAATAACAAGCCCAAATCTAACTGAGATTTTCTCAGAAATTACAAACTCTATTTAAATAATCCTTATGCTAAAAATTAAGTTTTTCTAATGCAAGTGATAGTTCTGGTCTACTTTGCCACTTGTTGAGTAAATCCGGGTTGAATTGTGATAAAACTAATGTTAATGGAATCTGTGAGATTTTCAGTTGACATCCTGGTTGTGGTTTGTGTGGTGAAAAGCTGAGACCGAGTTTTGTGGTGATGCCTTTTGGGGAGTTTCTTTTTTTTTTTTTACTTTCTGGTTAAA
The DNA here is from genome assembly GCF_021462225.1 of Girardinichthys multiradiatus. Classification (NCBI taxonomy): domain Eukaryota; kingdom Metazoa; phylum Chordata; class Actinopteri; order Cyprinodontiformes; family Goodeidae; genus Girardinichthys; species Girardinichthys multiradiatus. The sequence continues at coordinate 32,265,193 of NC_061802.1, forward strand.
CTGCTTGTAGTTTTAACTGTGTTTGGTGTTTGTAGAAATTGTTTATATCAACTTTTAGCCAATATTCTGACATTTCTGTGGATACCACACATGTTCATGTTTAACTAAGGGAAATTACAGAAATGAAAGTACTGGGGGTTGAGGCTTAAGAGGTTGAAGTTAATTTGTCTGTTTTCCTTTGCGGGGCTGCACGGTGGCTCAGTTGATAGCACTGTTGCCTTGCAGGTTCGAACCACAGCCTGGGATCTTTCTGCATGGAGTTTGCCTGTTCTCCCCATGCATGCATGGATTCTTTCTAGGTACTTCGGCGACTCGCACAGTCTAAGAACATGACTCTTAGGTCTATTGATTACTCTAAATTACCCTTAACAAAGGGTCATTTGGAACAAAGTTGTGACAAAATAGAAAATGGATAATGGATTTGAAATGACTCGAACCTTACGCAGTCACCTCGGAACCCTTTTATTTGCTTCTGTGACACGGCATTCATTTTTTTCTGATTTACCCACATGTGATTCAGCTTTGGCCTCTAAAAGATTCACCTTATTGTCTTTAGAAAGTAATGATCCACATTTGTCCCATTAATAAATAACAGTTTCAAGGCATGTGGCTAATGGATGGGACATCCAGCATTGGGCATTCTACAACAGGACAGCCACTTTAAGGTTACCTGACAGGGGCACTCAGAGAAAATAATTGTCTTTTCCGTCGCCAGGTCCACATGCAAATACAGGCAGAGCGCCGTTCTGTACCTTTACTGCCATCATTAGCATCAGTGCAAGTGGCAGCCCAGTTTGATTTCTGCCCGTAGGAGGCAATCTCAGGCTGCAGCCATCGGCATCTCCCCTGACACACACAAGCCATGCAGTATTAAACAGATGCAGAGACAGGGGCAAAAGGTTGAGCCTGCTGTGTTTGTATTCCTATACCACACAAGTCTGCATGCCTGATGGGCAGCTACACAGCCTGCAAAAGATTATTGATTCCCAAGATAAAACCACTGGTTCACAAACTGCAAAAGCCATTGTACAATAATGGATTTTTTTCTGAATTAGGCATTCAGAGTGTGGATTTTGCACTAGGAGAATTTGAACAGTGTGGAAGCTCAAATAGTCTCGATCACTCTTCATGCGTGTGTGTGTGTGGGTGTGTGTGTGTGTGTGTGTGTGTGTGTGAGTGTGTCTTTGTTAGTGAGCGTGGTTCAAGGCAGCGGTGCATGTGAGCATGTCCTATGCATAAGAATAAACACTCCTTGGGCTGCATTTGTTGGAAAATGGTTTCAGCTCCCACTTCTCAATTCATGCTAAGCAGAATTGCACAATGAGTGAAAGGATACTGACTGTATCTCTTTTTTATCCAGAAAGAAAAATTTACTCACTGAAAGTGTTGCATTACTAATGTGGTCTTGAATTGAGCTTGCAGCTATACTTGGTAAAAAAATTTGGTTCAAATGTGTCCATTTAGTCAAAGCAAGACTTATGAGGAAATATTCAGGGAGATTAAATTTGAATGCGTAATAATAAAACCATATAGTTTTTAATATTTCCCATGTACAATGCCTTGCAAAAGTATTTATATCCCTCAATCTTTTTCACATTTTGTCATGTTACAAAGTGTTGTGTGACTTTGTATTATGTCAATACTTTGTAGAACCAACTGGGCCATTCCAACTTCGGCCAAACTGTAAAAATGTTTTACTCATGTGACCTCAGAACTGTGACACTGTTTAGATTTTAATTTGTGAAAGATTTTGAATGCAGTGTATCCTTTTCTGTCGACGGTTTTGTGTTACCTTGTCTTTGTCTTCCTCATAAAATTCCAGGGAAATACATTGATGTTTTTAGATGCTATGTGACAAAATGTGAAAAGGTTTCAGGGTATGAATATGTTTGCAAGGCAATGTCATTTGAATAGTGTGTGAAATATTAATTAAAGTTACTTGAACTGTTAGAGCAGGAACAGAACCATTATATGCTATGCTTAGAGATTGTGTTGTATCTTCTAGCCCAAATCTATACTTTATATGCAAAATGTGTGATGAGAAAAAGACTCCTGCTACAGCACCCATCTGCCAAATAAATTACAACAATGAGGGGAAATGTTAAAATATGACTGAATGTCAAGCTCCAAATGGTAATCATCACAAATCTATCAGAAAAATTAAACATTAGCCCGAGGAAAGGCAGATGAGAATGAGAAGCAACTCTGGCATTTCTTTGCAGCCAAGCAAAGTATTGTGAAGTTAGACAATTATAAGGAAAAAAGGCATTGTAACTCTGCAAACTTTGCCTGTCCGCTGAGTACAGAGATAATGTGCACATGTCAATGCCTTGATTTGTATGAGCCCAACAGACAGCTATTAAATTGTTTCTGCAGCTGGTGACAGGATTCCTGCTGCGAGGACGGGCAGATTCACTAAACATAGGTTGACAGGCTTCTTTTTCTTCTCTTTCTTTTATTCCGCTCTACTTTCTCTGCACTTCCATGCACTATCCATCCATCAACATCACCATACACCCCTCCCTCTTTTCTACTCTTGATATGTTTCACTCTTGCTATGTGTTTTCCCAACTCTTTGGCCACTTACTACATTTTTCATCGCAATCTTTCCTTCCATCACCTTCTTCTCCTCATCCTGTCCTCCACCCACCTCTCCATGTCCGTCTTCTTTAGCTCATGCAGCAGCAGGCAGCCATCATGGCAGCAACCCACGGAGGTTATCTCACGCCTAGTGTGGCCTTCCCTGCCACACAGATTCACCAGATGGGGGCGCTCAACATCAACAGCCTCCCACCCACTCCCATGACCCCGGTGTCGGGTGAGTTTCATCAAACCCTGGGTGAGCACAGTTTCTTTTCCTTTCCTTTTGTGATTGTGTTTCTGTACCACAGCAGCAAGCTAAAGCATGTTTTAATCATTTCTGTGTTTATCTTGACGTGTGTGTGTGTGTGTGTGTGTGTGTGTGTGTGTGTGTGTGTGTGTGTGTGTGTGTGTGTGTGTGTGTGTGTATGTGTGTGTGTGTGCACAAAGCTAGATCTGCAGTATGGTCTTTAGAAAGAGTGCCTATTTATTGGGAAACCAAAGTTATTCCTCTGGAGGGAAGAGAAAGTTAGATGAGATTTGCATGTTTATGTTGTTTGTGAATGTGGAGATTTGGGGTTACAGTAGCAGCAGAAGAGTAAAGAATATCAATTACTAAGTTTACAGATAAGGCATTAATTTCCCCGTAGCATTTTGACCTTGTGCTTTCAAGCACTTGCCCATGGTCTGCATGCAGTTGGTTTTGTTTTCCATAACAAACAGCTCCCGTGCACATACATTACAGAGGAAAGGAAAGGACTTTGAAACTCCTACCCACTGCATAAGATTTGCTTATTCAGCAGTGTTTCATTTTCCTTTAGAAAGAACTTCAAGATTCTTCACTCACCAAAAGCATAAGCCTAAATAAATTATACAGTATCTCAGTCTTTGTTGTGCTCTGCTCTCATACTTTGTCATCTCAGCAGTGTTCAGTTTTTTATTGCAAAGTCTTTGGTAACTTTAAAGCCACTCATCTGAGAGACACAGCCATCACCAGCACAGAGAGATTTGTTTTAAATGCTCTTTAGAGTCATCATTGGAATTCAGTTCCTACAAAACCTGCGACACTCTATCTAACAATTGTTGAGCTGTGCTTTTTTTTTTTTTTTTTTTTATGGGGAAAAATGTTTTGTTGTTTTCTCAGTGTGTGCTCAGTGGGTCTTCCCACGCACATTTCTGACCTTAATCAGATCTTGAAGGATAAAATACAGTAACAAGCCATATGTGAACATGAACTCATTGGGGACATGGATGTACTGCATTTTGTTCTTTTAATGGTGCAAGAAGTTCAACAAATTTTAAAAACATTAACTGGGTGCACAGGTTTGAGTTGTAATTTTTTTTTCTGTTCTACACTGGATCAGAATTGCACATTTAGGCACAAATGCATACATGCACCTAGTGGTATTTAGGTTAAGCTTCCGTTGTCCTTTCGGTCGCAAAGCCTATGATGATTCTTTCAGATTTTTGTGACGACGTTGCCTGTACGCACTTGGAGGTACAAAAATATCCTGTCAGAGGGTGGCGCCAAAAACAAAGCAGATGAAGAAAACACCTGATAATGTGGAGAAGACAAATAAGAAGAAGAAAAATAACAACAAATATTAAGCAAAACATTTACAAATAGTGAATAGTTTCATGTTTGAGGATTTGGAGAGCAAATTCCAGAAGCCTAATTTACCCAATCCAAACGATGTGTTTTTTGGATCATTTTCCCTTTGGAACAATCACTTCTATCCAAGGTTCAACCACCTTTCCCAAATTGCTACATCTTAGCAGAGTTTGCTAAGATGTTCAGAAAAACCCAGGAATTACCCAGGCTTAAGCTATGAACAGGAGCCTTCTGGACGATCACTATTACTGTTCACAATGAAGCAAGTTTAATTATTGGAGCACTGCATGATGTATAACAGAGTATGAAGGAGGAGAACTACCTCTATTTCCTTCTGTATTGAAACTTGGACAACTTTGTGTTTCCCTGTGGAAGAATCATCCCAAACATGCATCAAATCTGGATTTGGCATAGATAAAGCAGACTAAGATTAGGTTTCTTGAATGATCCTGGACCTTATCCTTATTAGAACATTTTAGACTAGGCCTTAAACTCAGGAAACCAACAAATGTAAAATAACTCAGAATTCTGCAACAAAAAATTGTGATTTATCCAGCTAAAATCATGCCAGCTTGTTGATAGCTACAAAATGTGTGTGGTAAGGTGTAGTTTTCTAAATGAGATTTGATTAAATATTTGTCGGGGTGTATGTATATATTTGAGCCTTTTTATATAATTTTGACCCTGTGTGGATTTGCTTACAGTTCTTAATTTTGAAAAGCATTGCACCCTAAAAAATCGCACAGTGAGTCATAGACATCTCTACCGAAAGCCAAAATGGAAATATCTGCCTAAAGTAATACTGTGCCGTGGACACACAAGTTGTAGGTGCACACAGTATCATCTTCAACACTAGGTGATATATGTAGAAAGAAGAGCCATTTGTCAAATATTCACTTTGATGTTTTTAGTGCAAACTATGCACTTTTGGGCAGGCATAATCAATCTGAGACAGTGATTAAAACCAGAGCTCAGTCTTGCTGAGAAGCTCTTATTTTTGATGGGTAAAAGCAATGACAGTACTGCAATTCAGACCTTTGTGTTTGGTGTGCATACCTGTATTTTTGCAACACAATGTTGCTGATTTAAGATAGAGCAATTGCATTGCAAGGAGCTCAGTCAGTGTGTGTGCATCAGTTAGTGTGTGTGTGTGTCGTGGGGGGAGTGTTTGTGTAAATGGGTTTATCCACCAGTCAATTTGGATTGCTTTTGCTTCTCTCAAGCTGTGGTCTATAAAAAACTGAATCGGTATCACGGTAGCTGATTTTGCCTTTGTCATTTGGAAAACTTCAACTTATGACAACGGAAAATTGAGTTAATATACGTATAGCTTGCCATTTTTATAAGCTACAAACCTTGCTTTGGGAAAGAATACATAATCCTATGATAGAGATATTATACATAAAGACAGATAAGCAGGTAGTGGTATTAAGTAATTTTAAACTATAATGTACAGTCTGCAGGATGGATCGTAGCTTTTTTTTGTTGCACATACAAAGAAGAGTCAGGAGAAACACTTGGTCACTACCTTGCAGGAATACGACTTTTGTCTAAGACACTATAAAGTGAGCTGGAGAAATGCAGTGGAAATAGGTTCAAAACTGCAACAGTTTCACCATGTGAATCAGGTATGTGAGAAATGTTGCTGTTTATGTAGTTTTCACCATCTTACCTTTTCTTATTGACTGTAATACATCCAGAATTCTTAGCAAGAAGGATGGTTATCAAAAAGTCTCAAGGACTGTCATAAATATTCAATCTGTTATTTCCCTTTGCTTCATTCATTTATTTGATTTGGCAGCAGCTGCTGGAGTTGGTACCTTTGCTTGCTGATTCGAGTTGTATGCCCCTATCAGCTGAACCCCCCTCAAAGCCCCCCCCCCCCTTTCCCCCCACACACACACACAAACTTCCTTCTTGTGACTGTGACACATTTAGAGTTCATTGAAGGAATACATAACGTTACTGGCAAGGCTGTCTGTGAAAGTAGGCCAAGGAATTCTGACACTACTGAGAGACTGTAGGATGCCTGCCATGATTCAATGGAATAATTCATCATAATATCCAAATCTTATTTTAGAGTGCGTCTCTACTTTGGCTGAAGCTTAACTTATGCATTAAAGTTGTCTCATCAATCAAATTATGGTTTTAAAATCTGTTTATGTTTCACTTTTTCTGTTAAGTATGAAAGGTACATCTAAACTGACATTGGCTGTCTATCAGAACTTTTATAGTCATCTTTTATTGAAATGATCTGGTGAACAACATTTATGAAAAACAAAAATTTGTTTGGTAGCATAGAGATTCAGAAGTTAAGGGTGTCTCTCCAAAAAACAATGAGACATGCACTCGATCAACAGATGCAAAGCATTTAAGCTCGATGGCGCATAAGCCGTTTGCCAGATGGCTCAGCTGATTAGAGAATGTATCCTTACAATGATGCACGATGATGCTTTTTGAAAATAATGTTCACCAGGTGCTGCTCCCTAAGCACTGCAGAAGAAAAGAAAGTTAAACAAAACCAAGGAGAGAGAGAAAACTGGAGATATAGAATGAGGGAGAGGGAGAGATAAATACAGTAAAAGAAAGGGCAAAATGGAGAGAGATGCGCATCCCGCTGGGTATATGTGGCAAAGAACATGCAGTGTCAAGGATGCTTTGTTTGGGATGAGAGAAGGGTGTAATCAAAGTTGCTCTAATGTTCTGCTGTATGGTGCTGTTCTACAGTGAAGATATACAAGATGCACAAGTGCACATCAGACAAAATGTATTGCAGACACTGCTCAGCCAGGGACAACCCACTGACAGACAGACTGAATGTGGCACGACATCCCTGTTGGATTCAAACACGGTTACACCACTGATGCAGAACCCTTTCATGGTGACAAACACCTGGAAACTAACGAGCTGTCTGACGTGCTGATCTTTCTTAATACTACCTGTCTTCTGTGGATTCTGGCCATGCAGTTTATAGAAACATTAATTCCAAAACAAGCAAGTGATGAGGACGAATATGGTAAAACGTTTATATTCTATAAAATATTAACTAACAGGCTTGTGACTACATATTCTAAAGATCTAATAATAGAGTGACACATCAAATCAGATCTGAATAAAACAGCAGGCTAGATGAACACATGCGAGTTGACCTTCAGCTTTCAGTGCATTTCACTCTGTAAAGATCAGTCTGTTTTGATTCCTTTCCTTAAAGGCGCACTATGTAAACCTGTGATAACAAGCAATGAATACATAACTGAAATCAATGAACAGTTAGGACAAGTCCCACTGGCCTACAATGCTAATTTATCAAAGAAGGATAGTGAGACACTGACTCATTTAGAATAACTAAAAGAATATTGCCTCTGTCTACACTGAAAAAAGATTACTCACCAAAGCAAGCCGAATGTTTGAAGTGGCTACAACAGCACGACAGTCCAACCTATTTTTTTATTAATTCAGCTCATAATTTATTGACCACTTTATAGACCCTATATATAAACATCAAATTTGCATCCTCTTATGGTCACACAATCATTAAGCATAGAAAAAGAAAAACTAAAACAACTGATGGAGTTAAAGCAAACATAACTTACTCTATCATTAGCAGTAAAACAGTGTCCAGAAATGCATTTCATTTCTTCAAGTCACACTAATTTTCAAATACACCAACATACAATGTTGCAAGATAAAAATGGTTAGACTTTAGCTTAATGTTCAAAAAAATTATTAAATGTATCCATCCCTGAAACTCCAACCAGTTTGGCTAAGGCTGCTTTGCTGTTTGACTTTTGCTTAGACCATCTGATACCATGGCTAACATCAAGAACTCAATACTTGGTTCCCTTGGAAAATTCAGATTATGTATGAGATCATCATGTGTTTTCCGTATTACAGTTTCTGTGCTGCGACACTTTTCTGATTTAGGTGTCCTTTATGTCAATATTAAAACATAAATGTTTCTTCTTCATAATGAACGTGGGTTTAGTATCTCCAGGCCAGCAGTAACAACCCCAATTTTACATCTACACTTTGTTCATTAAAGATTAGATTAATTGTATCTTCAAGGGTAAAGACATCATCTCCAGGATATTGAACATCACCAAAAGGTTATTGGCCTTGTCCTTCTCTGTGCATGTCCTTTTTACAAACAGAATCACAGCTCCTTCCTTACTCAGATCAAAGCAAAACTTTTACCTGCAGCTTCAGAAGCTGGCCTGCTCAGGGATCTGAAACGTCTGGCACATTGCTGTGGTCAGTGCACTGCATGCATAATGGCCTCAGACGGAGAGCAGACAAAGCTAAAGAAAGTAAAGTCCTCAACATGTTTTTTCATATCTCTGTGCACAATTCAGTGATATCCTTGATAATACACACGTTTCCAACACTGTTTGGGGGAGCTATGCCACATCAATGACCAGGCTTCAAAGCATGTTTCATTGTTTTTCTCTCTCTGTTCCTGGATTGAGTCCCTGCGAGTCCCTGCGAGTGCCTGCGAAACGGTTGCAGGGACTCGCTATGCATTTGCGACTATCATTTAAATGGGAGTTTTATAATCAATGCAATGCTGGCACATTGGGTCAATACAACCAAAAAATTCTAAGCTTTTCAAAGGCTTTCGTACAGGAAGGTTAAGGACTTCCACATGACAGAATTTAGGTTCTGCATCTTTTGATCATGAGCAAGTAAAACCATGGATTAATAGATATTGTATTGAGGGTTTCTACCTTTCATGAAGATAGTTGATTGGTGAAGTTTTTCAAAGGCTATCAATAAATAAATCAATGATACAGTCTGAATGAGGATTAGCTTGAGAGGATGCAGTCGAAACTAAAAAATAGTAGTCTTTCTGAGATAATGTGAGACACCAGCCAGTAATTGGAAACCATTATCTAAAACAGTGCTACAGTACTTCTGTTTAGTCTGCGTGGACGGAAGGGAAATACTGATAGCTTTGCAGGATGTTTTTTTGCTTACTGAAATGTTTATTTCATGTTTGAGCTTTCAACGTTTGTGCTTTATTACTGTCTAAAACTATTGATTACTGTCTAAAACAGTATGATGCTGCTAGTTAGACCTGTCAACATCAGGATTTTATTTTGTTCCTAATACTGGTCACTTTAGTTGTTTAGAGTATGTATGTGCATATACCAACTCTCAGTTCAATACTTAATCAAAAGCAGTGCGATGTATATACAGTAAAATACCATTTTATGTTTAATCAGATTTACATGTACCTATCTGACTCACCTAATGCATTCTGGACACCGCTGTATCTGTTTTTCTGGATATCAACAGATGCTGATTATGTTTTCATGCAGATCAGTTTGCTGAAGTCTTAAGCTAATGCTAGCATGTTTATTCTCTCTTTTGATATGACTTTTTGATCATTTACCACGTAGGGTTTCATTTAATTGTGAGAAGGTAAAACTTAAAGAAAATGTTCTCCTGCTCCATAAACTTTGGTTTAAATGTTATCAATGTTTTTTACTGGTGCTTTAGCAACTAATCTCTACACCAACAGTTGCTGTGTGGGACACATGACATGGACAGACAAGAAGTAAACATCAGTATGAAGGGTGAAAAACAAATTGTTAGGAGAAACCTAGCTGAACAAAATAATTGGAATGCCCCGTAATATTTGTTTGCAAATCATGCACACAAAAACCTATCAAGTAAAAATAATGGACTGTTCAAATTTAGTTTTTACTTCTTCTTATTCAGTCTATTGATTATGCTCATGCATATGGTTTGTCAAATGAAAAAGACAAGCCATTGGCCAGTGGAAAACATCTTTAACACGGTTGATAAATAAGAAAGAACTAGAGTGGGGTCACCATGTCAGCAACATAATTTAAAGGTATGATTCATATAAGAGAAATGCACATCACTGATTATTGTCCCAAGGCAGACGCGTAAGACCTGTCAGTAGCACATGTAAAAGGCAGCACTATTAAAATCATGCATCACAAACAACTGAACATACTATGTCTTAATAAAAGTAGGATTTCAATTGTGACAGGTATGTGCATTTAAAGATGTGTTGCATTACATACAAGATGATAGAGAAACATATTACTTATTTAAAGCCCAGGGTTTAGCGTTGCATGGTTTTTATTGGTATGCAAGCTGGTCTTTGAAAAAGCTCTTCCTCCCATACTCAGATTTATTATTCACAGCAGAAAGACATTTTCTCCTTGACTGTAAATGCATCACATTTTAAATCAGTTAGATGAAAGCATCTGTTTTGAGTGCTTATTACTTGCTCCAGCAAAAGACAGTCCTTGTGCTGGTAATGACTGCACTCTCCAGCACGGGTATGGCATTCCTCGATGATTTGAATGTATAATTAGCATAATAAATACCTCTGACATATTCGAAGACTTGCTCCATGAGGCAATCACTGCAGAGAGCAAATCAACAGTTTCCCTTCCTCAGAAGAATCGACAGTAATGTGGATGTCATTTTGTATTCATGGCATAAATAAATGCATGTGACATACACTTATCCATACTGTTTTGCAGTGTGGACTCCCTTAGAGCGAGGAAAGTATTCTTAGTAAAGCTCCAGCTCTATAGGACATATAATCTGCTTCCCCATAGCCTTGTATTTAACCATGCCCAACTGGGGAACAACATGTCATTATTACGGACCGATACTCACTGCACAAGCTGACAGCCGCATGTAGATCTGCACTGTTGCATGTGCATTGTAAACTAGCTATGAATACAATTTTCCACTAAAGCAGAACTATATGTCTAGCCCAGCATACATTAAAATGTCTTATTTGCCATTTTAGGACAGTAGGAAATAATTTCTCATTTCATTGGAGGAGAGAATTTTGTAGGCTTTGCTCATGCTGGATATTGGAACATTGTAACACATAAATGGTCCCTCCATGAAAGATTTCTTTGTTTGGCTACAAGATGGCGAGGCTGTACTGTATCCCTTTACCGCTACGCTGAAACTGTCATATGTAAGGTGTCAACAGTGTCCGCTACAGTGCTTTGCAATAATATTATAATCTCTTGATCTTCTCCACATTTTATTAGGTTACAGACACAATATTTTATAAGGGTTTCATCTTGTGGTGATCAAAGTTTGTCCTCACTTGTTTAGTTTAGAGCAGAAGTATAAATCTTTATGTTTTACACAGTAGTCCAATAGTACAAATATTGCAATTCCATGGTGCCATGTAAACATATCCACATTTTAAAATGTAATATACAGAATTAAATAGATCTTTAGTTTGATTTCATCTAATGATAGAAGATGATGCATGGTTTGCATTTGTATTTTAATTATTTTTACAAAAACATGAAGTCTCTCAAACTGTATATTGTATTCAACCAACCTCTCCAAAAAAAAAATCCAATCTAACCACCTGCCTCAGAGATGTGTTAGAGAAAATTAGTGATCATACAACATCATGAAAAACAAGGAACACACGAGACAGAACAGGGATGAAGTTGTGCAGTAGTTTAAAACAGGGTTAGGTTATAAAATTAACATCGAGAGTTTTGAGAACATCACAGAGCACTACGCAGTTCATAATTTGGAAAATTGTAAGCCTATTGTATAACTACTAATGTATCAAGAGAGGGCTGCTTACCTAAACTGGCAGGATCAGCAGGGAGGGGATCAGAGAATCAGTCAAGAGGGCCATGGTAACTCTGGAGGGACTGCAGAAATCCAAAGCTCAGGTGGTAGAAAATGAATGGAAAAACAATTAGTTGGGCACTTCACAAATCTGGCTTTAGAGGAAGAGTGGAAGGACGAAAGCCTTCTGAAAGAAACCCAAAAGAAGTCCCATTTACAGTTTGGCACAAGCCATGTTGGAGACACTGTCAGAGTTTGCGGTTGTTCGGGACCAAAGCGGCAACAGGACATCAGCAAGAGCATGGTGGATGGATTTAATTTAATGCACAGAATGATGAACTTACAGACATAAACACAAGAATCATGGAGACAGCAACAACAACAACAATAACAGCAGATGACTCGACAATGAAGGGACAGAAAACAGGAACTTAAATACAACTATAGTGAAAAAAATATGAAAAAGATGTGGGTGCAATGAACAAAACATGAACAGGTGCAGATTATGGTAGATACAGCAAAGATGTGAAAGAAGGTGCACTAGTCAGATCAGATCAATTTGGAAAATTGACTTTTGACAAAATTCAAACTGAAAGACTCACCTCCACCCCCGGCCATCCTATGACTCCACCGTGTGTCTCTCGTACATCCAATCAGTGTCAGATCCGCATGTGTCTTCAATGAATCATCCGCTGAGGCTTCGCTTTTAAGGACCGCCAATCATGGATTCCCCGCTCTTCAGCTGAGCTTCAACCCTCCTCCGTCCCACCTCCACCATCTCCCTTCCACACTCCTCCCGGCTCCCTTACCCACTTAGGCCTTCACTTCACCACCAGATCCCTAGGGGGAAAGACTTATCCAATTCTAAGCCTAAAACGTTAATTCAAGCTCATGTCATTCTCAGCATTCATGTCTTCCTCCGGGGTCCGAGCGCCAAAGATATTAACTTTTATCAATAAACTTCTTCTAATCGCCATCTTGTTTCTTATTGTGAGTCTTTTCAGGTTAAAATTTCAGTAAAATGCCAAGCATAATGTGTGGTAGAAACCAAACTGGTCTGATGTTGCCATGGTGTGGTGATGCTTTTCTTCAGCAGGGATAGGGAAGATGGTCAAAACAGGTGGGAAGATGGATGGATCTAAACATTTGGAAATCCTGGAAGAAAATTACAGAAGATCAAATGGGCAAGAATTTCTGGGGTCTAAAATGTGTAAAGCTGGCACAGAAATACCCCAAAATGTAGTCCTACTATAAATTACCTGGGAGGGTGCTGAAAATAAAAATACTTTCCTTATATTTCACAATCATCTGCTAATTTATGTTGGTCTATCACATAAAATCCCAATAACGTTCAAGCAGTATAAATACTTTTCCAGGACACTACTAGTTCCTTCCACTGTCACCACTGGTGAGCATATAAACGTGTGCTCTCCAAAAACACTGCTAAGCTTTGGAAAATGAATTTGCTTGATGATGGAGAGGATGCATTATCTGGTGGTACAGTAGAGTGTGTGTGGCCCGGGCAGACTATAGCTGCCTCCAGCTCTCAAAGTAGGAGCGGCAGTCTCCTGGGTCCTGATAGGAGAATGGGCTGAAGCTGTGGTCTAATTCATCACAGCTTCGCAGGAAACAAGTAATCGTGGGGAGGATTCTAAAAAAAGAAGAAAAAAATAGAGGAAACATTAGCAAAAGATACAACAAGTCTCACTGGGCCAAGAAACTTCCCCTGGTCACCAGTGTTGTTGACTGTCATCATCCTTCTGGCTTCAATGTTGAGACAGATGTGGTATGAGAGAAGACAAAAGAGCATAAAAAAGAAGAGTCAGAAGTAGAGAATAATAAAGGTAACCCTACACACTTTCTTTACCGGCACCTCAGATATTTTCACTTCCATTTCAGCATAAACTATCTATGTGGCTGTGATTGTTTAGCTGCCCTGAACTGCCACTCACAGCGGGGTCTTCACTGAGGTACCAGTTTGTGGGGATATGAAATGTTGCTCAATGGTTTCGGTGACAACCTAGGTAGTCTGTCCAATCAGGGTGTGAGGGCTTCCAAATTGAGAAGTGGTCCTCCAGGGAGCTGTTTCTCTGCTGACTCGAAATGCTTCACCATGAAGAACATCCTTTATAGACGGGCCAACACAAAGTGAGATTCTCCTCCGAATGGGTACTTTGACATTTCCCGGCATAATTGGAAGCACTTTCTTAACCGAGGGGTTCTTTTAAAAATGCAATGAACAGCAGAGAACAGGATGCCTGCATTTTGATTCCACTCATGAACCTCTCTGCAGCAGCCTGTCAGGCTTGTACCATATATGTTATGACCCACCCATTTGTCAAACTGCCAACTTTTTTATTGTATTTCATTTCGTAGGTATAAAAGTAAGAGACATATTTGAGTATAAACTACCTGCTCATTGAAGCAAATCTCCTTCTGTAATCTGCTTCTATCTACACCACAGCTTTTTCCTTTTTTTCCCCCTCTTTTTTGCTTTTTTGTTTTGCTCTGAAGTTGCATAGTGGTTTCATCATCTTGAGCAATAGGAGCTAGCGGGGTATCGCACAAACACAACAGACAGGCTCATTTTTCACAGGTTGACTTCCAAGCTATTCTGCAGGATGTGTCACGACAAACGGCGGATATGTGACAGACTCACATCGCACCCGTGTCCTTGCATTAGAACGAGGAGGCAGTATATCATGTGTGTGTGTGTGTGTGTGTGTGTGTGTGTGTGTGTGTGTGTGTGTGTGTGTGTGTGTGTGTGTGTGTGTGTGTGTGTGTTTGTTTTGTTTGTGACTATGTGTACATCTGCATTGGAGCCAATGTTTTTTTAGTAGCAAATAAGTCCATAGGGATGGTTTGCTCCTCATGCAGTAATGATGAACCTTATTCCCAACAGGCCTCAGCTCTCCGCCAGCGAACATCACCACCTCCGCCGTGCCCAGCATCGTCACACCCATCGTCAACGGATTCACCGGCATCCCTCATCAGCCCAACGGGCACCCCGCCGTGGAAACAGTGTACACCAACGGCCTGCCGCCCTACTCCACCCAGAGTCCCACCGCCGCCGACACCCTGCAGCAAGCCTTCACTGGCGTACAGCAATACACAGGTGAGAGGATACACAGGAGGCTTCCGTTGCTGCTTGATCTCACCTGCTCATAAATGCCAAACATGTAGTAGCTACCAGACAATTACCACAGGGTGTTTACAGTGCATCAGAACACAACATCAGAGCGCCTTTGATTGGGCACGTTATGCCTGTATGATCGACCTTAAGCATCCTTGACATCATTCTCTGCAGGATCCCCTCGTTTTTACATCACTCTATCTTTCTCTGCACCTTTCTGCAGCAATCTACCCAGCCACCACGCTGACTCCCATCGGCCAAACACTGCCCCAGCCGCCGCAGGTCATCCAGCAGCAGCAGCAGAGAGAAGGTGAGGGTGAGAGAACGTTATTACTTTCACACTTCACACAACCCATCCTCCTGTAATGGATATAAAAAGCAGAGATGAGCATGAGAGACCAATATTGCTTTTACAGTGTACACATCTCAATTCTGTGGAATGGGTAAATAGAGTGGAAAGGTTGAGGAAACAATATTACATTTCACACCTAATCTGAGGTAACTTATACATTATATACACCATAAAGATACAGTATAGATAGATAGAGAGTAGAGATAATGCGTCTGTATTAAATTTTCCGTTTTTATGATCAACATAGTCATGTTTTTTTTTTTATAAGTAACAATAAAATCCATTGTAATAAACCTTTCAGAAGCATGATGTTGCAGCCAAGGGGGACAAGAGTTATGAAAATGTAGAAGCAGGAAGACTAAGGCAGCTTTCATGGAAATATTTAAAATGGATCATGGTGATTCTTTTGTTCATACCTGCTGCATAACTGTAAAAAGAGGAAGAAAGAAAAACAGCATCTGATGGAAATTCTGCAGATATCGCTAACGGGAATCAATATAATAAGTTTGTCAGTAAAGTATGTTTGCATGGTTTTAAAAAAGGGTTCTGACATAGGAAAAGTATGAAAAATATTAAAATTTGATTCTAAGTATAGTGTTTCCTAAGTATAGAAAAAAACAATAAGGGGAACTATGACAACGATTTACTATAAATACATAGTCTAGTTCTGTATACAACATTAGCTTTTTTGAGTCTGGATATAAATCAAATTTCCACATGGAAAATGTGTAGGAACCCAGTTTATAAGTAATGGGTTGACATATTAAGAGACATGTTCTAAGTTTGAAGTACATTCTTAATTATTTGTAAATGAGGCTGTTGAGTTACCATTTGAGTAGCAAAAAATGGAGGAAAAGTGCAGGTACCAGTTGTGAATGAAATGTTGAAAACCACTAAAGACCAGTTAAATAGATAATTGTGTCTCTCTAGTTATCTTGTTGTATGATTAAATAAGGCTGTAGAAAGGGAATTGACAAATTGATGTGTTTTTCCTTTTGTATGTTCAGGCCCAGAGGGATGTAATCTCTTCATCTACCACCTGCCACAGGAGTTTGGAGACAATGAACTCATGCAGATGTTTTTGCCCTTTGGTACAGTCATTTCTTCTAAGGTCTTCATGGACCGGGCAACCAACCAGAGCAAGTGCTTTGGTGAGTTACAAACTGCATGTAAAGATCCAATCACACTTATTGGCACCCCTTGAAAATATATAGTATGTAAAAAAATCTGTTAGTGCAGTAGCGTAAGCTCACACTGAAAAATCCAACCTTAAATTTTAGTACATTTATTCAGTAAGGAGAAAAAAAAAACCATGTTACAAAATAACAATAGCAACAATAGGTACTGCTGCTGGTCTGTCAGCATGCGAGGGGTAAAGTCACTAATCTACAAGTGTATAAAGGGAATAGACCCAACCCAACCTCAGTTGAAGTCAATCAAACGTTTGATTTTGTGAGCAGAATCTGAGCAGTCAGATAATGTGAATTGATTACTGACCCAACTGCACGTGTTGTCAATAACCAGTAAAAAAGAGTGAGTTTCTGGATGTTATTCTCTGAGTAAATGACTGTGCAGACTGCAGAAATAGCAAGTTTATTGTCATCCATTTTTGTCTACTTCTTCCTCGTCCTCTGATTGTTCTTAAGGTTTTTTTTGCAGGTAGTAAACAGCAGAGTTTAATACTATGACCTGCTGGCATGTTTAATGATATCTTCATCCTTTTAAACTATTGCCTATGCTAAGCTGTGTGTGAGGGTTTGATGTGATCAGGTGGCTTTAGTTGGTTTGAAAAACCAAGGAGTCTGAGATCCTTTATCACATTGCTGAAACCAACCTGTTGTGTGTACTCCAAGGTCAAAGCAAATATGTGCATCTTGAAATCAAACCATGTCTCCATAACAACTTTAAAAAGCCCAACACATGCCAACCAGCTGTTTGGGAGTTTTCCTGAAAAAAGCATTTTCCATCCTGCAATCACAACCTTAAACATGTGGAGTTTTCTAAACTTGGAAGTAACTGGAACAATTTGTTTTGATCAGATGGAATAAAGATGGGAGAAATCTTCAACAAACACTCCAAGTTGGTTTGATCTCAAACAAAGGATAAATGTGTGAAAAAGCACCTCATACCTATCGATAAGCGTGGTGGAGTATCTGTGATGCTGTGGGCCTGTTTCTCTTCCAAAAGTCCTGGGAGTCTTGTTAAAGTGCATGGCATCATCAACTCTTTAAGATCTGAGAACCTTTTAATTACAAAAATCTCTTGGACTCTCCTGTCCAGGGTGTACCCCGCCTCTCGCTCATAGACTGCCGGAGATAGGCACCAGCTTCCCTGTGACCCACTATGGAATAAGCGGTAGAAAATGACTGACTGACTGACTCTTGGACTCTGCAAGTAAACTGAAAATGGATTAGCATTCCAGCAGGAAAACAATCCAAAATATATGAAGATGTAAATATTTTACCAGATACCATATCAACCTTTTATCCCTGGCCATGTCAGTTTCCAAAGTTCTTTTGACAACCTATGGGATGAGTCTAGAAGAAGGCTAATGTGTCAACATGTTTTTTTGCTGAGCTAAATATTGATAAGCATTGTCTTTTTATCATAGTTTTCAGACCGCTTACTGAATAACTAGTTTGAAAATATGTTTTAACATTTAAAACATTTGTTTCCATAACTGTTTTTGTATGGCTCTGACAGCATTTGACAACCTACAGACTGTGAGGATTGCTCTTAACCCAAACAGACTGACTTGAATTTGCATCTTGATGACTGTTTGCATTTTGGTATGAGCACTGAGGAAAAGATGTTCTACATTGTTTCCAAACTTGCCTTGATGCAGTCGATCAGACTTGATGTCCTTGTTTCATTTTGGCAGATGCCTGACTCTGCTTCACCATTCTGTAACCCCTTATTTCTGGACATTTTCAACTGCTGAGGCTGAATCACACATCTCCGCTCTTCAAGTTTCCATTTAGCTCCAGCAGATGTGCAGACTAACTTAACCTCACAGGTACCAACGAGCTCGACAGTGACGTTCAGGGGAGGACCTTTGTAAAGCACCGAATTGTTTTTACCTAAAAGGAACCTCAAAACCCTGAGAAAAAAGTATCGCTGTGTCTGAATGCTGTTGTTTGAGTAGTAGGCCTAGAAACAGATACTCATGAAAGAAGATCTGTTTGAAGTATTGAGTAGTACACAAGACAATTACAACATTATATTGAGCCTGGGTAAGAAGGCAGCACTGTGGTATAATTAATCTAGAAACGAGCAAGAAAGGTTACACTTAGACTGATGGGGCGCGAAACGGTGAGATACCAACAGAAAATGTGTAATTTGTGACAATACTATGTAGAGGGGAGTCTCTGCCTGCTTCAGCTCTCTTTCCATCAGCCTAAATGTGTTTAGCTGGTGGTGGGTCAGAAAGTCACCTCCTTTTACTGCCTCTGTATTTTCTTCAGACTTTCATGCTGGCCTCACAGTCTCTGCTGAGCTTTCACCCCTAATGGGCCAAACCAGATCCAGGAAGGCCAGCCACAGTCTCTCCCAGGTGGCTGTGGACGCGCCAAGGCCCCTGTTGTTTTTTTCACAGGTCATTAACTGTACCTAATGGCACCGCAGACACAAGGGAGCACATCAAGTGGAGACACACTCCACTGCAGTTTCTGGTCACTCAAGGACCAGAAACTCTCAAGGTTTACTTTTTCTACATGATGGAGACAGGATGTTCAGCATAGGTTTGAGGAGGGGTGTGTTTTGGAGGAAAATGCACTTACGGGCTGGCATCTGCCTTGAACTTGTCAGTTTATTTTTGCTTAGATTGAACTTTCATCTTACAATGACATGCTAATTCATTTTTAGTCAATTTTAAATGCATTTATTTGTAAAAGTCATACCTTTGGATCTTTAACATATTTTATTGGGATTTCATGTAATTGGCAAAAAGGAAGTGGTGATTATTTCTGAAGTGTAATAGAAATGATAAATCGTTTTCAAATGTTTTTACACATAAAAGGTATATGGGGGCACAACGGTGGCGCAGGAGATAGAGTAAAAACCCATGTGCCGAGGCTACCAGAGGGTTTGAGTCCCGGCCTGTTTCCCTATGCGGCATGTCTCCCACTCTCTCTCTTCATCCCATTTCCTGTTGGTCAAATTACATAATAAATGTCACTAGTGCCACAAAATAAATAAAAAAAATAAGTGTGTGTACATTTGTATTGAGCCCCATTTCGATATTTTGTATCAACAACTTTTTGGTGCAATTACAGTGAGTATTACCCAACCAGCTTTGCTCAAAAGACAGACAACTTTTGACATTCTTCTTTCCAAAATAGCTAAAGCTTTGTCACCAGTTTCACAATTGGAATTAGGTCTGGACTTTGACTGGACCATTTTAATAAACGAGTATGCTGTGATCTTTGTAGTTCTGGTTGTATGTTTTTGGTTGTTTTCATGCTGGAAGGTGAACCTCTGTCCCAGTCTCAAGTCTTACAGCTTCTAACAGACTTTCTTCCAGGATTGCCCTCTTCCATCCATCTTCCCATCAAACAGGATTCTTGTCTCTCCTCAAATAAAGCATCCTCGCACCATGACGCTGTAACTGCCATGTTTCACAATAGGGATGTTGTTCTCTGGGTGACATGCAGTTTTAGTTTTCTGCCATCAATATCATCTTGTGCCTTAGCCAAAATGTAGTTTTTTTGTTCTCATCTGGCTACAGCACCCTTTTTCACATATTTTCTTTGCCCCTACAATGGCTTGTAGGAAAAAGTAAACATTGCTTCTTAGGCTTTCGTTCAGCAGAAGCTCCCTACGACTCTTCTACCACTGCTCCATAAAGGAAGGATTAGAAAAGGCCGGACAATTAGTTTTGAGGGATTTTGTTTCGGGGAATCTGACTAAAGAGGGTTCCATACAAATTCAGATTTTTATTTGTAAATAACCTTCGAAAACATTTATGCATTACTTAGTGATCTATCATGTAAAATTCCAGTTACAAGCACTGACATTTGTGGCTGTAAATTGATTAAATGTGAAGAAATATGAAGTACCCAATAAGTCCAGTAAGTTCAAAGCATCAAACCTGGTCTGTAATGTTAAGAACGTTTAAAAACCCTTTAAAGCTGGTCATTACTTTTTTTTAAACTACTTTACATGGCAGAATCAGTTATCTATATTTTTTTTCTTTCATTGTTTACTTGAGATCTCTAAAATAGGCTGTTGCTTTTTATTTACTGCAAAATTCCGGTCAGAAACCACAGAGCAACTTATTATTACATATCCTCTGGACAAAGGAGAGTGATGCGTGTTGACAGCAACATCTCCCAACATGTCTCAACCGCTCTT
The DNA here is from genome assembly GCF_021462225.1 of Girardinichthys multiradiatus. Lineage (NCBI taxonomy): Eukaryota > Metazoa > Chordata > Actinopteri > Cyprinodontiformes > Goodeidae > Girardinichthys > Girardinichthys multiradiatus. The sequence goes on from NC_061802.1 coordinate 32,285,818, forward strand.
TCTTTCATAAACTTACATTTTTGGCATAAAGCGTATTTTGGGCATCATCCTGACCCTTTCGTCTTGTAAATTTAACAAATTTGATCTGTTTCCTAACAGGTTTTGTCAGCTTTGACAACCCTGCCAGTGCACAGGCAGCTATTCAGGCCATGAACGGCTTTCAAATCGGGATGAAGAGGTTGAAAGTCCAGCTAAAGAGACCGAAGGATGCCAGCCGCCCTTACTGACACAGCCTACCTTCAGTATTCACTGCAGCAGCACAGGTGAGCCCTGAAAATGGTTTAGATGGTTTCACTGGTTAAATATTAAAGTTTCTGTGTCAGCTTCAGATTTAACTTGGGTTCAAACTGTGTGGCTTCAGTTTTCCAGCTTTAAAATGTTGCTGGCTCCTTTGGAAAAGTGATGATTGGTTTCTGTACATATTTGATAAAACAGTATATGATATAACCAAATGATATCCAAAAGTATTAAAGTAATAAGTTAACATTTTAGGCAACCCGTTTCTCCTATTTAATTTATTTGAACATTACTGGAGCATCATTTATAAGTCGTGCTAAATCCTGTTAAAATTATTATCAGCAAAAGCAAAATAATGCAAAATTCAAAGGTTCATGAATGCTGAAACCATTTCTGACCATCAACACCCACATGTACCTCTAAACAGTGGCCTAGCACTCTAAAATTGTAAATAATGTATGTCCAGAAAGAAGGGGAAGGTGATAAAGAAGAGAAGCAAAGTCCTTTCAGGTCCATTTCCTCAGTTTGTTGTGTAAATAAAAAATGGCATTTAAAAGGAGTTGTGAATGTCAAACAGAGGTCAGGAAAAGCATGAAAACTTTCTAAGAGAAACTGTGCTGGCTCATTGTTCTACTGTGCTACTAAAGTCTGAAAAAATCTGACTTTGCTTTGGGGAATCAGGACCAGAATTTTAAAGAGCCCCTACAGAAGCTATGTAGTATCTAAAGATATTTATTCTGGACTGATGAGTAAAAATAGAACTCACAGTCTAAATTGAGCACATCTATGTGTGCATAATGTTATTAGTGTAACAAATCCACAGTTGTCAAGCACAAGGGGGATCAGTCCTGCTTGAGGGCCATGTGCCAAAGCAAGGTGAAATATTTGAGTCACAGATGGGCCAAAGAAATATCCATGTGTTCCGTAAAGTGACCATAGGAATAGACTGAACCATAAGAGGCAAGCTTATTGCTCTAAGCAGCCTTCACTCTCCACAACACCTATAATTTTGCATATTAGAAAAGTGGAAAGAATATATGCAATTACGGCTACTAAAATGTGTGCCTGTTCTTCCTCACAACATAGCAAAATTTAGCCAATTAGATGGAGAGGATCGACAGCCATTTTGTTCAAGTTGTGCTACAAATTCTCCATTGGTCTGGACTTTGACTCGGCTGTTCTAAAACAAAAATACTTGTTTATCTAAACATTCTATTGTACATCTAGTTGTATTGTTGTTGTCTTGCTTAAAGGTAATTTTCTGTCCTCGTCTGAAGTCTTTTGCTGCCTCTAACAGGTTTCTTTCCTATCCCTGCTGATGAAAAACATCCCCACAGCATGACACTGCTTGAGTGTCACAAAATGTGAAAAAGTTCAAGGGGTACAAACACTTTGGCAGTTCATATTTCATTTTAATATTTATTTCTTTATATTTGGTAATAGCTTGAAAAAGTTGTGTTTGCAGGAAGGCCTGAGAATTTGTAGAATTAAGAACACTTTCAAGGAAAAAAAGTGGCATTATGCAAACATAGCAACAAAAACAAACTGTTAGTAGATGCAAAAGGGAGATTTTTAGAGCAGATTATACAAGATGACTAATACATGTCGCTTTTTAATTTTAGATCCAGAAAATATAAAACACAGAAATGCTCTTAATTAGAAGATTACAGTAATGCGTCCTTTTAACTTGAGGACATCTGGAGTTCGCCGTCATTCTGCAACAGACGTTTTGGCACATGGGTGCCGTGAATTTGTCACATCATTTTAAATCTTATTTGTATGTTCAGTAAATGTGGAATGTGCAGAAATATGAAGACTAAGTGATTGATTTTATTATGCAGCACATCAGTCATGTTAATTGTGGGAAAATCTGTCATCATTGTGATTGACAAAGACCGATTCGTATGCTGGCGTAGGTTTGCTCTCATCAGACCATTACACTGATATAATGGAGCCATACTTAAATATACAAAGTTTAAAGAAATGGATCTTTGGAATGACAGTTTAATGAGCAGTGAAATTTAAAATTGTTCTCTTCTTTTTTACTCTCTCTCTTTCTTTCTCCTGTTTTCCAGAGTTTAGAAGACACACTTGAAGATATCTGGGAGGAGGTCAGCTTTTTTTCTTTGAGAGTAAACATACGTTTTAAAAAAATCAACACGTGAGGACTTTTGGGAGACATATCAACACTCTTATCAACACACAAGGATACAGGTTAGAGCAGTAACAGGAGGTGTGGAAGAAGAAGGGAAAAAAAGGCGCTTCAACAGCGGACGTAACAGCAACAGATGGCACAGAAGATGGAAAAACTGGAAAAGAGACATGATGGGACTGAACAACAGAACATTTTCTTGTTAAGACTTGAATTGTTAAGTAAGCAACAAACAAAAAAGCAGCAACAACAAATAGATTTATATATACATATTATATACACACACACACATATATATATATATATATATATATATATATATATATATATATATATATATATATATATATATATATAGATAAATATATATATATATATATATATATATATATATATATATATATATATATATATATATATATATATATATAAAAACAAAAATATATATATATATATAAGGAACCAGGAGGCGCTTGTGGCTTTTACTGGACAAATGAGGGTTTAAACTTGAAGATAAAAAAAAACTGTGGGGTAAAGAAGCGATTCTATATGTCCACTGACAGACTTTCTTTCGCTTTCCCTCTTTCTCTTATTCTCTCACCGTCTCTCAGCAAGCGCAGAACTATGACTCTTGGAGGTCACTGAGGTTTCCAATAGCAAAAGTAGAACTGCAATTCTTTCACCCCCAAGGGACCAAAGGACCAAACATTTTTATTGTTCTGAACAGCGATATATATAGTATTAATGATACTAATACTACAAACTACTACTAATAATATTACAAGTTAAACATAAGAAGAAATACTAGCTTCAGGTTGAAGAAAAAACAGCAAGGGTTTTTTTGGTTTCCTTTTACTTTTATAGCTACTGGTTGAAGAATATAAAAGCAAAAACAGAAAATATAAAAGAATAATTAAATGAAGCTGTACTATTTTAGCAGCGTAGAAGATATGGGTTAGAAATTGTGTCGGGCATGTTCAGATATGTAACTTTTTTCCTGGTACATCAGCATTCCCAGCATTTCATCTCGGAAATGTGATCTGTCTGTGTTTTTGAGTCCTGTTTTGCCAAAAGGAGAAACAAATAGTGTCGCAGCAAAGGAAGGATTGTAAAATTAAACGAGACCAGACCACAAATACTGCCCATCAGTTCAGTTTAAAATCCTTGATTGTCACTGGGAATCACTCCTTGCCATCATTAAAGGCCTTGATAGTACAGATAATCTGACCATAAACCACTGTGGTTAAAGTGCCACCTGTTTGGCCTGCAGGAAAATAAAAATCCATGGGTCCCTGCCAGGTCAAGCCCTTTCCCACTGCCAAGCTGCTCCAGCTACTCCCAGCAGGTGAGAGCAGAACCCCACCGCCCTGCCAGCTTTCCCCACCCTGCTCCCTCCCATTGCTTTTCCTCCTTTACATCAAAATGCCAGCGTAACTATTAACAGGGATCATCAATGGATGAGGAAGCCCTGAAACAAAACCTGAAAACAATTACCATAATAATAATGTTGACCAGATGGAAGCAGCACTGCAGGGCCAGAGATGCACAATCACTTGTCACATTGGGATTTCTAAGATGCTCACTGAGGGACAGAGTTGATCTGCCTCTCACTGGAGTCTTTTTGGCTCCCTTTGTACGGTGCCTCAAAAGGTTTTCATACTCCTCTTCACATTTTGCACGTTTTAGCCACAAACTGATTTTATTGGGATTTATACAAAGTACTACACAAAGTAGTAAATAGTTGAGACGTCGAGGAAAAAGGATGTATGTTCTTTACAGAAGAGTATTTAAAAAGCAAGGCATACGTTTGTATTCTATGCCCATCAAAACTGAATTCTGTGTCGGTCTCCCTTTCGCTATCTTTTGGGGTGTATCTCTACCAGCTTTGCACAACTAGTAACTGAATTTGTGCCCATTCGTCTTTGCAAAATAACTTGTGCTCAGTCAGATTGAACGGAGAATGTCATTGAACAGCAAACTTTAGCTTTGACTGAGCCAGTCTAACACATGGATGTGCTTTGATCTAAATAATTGTTTTAAATATTTAGTGATTTCCCATCTATATTCCTATCACCTCTGATCACATCTGATCAGCTAACCATATCATGACACTGCCACCACCATGTTTCACTGTAGGGACAGTCTGTTCAGGACGATGTGCAGTGTTAATTTTCTGCCACACATAGCATTTTGCATGTCGGCCAAAAAAATTCAAATTTGGAGATATATGAGCAGAGCATCTTCTTCCACATGTTTGCTGTGTCCCCTACATGTCTTGTGGCAGACAAGACTTTTTGGGGCTCTCTTTTTATGACTTTCTTCTTGCCACTCTTCCATAAAGACGATATCTGTGGAAAGGACAAGTAATATTTGTTCTGTTGACAGATTCTCTCACCAGAGCTGTGGATCTCTGCAACTCCTCTAAAGTTACCAAAGGTCTATTGCCAGCTTCCCTGATTAGCGCTCTCCTTACCTGACTGTAATGTGAAAAAGTGGTTTGACCTCTTTTACAAGGCACTGTATGTTCACAGAAGGAATCAAGAATCTGTGAATGGTATTATGCGTGCATTAAAGATCTAAAACGTTTCAGTTAAGAGTAGATTTTACAAATTGTTTATTAAGGACCAACTGCATATTTGTTTGTAATTGAGCAGTATAATTTCACAGCTAGAGCTTGCACACAGTGAAAGACGGCTTGGCATTACCAGCTATTGCAGATCAAATTAAAAGCAAAATGATCCCTCGATGACAGAGCAGCAGACCTGTAAGTTTGGCTGCCGATGTCGGTCACACATAGCCAGTGCAGTAAGGTCGTGGCACAGAGTGCTCTATAAGATATTAGTTGACTAAACCTGAGTCATCCTGATCAGAGACACAGATTCATTTCATCTGAGATAAAATCTTTCTCTTCAAAGGCTTCTTTCTCACTGATTCACTTTTTCCCCTTCTTAGTTAAGATTTGTTTTTGTCATAAATGCCATTCCATGACTAAGTTTGCTCTTTAAAGCATTTTGCCCCCTCAGGACCCACTGAGATTTCAGCACTCAGATCGACGTTCCAAACATTAGGCACATCAGCACTCCGGACGCTGCATCGCCTGTCCAGCAGAGACTTCAGACGAAAACCGATGACTTAGCCTCTGTGGTTTGGTTACAACAAATGTTTCCACCAGAGTGACTCTCCAGACCTTGATGACTGTACGTCTGCGTTTGATTACTTTTAGCTCAGCTGCTCTTTATCCTCGTGTGATTCCTGCTTCACTGGATCAGAGCTATTATTATTATAAGAAAGAGGGAGCGGGATTCTGAGTAGGTCTCACTGCTGTTCACTGTATGTTGCTCTGTTGGAAGCAGTATTTAGATGCTGTGAGAAGACATTTTGTTACATATGCCTTTTCTTATCATGAATTGCCAAATTATGCAAGCATATCCATTGCAGTTCCTCATCAGACTTTAAACATGTGCCAGATTTCCTTAAAACGTAGTCTTATAAATATGCTAATTTTAGAAAACTCTTTAGCAGAATGAAATATTTGATTTTGTGATATAGGATACCACTGTAGGAAAAGGGTCAGCTCCCTCTGAAATGATATACGGTATAGATTTCCTGTGAAAAGGTTAGATTTCTTATATATTTGCCAGAAGACAGCTCCTTTCCCTCGGCAAGTAAATGTGAGTTTCCATGCTCGCTGTCAGGTCGAAGCAGCTTTAGGAAGCTGTGATATATGCCCTGCTTCCTCCAGGCCATCCAGAGCCTCATAAACCCCTGTCAAATTGTTCTTTCTCATGGGATTTCTACTCGAGAGTTTTTTTGGGTTTTTTTAATTATTAAAATCAAATTAGATTTTTCCTTCAAAACAGCTTGACAAAAGAAAATTAAAGATGACAGCTGTGGCTGAAATGTAATGCATTTGAATTATATGAAGTTCTTTGCAGCCCACACTAAGAAGGAAAGATACATAAAAATATAAAAAAAGAATGACACATAAGGCAGGAAACAAATACTGCTGAAGTTTGGGTCCATGAGATGAAAACAAGTGCATCAGTCCATACACACAGTGTTTACTCTGAGCTTCAGAAAAGGTTAGGTTGTTAAACATCTGTAAATGGCTGAAAAAGGGGAACTGGCTCTAATGATTTCTGTAGTTTTCTAATTAAGTTGCATGTGGTTTAGCTAAAGTTGATCTTTTACATAGTTTTCATTCTTGCATCCATTTTCTATCATTTTTTTCTGTTAATATTGATCATGCTACCATGGTGCCCTTTTTTAATCTTCTGAGCATGCTCAATAGGGGCCGGGAGCGATGGAGATTATGAATCTGGTATTGCTCGTATTAACAATATGATTCTTTACCTGTTGTTTGAATGCTAAGGATAGTAGCTTATTATAAATATGAAATCTTGTATAATATGAAAAATCAGCACATTACCCTTTTTCTTTAGGGTATGTAGAGGTTAGTGGGTTCGAACGGGGAGGGATGGGGAGGGTTCTCGCTTTATAAAGATGTTAACTTTCTGGTTTCTCAGCACAAAAGCAGACAAAACAGAGAAGAGGCAGTATATGGTCTCCAAGGAGACTTTCCTGAAATACAGGGCGCAAAAAGAGGAATCTCAGAAGTAGTCTTTAAACCAGAAGGATAAAAATGCTGTTTACAGGTAGAACTTGTTTTTCTTCTTCTTTATTTTTAAGCAGAGCGCCACCTGTTTTTGTGGCACCATCAGTACAGCATGGATTAACTGACAGGGAAAGCAGTATCTTTTTATAAAAAAAATATCAATAATAATTAAAAAAAATATGTGTTCTGTATTAGCCTGAGAAACCAAACATTTTTCCCCTGTTGAAATTTCTTAAAACTTGCTGCTTAGATTACTTCATATTAATTATTGATGATTTAATAATTTTATAATTGATTACCTGGTCAAGTGTGTAACTTGATGTTTATTTATCAGTTAATTTATTTATTTGCTATTTATTTAATTTATTTATTATTTTGTCACTTTATTTATTTTATGACTATGGTAAGATAAAGATATGTGTCAAAAAGAAATGGTTATTGGGACTTTTCTCTTGTTCTCTCCTTTTTTTCCAATTTTACAATAAAAAAATCAAACTGGGTGGTTTTGTTTCTCATAGTTCTGTTGCACAGAGTGAAGTGCTGATCCACACTCAGAAGACAGGGGGAGTTGTTGCACAGGGAATTGCTCCCTTGTTCCATCCGGCATCTTAAGGACCTTGAAAGTTCAGGGTACGCAGATGCTGCAGCCTCCTTCAGCTCACCACTTCAGAGCATATTACTGACACCCTTTCCATGTTTAGTGTTGCGGCTGTGATATTTGTGCAATAGCCCTTTAAACAGCAGCGCAGACACATCCTTTTCAACACTTTATTTTTTATGTTTTATGATGGAAATATTTTAAAAACGAAGCAGCTCAGAGGGAGGCAGCTGTGGGGCTCATCATAAAAAACTCAAGTGCTGAAAAAACACAGCTGTTTAATGTTCATTTAAAGTTCAGTCGTAGTATATGAGAGGATTTCTTTTACTGTGTCAAGATGGAGATTCAAAGCTTTTTTCAGAAAAGAAGGTCAGCTGAAATATGGAGACAGCTGGAATATGTGTAAGGGGACAGGATCCAAACTCACATCAGCATCAGGAAAGTCTTACAGAGGAAGTGTCACAGAAACCCTGCAAGACAAAGAAAGAATAACAAATATCATTCTTAATAAGAAAAGCAGGGCACAATAAGTTGTTGTAAGGAGGACAGCGGGTATCCGTCAACTGCATGCATCGACTGGATGCCAGGAGCTAAATTTGATGCAACATCTGTTGACAGCTGAATTGCTCCTCCACATACATCTTGTAATCATCATCGTCCTCCTACATGAATAGTCGCTGTAACAAAAGCAGCAGCTGAGACACAAGATTCATAATTTGAGTACGGCTTTAAATAGAGGAAAGAAAAAGAACTGTAAAAAAAAAAATAAAAAATAAAAAAAAGTGGAGCCACTGGTTCATGAAATAAATTGTCCCAATTACAATAAAGTGTGGCTCTTGGTCAGCGTGCGCGGCAGGCAGTTCATCTTTATTACAATCAGTTAATGAAAATCAATCCCCCTCCTGATAAACTCTTATCTCCACGGCTTTTGCGCACCCCTCATGCCTGGGAGATAATAAATTAGGGTAATATTGCCTTTGATGAGGGAGTGAATTGCAAATTATTGTAACTTTCCAAGATTTATGATGCAGATGCTTAATTTCCGAGATGGGTTTTTTCGGGGCGTCAGGGTGCCGGGGGGCCATTTGTTAAAAGTTTGGTGACTTGGGCTCGTTAATAAAAATACGCACTCAGAGCGCCAGGTGTTCTCAGCTGTTCTCGACTGCAGTAGTTTGCTGAAAAAGAATTACTGTAAATCCAAACTTGCCAGATGTACAGCGCATTGCTAAAGTATTCATACCCCTAGAACTTTTTTCACATTTTGTCGAAGTGCAAACACAAACTTTAATGAATCATTAGGATTTTATGCGGCAGGCATACACAAAGAAGCACATCATAGTGAAGTGGAAGGAAAATAACAACTGGTTTTCCAATTTTTTACAAGTTATAATCTTTTTTGTCCCAACTCTTTGCAAAATAGCTCAAGCTCAGTCGGATTGAATGGATAAAACCACATCTTGCCTCATATTATTAATTGGATTTGGTTCTAAACTCTTCCTGGGTCATTCTAACACATGAATATGCTTTGATAGGAACCCATTCCATTGTAGGGCTGGTTGTATGTTTGGAGTCATTCTCCCCCTGGAAGGTAAACCTCGGCCTCATCCTTCATTCTTTTGCAGCCTCTAAAAGGTTTTCTTCCAGGGTTTCCCTTTATTTAGCTCCATTATCTTCCCACCAACACTGACCAGGTTTCTTGTCCTCCAGCATGGTACTGCAACCACAATGTTTTACAGTGGGGATAAAGTCTTCAGGGCGAGCTGCAGGAATAGTTTATCATTACACACAGCACGTTGCATGTAAGCTACAAACGTTTTATTTTGGTCTCATCTGACCAGAGCCCCTCCTTCAACATGTTTGCTGCGTCACCTACAAGATTCTTGGCAAACTGCGAACAATATTATACTGTTTCTTACTTCTTTTAAAGATGGCTTTGTTCTTATCACCTTTCCGGATTTTTTGGAGTGCACTAACACTTGGCTGTTTATCTGATTGAGGCTCTCTAGTGCAACAATTTGTTGAGATGTTCAAAAGCTTAAAATAGTGCTTTATAGTCTAACTTCAAATATCAAGAACAGCTGTATTTATTCTGAATTTAAATTTCACAAACATGGATCCTTTCATTTTCATTTTGTATCGCTTCTTCCATAGTGGGTCGAAAGGAAGCTGGTGCCTATCTCCAGCAGTCTATGGGGCAGGACGCGGGGTATACCCCGGACAGGTCACCAGTCCATCGCAGGACAACACAGCACACACTCATTCACGCCTAAGGGCATTTTGGATTGTGGGACCAAGCCGGAGTACCCAGTGAGAACCCATGCATGTACTGGGAGAACATGCAAACTGGCATGCAGAAAGACCCTCGGCTGGGAGTCAAACCCAGGACCTTCTTGCTGCAAGGCAACAGTGCTACCAACTGCGCCCCCAAACAGCCACAATATGGATCCTGTTTACTAATAACGGGACCTCTAAGGGCATTTGGGTCCACAAAATTTTATTGAGAAGGTATCGGAGTTGAGAGCACTACCACTACACTTACACACTACATTTTGAGATTTATTTTTGGAAACATTTTGAGAATCCTATTGTTTTTTCTTTTTACTTCCCAATTTTTGCGTTGGTTTATCCAATAGAATCTCAATTAAATGCACTGCGGTTTGTGGTTGCCAAGCCAAAAAATATGACAAAAGTTCAAGGATGTGAAAACTTTTTGCAAGGATTGTAACAGTGAACACTAGACTAAAAACAGAAATCCATGAAATGCAATTTATTTGCTAAAGTATCTGTCAATTATGCAGCGTACTCCCTCCCTCCTGATCTCTGTCACACCAGCCAGGAGAGTATGATTTGATATGTAGGTCAAAATGTGGTTTGCACTGCGCCAGTGGGTGAGATATGTCTGGTTGCTCACTGTCACTCTGATTATTGAGGAGACACAGAAAGATTGAGTTGGTCAAGTATGAGAGAGGCTGCAGTATAACAGATAGCTGTGTGATTGCTGTCAATAAATTCCAGAAGCCACACATACAGACACACACACAAGCAGAAACTTTCCAGAGGAATTAGAAATGTCTCACTCTTTGTTCCGCAACAGTGACCCATGTAACCATGAGCAATGCATGTGTGTTTTGGACACCTTCCTCACTCAGTGCAATAATCAGGTCACTAGTGCATCATTAAGCAAAACAGTCCTAGCAGGGCTGGGGTTACGAGTGAGGGAATGATGCAAGGTGAATCATTTCAGGAGCAAACACTAGCTCGCGAGAGCAGATGAATGAGTTGACAGCAATTTAGTAACCGACATATCATGCATCATTCAGAGCATAATTTCTGCCATGGTCTTGAGTGCTAAAATGCACCTTGTGTGGATCTATATATGTATATTTACACATGCTTCCAAGTACTCATCTGCTAGTTGTCATCAACTGTGTTTTCTTTCATAATGAGGCTCATCTGGCTGAATAGGCCTCCAGTGTTCTTACCTTAAAAGTAAATCTGAGCCACCTCATGCTGCGTCAGTTTGATTATCTCACCATGCAACAATGTCTCCTCATCAAGGCCACCTCATTTTTGTCCGGGGAACAGCTTTCATTAAGACAGCCATCAATCTATGTATCATCAATCATGGAGAAGACTCACACACCACTATCTATTTATCTTGCCAAGTGCTTTATTATTATCAAATTAATTTTCCCATTGAGAGTATCCATCACTCAAGCCCCCCCACCCAACCCCACGCTCACACACACACACACACACACACACACACACACACACACACACACACACACCCACCCCCAACCCATTAGGTTGGTAATTGTCCTTGTTTACGTGGAAATGTCAAGACAGGACGGCTCAAAGAGGATGGACAAGCAATCCTCCAAACTTACAGGCACTTGCTATGTCTGCCTTGCAAATACAAAGACAAGAAGTCCATTAAAGTTACTTCAGAGTGGACGGCTTGACTTATGTTTCAGTTCCAATGTTTAAACATAGATGGAAAAAAACAGAGATCTCCAGTTTGAAATGTTTCCAAGTTGTCAGATAGCTCTGCCGCTTTTCATCAGACTGAGGGAGCTCTCACATGGGTTTATTGTACAAAGCTCTGCTGCCTGACAGTCCTGTCAGATGGCTGCGTCTCAATAGATGATATGAGTCATGAACGGGGACTCGCAGCTTTTTAAGTTTTCTTCTCTTCTCCACATTCAATAAGAGGAGAAAAAAAAACATGTTAGAAACATTGTAATTAAAGTTAGGATGAGCAAAAGTTGGTGCAGTTAGGTTAGTGTGTCTGACGGAGATGTTTTGTCTATTGCTTTAGGTTCCAAAAAATCAATAAATAATTCAGAATGTATGGCCAAGCTTTACCCATGTAGCTGTTAATTTGAAGTGAAGTTGAAGAATTTGAAAGATGCTGACTTCTTTATCAGTTAAATTCACCAGTTCCACTGGCAGCAACAGAGCCCCATAGCATGATGCTGTTACCACCATGCTTGATAGTTGGTATGAACCACCTTGACTCTCACATATATGCTTTTTGTCATTTCTGTCGAACTTGAAGGTGTTGATTTTGGTGCAGGGGCTTCCTCTTGATCCTTTTTAGGATAAACTCCATTTTGAACATTAAACTTCACCCTGGTCGGTGTCGCTGGTTTTCCAGCAGTGTCTAGTTTTTAGTAGGCTTGAGCCTCAGTGGTTCCGGGGTTATTGTTGAACATCCTAACCGATTTCCTTTCACCTAGGGGAGACATTTCAGATCAGACGATTGAGTCTTGGTCACAAATGGGTGTTCCAACAGGGCACAAATCAGAACTGGTTTGGAATGGATAAAGCAGGCTTAAGCTTTTAGAAAGGCACTGACCTCAAACTTGAAATTTACAGACTACGCTTAAAGGCCAAGTTTGTATGAGTATACAGCCAGAATTAGAAAAATGAAGCATCATCATTCCAGCTTGAAAAAAGAACAGTAAAAGTCCCAATTAGTCTGACATTCATGCCGATGCTGAGTGGAGGTAAACTTCTCTCTGTCACTTATGATGAGTAAAATACTCTGATCTAAAAAGCAGAGGAGCATAAAGATGCAAGACATAAAAAGAGTTAAAGAATATTAGCATTGAGGCTCCATATTTTAATGAACGTACTTATTTTCAGCACCGGACAGCATCAGTATGTCACAGTCTCTACATCCTTTCCACAATGACCTCACTCCTTCTCAATCTTCCTCCAACTTCCTCCTGATATTAAGACTGAGGTGATGAAGTCACCCAAGAGAGACCTTATTTAGGCCATCTGGAATGTGCTTCACGTGTGAAAGAGTAAAAAATGACACCTTTCATCGGCCATCTCCCACATCCGGCAGACCTCTCCGTTGCCTTTATTTAAATAGGACATGGAGGGATAAAGGATGACACCATGTGTGATGAAATGTGTTGTCAATCAAGAGCATTACCAGAATCAGGTTACCATTAACTCAATCTGATATGAATTACATTCACGTCTGCTGGTTATGGAGCATTAATTCTTAATGTCTTCATGAGGAGTCCGCCCGAGCTTCCTTAATTGCCTTTTTAATGGAAATTAAAACTGATCACAGCCCTCTCTCTAATCATAGCACTCAGTTTTTATATATAGTGCAAATATGATCCCTATGTGCAGATGCTGTTGACTCCAACACTGCCGTTCACCATAGACTGAATCCTGTTTGGAGTCATGCAGTGCTCTGGCAGACAAAAGCAAAGCCAGCAGCCAGCTCAGCACTCAAAAGCAACATTTACACAGGGGACTGAGAACATACTTTGGAACCCTAAAGCTACACAGCCAGCTTGTCAAAACTGCAAGCTGCCAGAGCTTGTAGAGTAAGGACACCACCAGGTCACAGCTGGCATTGCAAGAACACAGTCGGAGGATTTACAGTAGTTTGACCCTATAATAAAGACGTCTTTATTGGTTCTGCAGAAAAATGTAAATGCAAGTAAACCATAACAGCAAGGGAGATTGTTCTTCATTTGAAGCTTTTCATCAGAATGTGTAATTTTTTTAGATTTTCTTTACATTTGCAGGTAAATCAGAATATCATTGAAAAGTTATTTCAGTTATTCAGTTCAAAAAGTAAAACGTGTGGATTCATCTCACACACACACACACACACACACACACACATTCCAGATGTGTATATTTCAAGCATTAATTTCGTCTACCCTTTGTGATTGATTGTCTCAGAAAATTACAATACTACAAAAGACCAATAGAACATTAGGTTTTAATATAGAGATGTAAAGTGATGGTTATGTTATGGCCTACGCAATCAATAGAAGACTGATAACTTGACAGATGTCCAGCAGACAGTCATTGATGGCTTCCACAAGGAGGCTAAGCCACAAAACCTTGTTGCTAGAAGGGCATACCATTTAGTTTCATATACAAGCATATTAATGGAAAGTTGAGTGAAAGGAAAAATGTGATAAAAATTTAAAATGGACTGGATCGGTAGGTAGACATTATACTGTTGCCTTAAAGCAAGAAGGTCCTGAGTTTCACAGCATGGGGTTTTTCTGCATAGTTTGCATGTTCAGCATGCCATGTGTGGGTTTTCTCCAGAGACATCAGCTTCCTCCAACAGTCTAAAAATATGCATTTTAGGTTAACTGCAAGGAAAGGTGTGCATAGATGGAATAGGGTGCACAAGTAACTAGAGATAATCCTAAAGCTGCACAGCCATCTTCACAAAACTGTCTTCATCAGGACACAGGTGGTGCTGCAAGAACATGATTAATTGCAGATGTATCTCCATCAGTTTTCCAGGACAAAAACTATTGACTTTTCTGCCCAAAGCAAACAGCAAGAAAGACTCCACCAGAATGGCTTCTGTGCTGTTCCTGTTACGTCAGGCAGGGGCATCTCAATAAATACGATTATCGCTGAAAACACTATTTCAGTAATTTAACTGAAAATAAAATAAAATGAGTTTTACAGAGGTCTTATGTCATAGCTTACAGAATCATGGGGAAGACTGCATGCCTGACAGCTGTCCAGAAGACCATCACTGAAACCCTCCAAAAGGAGGGTAAGTAAAAAAAGGTCATTGCTAAAGAAGGTACCTGATCACACAGTGCTGTATCTAGGCATGTCAACTAAAGGTTGAGTGGAAGGAAAAAGTGTGCTAAAAAGGAAAATAACCAAAATAGAAAACCACTGCTGTGAGAACATTGTGAAACAAAACCCATTCAAGTATTTTGATATTGACAATGTGTGGACAGCACTTAGAGATACAGTACAGGTAGTTGTACCCCATGTCCAGGACATGAGGTACAACTGTTGCTTTCCTTGTGTTTAAGCCACTTCTAAACCAAAGACATCAGAAGCATATTACCTGGTTTGCCACCTGCTGTAAGGTATAAAAACACAATTTAAATACATCTAAATGTGCAATATTTCTGAGCAACATGAGATTCACATTTACTGTTGAATTACTGACATAAATTCACTTTTCAATGGCATTCAATTTTCTTGAACTGCACCTGTTAATGTCTGCCAATACAACTGTCTCTGATCAAACAATAGAGCCAAAGAGACAATAGAAAAAAGGCTACGAATATGGAGTGTCCACCACTTTAATACATAGTTAAAGATACAGCACAACACATATTAGTTTACTTTTCTTACAATAACTGAAGGTAACCTACTTAAACAAAACAAATGTAAAACATATTATAGTTAAAACATCTATACAAAGTATTTACACAATATAAAAGACATATATACACTCTTTAAATATATTATTATATAAAAATTTGTTTTTTTATGTTTACAACTGGAAGCTGAACAGCTTGAAGAGGGAGTGTTTCACAGAAGATGAGAAGTGTTGAAAAGTCACTCGCTGTTATTTAAGGATAGGTAGTTTTTTCCATGTACAGTTGTTGGATCCTGTGTATTTGTATGCCAATTTCTGGAACAACAGATTAAAGACATAAAAAAAACTATTAAATACTCAACAATTGCTGCCAAAACATTAAGTGCTACTGGATTAAACAGGATTTGGAAGCAACATTCTTCTTCCACAAGAAATATGGTGAATGGAGTGATCTTCAGCTTCGCTCAAGGTGGAGTGTTTAAGAGCTGAGAACATGACCAAGAAAATGGAATATTTATAAAAAACTGTTTCTATCACTTTGACGTCAGTTCATACAACTCTGAATTTTACTTTCATAGAAGCTCTTATGTAAAACAATTGGTGTTCAAGTGAAACTAACACCATGTTAGTTCCACTCATTCTTTTTCTTCAAATGATTCAATTGCAATAAATCCACAGAAATGTGTCATCTTTTTGAACTTAGATCATTTAACAGCGAAAAACGGAAAACCCTGATTGCATCGCTGCCACCCCCTATGAAGATACAAAGACAGTCAGAAATTGTTGATCAAGTCACTCTTTCCTCAAGCTGGTAATGCTTCCATGTCTTCTTTATGTCCGTTCTCTACTTTAGATTTTTGAGGTTTTACAACAGCAGTAGACTGAGGAGTAGGAGTGGCAGCAAGGAGCTGTTGACTGCTGGTGCAGCCGGCGTCTGTCCATTAAAAACCCGAGGAGTCCTTGGAGAGTTCTGCCTCAGTTTACTGGGCGGCAGCGCCTTTAAATCCTCCAGAGCACCGTAGGCCGCCATGGAGAATTCTGGGTCTCCTGTTGTCAGCAAGTCAAAAACACAGGACTGAAAATACACATCCTCCACCTGCAGAGTCTCTCTACACTTGGCTGTAGCGAGCTCCACAGTGTAGATCTGGTGAGGGGGCCGCAGAGGGCCTAGCTCTGTGTTTGTGGCTTGCAGGCGCGGCTGCTGGCCGTGGTGGCTCAGCGTGTGCTCTTTGATTAGCTCGTTGCGTGGGCAGCCGTGCAGGCACAGCTGCAGACCGCCGCTGTCCTCGGAAAAGTCCAGAGTGTCCTCTGGCATGCGGATGGCGAAGGTCAGGTAGCTGCCCACGCGTCTGATAATGATGGAAGTGCCGATGTAGCGGGCCTGTATCCTTACTTGTCGGCCCACTCCGGAGCTGCCGCCTCTCTCCACGATGGTCAGGCTGCTGCTCTCACCGCCGCTCCGAGTCCCATCCTGAAAGGCGAGGGGCAGGTCCTCAGTGGTGGCTTGATACACCTTCTGCTCTGTGCAGCCTTGATATGTCTTGAAGATCACTGTTATCTAAAAAATGAGGTAGGAAAGTAGATTTTAAATAATGTATTTACACTTAAACACAAAATATTTTTAAAAGAAAATGGCTCTAAAATATTTCCCCAGACGTTATTGCACTTCTGAGCCACAAGGGGGCAGCAGAAAACCAATTATTTCCTGAGTGAGTCAGCTGCATTGGCACATCAGACTGATTACTTTGTCTTTAAACTTTAGGCATTGGTGCTTTTAACTATATTATCTTGTCTTTAATAAAATCAATACAAAATCCAACCTCAAATGCTCTTGGTTAAACTTGTCAGTTACATTTACACTGAGAGTCCTGTATTTTATAATTCCTGTCTGCAGAGTGAAAGATTATTCACAAAGCAAAATGTGGACATCCTGTGTTGGCACAGAAAGAACTGTACTGCACATTTGCAGTAGACTGCACAGACATAACACAGGTCTAATATCGCTTATGCAATATGATTTCATGTTTTTTTGCACAGTTTGGTCTTTAACATGTAAAAAAAAAAAATCCCTGGCTAAAAGTCTAACAAAAAACACAAAGGGAGCACTTAGTTTAACAATTTAAGATACAACAAACCATTTAAAGGATAAAAGGTAAACGTTTAAACAACTAAAAAAAAAAAACTTGAAAGACCCTAAAAGACTCATTTAAATAACTAAAACTCTTTTCTGCCGGCCAATTATTCCTTTATTTTTCCAAATTATGCCATATTTACACAAGAAGCACCAAGTTAATTATTTGACCAGAGGGGTGAAAAAACATTCCAGATCGTGGCGGTGGAGGAAAATGTTGGAATGAGCGTTAATCACTACCATATGACCACCCATGTGTTAAAGGTAGAGCACTCATGCATGTCTGTGATCCAACACCAGTGAAGGACTCCCCCTCCATCCATCCCCGACCCCCACCCGCCCCTCACCCCACTCGCTCCATGAATCTAAAGAAGCTCCAAGACGCGAGGAATGCTTCAGACTAGAGAGGCACTGTGGAACAGCACATAACTTCACATGTTTGATGCCACAAATGGCAGTGCTTGAGCTAGCATGCTAGCACTTGAAAAACAACGTAGGCCGTTAGTTTAAAACATACTGTTATACAAGTGACCGTTGGCTTCTCTAAATAGACACATTCTTTAACAGGTTTGTTTTGCTGCGCATGAATTAAAAAACTTTTGTTTGTGTCGGAGTGTCAGAAACCAAAAGGTTAAACTCTACTACTCCAATCTCTTCCTCACCTTGCTGGTTGCTGTTGCGCTGGAGCCAAGGACAACTGGGACGTTGGTCACCTGCACCGACAGGAAGCGGTTATCGATCAGAGGCCACGCCCCTTCCACCTTGCAGGTCTGGAACTCGTCTCGGAAAGTCCGTAGGTGCGGGTCTCCGAATAATCCGCAGTGGGCGTACTTCTTCTGTTGACCGGCCGAGCCCGACGCCAGGACCCGGGTCTCGTAGTCGCAGAGCTCCGACACGGCCGGCCGAGACGTGCTGGGGACCTTGGCGGAGGAGGTGGGCCCTTCGCTGGAGCAGTTATGCTGAGTAAATAACTCCTTGATGCGGAAAACAGCCGAGTGGTAGACCAGGTCGCCCCTGCAGCTGCGGGCCTGCCGCCGGGTGCACAGCGCATAGGCCCGGAGGGCAATGCAGTAGTCCACATCCAGCGCCACTTCCTCCTGAAGTCCGCTGGCAGGCGAGGTAGACGTCACGTACTCTGCATTGCAACGCTGGATTCGACACTGCTGGCAGTGAGCTAAAAAACAGGAAAATTATTATTAAAGATACGCCAATAAATTTGTTGCTAATTTTAGACTGACTTGCCTGACTAGCGACCGATTCAGAGTCAGAAACTAAAAAGTCCGATTTTTGTCAAGATCAGTGATAGCACCATACCTCATCACAACCAAGTTATGCTAACAACCACACACTTTGGTGTGGAAGTTGTTACTAAGTGAAGAAGTGTTTAAAAATTAGGTAGGATGATGCTCAAAAGCATTAAGGACCTTTCAAGAAAGAAACTGTACGTTTTAAGGGGCCTGTCGGCTCTTCATTTGGGCTGCTACTTAAAGAGAGCTAGACTTTGGCAGACAACAGGAAGGCTGAAAAAGTACTCAGTTTTATCCTTTTGAACTTAAAACCTGTTTGTCATGGAGCGTGCTGGATTCAAAAATGTCAGATTCTTTTGGAAATCTTAATGATTATATAAATATTTACGTTTTTTTATGGAATACACAGATACTGCTGCTTTAGTAATGCTAACCGTGCTATTCAGAAATATGAAATGCTAAAACAATTTAAAATGCCAATGCTGCAATTATTTGGTCCTTGTATTAAACTAATAATAAAACACTGTTTTACAGTGACTGCTCTTTCACACACCCAGTGTGACATTGCCTCTGTTTCTTATATGTAATAACGAATTACTGCCATGAATAGTAATTAGTTATTTATATAATAACTAATTACTGCCCATGAAAGAAAGACCAGAAAAAATTAAAGTTACAGAAGTTACAGAAATCCATCACAAAACTCACTGATTGATGCACCTCTAACAATAATAAGTAAAACGATTATACTGAAAATAAGTCCTCTGCTGTTCCTTTATAAGAACTCCAGCTTCTAAAAACGTGATTTAGATCTATTAAAGTATTCAACAAACATCTATCTTACATTTACTGAAACATTACCTCAGCCCTGAGACAACAACATCCAAACTATCATGTTTATCCAATAAAACCCAAAATGTGTGAGCTCACAAGACCCTGAACTCCCACTGCGCTTCAAGTGCAGTCAAAACGTATTTCCTTCAACGGAAACAGCTTCACTGCAGAGAGAATATTACCTAGGCAGGTTTGCCTCAGGATGTTTAAATGTGGTTCAGCTGAATGTTAGGTAACTGAAATTTATCAAGGTAAGCTACACTGCAATGCAAGACTGAAGGTATTGGAGTTGCAATATTTAAATGGATCAAAAGAAGAATACCACGAAGCTCAGCAACTCCAGGTCCCACCTGGAAGTTAGGAAGCAGAGGAAATCAAGGGATATTTAGCTGGAGCAACCTATATTCAAACAAGTTGTTAGCAAAAACACAAAGAAATACACCTACTACTCGGTAGGAATAAAAAAAGTGTGTGATTTATTAGGGTTAATTCAGTTTTATGTTGGCTTTTGGAGGAGATGTCTGTGCTGACTGGGATAGCTGTGAGCTGGAAATATTACCATTTTGGAACAGAAACAGTCTGAATCTCAAACACATGCATCACTTTTTACTGCGAGGCTCCAGGCAGCTCTGACAGGGTGCACTTCAAGCACTGCAACAGAATACTCTGTTCACTCCCAAGCTCCAGCTAATGTTCCAGCAGTCCAAACAAAGACAACAAACTGGACGCGTCGTGTCCGTACGTCTGCTGCCAGGCAAGCACCAAAACATATTAATGCTTTTCACAGTCATGCACTTAAAACCAAGCTTGAATAAATCGGTGACGCAGACTGAGGAGGTTACGTTAAATGCATCCCTCTTCTGAATTCCAGCCTTGCTGCGAGGTCACTCGAGTCTGCTGTGACTGACAGCTTTCGACAATCACAGCCTGCACAGCCATCAACATCCCCACGTCTCCCTGAAGGGTCTTTATGCTCTGGCACTTAAATACCTAC
The DNA here is from genome assembly GCF_021462225.1 of Girardinichthys multiradiatus. Classification (NCBI taxonomy): domain Eukaryota; kingdom Metazoa; phylum Chordata; class Actinopteri; order Cyprinodontiformes; family Goodeidae; genus Girardinichthys; species Girardinichthys multiradiatus. Next base: position 32,306,256 of record NC_061802.1, read on the forward strand.
CGGGAAGTGTGAAAGCCTTGTGGGAAACAAAGAAAAGTACATTTCCAAACAAACAGTAATTATTAAGTAGATCTCGATCAGATAAAGAGATAAGAGTTTGTTTTAGTCTATGATTATACTGATGGCTGATCCAGATACTTTAATGATTAGAGAAACGTGGTTTTCCTGAGACAATGTACAGGAACTCCAACATCATGTAAAGAAATAAAAATGCTAAGTTCAAATAAACTTTGTACAACATTTTTATCTTTGTGTACAAGTTATCAAATCTGTAAAACCATTAATTACTTCTTTTAGGTTTTTAAAAATGTACAAAGAGAGTAAAAAAAACAATATTTCAAATACTCAATGCTATAAATGATAAGCAGATGGTTTGACATTTATTTAGCTATTTAAATAAATATCTAACAATGACGTTAACCAACTCCCCTATCTCTAGATGGTCTATTTAATCAATCTATCATTACTCATTTTCTCCATCAGAGGTCCGACAAATGTCTAACTTTCAGAAGCCAAACAAAGCAGGGGTGCGAGTTCTAAATGGTGTTTTATTGCATGTGCAGATGAAAAGCTAAACAATAATCTGCAGGCCAACTAGGGACAAGTATATTTTAACGATCTTTAAATGAGAAGCACAGTGTGCACTATCCCAAACATAATCTCAAGTAATGTTAAGATACTAAATACTCGTTTTACTCATAAAAACAAGAGAGTTGCAACGAATTTTCACAAATGACAGTTGGGTTGAAGTAGACATCTGTATCAAAGACAAGCAAGGTTTAAAAAAAATTATGGTTTAAAACTGAAAATAAAAAAAACTATGATATAAACTTTCTATGTTTTCAAGTCTGTTAGTTAGGGATGCATGATATATCGACATTGATATCGGTATCAGCCGATATTAGTAATTTTTTGACATATCAGTATCGGTCCAATTAGTAAAACAGGGCCGATATTAATTTATTAGCATCTTGTTGCTTTTTGTGTTTCTGGAGGGGGAGGTTGGCCGTGTGGTATTTGTTCACGTGACCGTGATGCAGTGCAGGACTGTAGGGTGTTTAACTGAAGCAGGGACGCAATGTCAGCGGTGTGGTCGTTTTTCCATGGTGTTGAAATGGTAGTGAGACATATATGATATATAATATCGGTAAATATCGGATATCGGCCATAACAGCAGTATTAATATGGGATATAGATATCGGCCTGAATTTTTCTATCTTTGCATCTGTACTTTTAATGGGATGCCAGAGAAATGCTGGAGTAAAAAGAGTTTCCTCCAACTAACGCAGCAAAGCCCCTTCCCACCTTTTTATACTCCTGGTAAAGCACAAAAAGTCAACAGCACAATTTTATTTTTTCTACATTTTTTGCTAACATCAATGTATAAAAAAATCACAATTAATAAATGTAATAAATGTTAACGATAACCTTATAACTTATAATAATGAATGCCTAATTATTGATATATATATATATATATATATATACTTCAAGCTGCGATTGAGGAGCGTCCAACACGTTCAGAGGCCAAACGCTCCCATGCATGGTGGCTAACAAAGTTAATAAATGATGAATTAATACATAAAATAACAAGCTTAGCGTTCACCACAGCTATAACAACAGGCGCTGGGTAGAAGAGTTACAGCTTTGATTTATATGATAAAAGCGGCGAATAAGCAGCACTGTGGTGGTTTAAAAACACAAAGCTCCGTGGGTTTCTCTTTAACTTTCCTGCGCCCGTTGCTAGTGGGCTATGCTAGCTGGAAGCTAAGACGTGACTTGGTAAAAAATAAATTAAAATAAAGAAAAACAATTGACAAGCGTAAGCTGGAAAACGGGGTGAGTGTTTAGCTGTTAGAAGCACGTTGTTTAGCGTCGTTGTGGGGCGTAAAAACTGTAATAAGTCGTTATAAAAGTGATGATGGAAACTCGTGTTGCTCGGCTAGCAGAGCGGACCGGAGGCTGGGACGCCGCAGCAACTGAACATTAGTTACTTTGTCTCCGGAGCAGCAGCGGACCGAGAAACGTTTCCGCAACACCCTGAAGTTAGAGCCAAAATGATCAAACTTTCGAGAGGACATGCGAAGTGAAAGTGTTAAACATTAAGAAAGAGTTCGGGTTCAACAACTCAACACCAGCAAAAAAAAAAAAAAAAAAAGTTAACTTCCCCATCTCCACCTCCATTCCGGGGACACAAGCTTTGCATGCAGCACAGGAGTGGGGGAGCTCGGATTGGAAAGGAAGAAAGGGAAAAAAGCTCCACTTACCTGGCCGAAACAGCAGAGCAAGTAAAACCATCGTAAAGGTTAAACAGTCCCAAAGCTGCCGCTTAGCCGTGATTTGAGGTCCGCTTCTCCCCATGCCAATCCATTCAGTTAGAATGGAGATCCTCGACTGCTTCTCATCGACGCTGCGGCTGCGGGAAATCAGACAAATATTCGTCTTCCTTCCTAAGCGCTGTCATTCAAAAAGGGGCCCCTGTCTTCAGGGCGGCTCTACGAGGGAGGGGTCTAAAGCGCCGACGGGACCCTGAGGTGATTGCTGGCCAATGAAAGACTAATTATTCGCTAACCACTTTATATTTACATGCAGTAATTACTGGGGGTGAAGACAACGGAAAAGTGGGTTTAACTACAGTGAGGAGGACGGTGTGAAATTATAATTACTCTGAATAAAACTTAATCAGTTCTGATGGAGATAAATATTACACAACAGCATTTTATTTCTACATATACCACACAGCCAATGTATTACAATATCAGTAGACATGTTTAACACCATCTTGAGAAGCAGAGCCGGTCCAAAGTTTTACAGGGCCCTAATCAGATTTGAGCTTTTTTTTTTTTTTACTTGGCCACCACAGCAACACTAATTTATCTTTTATAATGTCCTTTATTATCTTTATATTCTGTGATTACAGAATTGTTAATAACTAGGCTTCTGATGAAAGTGAGTAAGCAGGTAATATCTTATGTGTGGTAAATCACTGTCCTATGAATTATTTTCTGCATAAATAAATTATATTTTCCTGTTGGCTGAAGCTAGGGGCTAATCAAAGCAGGGACAGGAACAAAAAAGCTGGGTTAAAGTAACTCCAATCTCAAAAATGTCATAGTGGTTTATGAGAACATTATTTCATTATCCATTAAACCACTGTTAAGTTTGTAGCCATTACAATTTTCCAACCTGTCCTATGAAATTTCAAGCACTCGAGGCCAGAAGAGAGTGGCCCTATGCAGCCACATATTCCGCTTATGCTTTGAGTTGGCTCTGTTTACAAGTGACATTTTTTCACATGAGTCTTAAAACGTTTTTCTGCAACTGACTGAAATATCCCGTTTGTTTGACTCTCCCTCCCACCCTCCCACCAAGAACAAATGTGTGAGTTTTCAGCATCAACAGGATTTTGTCACCTGTTGTTTTCTCACACCACACTCAGAGCTCAAATATTGGGGTTGGACTGCCAGTTGTGGGTGCAAAATACCAAACATAGCTGTCTTATTTTATATCAAGAACCATTTAGAATTCAGAATAAAGTCTCTACCCAAAGATTTTCTCTCTGTAAATATCAGCACACTATAAAGTTTTCCATCACTTTTCTAGTTAGCAGCCTGTATGTTACTCTTTTCCTACGTGGCCAACTTTCCATCTTTCTCACTCCTTCAGCAACACTCAGTCTTTCATTTGCACAGCTGCTGTTAGGCTGGATCATCTGCGAGGCACAAAGAGCCACCAGATTTCCGTTTCTTTTACCTTAGATGCATTGTGGCTCTTTTTGTGCCATTCACACAAATAATTTTTAACCTGCAAGCCAATTACTGCATAAACTTACTCACTTGACTTAAAGTTTGTTCAATTTCTGTGCTCAAATCTGGAGCCCATGATTTGCTTGGATGCAGCTGAACCATTAGGATTGTAGTTTTAGGTCTCCTTCTGTGCCTTCCCCTGGATTTTATGAGAGGGAAGTGAACCTAGACAGTTATTGGATCAGTGGGTTTTCTGTACACATGCACTAGTCTCCTTCAGCCTCACAATTGTTGAATTCAGGTGGCCCGTTAATCCTGTGAAAGGTTCTGAGATGTTTTAAAGATAGCTCAGGATGAGGCTTTGTTAAAACATTTTAAGTTGTTGATAACTTACCTGCAGTAGTTGAACTGAAAGGCTGATGCTAATGGCTAGTCTGAGAGAAGCTAAGATCAAAGCAGATCCCTACTGTCTTAAAACAAAACCACTCTCAAAAACATCATCACCTTTTTGCGGAAGTTACGTTTGTAATGCAAGGTTATCAATACGGGAATTTGAGGTAGGAAGTGGTGCACTACTAACAATCATCTGCAAGGCTGCCAACTTTTGAGTTGAGAATTTACTAATACTTATTTATTTTTAAGAAACAACTACAAACTAAAATTTGGTCAATGGTAATGTTATAGTCAGGAACACCTAACCAGAAATCAAACCCAGACAGAGAAAGGCAAGATCAATTCTAAGAGCATGACCAAAATCAATACAAAACTATTTTCAAGACCACTGGTATATTCATAATAATGTAGTTGTTGCTGCAAAGATAAAAATAAATCAAATTTTTTTTCAAGTTTTCAAAGTTAAAGACTTAGTTGTGTTTGAGTACAGCCGAAAGACTCGAACTAAGTTGCTGTAAAAAGGAAAAAAAAGGATGCTGCAGCTGTGGTCTTGACTGGCCTTGAGAAGAAAATCTCAAGACAAGACCGAAATGACTATTGGAGTTGAGACTCAGAAAAAGACATCAAAAGAGTCTGAGAGTTTGCAATGTGTCTGCTTGTGGGGACCCATTAAAGAGAACCGAACATATGACACATTATGGGTCATTGCAACTTCCTGATATAAAGAGTAAAGCTGAATAAAAAGCAAAAAATAAAGTAGGTTTAGGTCAACACCATTTAAAAAAGTTTTACACTGTCTTACTTTTCTATACGTGTTTAATTGTCAGTATGTGTTTCATACAGCAAGACCTACCTCCATTAGTCGTGTTAAGAGTCATTAGCTTCTCTGCAAATTACATGGTGACAGTTCATGAAGTTCTATGAAGTTTTTGATACTAAAGCGGTTTTAAGACAAGAGAAGTCCACTTTGACCTTCCCCCTCACTCTGAGTAGCTGTTACCTTCAGCTCCAGATTCAACTAATCGGCTTATACTAAATGAAAACGCCAAAACAGTTATCTACACTGCAGGTAAAGTATTAGCTGCTTTTAACCTGTAAACACAGCCTCACTTCAAAAATCTATCCCTTTAAGGGATTCTGCAACAATGGATCCGCTGTCCCAATCTGAACTGCCTTGAGGGGTCTACCATACTCTGTGTATTCAACTAATTTTAGAGACTTGCTTATTTTTATTTGCTTTGAAGTTTATATTGTGGTCATATCTGAAACCCCCCCCCCACCTCTTAGGGGCAGTAATACCGTTTTGAGTCTGTTTTTCAGCAAATAAAAATGTATTTCCTCACCTGCTAACATGTGCGCCTTCAAAAGCACAATCGGGCATTTCCTGGAAAAGAAAGCACATGATTTACCTGAGTTTATTATTAGTTCATTATTATAAATAAATACCTCATTGTTTTTACTAAAATAAGCAGCTTTCTACTGAATGATCTAATGTTCCACATTGCAGCACCAATGGCCGCTGAAGCAAACAGTGAATTGATCCAGGTGGATGGTAAGGATGGATTCAGCACATGAAAGGAACTCAGAGACCACCTGTCAAGCTTGATGTGTGGAGAAAGAGCTCTTTCTTCTTTTCTTTCCTTATGAGCAGATTGCATTGCATGTCAGTATATATGCATTATTAAGGCTGAAACAAGTGGGAAAGAGAGCAAGTGCAGGTGGATGACCATCAGATAAAATAATAATGAAAAAAGAAACCTAGTTTGGTCACTTAATCTATGTTACTGGAAAGGCTTGGAAGGACTAAAAGGACAGGTTCTTTTCATAGAAGAAGGAAGGCTTAGGTAAACATGAGATATGTTTGAAGTAGAAAGGAGCTAAAAGCAACACTACATTGTTAAAAGACAGGACGTAGAGAACTCTGAGCACAGCCAAAGGAGAGCAAGGAAGAAGGAATGGTAGGGATAGGGGGAAGGGAGGTGGAAAAGGAGAGAAAAAAAGAAGGGAGTGAGGGATTAGGTTTCCTCTGACAGTGTGTCTGGGCCGCTCCACATGTTCCTCATTAAGGTCCTCACACTGTGGGACCAACTCCACACCAGGGTGCTTGTTTTTGTTATTAGGTTCAACTTGCTGTGGTCTAGTGGAAGTCCCCAAAAACAAGGTCAGAACAGAACCATCGCAATGGCGCGCTGTCCACAAAAATTAGGGGAAAATGTTAAAAACGCCTCAACTGATCTCTCAAAATGACAAATGCTCACATTAGCATTTCACCCCAGCTATGCTCCATAAAATTAAACCATCTGTTTGGTTACTACCAAACAAGATAACCTTAAATTATTTCATTTTATTTCAGAAATAAATTGTACAGGTGCAGGAAAATAATAATGTCCCATTCCTCTGATATTTGTTTAATTTCATGCCCATCTAGATTTGCCAACTGAGACATGTATCATGTTTCCACCACTGGCTGATAGCATCAGAGATTGGAATCAGGAGTAGCATGCTCCCTCTGTGGCCTCTGCAAGCACCAAGCTGCTCCAATATAAGAGACGCACTTACTGAATTTTACACAGGAACCAAAGAAAATTGGCTGTTTTTACTCAGTTGCTTTTGTTTGTTGTTTTAGGGCCCCTGTCTGAAATGAAGCAGCTTATGACACAGCTGAGACACAGAACGAGACAGTGATCTAGAAAGAGGAGTGTGCCTGGTTGAGGCCGCTCGCTGTGAAAGGGGATCTTTTATCTGTGCAGAGATAAGGGAAACTGTGGTGTGAGTGTATATGAGGCAGAGCTGATAGCATCTTCACTTAAGGATCCCACTTACGGCACTCTGATTGATAGCTGACAGCACACACTAGGATGCTTTTAGAGTGTTTTTGTAGGTAAACCAAGGTAAGTATCACTTCACAGGCATTTGTTAACTGTGCTCTTTTGAATATTATGTCCTTGAGTAAACACATGCTTGTCATCTGCAAAGAGAGTGTGTGGCTTTCTGAATGTGAAGCAAAAAAAAAAGAAAAAGACGTTTCTACACCTAACTTTAGGATAACGTCACCACTGAGTACCGATTCTTTTATTCTTTGTTTCTTTTTTCACAAAAGACAAATGCTGCCAAAGCTTCATGCCCCTTGCTCACGAATAGACAGTCCACTGACAGGTAACCCTAGAACTGAGGTCAGAGGGTCATCCCCTCCTGATGAGGGATGATGAGTAAAATAAACGGAGAGCAGCACACAGAGGGACTTCTGATGTCCTCAGCCTAAAGGGAGAGAGTTCAGGGCCATTTGACCTATGACCCACACCCTGCTTACATGATTGTGTATATGTATACTTGTGTATGTGTGTGTTTGTGTGAGTGTTTTGGGTTAAGGATCTCCTCGATCGCAACTTTTTTTCATTATTGTTCTACTGTGTTTTCCTTTCCTGTTTCTTCAGCAAGAAGCAAACACACTTCAAGATGGCTTCATCAAGCAGCCCATCAGGCTTATTCCAAAACATAACTTTGTTTAAACCTGTCTTGTCTCTCTCCTGTTAGCTCTCCTCACTGTCAGAATTCAAGATGCTTGCATGCCTCTGGTTCGGCATTCGTTTTGTGACTTTTAGAGTTACTGTAAAACCAAAAATATTGATTCCTAGTCTTTAAACCATCTGGCAATCATTTATATGTAAAGGGGGATTTAAATGGCTCATTGTATTTATGTAATTTAAGTCAGTGATATTTTGCTTAGGTTTTAAAATTTCAGGTACCAGTCACTTCACCAATCCTCTTTTGTAGGTTTACTGTTTTGGTCGTTTTGTACCTGACAGTTTTGGTAGAATATGAAGCTGTTTACCATGGTTTGCACCTTTAAACTCTGCCATGGAGGCCATTTTTGCCCAGTTTTATTTTTATTGTTGAATCCTGTACACTGACCTAAACTGGGAAAAGTTAGGTCTGCACTACTTTAGATCTTGTTTTTGTTTTTTGTGATGCTGTTTTTGTGTTTAACTGTGAAGGATGCGTACTATTTAGATAAAACAAATACAATAGACTTTGTGCTTCTTTGTAATTCTATTTCTCTTAATGCTTTTGCAGAAATAACACATCTGAACTTAAAATTCAGACAAGTTAAACGACACTTGAACCTTTCTGTACTTAAAATCAGATGATTGTTTATTGTTCATGCCAAAATCATTGTCCCCTCTAACAGTTCTTATAGCTTTACTATTACTTACTTTTTAAGTTGATCAGAGAGACTAGAAACTTTTAATTTTAATGCATTGTTCATGTTTCCTTGAGGTACAAATATTACGTAACACATAATACCAAATTGATTCAGTCAGAAGTTAAATTCATGGCATCCTTCCCAACATGGTAACCAGGTCACCAGTAAGTGAGGCAACCATAGAAATAACTGTTGAAGATATGCTGTGTTTGAACTGCTTTGATCCAGTTGAGCTTTTTAGAGAAATATCAGTTTTATCTTCACCTCTAAATTAGTGGGTTAGACCCCAACCCAACCAATTATTTCAGGATGTTTTCCCTCTTGATTACTTACTGCAAACTCAGTGACTTCATGCCATCTGCTGGACTTCAATAGGTTCATAACCATTTATTAACTGGCATTATAAATTGAATTTAAATACATTTATTATACTTTGGGCTGAAATGGTATGCATGTAACTAAATGCAAATCTATGTACATGGTTGTATAGTACTGGATTGATTAATTTATATATTTCTAGACAGGAATCACGTCTGTTTGTCTTGCAAAGTGCCTTTAGATTACATTTGTTGAGCATTAGCACAATGCATCATAAATAAACATAAAACATAAAGTTCCAAGCTATTAGGACTGTAACAAACAAGAGACACATTGAGGAGGATGGTAAAGAAAAGAAAAATATCTCCAAAACCTTCACATCAGTTGTTTGGTCAGCTTTAAATGGACTACAGTTCCCACTTTGCTTTGTCTGCCTTTATTTGGTCAGGTTTTAAAGCTCATCCAAATGGTGCAAGCCTAACAAGCAAACTCTGATTCTGTGGGTATTGGTTCAAAGCCCTCACTTAGTCAGCAACAGTTGGTCTCCTATTGTTTTTACCCTTCCCCCCTTGACAACTGTCCCGAACCAAGAATAGATGGGCTGCCAGTGACCAAGACAAGTGTAAGTATGGCCACATTATTTTATAACACATTTTCACTTAAGTTTTGACCTTTTTTATGTAGAAAAGCAGGGTACGGAAGAAAAAAAAAAATGACACAGATGAAGAAGTTAACTTCGCTTGTGTTGTGTACTCTGAGCAAAAAACACTAAAGTGAAATTCATACTGGCTGTTTCCCTTCCCTTTTGCATTGTAGCAGATGTTTCCCACATTCTCAGCACATGAGCCGCTCCATTTATTGTGATATGGGATCAAGTATATTGGGATCAGAGCCCAATCACAACAATCTTATCAACACATTGTCACGTCACAAAAGATATTAAATTCACTACAGTGGTAGATTTTATACTCTGACAATGACAATGAACTGTGTTTTAAATTAATAGATTATTGCAATATGACACAAACTGATCTCCGATCTTAATCAGCAGCCTCAGGTGAGACAGAATCTTGGAAAGAATATGAGTAATCCCAGTGAAAAGCACAAAAAAAAGCTTACCTTGGATAAGTTTGCAAGCTGGAGGGACTTATTTAGCAAGAGCTTGAAATGGCAGCCACCCTTTAACCCTCGCTTCCCCTACGACTTCAGCTGGCCAACTAAGAACGAGGGCAACTAACGGGGGCAGATAGCCATTTGGAATTGAGGCACATGACAACAGCTGTCCGTTTCACAATTCGGCACTTTGATTAGAGCGGGATGGTAGTGAGCGATGTGGCCTAATTCCTACATATCTGGGTAGGGCATTTCTGAGAAGAGAAAGCAAAGTGAAAGCACAAATGGAAAAAAAAAAACACTGAAGCAAACTCACATGCTGGCAAAACAACAAACCCATCCTTATTTACATTGCCTTGCAAAAGTATTCATACCTCTTGAACTGTATTACATTTTGGCATGTTTCAGCAGCAAACTTTAAAGTATTCAATGTGTTTGAACAACCCAAAGTAGCCCACAACCATGAAGAAGAAGAAAAAGGACATATGCTTTTCTCTGTGTTTCACATACAAAAATACAAAAAGTAGAGATCAGTTGTATTTATCTTCAAGTGAATACTTTGTATAATCTTTAGATGCAAAACTGTGTTTTGGAGTTTTTCTGTCAACCAGCTTTGCACATCTAGAGGCTGACATGTTTGCCTATTTTTTTGCAGAATAGCTCAATCTCAGCGAAACTGGATAGAAACTCTCTGTATATATCAATTTTCAAGTCTGGCCACAGATTCTGGAGTGTAATTTAGATCTAGACTTTGAATGCACCAGTCTGACACATGGATATGCTGTGATCTATGCCATTCTCTTGTGGTTCTGAAGCTTTTGGGTTGTCCAACTGGAAGGTTAACCTCCATATATTTTCAAAATCTTTTGCAACATTTAACAGGTTTTACTTTCAATATTGCCTTTTATTTAGCTTCATCCATCTTCCAATCAACCCTGACCATCTTTCCTTTACTTGCTAAGGAAAATGGTCCACATAGCACCAACCTTAAAAATGGGAGTGGTTTGTATTGAGTTATATGCAGACTTAGTTTTCTGCCATGGATGTTCCCCAAAAAAATAAAAATTTTGGTCTTATCTGACCAGAGCACATTCTTTGCCGTTTCATCCACATAGCTCAAGGTAAAATGCAAATGCAACGTCTTTTGACTTTCTGTCAACAAAATTACTTTCTTTCTGCCAGATTAGTGAAGTGCACAATAATTGTTCTGTGAACAGATTCCCTGACCTAAGCTGTGAATCTTCAAAGTCACCGTGGGCCTTTTGGCTGCTTCTCTGATTATTGCTCAGTCAGTTGCACAAAATTTTATTTAGAGATATCAGACAAAATACAAATGCTTGCTAGACGATTCAGAGTTTTAGTTTTTAGATATTTCTGAAAACAATATTTATATTTTTCTTCCACCATTATAAACGTTTTGTTGCTCTATCTCATAATATTCCAATAAAAAGCACCTAGGTTTGTCTGTAAAAGGACAAAATGTGAAAACGTTGACCTACTTTTGGAAGGCACTATAAAATTGCAAAATTTCTGAGACATTCCTGGCCTCAAAATCATGTGCACAACTATAATACAATTAATTAAAATTACATTTAAAAAAAAAAACCTTTGGGACTATGCTGTTTCAACTTTGTCCACTGCAGAATCCACACCTTAGAACCCACACCAACGTTTACTCAAACTCTTCATCTCTCTTGGCTCTATTTTTAGTATTTGAACACCTGAGAAACTGCAGTGAGTGCTTGGTAACAATCACCAAAACAGAATACAGCCACAGCTTCGTCTGCATTAAACTCTTTAATGTGGTATCAATGTTAAAACACGATATGTGCAGAATTCATAAACATGAGGAATCATGCCCCATAATGCGTGCTCGGTTATCGGTTGGCTTCTGCAAACAGGCTAGGGTAGAAAGTAAATGTGATTTGCCAGGCGGTCTTAATGTGCTTGCTTCAGGATATAAGCATGCATTTCCAGTGATTTATAGACTTGGAGCAGTCAGCGACAAGGCCTCAGGCTGAGGCAGACGGTTGGAGTGAGCAAAACAACAGCACTTAATTCAAGTCAGACAAACTTTTATGAATAAATTCCATCCCAGCTGCTCTATCAAACCTTTAAAATGAATTAGGTTTTTTTTTTTTTTTCCGCAGCTGGAAATCATACATTGTAAACTCACAAATTTCACATTAACAAAGCTGAAAGAAGAAAACAATATCTGGTTTAGTTTACTTGTTTCAGTATCTCTCCCTGCTGTTTCTGTTTTGCCCAGACAGCACAGATAATACACCTTTGTGAGTTTTCCCTGGGAAAAAATGCATCGGAAACAGATGTGATTTTCCAATAAGTGATTCTTAATCCAGCATGCATTTTTCAAAGTTGTGAACTTGCAAAATCCCTCATTGTCGGCACAAGTTCTTGCTGTGCTGTTCTCCCATCAGTCCCAAAGCCTGCTCCATGCAATCTTTTTAGGCTGGCAGCTGTTCATACAGACAGCTGCACTGGCCATTCATCGTAGCCAAGAGGCAATTTAAAAAGAAAATAAAGCCAATCCTGTGTTTTAGTTTATCCACTGCTATTCCTGCACATAATCCTCTCTCTCATGCATCAATAATCTTCTGTGTACAGTGATGCCAACTTCTTCTCAGGCATACATGCGTGTTCATAAACAGTCGCATTAAGAATGAGAGCGACTGATCTTCTTTTTTTTTGTTTTTTGAGTTGATAAAATCCCCAAATAACAGTGACATGGCAAGGATGGATTTAACGCATTATTGAGGCCAGGGCCAAAAGCAGTCATGTAATCTCCAAGATTTTATGGTCCACAGATTTTTTCCATATCTTCTTCACTGAAGGTATGTGGCCACACAAAGTCTGACTGGCGTCACTGAGGCATTCCGCAGAGGGTTAAATCAAGCCGAGGCCAAGCTTTGTGCCATGAGCGCCGATGCATTCTTATACGTCCACGTGCATGTAAAAGCAGGCATTCATTCGACAGCTCGCATGCCCACTTGTGCTTCTGTCTCCCAAACGTGCACACAAACACCCAGCGTTTGGGCCTCCAGTTGTTCTCTCCTCTCACAGAACACAGCAGGTGTGAGGTGGAGCTGGATGGTGAGGCTGGGTGATGCACAGTCCTTAGAAGAGCTTTTCTATTGTTTATAACATGGGTGCACTTTTGGAATTGCTTTGGAAAATTTTATGGGATTAAGCTTTTGGCTGCACACTTCAGCTTTTGATCTAGGGTAGCTCATACAGTTGTTATTTAGGGAATATGATTAAATTAGATTTGGCAGGTGCTACAGATCCAAATTCTGTTGGTTGTCATTTTTATGTGAACGTTTGTAACTTTTTTTTTATAAAGTAGGAATTTATTAACTCTTTGGTCAGCTGGAGCATCAGACAGAGTCATTGTCTTTTAATTGTTTCAGATCATCAAACAAATTTTAATATTAGACAAGGATAATCTGAATGAATACAAAATGCAGTTCTCAAATGATGATTGCATTTATTAAGGTAGCAAAATTATCCAAACCGAGCTTATGTGAAAAAGTAATTGCCCCATTTAACAGCTGATTGTGACACTCTTGGTGGAAAGAACTGCAATCAAGCATTGGTTGTAAATACCAATGAGTCCTTTCCATTGCTAGGATTTTTTAAATATGTATTTATGTATATTTTTAGACATTCTGAGTTGGATATGGTGGTTTGTCAGATCAACGTCCAGTTGCATAACCCAGAGTGACTCAAAGCAACAAACTGATTCTCCTTCAGTAGTGTTGGTAGAAAGCAAGAGCCATTGTTCCATCAATTAAGGGAAGTAATCCAGGTCCTTAAGCCCCAGACCACCACGATGCCACCGCCATGTTTGAATGTAGATATGATGTGCTTCTTCTATATGTTATCAGTTTTACCTAGGATGCAATAAGATGCACAGCTCTATGACTAATTTCACATACATATTTTGTTTTCTTAATAAGTTTGTCTGTAAAATTTACTTTATATTGAACATTTCAAGACATAGATTATAAAGTGAAGTTCCAGAGTCCTGTTGGCTCTGTCACCTTAAGTATTTTGTGTCATAACTGGCACAACCAGCAGGCCCTGGTCACAATATCTCATGGACCTGCCAGGGACATATGGATTTAAATGTTCTGAGCTGTATGCTGGTGATCGTCCATTTAGAGCTTGATAAGTCAGAATCAAGACCTTGTGATGTATTCTGACATGAATGAGAAATCAGGGTAGCCAGACAAGAAGAAAACTCTTAAACAGTAAACATGATTTGAAATCTGTATTTTGTGTTCCCGCTGCTTAAAATTTGTGTAAGTGCAACAAAAAAGCAAAAACAGAAGAAATCAGTGAGGGGACAAATACTTATCGAATACAGGACTAGCCAAATGTTTTATGGTGCCATGAGCAGAATTTGATTTGGAGTCCATCTTCCTGTTAAGAACATCACCACCACTAACAGCATTTTAATACAGATTTGTTGGACCTGGAAGAGGGGGTCAAAGTTAATTGGCTGAACTTAAAAGCAATAGCAGATAATCAGGTATTATTGCTGAGAGGCATTGGTGAAAAAACGGAGTTTAAACACAAATAAAAGAGCATCCGATGGTAACCATGGTACCACAGTAATCAAACAATCGTACTCGTCGTCTTCCACTTCATCCAGGACCGGGTCACGGGGGCAGCAGACTCAGCAGAGAGACCCAGACGTCCCTCTCCCTAGACACCTCTTCCTGCTCCTCTGGGGGGAGCCCAAGGTGTTCCCAGGCCAGCCGAGAGACATAGTCCCTCCAGCGTGTCCTGGGCCGTCCCCTGGGCCTCCTCTCGGTGGGACGTACCTGGAACACCTCCCGAGGAAAGTGTCCAGGAGGCATCTGGTATAGATGCCCTAGCCACCTCAACTGGCTCCTCTCGATGTGGAGGTGCAGCGGCTCTACTCCAAGCCCCTCCCGGATGGCCGAGCTCCTCACCCTATCTTTAAGGGAGTCCCCAGGCCACCCTACGGTGGAAGCTCATTTCAGCCGCTTGTATCCGGGATCTCGTTCTTTCGGTCATGACCCAAAGTTCATGGCCATAGGTGAGGGTAGGAACGTAGACCGACCGGTAAATTGAGAGCTCCGCTTTTTGGCTCTGCTCGCTCTTCACCACAACGGACCAGCCCCATTACTGCAGCAGCCGCACCGATCCATCTGTCGATCTCCCGCTCCATTCTTCCCTCACTCGTGAACAAGACCCCGAGATACTTGAACTTCTCCACTTGAGGCAGAAACAAGCCACTCTTTTTCGGTTTAGAAACATGGCCTTGGACTTGGAGGAGCTGATCTTCATCCCAGCCGCTTAACACTCGGCTGCAAACTGCCCCGGCGCATGCTGTAGGTCTTATCTAGAGGGGGTCATTATGACCACGTCATCTGCAAAAAGAAGAGACGAAATCCACTGGTCCCCAAACCAGACCCCCTCCGGCCCTTGGCTGCGCCTAGACATCCTGCCCATAATAGTTATGAACAGGACCAGTGACAAAGGGCAGCCCTGCAATAGTCCAACATGCACTGGGAACAGGTCCAACTTAGTGCTGGCAATGCGGCCCAAACTCCTGCTCCGCTTGTACAGAGACCGGATGGCCCCTAAGAAACCACACTGCTCCTCCTGAAGCCATACTCTTCTCTTCAATCCCCAGGCATAGACCTTGCCAGGGAGGCTGAGGAGTGTGATCCCCCTGTAGTTGGAACACAACCTCCGGTCACCCTTCTTATGAAGGGGGACCACCACCCCGGTCTGCCAGTCCAGAGGCACTGTTCCCGACCGCTACGCAATGTTGAAGGGGCGTGTCAACCATGACTGCCCCACAACATCCAGAGACTTGAGGTACTCAGGGCAGATCTCATCCACCCCCAAAGCCCTGCCACCACAGAGCTTTTTAACCACCTCGGTGAATTCAGCCTGGGTGATGAAAGATTCTAACCCTGAGTCCTCAGCCTCTGTTTCCACCAGGGAATGCATGATGGCAGGATTGAGGAGATCATCAAAGTACTCCTTCCCCTGCCTGATAATGTCCCCTGTTGAGGTCAGCAGGCTCCCACCCCCACTGTAAACAGTGTTGCCAAAGCACTGCCTCCCCCTCCTGAGGCGCCGGACGGTTTGCCAGAATCGCTTCCAGGCCAACCGGTAGTCCTTCTCCATGGCCTCACTGAACTCCTCCCAGGCCCAAGTTTTTGCCTCTGCCACAGCCCGGGCTGTGGCATGCTTGGCCTCACGGTACCCGTCAGCCGCCTCAGGAGTCCCACAAGCCAACCACAGCCGATAGGACTCCTTCTTCAGCTTGACAGCAACCCTTACTGCCGGTGTCCACCACCAGGTTCAGGGATTGCTGCCGCAACAGGCACCGCAGACCTTACTGCCGCAATTAGGGGCAGCAGCATCAACAATAGATGCGGAGAACATGGTCCACTCGGACTCTATGTTTCCAACATCCTCCGGAATCTGGTCAAAGCTCTCCCGGAGGTGGGAGTTGAATACATCCCTGGCTGAGGGCTCTGCCAGATCTTGAACATGGTGTTCATATTGGACAATCCGTGACTAGCACAGAAGTCCAATAATGAAACACCACTCGGATTCAGATCGGGGAGGCCGTTCCTCCCGATCACGCCTCTCCAGGTGTCACTGTCATTTCCCATGTGGGCATTGAAGTCCCCCAGCAGAATAATGGAGTCCCCGGGAGGGGAACCCTACAGCAACCCCGACAGTGATGCCAAGAATGCTGGGTACTCCCCACTACCGCAGGGATGTGACCCTCTCATCCAACGGGGTAAACCCCAACACGAGATGGCTGAGCTGGGGGGCAACAAGCACACCCATCCCAGCCTGCCACCTCTCCCCGTGGGCCACTCCAGAGTAGAAGAGTCCAGCCCCTCTCGAGGAGATGGGTTCCAGAGCCCACACTGTGCGTAGAGGCGAGCCCGACTATTTTTTGTCAATATCTCTCAACCTCCCGCACAAGCTCAGGCTTCCCCCCCCCCCCCCCCCCCAGCGAGGTGACATTCCACTTCCCTAGAGCCTAAGCCTCCGGGGATCGGGGCGCTGAGGTCTCATGGGAGACCCTACCAGGGGCTTAGTTTGCTTATGCTTTTGGCTGGCTTTGATTGTATTTAAGACAAACTACAGACACAAATAAGATTTCTTTGCAATAACCTTATGTTGAGGTCATTCATAGCCAACATGGTGCAAAGGGTCTGATTATAAAGCTAGAGAATATTTGGTTTTGTCAACTTTATGGTGATGTAAAATATATTATACAAAATATATTTTGTATAACCCTTTTTCAAGCTCTTATACATGCAACATTTAAAGTTTTGATATTAAAGGAATATCAAATTCAATTTTAGTAAGAGAATTTTCCCAAAATTAATACTAAACTTACTTAAGATATAGTTTAGTTGTAAAAGATGTAGAAGATGTATAGTGTATTTTATAAGCCTATTCAGGCTGGGTGCCATATGGTACATTACACTTTAGTACATTAATCAATCAATCAATGAATCATGTAAAAAAAAAATCTTTCAATCCAAATGAATGATTTTCAAATTTAGAGCTCCTTAGTTCTGTAAAAGGTATAGGTTTTTTTATCTGCACGTTTCACTTGCTTCTTATACAACAACATTATCAGATTCCAATGGAATGATGTGAACACACAACAGGTATTAACTACTTTTGCTGTGACCTGTTTTGTTTGAAAATCCTTTAATCTGCTATTGTTATTCAGATATTGGTAAGCTGATTTGGTAATAGAGTTTTTGTAGACATTAAAATTTACACTTGCACCTAAAATTGCATATTCAGTGGTCTTTAGCCTCAATGAGACCAGATGAGATATTTTTTCTCACCTTTAATTTCAGGAACGAAAAACAATGTACAATATATGCCAAAAGTATTGGGTCAGACCACCAAATCAATAAATTCTGATGTTACAATCGCTTCCAAGGCTGCAGGTGTAAATAGTTTGATGTGAAGAAAGTTGACTGGCTGCGCAGGGTCCTGACCTCAACCTTCTTGAACACCCTTGGGATGAATTAGAGCACAGTCTGCAATTCTGGTTTTTCATCTAACTATGAGCACACCGGAGAATGTTTACAGAATACTTAAAGTTGCTATTGCTGGCAACTGTAGGTCCATCGACAAACTGGACCTTAGAGATTAAGGATAGGATGTCATGAAAGTTCATGTACATGTAAATGTAGAGAGCCAAATACGTTTGGCAATATACTGTATCTTAAAAAAATAGATGCATCCTCTGTCCATTTCTGAATCTTAACAGACCTTCCACCCCACCCCCCCACCCCCAAACACACAAACCACCCCATTTATTTGCATTGTATGGTGCTGTGAGACACAGACAGGGCCTTATGGACAGGAAATGGGAGGCTATAGCAGCTGTGGAGCAAATAGTTTTGAAATCCTACATTGTTGGAAGACAGGAAGTGTTGACCATATCATGTGGTGATTTCTGACTTCCTTTAGAGTCATGTCTAATTATTGCTGGGACTAAAGGGGCCACCATCTTCCCTGGCTTTCTACATGCTCAACAACACACTGCCCGCCAGATGTGCGAAGCAGCATCCAAAAGTACATTGTAGAGGATACGACTATCAGCCACAATTCCATAGGAAAAATAGTGGAATTCACTTTGTTGTGCTTTGTTCCTCACCTATTTTTCTCCTTCTGTACTTCACCTTCTTCTCCTCTGCCCTTTCCTCATCATCCTGCCCTTCCCCCCACTCCTTACCTCTGTTCTTTTTGTCCTTGAAATGTATAGAGCAATTCTTGAGCAGCTCTAAATGCTTTTGCAACTGTCTGCACTCACGTACTGTGAAAAGCCAGGGCAGGGGCCATGGAGCTTCAAAGCTGGGTTGATCATTCCTCAACCTCCCTCTGTTGATGGGGAGAAGGAGCGGGTGTGGGGGGTACAAACCGAGTTGGACAAACAAAACCAGGGCAAGTCAAAACTGAAGCAGATGTTGTGATACTAGTACACAGATGGGCAGGTAAAGAACATTAGAAGAAAAAGCTTCACTTCTCTTTATTCTCCTGCTCTACTCCAACTCCTGTTCATGTTTGCCCAAGGTCAGCAGTGGCACCAGCAATAAGGGTAAAAAAAATTCAAGAAAAGAACCAAAAAAAAAGAAGAAAAAACTTTGATGACATCACCGATTATTAGAGCGGGGGTGAGTCTAATAAAGGCCTGCCGTGGCCTGGTTGGTAGGAAAGTGCAGGAAACTGAGGCAGAGGCAATTTGAGAAGCCAAGGCCTCTATCTGCAGCTGTGCACTCGGTTTTCCTTGTCCAGCTCCACAGCTGCACGGCTGAAAATGTTAAAGTATTTACCCATGACCTCTCCTCTACTCCTTGGTCTGTGGCATGTTTATTTGACGCATACGTAAAAAACAAAAGCATACTGAAATTTCTAAAAGGCATCAATGCATTAAAAAATTTTTAACTGTCGCAGATATACTTTAAAGCGTTGATTCCTAGAAGCTTGCAACGATCTCAGAAGACATTATGCTGACTGCAAAGTTGCTACAGTAAAATAATATGGTTAGGATTCATTAAATGCTTCACAAATCTTATTGCATCCATAGTGGAGTGTCTGCTATTGTGTAAAAGACAGATGATTTATCTCCAACATTCTTTTTCTGCCAGATTGTGAACAGCTTTCTCCTTTGAAAGGCTGTGCAGCGCGCAGAATCACAGTGCTGCAATTATTTTAGCAGACGCCTCAATTACAACCCACTGATACCCTTAAAGTCAAAGAGGTGCTCAGGAATGCTCCTGTCTGTGGGGCGACCGCTTAGCATCAGCACACAACACCATCAGCTCCCGGTGCCCCACAGAGAGATGAGTTGGGGGGGTGTCGGGATCGGCAGTGTGTTTGCAGATCCAACCAGAGGAGTAGGAGGAGGAAGAGGAAGAAGAGAGGAGGAGGAGGTGAGGGGTTTGGGTAATATGTGGCACCACTCTGAGAGCTGAGCCCTCCGCCACGGAACTTTTGTTGCCAGATCACAACCAGATGTGGCAAGTGTGTCCAAACAGGAATGGCTGTGTGAAGGCAATTTTCAGCAATTTGTCAGATTTTAGAGAAGCCCCCACTTCGCTCCACCCACTTACACCCCCACTCCCTCTTACCCATGTCTCCTGAAAGACAAATACAAACGTTAGAGGAGCAGCGCAATCATTTTAGACAGGATCCCACAAAAACTGCTGCACATTGTGCCTCCAGCACCGTTGTGATGAGAGATATACAGTACAGTCTGAAGAGAAAAATGGGGGCAAGACGGGGCTTGTAGCACTGACAAATAACCACCCACCTAACTTTCATGCATCAGCTTTACTGAATCTCCTGATCAAATGTTTACTGTGGATGCATTCACTCTTTCCTCGTAGAGTCCAAATCGCCGACAATATTCACACTCCCTAAATTCATCATCCTTACTCTTCAAGGATAACCAAAACAAAGTGGGAGATGAGTTGAGGAAAGGTTGTTAATCTTTCTGCAGACACGTCGTAAGTTACAGGTTCACCATCAAGGTTTTGCAAGAAACTGAGACCACCTTTTTTAGGACCTGCAGTGCCATGTAAAAGAAGTCATATATTTCTTGCAAAGCTACAACCAAATAGGCACTGTACTTTATTTAGATTTTATATGAAACGCAAAGTAGCAAATCAGTGTAAAGTAGATGGAAAATTAAGGAATAAAGGAACAATCTATTACAAAAAAATAATAATCTCAAAGCTGTAGCATTAGCAAGTCAATAGCTTGTAGGACCTCTGTCCAGTGTAATAGCAAATCTTTTGCAGTATGTCTCCACCAGCAAATTTAGAAATTGATAACGCCAATTAGTTTCTGCAAATAAGTTTTTACTCACTCAGATGTGCTGGAACTGTGAACATCAGTCTGTGAACATCAATTTACATGAATTTTCAAGTCTTGCCCCAAACTTTCAATTGGATTGGACTTTGACCAGACCATTCCAACACATGATCTAAACCATTTCTTTGTGTAGGGCTAAATACATATGTTTCAATGGTGAGTGGTGCTGGACAAATGAGTGCATGTATGTTCTTAAACTTTTGGCTTCCATGTGATTTCTTGCTGGTCTCTAATTAGTTACTTGAAGATTCTCCTCTGGCCGCAGCTCCCTGTGCCCATGCCAAATCAACGCTTTTTGTGTCATTCTTCAGCCAACCTTATTAATCTATAAAATCTATCAATCAAAGTCAGAACCCTGACAGCTTAGACGAATTAGAGCGAATGCCACTCAGACACTGCAGATGGGAGAGTCAGACAAAAGGAGACAATGGTGGCAACAAAAGAAAATCCAGTTATTTATTCACAAAATAATAATTTCCGGATTTATGTCCAAGTAGAGTTTATTGTTGTGTTGTGTGTCACCACTGTCAATGTGAAAATGTGTAGATGAATGGGTGAATGACTGATTGTAGTGTAAAGTGCTTTGGGGTCTCTGGGGACTTGATAAAGCGCTATACAAGTGCAGGCCATTTACCATTTCAACTGGCCCTGTCAGTTGAGATGGTAAGATATTTCTTGTTAGGTTTAGCTTTATTAGGGTTATCAGAGTAATAGGGGTGGGCACAAATGCGTGCTAAGGTTTTCAATACCACGTTTTACTTACCTTCCACTTCAAAATTAAGCACTGCTTTGTGCTCGTACTCGTACTCGTTGTCTTCCGCTTTATCCGGGACCGGGTCGCGGGGGCAGCAGACTCAGCAGACGCCCAGACGTCCCTCTCCCCAGACACCTCTTCCAGCTCCTCCGGGGGGAGCCCAAGCCCAGGCCAGCCGAGAGACATAGTCCCTCCAGCGTGTCCTGGGCCGTCCCCTGGGCCTCCTCCCGGAGGGACGTGCCTGGAACACCTCCCGGAGGGACGTGCCTGGAACACCTCCCGAGGAAGGCGTCCAGGAGGCATCCGGTATAGATCCCCGAGCCACCTCAACTGGCTCCTCTCGATGTGGAGGAGCAGCGGCTCTACTCCGAGCCCCTCCCGGATGGCCGAGCTCCTCACCCTATCTCTAAAGGAGTGCCCGGCCACGGATGAAGCTCATTTCAGCCGCTTGTATCCGGGATCTCGTTCTTTCGGTCATGACCCAAAGTTCATGGCCATAGGTGAGGGTAGGAACGTAGACCGACCGGTAAATCGAGAGCTTCGCTTTTCGGCTCAGCTCTCTCTTCACCACAACGGACCGGCACAGCGCCCCCATTACTGTGGCAGCCGCACTGATCCGTCTGTCGATCTCCCGCTCCATTCTTCCCTCACTGTGAACAAGACCCCGAGATACTTGAACTCCTCCACTTGAGGCAGGAACTCCCCTCTAACCTGAAGAGGAAAAGCCACCCTTTTCCTGTCGAGAACTTGGAGGAGCTGATCTTCATCCCAGCCGCTTCACACTCGGCTGCGAACCGCCCCAGTGCATGCTGTAGGTCTTGGCTAGATGGAGCCAGCAGGACCACGTCATCTGCAAAAAGAAGAGACGAAATACTCTGGTCCCCAAACCAGACCCCCTCCGGCCCTTGGCTGCGCCTAGAAATCCTGTCCATAAAAGTTATGAACAGGACCGGTGACAAAGGGCAGCCCTGCCGGAGTCCAACAGTCACCGGGAACAGGTCCGACTGCTTTGTGTTGGTCTATAAAATCTCAGTATAATACACTGATATTCGTGGTTGCAATGTGACAAAATGTGCAAACTTTCAATGGGTATAAATACTTTTGCAAGCTATTGTACGCCTCCATTGATTGTACCTTCTCTGCAAGGAACGTTCTTGCCAGTTATAGAGAACTATGTCTTTTTTACAGAAGGTGCAAAGATAGGTCTCAGTCACTTTTTGCTACCTCTATCTCAGTCTTCATAACCTGCAGAATTACAGTTCCCAGAGTTGAAACCCAAATTCCACTTGGGCCTTGTCCCGTTTTTTTTTTTTTTTTTGCCCCTTTTGACATCCGTAGTTGCCCTTCACATGTCACTGCATGTGAACAGGTCAGCCTGTTAACATAGACAAAGAAGTAAGCATTGATGTACGGTTACAACTGCATTTTTTGGCACAAGAACTGGGTCCTGAAGACTTAGAAGCAGGAGAAAAAGCAATAATAAGCACAAGAAAAAGCACTAATTATGTTTAGGGCATCACTGTTAATCACTGTTATCACTGTTAATATGCAACCATATGGTGTCAGCTGGGAGGTGTGACACTTGTGAATTCCTATTATGTTATGGAGTTAAATCTGAACTTTATATGAGGGCTTTTTTCCCCTTTTTTAATGAATCCCTCCCACCTAGCCATGGTTCTAGCCCATTCCTTGAGTCACACTTTTGGAAGGCAACAAGTCTGTGCCATGGAACCTATGAAAGAGACAATTGTGGGAAGGTTTGCACAATGATTCTGCCAGTCATGTGTCTTGTTACTCCCCATGAGAGCTCAAATTCACCACTAATGTCTGTTTTAATTTGTTGCCTCATTGTGCTGGAATCCAGGAAAAACTGCTGTTCATCTTGCCTGGAATATAGGTAGTCTTGTCTGTAAAGTTAGAGAACATTTGACAGGTTTATGCAAATGTTATGCGTTAGCTTGCTAAACAGAAGGATTTCTGCTGTTGTAATGCATAACTGCACCTACTATACCACCCATTCGTTTTGAAATTACTGTATGCCATTCAGTCAGTCATTTTCTACCGCTTCTTCCATAGTGGGTCGCGGGGGAGCTGGTGCCTATCTCCAGCAGTCTATGGGTGAGAGGCAGGGTACATCCTGGACAGGTTGCCAGTCCATCGCAGGGCAACACACAAACAACCATGCACACACTCATTCATACACCTAAGGGCAATTTTAGAGTGACCAATTAACCTAACAGGCATGACTACTGTATGAAATCAGAGTTTAAAAATAATGAAAAAAAGAGAAAAAGAGCATAGATCATAAGAGAGTTTGCAAGGAAAATAATGTGAAATGAAGCAGAAAAAAGTTGTTTTTGCAAAACTGTGAAGTTGCGGGTTTTCTTTCCTTGGCGTGTATGTCTGCAGCTGAAAGATGGACAGCAGCACTGGAGTTTCCTCTTTCCTGGAATCTGTGTGGGTGTAAAGCTGGCTGCACATGAGCGCTGCACACTCTTTATTTATATTAATCTGTATGTGTGACTGTGGTTGTGTAAGATAACAGTCAATCCAACTTCTGTTTGGTGTTTTTTTCATATGTTTGCATGTTTATTTCATTGAATCATGAAGGACTTTTTTTCTCGCGTTGTCTTTGGAGTGAGAGGCACTGGTAGTGCTTGCATATGTGCAGCTCAGATGTAAGGAGAGCATCTAGAGTAACAGTCTGGTGTTAGTGTGCATGTGATCAGTATGCAAGATTTGGCACCGCAGCATAATCTGTTTGCTCAAAGAATATTTTCTCTGTGTGTGTTGTGTGTGTACATATTAAGTTTCTCTTTAATATGTATTTTAAATCCTCTACATGTGTGTGCTTGCAGGTGTCACAGACCTCCATGGTTTTTTTATATTCATCTTTGTAAATTATGTCGGCTTGCACGACATGCATTTGCAGTACGCATATGCACCCTGGTGGCATGTGGGTGTGTGAGTATGGTAGGGGAATGTGCAGTAGTTTTATGTGTGTGTGTGCTTGTGTGTTTTTGTGTGTATGCAGAACTGTAGCAGCTGCTGGACACCACCTGTGGCTGCTCCATCCCAGGGGCCTGCTGAGGCACCAAATAGTCCCACTGGGCTCCCAGGGATTCCAAAATGGTGGAGCAAATGCAGATCCACTCCCAGAATGGACATTTACATATGATATACCTTTGGCGTTTCTATAAATATAGGGTAAACTCTTTTGAAGTGATTAAAGCAATCTTTGAGTTTCTTTTTCCTCATGTTACTAACGGTCTTTCTGCTTGCTACATTGGCTTGTTTCCCCCTAAGCTGACAGATGTCTATCAGCTTCTTCATTTTCTCCCACACAAATGCTACTCCATGCGCTGCAATGACAGAAGAAGCTGGCGGTACATTAAGAAAAAAACTCCATAAATGGACAAACAGCGCTGTTACTCTTAAGATTTTCATGAGGTTTAAAAAGCCACGCATTTGTTACCATAATTACAAAGTTCAGAATAATACATTTAGAGATGATAATCCTTGTATCAGCAGCAACAAAGTGTTTATAGTCATAATTTCTCCCAGATGACCCAAAATCAGTCTGTTTCTATTAAATTACTTTGTGTATGCAGGAACTTGGTCAACATAAATATATTTAATGATAACAAACAGCGGTTCTTTCTCTGTGGTTTTAAATTCACAAGCCAGAGTTGCTGTCTTTTGGTTCTTCTGGTCTTATTTTCCCAGTTTTCAGTCAGCTGACAGAGAAGCACACTACATATTATCTTTGATTTAGAAAAAAAAAAAGATCAAAAAAGAAAACCGAAAAATTGTAACGCTGAAATGTTAAGCTGACATTTTCTTTATTGTTCTTAAAAATAAGTTTAAAAAAAATTATAACTTGAATTGGCCCATCATCCTTTTAGTAAATAATCTTTAGCAAGACACAGAAAACAAGGAAGGGGTTCATGTTTTAGATTTATTTAAAATATACTTTTTTCTTTTGCAAATAATTGAAATGAAACATTTACTAAAGCACATTTCTTCTTAGTCCTCATGTGTTTCACAGCATGA
Source organism: Girardinichthys multiradiatus (assembly GCF_021462225.1). Classification (NCBI taxonomy): domain Eukaryota; kingdom Metazoa; phylum Chordata; class Actinopteri; order Cyprinodontiformes; family Goodeidae; genus Girardinichthys; species Girardinichthys multiradiatus. Next base: position 32,331,766 of record NC_061802.1, read on the forward strand.
TAATGCATTTTAGCTAATCATTTCCTGTTTTTCCAGTGCTGAAATGGCAGACAGGTTTTGGGGGTGTATGTGTTTGTAATTTGGAAGTCAGTGGCGGGGGTTACTGGTGTCATATCCCACAATGCACTGCTGAATTCCTTTAACATGTGGTGAGTCAGGAAAGGGGCGGTTGACCTATGCCTTCCCACGAGCCCCTCGGGAACAGCTTTGCGAGGTTGCTCCAGAAATCAAGGATCAGCGCGCAGACTGGTGTGCTGGTTTGTGACTGGAATTGTAATCATGTTATTTTCCTGAATGCTTTTTTTTAAACATTTTTCTTTTGCTTTCACAGCCAGGCACATCTTATGTGTATCTCTTTTTCCTTCTCTCTTCAGTGTCTGTTTTTGTCTTCTCTGTGTTTAACACAAGATGGACTCTGCACATGCAATCCATTACGCTTGAAGGAAAAAAGGGGAAAGTACAGGAAACCGAGGGTGAAACGTGTTGCTCTGCTCTCCCTTGTTTCCTGCATAAGCACATTTCTTCTCTTTATACCTTCCAGAAGTCTGACTGTTGTATTTTTACAATCACTATGTTTCCCACTACACTGTCGAATAAAAAATAACTTTGAACAATACACCTAAATGTTTGTTTGATTTCTGTTTAAAGTTATCAAATGTGTTGCACCAAGAATTTTGTAATAAAAAAGTAATGAGTAATAACAAAATTTCTGAGAGTTGTAGGAAGTTATACACGACAATTATGTATTTATAAACAACTTTTCTTTGTTCTTTGTTGTTTTTTGTGCTTCAGTACAAATCTATATACCATTATGCAATCATACTCTGAAAAATGAAACATGGAAAGTAAAGAAAGTAGTTTTTTTACCTTTAATTTATTTATCATCACTTACCGTCCATTTTATTAGGCACACTCGTTCAATTGCTTGTTAATACAAACAACGAATCAGCATATGACACAGTCTGCGCATTTGAACCTGTGACAGTGGTAAACGAGGTGAAGATGGATAACTGAAGTTCAACCTGAGCACTAGAATAGGAAAGAAAAGGCATTTAAGTAACTTTGTAGGGTTAAGGATGAATCCAGTGAGCTGCAATTGTGTGGACAAAAGGGCCTTGTCGATGTCAAAGGTCAGAGAGAAAGAGAAGGCAGGTTTGAGATGATGGAAAGGCAACAGTATTGAAAATATCCATTTGTCACAACGAAGATATGCAGAATAAAAATTTTAACATACAAGCTAAAACCTTAAAGCAAATGGGACGATATTTTCTTGGTGTCCTTTGAACCCCTTAGTTACAACTGAGCTTTAATCACCACAGCCTGAGTATTGCTGCTGACCATGTTCATCTCTTTATGACCACAGTGATGATTTCCTCTAGCAGGATAATGTACTATGTCACAAAGCTCAAATCATCTCTTACTGGTTTTTTGAACATGATAATGAGCTCACTGTATCCCAAAGGCCTTCACAGCCACCACATTCCAATCCATTCGAACATCACTGGGATGTGGTGTAACAAAGGACAACAGATTATTGATGTCAAGCCAATAAATTGGCAGTAAACCATTTAAATGTTAAAATTTTATTTAGAGAACAAGCTCTATTTCCATTTTTGAACCGGTCGATAAAGTACTAGATCAAAGTTCTTAATCTCCTGTTGGCTACACCTTTATTAGCTTTTTTGCTTGAGTAAATATCTACAGTTTTTTTTACAAATATGCAATTCCTTGCAAAAGTATTTAATAACTTTATTTGCCCTGAATTAAATGTTCTTGCCACTGGACCTTTCAATTTCTTTTTGTAAAAAACATTGATAAGCAAGTATTATGTTCCTTCGAATTCACATTTATGCACTATTTTGTATTTCTTTTAGTGTATTTTAGTTACGTTTTCTAATATCACCAAAATACAGAGAAGCCACTAAAGCCTTATCATCCCACTCTACTTTATAACACATCAAAGCTGTCTTGCTTGGTGTTTGGGAGTTTCTGTTGGCTCTCACTTCCAGGGTGGCTTTGTCTGCTCTGATTTTGCTTGTTGCAAACAGCTGCAGCTTAGTTGATGTCTAGATAGTGTCATGAAGAACAAGATCCTGATTGTGAAAACACTTTGAGCCTTGCATCAGGTGCAGATCCAGATGTCCAGTTGCTGTCACTGAAGCCTGAAGGCGTAAGGAGGCGAAAGAGGGGCTTTTAGGTTAGGGTCATGAGACGCATGTGTCACGATTGCTTTATTGTGCCACAGAAAGGGGTTGTGTTTTTGGTGATTAGCAGCTCCTCAGCATTTCCCTTATGGTGCAGATCATTGTGAGGGATTTAGGAAAGGGCTGCAAGTAGTGGGAGGAGAAATGGAAGAAGTAGACAGCTGTGCAGGGTTGAATAGAAGGTTTCTTTGTGATCTGCCGACAAAAAAAACCTGTGACCAATTATCTGTCTCTCTCTTGAAATGGGGAATTCTCGACCAGTTATCGTGGGATTTGGATTCATGAGGAGCAGTTATGAGAAAGACTGAAAGGTTGAACACACTTGTGATGTTTCAGGGTAAGCCGATGTTTCGTTAGTTTCGGATAATCTCTTTCTCTTACATGTGAACCTTCCCAGAGGAGTTTCAGTTTCTAGTAAGCAAAAATAGGATGAGCTATCTTGGAAAATATGATTCATAAAGTGAATTGCAACCAAATAATCGTATAGAAATAGTGGACTTACAGGAAAAATTATTTGTTCTGCAATTGCTGCCATGCGTCGGTCTGTGCTTCAACCTCAACCCACAATAGGAGCTTCCTATTTGTGTGGTTAGATTTCCAGCTATGCGAAAAGTGTGTCCTACCAAGAGAAGAGAAAAAGTGGTTAAGAGCAAGGAAGTTCAGACCCAGGGATGGCTTTTAAGCCATGTGTTACACGTTAAGGGCTAATTACAGTTTTAAAAGTCCAGTGTTTACCACTGAGAAAACCCTTGTTAGGTATATTTTACTGTCTCCCCTGAAATTATTCATCCTTGACAAGCTCAATTAACATTATCATAATTACAAATGTGATTGCTGCTTAATCGCTTCAACCGCTGTTTCACTGCATTGAGTATCTGCAGCGGAAGTCAATAAGACTAAACTAGTCTTCCCTGACCATTCATCAGAAAACAGGATGTAGGCTACAGGATAGTTGTCTTCATCTAATGGCAGTGAAAGAAAAACTAACAGGAGGTTTCCTATTGCATTTAGAGTTAAATGTGAAATTCCACATTTACAAAAAGATAATAAAAGCATCATCAACTCTCTCCCTAACCGGCTGTGTTTGTCAGCCTGTGGAAACTTCTCTCCTGCTATCCCATATGATTGCCAATACTTCATTTGATCTTCACCTGTCAAAGCAAAGCCCTGCATAAACACTTACAGCTTGGGGAGGGGAGAGAAAAACAAGAGCATGAGAACAAACAGGCTAAGCCGTCGTAAAAATATTTGAATGTCTTTTGTTATTAGCTGGACGTCTTGTTACACAAGGACATCCACTGAGTCTTGATAGAAGAGCTCAGTAGCATTCACATATCTTGAAAATTTTGACATTACTGCCAAAAACAGTTTTTTTTTTATATATATATATTTGTATTTAGTCCCTCTGAGTTAGTCCTTTCTAGAACCACCTACATGTTGCAATTACAGCTGGAAGTCTGTTGTATTATGGTTTTACCAGCTTTGCACATCTAGAGACTAAACGGTTTGCCCATTTACCTTTCTATAATGGCTCAAGCACAGTCAAATTGAATGGTGACCAGCTGTTAGAATAATTGTTTCAGTAACAACAATTATTGTTTCAATAATTGTTTGCCTAGTCTCAGTGTAGTTTTTTACTGAAAGAGGAACATCTGTCCGAATCTCAACTGTGATGTAGCCTGTAACAAGGATCGTCCTTTTTTCAGCTCCATCCATTTTCCCATCAGCTCTGAGCAGCTTTGATGTCGCTGTGAAAAAAAGCTTTCCTACAGCATGATGTTTCCACCACCATGTTTTACTTTCAGGACGGTGTGCTTAAGGCCAAAACGTTTAATCCTGGTTTCACCCTGCCAGAGCATCTTCTCCTACATGGTTATTCCTGAAAATTTGACTTTTTGTGCTTTTTTGTCAGCTATTGCTTTCTTGTTGTCACTCTTCATAAGGGCCACATTTTTTACATGCCTTTTGGATAGAATTACCCACCCAAGCTGTGGATCTCTGCAGCTCCTCCAGAGTTACCCTGTTCCTTTTGGCTGCTTTCCATGCCCTGGGTGGGTAAGCATGTCTTGGTGAGTTTGCAGCTTTGCCTTATTTTATTCAGTGTCTTTACAAAACCCGTACTTTAAACCTCTGTGTTCACTAATACTAAGTTGACATCCAAAGGTAATTGCTGGGACTTAATTTTATTTACTGGTTTTATAGAAAAGAGGGGTGAATACAAATGCCAAGCAGTTATTATTATTTTATTTTTTTGCAAAATCTTAATAAAATATGTATGATTTTCCTTCCTAAATGATATGTGCTACCTTTTGTCTATCACATAAAATTCACATATAAATATCATTGAAGGTTTTGGTAGAAACTGACAAGAGGTATGGAAACTTGCAAGACATTGTAAAAATAACTAGTAGATACTATAGCTCTTGTAAAATGCAATTATATTAACCCTCAGTGGCTTCTCTTAGCTACAGCCAATCAAACATCTAAATGTAACAAATCTATTAAAAGGTAACGTAAAAATAAACTTTTTGCCATGTCTAGGAAAATGACTGACTAACATGCTATAAAAGGGGACACATCTCCTGTGACTGCTTTAGAAACCATTGGAGCTACACTGCTTGAATCATTCCAGTGCTGAGGTAGCATAGCTATTTGGTTTGTATTAGCATTAACTTCACACAGCTCTGATGTGGCTGCAGGCGAGTGAACACTAAACACTGACGCTGATATCAGTGCGATGACATTAAAAGCGGTTTCCCTTGAGTAGCTTATGCTCATGGCTATTTGGATTACAGCTGTAACAGGCGACTCTACCAGCAGCAGAACATTTTACAATGCGTACTGTATACATTGGTAATTATAAGGTAAATTGATTCAGAGTTGGTTCCTAAAGATATATATATTCACAACATTAAAAAGAACAAAAATGGGTTTTAATCAAAGACGTAGGCTATACAACCTAAAACCGTTGTGGTGTGACTTAAATAAGATCTCTGAACTTACTCTTGTCTTTAGCAAACTGAATGACAGAGAAATGTGACAAGTCATAATCAATCAATCAGCAGATGGTAGGAGGTTGGAATTGTTTTGCATTTCACCAGTTTGTTTCTTCCTGGGATTTCTCTTCTCCTTGACAGGAGGTGCCGTAAGCATACCAGCAGCTGAAAGAGGAACCACATTCTTTCATCACAGATTCCTCCGTCCCTCTTTTGTTCAAGGTTCTAGTTTGTTTGAGGAGCTTTCCTCACATTGAAGTCTTTGTGTATACAACTTAACCGGCTGCAGAGATTATGAGGTTCCAGTAACTGCCTGCTAAATTAGGCCTGTTTGGCACAAACTTACGATCTGTGTGACATTATCGAATAAAGTCTCACTTTTGAAGAACTACAGATTACTGGCACAAGATGCTTGTTTTGTTGCAGTTCATTTACAGCATGTGGTCACATTGTGTTGTCCTAATGTCAGGCCAGTGTTAGAATGTGGGCAATTTTATTGGCGTTTCACAATTACCTGTGTCATGTGGTTTCTGTCAGAGTGAACATACAATGAAAACTTTCAATGTTAATGGGACGAACCATTCGCAGAAACCTTGATTAGAGATGTCTGACCTAAAGAGAGCAGGCTGCTAGTAAAAAGCAAACAAATCTTCGGTTGTGCTTGACTAACATCTGCTCCTCTGTGTCCCAAATCCTGGAAAAATGGGAGTCAAACATTTCAGGCAGCATATCCTACTTGGCAATAGTCTGCGTATTTGAAGACAGATTTGGTTCTGAGGCAATGAGTGGATATTTTCAAGAATCTTTGATAGGAAAATAACATTGGGGTCTTTTACCTCATCATGGCTTGGGGTTAGGGAAGTGAGGGGGTTGTGTTAGGAGGTGTTGCATTCATCATTGTTACAGTAAAAAAAGGGGGGTGCTCATCACAATGAAGCAGCAGGATGAACAGACTATTCTGCTCTGTGTGTTGTTCATAGCGAAAAATCTTTTGTTAGCAAAGTTCTGGTGGGGAATGTGGGGAGAATTTGAGGCTACCAATGCGTCAAACAGCTCTGCCTGCATGCATACTGTCAGCCTGCCAGCCTTAGGGAGAGGGGAGGGCGGGCTGCTGATGGAAAATCTGCCAGAGCTTTAAAAAGCACATCTGGTACCTTTACTTGTTCATAAGTGCAAACATATTACTCTTTCAATTCCACTGAAAAAGAAGGAATGTTGATCATTCTTTGGAGATGTTGTTAGAATTATTCCTGAATTCCTGAATCTCTTTTTTTTTTCTATTTTATAATGGGCTCTAAGATTTTTGGAAACTTTTGCAGCAACCAATATATTACTACTGTAATTATATATAGAACTTTAATGGTGAATTTCCAATAAATTTCAGTTGCTCAAAACTGAAACGTGAGAATCTTGCCACTTGAAAACTGAAACAAAAAAACTGAGAACAAAAAAATCACAAATGATTAGTTTAATGCAAATAGAGTTTCTTCATCATCAGATATGATAAAAAAATCAAACATGATCTTTACAGGAAAATTTCTCCCAAAGTGTTTAGGTCTGTATACCACCATAAATGTTCAATCTGCTGTCACAGCATCAAGTTCTGTCACAAATACTGTTTTTATTTGATACACTCAATTGCAGTATTCTCTTAAAAAGGCGTAAACACTGTAAGGATCAAGTAAACCGCATTTGACTGGTTTGAATCTTATTTGTCAGACAGATTCTAGTTTATTCATGTGATGATAAATCTTCTTCACACTCCAGGGTTACTCATGGGGTGCCACAGAGTTCAGTGCTTCAGCCAATTCTCTTTACTATATAAGCTTCCAATTTGTAATATTATCATACAGCGTGGGATAAATTTCTACTCTTTATTTATCAATCAATCTCGATGAATCCAATCCATCTCAGCATCACACATCTCCTCTTTGAGATGTGATGATGAGATGCATTGGTACTGCATTTGATTTATAATTAACCATATTGAGGGCCAATTAAGATGCAGTTATTCTTTTATCAGTCAGCTGTTTTAGAGATTAGAATGAAGTAAATAGTCTGTCACTAACAAATCATTATGTAGATTATATCACATTCCTCTCCTCAAGTAAATATCGTAGGTTTCCACATATTTTAATTTAATAAGATATGATTTTATAAAAGATCTTATCTTTTTTTATTCTTCAAGTCATTTATAATGAGTCATTTCTAGGAACTTGATTAGATTGTAGTGGGTGTATTTTAAACTTCTTGCCAATACATTGAATAAATAATGTATATCTGTGTCTCTGAATACATTTATTTATTAAAGCTGCACTGTCTGATTTTGTGAAACTGTGAAAAAAAGGTAGAATGATTGAATGATGTGATCCTTTGTCACTGTCTCACACATAGAGGCTGATGGAGCACAAACTGCCTCGTAAATACACAACCAGAAAGAATGAGAATAACAAGCTGGAGCTGGCTTCTAATTATTTAGGCTGAAAAATAAAAAAACGCTCTAAATAATCTGTGAATTTTTAAATAAACCTTTAGCTATCTGACATTATTCCTGATAGATTATAGTTCAGCATTGATAATGTATGTATTGACCGATTTTACTTATCTCATGCTCCTGTCCCATGGAAGCTTGTGATTAGTAAAAAAAAACACACAACCCAGACTCTAAAACAAAAATCCTTATAATACAGTCTGCAGTTTAAATGTTTTTAGGATTATCATTCACAGTGGGTTTTTTAAGTTGAAAATATACCTTGTAAAGAAAGATGTCTGAAAAAAAAAAACAAGAAAAGAGCTGCTTGAAGCAGGCAAAGGTTGTGGATTGTTAACCAATTGGGTTAGAAAGAGTTTCTGGAACTTTTCAAAATAAAGTGCATTAACCTTCTTCCGGCACAGCCAGGAAAGGGGATAACTACGGACTTGCTGTGGCGCCATTACCCAAATAAAAGCACAGCTGTTGCTACATCCGCTCTCTTCCACGCCAATGATCATCGGGATAGGAGGGAAACAAAGCGCGCTGATGTCTTTTGCTGGCAAAAAGACATAAATTCAACTGGATCCAAGGAAGCCATACGATCATCGATCATATTCAAGGTTAAGTAGAATGAAATACTGTCTGTGTATCCGGTATTTTCATTCATGAACAGGGATAATTAAGGTACAAGCATTGCTGACTGTCTCTCCGAGGCCCCGCAGGCGCAAACGGTGTTTGAGAGAAGACCCGGCAAAGACGCAGTCTCCCAGCCTGAAGGAAGACGGCAGAGACCGCAGCGGACAGGACGAGCCTCCAGCTCTCCGGAGCTAACCCTTTTGTTCACAGAGCAAACGCAGAGGTTAGCTGAAAGCTAACCGCTTGTTGACTGTGGACGTTTCTTCAAGCTTCGCCCCTTGGACAACATTCCTCACCACAATTCATGAGGTTAAGTGTTTGGGCAGAATAATATAGAGATTAACAGTTAGGATGAAATAATCTGAACGTTTTCATTCTATGAAGTTTTGTTTTTGTGAAACCCGGCTATCTTAGTGCTAGTAGGCTAGCTACAGCACGTGCCGGTTTGTTTTCTTTGTATGTTTTAAAGTTAAGATAAACTTTATTTAAAGGGTGGTTTTTAATAGAACATTGCTCATAACGCGCTGTCCGCGCTTATGCATTTTAACCCTTTTATTAACCCTGGTATTTTAAAGGTATGTGTTGATTCTGGTGCTAAGCTATCAGCTTCTTGGTTAGCTTAACGGCTAACCGGTAGAGAACATGTGCTACTAAAGACTATTCAACAGAAAGGTTGTTGGTTTTCAAGCTAGTGAATAATAGTCCCTGAACATCATTTACTAGATTTGATAACTAAACACCATTAAGCCCCATTTCTCCAGAAAGATGTGGCTCTTTTCCAAAATACTCTCTTAATAATATTTCTTCAAATATTATTTCAATAAATAAAGGCAGTTAATTAGACACCGTTGAGAATTAGTCATCCAGGAGGTTGGTTTTATTCAGCAGATCATTATTTAAAACATTTTATGAAAATAAGATTTTATCTGATCTTGCATTTTGAAGGGTTGTCTAGATGTTGCTGATTATTTCCTAAGTTGGTTCCAAGACGAACTTAACTTCATTTCCAGATTCTTCAAGATAATCAATGGTTCTCAAACATAAACGTTGCATGGTAATGTTGCATCACTCTTTCGGTCATGGTTTTCAACCATCTTTTATCAACTTGTTTATATTGTACATAACCTATTAGTCTTTGTTATTCTTTAATTATGCTTGGTAGTTTAGTTGGATTGTTTTAGCATAGTAAAGAGTTTGTTGATTGAAATATGTTTGACTTTGAGTTGATTTATTTTTGTTAATAAATTCTTGTATTTTAAGAAATTGTGTGAATTCATTCCATATATGTGCAGAGTTTATGCTGTTCAATAATGTCAGAGCTCATCTCACACCTTTCTATTTTGTCCTAATACCATTGCCTTACCGGGCTGGTATTCACAGGACAACCCTTAACAGACCGAAATATTATTTGATAAAATATTAATATTAAATATTAAATAATATTCTCAGATTCATAATTACAACACACACAAACAGAAGAGGTTTAACCTACAGTTCGGTGGTCAGTTAGCAGTGTCAGTAGGCTTTATGTTTTCTCATGGTGACATGTAACACTAAGGTAATATGTGTCAACAATTCAGTTTTGTTTTATTGTCTGCTGCTCCATGTTAGCTTGATGCACCTGTGCTGAATGGGCCATTTAGCTCATATGCAGATTTTAATATCTCTATGATGGAAGGAGTTCTGAGATATTAAATCCTCAACCATGCCATCATACATTCACTGGTGGACCTGTCGGACCTGTTCCAGGTGCATGTTGGACTCCGGCAGGGCTACCCTTTGTCACCGGTCCTGTTCATAACTTTTATGGACAGTATTTCTAGGCGCAGCCAAGGGCCGGAGGGGGTCTGGTTTGGGGACCAGTGGATTTCGTCTCTTCTTTTTGCAGATGACGTGGTCCTGCTGGCCCCCTCTAGCCAAGACCTACAGCATGCACTGGGGCGGTTCGCAGCCGAGTGTGAAGCGGCTGGGATGAAGATCAGCTCCTCCAAGTCCGAGGCCATGGTTCTCGACCGGAAAAGGGTGGCTTGTCCTCTTCAGGTTGGAGGGGAGTTCCTGCCTCAGTTGGAGGAGTTTAAGTATCTCGGGGTCTTGTTCACGAGTGAGGGAAGAATGGAGCGGGAGATCGACAGACGGATCGGTGCGGCTGCCACAGTAATGGGGGCGCTGTGCCGGTCCGTTGTGGTGAAGAGAGAGCTGAGCCGAAAAACAAAGCTCTCAATTTACCGGTCGGTCTACGTTCCTACCCTCACCTATGGCCACGAACTTTGGGTCATGACCGAAAGAACGAGATCCCGGATACAAGCGGCTGAAATGAGCTTCTTCCGTAGGGTGGCCGGGCACTCCTTTAGAGATAGGGTGAGGAGCTCAGCCATCCGGGAGGGGCTCGGAGTAGAGCCGCTGCTCCTCCACATCGAGAGGAGCCAGTTGAGGTGGCTCGGGCATCTATACCGGATGCCTCCTGGAGGCCCAGGGGACGGCCCAGGACACGCTGGAGGGACTATGTCTCTCGGCTGGCCTGGGAACGCCTTGGGCTCCACCCGGAGGAGCTGGAAGAGGTGTCTGGGGAGAGGGACGTCTGAGTGTCTCTGCTGAATCTGCTGCCCCCGCGATCCGGTCCCGGATAAGCGGAAGACGACGAACGAACGAACGAACGAACATACAAGAATGATACCAGCAGCAACCGAAAATGGAATAACATTTCCAGAAATGAAGGCTGCAATGTTTGGGTCACATCTGCAGACTGAATGTTGAAGTACCTCCTGCACCAGCTCTTGTTCTGCCAGTAATCTGTTTTCTGGAGAGTCCATGGTAATGCATCAAAGACAATATGGGCAAAGCAAACAGAAGGCAATCTAAAGATGATTTGAAGTCTCAATCTCTCAACCAAATCAAGCAAAGGACAGCACCATGTACCATAAAATATGAAAAACACTTTGTGGACAGCCTGCAGCATCCAGCAGCATTCCAGGCAATGTATTGAGATGAGGTAGACCTCCCCTTGAAATCACTATAGAGGGACCGAAGACAGTACTAGATGCATAGAACTGCAATGATACATAGCAAAATGTACATATCTTATTACACCGCCAAAATACAAGGGAGATATGCGATGGTGTGATGGGGATATCATAAAGAAATCCACTCATAATGTTACTTCCAGCCTTGTCTCCTTAACTTTATAAACTCTATGCCTCTATGTCAATCTAACTAAATGCTACAACTTTAATGAAACGCCTTTTCATAAGAAACCTCAAACAAAAGGAGCAAAACAGTTATTTGAAGTTGAACTTAGACACTGGCAATACACAAAAGCAATCATTAGTGTTTTATCTAGGTCTATGACATTTTTATGCTCAAAGCTTGTGAATGAACAAAGTGGTTAGCTGCTCCTCTGTGGACAAACTGTCTACAGACATCAGGTCCAGTGGTGAAGACCATGATGATGGCGATGATAGTAACAGTGGAGGGGTTTGGAAACTGATTCCCCTGGAGAACTACTGAAGAGCAAAGATGGGCTTACTCCCACCGCTTGGGGCCCAGACCGAAGCCACTGTCTGGAATGCAATCTGCCTGCCATCTGCAGGCCTCGATGCCTCTGTTTGATATTCAAACAAACACCTGTCAAAAGTCCATGTCTCATCTCGCAGGGCTCTTGGAAATTGGCAAAAATCTCAACTTTTTCCTTGCACCAGAAACAGGGGGGAAAGGAGGTACTTTTTTCATTTTATTCCATCCATCTGTGCTTGTGTTAAATATAGATTTTTATAAAGGCCTCGAAGGACTGATTCAACTTTCCGCAGAAATGTCAAAGAATAATAGGCCCGTTAAGGTGCTGCATTCAGCGAGGTGTTTGAACAATAAAAGAGTTCGAGTTTAATTATGTATGTTCTGTCTTTTAATCATCTACTTGCTCTACTGATTGACCAATGGGTGTGCATTAATCCCTCTGATGATTCTTTTGGAAGATTTTCTACCATGGAGCATTGGCCTTTGTCCTCCTTTTAGTCCTTGCTGTTTTCAACATTGCTCTCTATCTTTCTCTCTTCTTCTCTCACTCATATTGAGATGAAGGCCCCGCTATAGGATGATGGAGCTGCTTTGAGGGTGCTGCTTGGCAGGGGTCCAGGCCACACATCTGCCTGACTGCTGTTACTCGTTCTCCTCCCCCCACCCAGCAGTCCCAGCAGCCCCAGTAGTATTGGTTCAGTTGTGAGCCCATTTCAGGGTCTGTTTCAAGGTCTGCAGATGTGTTTCCGAGAGCACAATGATGGACTCTTGCAGAGATCTCTAGTGTGAATGACTAATGGTGCGGAGACATCTCTGAAGTCGTTGAAGAATGGATTTATCCAGTGTCATTCATCACGCTGTCTGTCAGTGCCAATATAAATGCCTGATGGAAAGCACACGTTCACTTTTTAGTGGAACTGACTGAGTCTCAACAGAAAATCTGCTGTGACTTACAAGATAAAGTGTGTCTAAAACATTTGGGTGAGAAAAACATTATAAACTCAAAAAAGATTCTTATAAGCTCACCCTAAATATGGACCCTGCCTATTTTAGAGATCAGCACATTTTAACCAATGTGGAGTACCTTTACAACCACCTTGTTCTAAGAGTGAGTGTGGCCTGTTCATTATGTTTATGGAGTGAGTAGGCATGCTGCTCTGTACTTTTTTATGCACTTATCACTGTCATGAATTTCAGATTGATTCAAGGATTTTATATGTGATGAATTTGAATATTCTTTCTACAGAGGTGTGGGGTAATAATGCAACATACAACTTCAAGAAATTTAAAAAACAAGAGTTAGGTGCATTTGTTTGGATTTAATAATGAAGTTTTCATAATCCACACATGCTAAAAAAATTATGCATACAAGCTCAAATATTTACATACATTTAAGCTATATTTGGAAAGAAATGCTTTAACATGCTTCTTAGCAGAATTAGGAGAATTGTTTCAAAGTGTTTGGTGTACTGGTACAGACCCAACTTTCATTATCAATGAAGTGATATCGGGAATTACAGAAGCTTAGCCAGATTTATGTGCTTTTGGGTTCATTGTCTGGTTGTAACAGGAAAAACAACATGAGAACCACCAAGGTTCATGCCTGTCATAAACTGGAAGACGCTGAAACACCAGCGTCAAAGTACACAATGAAGCAAGCTTAACATCAACATGGCTCAGGAGCATGCCAACCAAGAAAGAAACACATGCTTCAAAATCTGCTTCTTCAAGCCTTCTGGGAAAAAAAAGGTTCTACAGTAAAGCAAGAGAAAGATTGAGATATTTTGCCAAAAGGCAAGACACATCAGAATCAGAATCAGAATCAGCTTTATTGCCAAGTTCGTACAAACAAACAAGGAATTTGCCTCCGGTACACTTTGCTCTATTGTTCTGTTTTTGCATTACAGAATATACAAATTTACAATTTACAATTTATAATGTACAATATACACATATCTAATAAAAAAGGTGCATTTGCAACATCTGTATGCTGTTGTTCTGTACTCTATTGAATGTTCATCAGAAAAACAGCCTGGGGGAAGAAACTGTCTCTGTGGCGGCTGGTTTTAGTGAACAGTGCTCTGTAGCGGCGGCCTGAAAGTAAAACTCTAAACAGTTTATGTGCAGGGTGTGTGGGGTCTGCAGAGATTTTGGCAGCTCTTTTCTTGACCCTAGGCCTGTATAAGTCCTGGATGGAGGGAAGGTCAGCTCTGATTATTCTCTCTCCAGTCTTTGGAGGCATAAAGGTAAGGTGTTCAAACTTAAGAACAATGATCCAACTCTTAGCATGATAGCATCATGCTAAGAGTCTGTTTAGCCACCTGTGATACTAGGGCCTTTAAACTGAATGGAATAACCGAGATGGTAGACTACATCTGAATTCATTAAGTTGACTTTAAATCAATAGCTAGATAGTTAAAACTTGGACAATGTTGGGTGTTTCTACTATTGGGTGATGATCCCAAGAACACATCAAAACCAAATTTGGAATGGCTTATATTATGTTTTGTAATGGCCCACACTTCAACCCTAATGAAAATCTGTGGACTATACTAAACAGCCTAATTAACCAACCCACCAGGTAACACCACTAGCAGGTGAGCTAAAAGTTCTGTAGTGCATTGACAGTCAGGGGGTAAAGGTTCTCAGCACTAGCTCAGAGGGCCAAAGCATGAGAATCCCTTTATGAATCTTAGAGAAGAATGTGCATGCCATGATAGAGGTACTTTTACTTTTTGTGGTTATAAAATGCGGCAAACAAAACAAAGCAGTTTCAAGTGAATATGTACGAACCGGTAGGAGCATTGTGGACAGGGTGAGATGCAAGCAAGGTAAAAACGAACAAGGAACTGACAATTAGGGACAACTAATCGCCGAGTGTGTAGCCAAGCGCATCCCCCCACGCTGGTGCCAGCACATGCACTGTGCTTGAACCTGTGCTGAATGCCAACGGCAGATGATTATAAACCCGCAGGGCAGGCCTCCTCTGTGCAGAGGGAGGAATGGAGCCTCAGCCAAGCCTGAACTCCTGACCTTCTTCACACACCGAGCGTCTGTTGTGGGCTTCGGGAGGTGCAAGATGGGTCACAGCAAGCCGTGAGGCAACTGGGCAACAACGAGGCAAAAGGGAGGAGTACAGCGGGGGATGGAGGGATTTGAGCAAGGAGGTGCTCAGTGGTGGGTCAGGTTTTTTTTTTCTTTTTTGGCATTCTTTGCTGAGAGCCTCCAACCAATCACAGAGGAGAAGGAACAATTTAACAAATCAGGGTGAAACCCACAGTAAGTGAAATCTCTTTTGGTTATCTCCTTTGTCTTTATCAGCATTCATTAGGTGGGGAAGTGTGGTCTATTCAACACCTTTGTGTGGAAAGAAAGCCTTTGTTTGTCTTAGTTCATCTTTAACAGTTTACCTAACTAATCATTAGACTGTCACACATTGTCAGTAGTTCATTAACCAAATCACTGAATATAAATAGGTATATATGATTGCCTTATTTAAGCATTGAGTTTACATTTTGTTTGATGAATATTTTAACTCAGTGTGAGAAAAATATAAACATTATAATGCAAATATAATGCAACAGCATTTTAATCACATCCCTGTGATGTCATTTAAGTTGTTGTAAAGCTGAAAAGATTATTCTAATCTTTTCAGTCCCTTAAGAAAACTAAAGATACTGAATAATGAGAGCTACAAACTATGAGGAACATATGTCTCCTTTTCTATGTTCTACAGAGGTAAATAATTTAAATTATATGCAACAAGACAAAATTGCCTTTCTTATTTTCTCCAGTTGTTGGAAAGGTTGGGGCCACTGGTTGATGTCTGTTGTTCTTGTTTGTATTTTCTCTGGTACTCTCTCTTATTACTTTTAGACAGATCTAATGCATCTAATTTTTTTGTGCAGTTACTCGGACATGCTGTTAGTAGTTAGGAGACTTAATACTGAACCCAACCTTCTACAAACAAAGCTTTGCAAACAACTGCTTTTAGCTATGGTTTGGTGGAGTTTCCCTCACTGATACATAAACTATCCCCTTGCAGAGATAGATCATTCTTGGATGAGTGTTCATTTTTACTGTTTTTGTTACTGGTTCTGAAAGCCTATTTGGTTTGTCAGAACTGATGTACTTTCGTTTTCGTGGGGAGAGTACCTATTCCTAGCTAGGGCCTAACAAGGCCCAAAATATCTAAGGGCTTTGTACATCCTATGCTTTCTTCTGCAAAAAGAAAGCTTGTAGAACACACTGTTTGAATAATACTTTGATAATACAGTTCCACTTACTACAGCCCCAGTGCTGGACATATTTCAGCAAAAGTGAAAAAAAAAGCTTATATTTAACAGCTAGGCAGGGTTTGCAAAATTACATTATGAATACCAATTTTACAGGCAATGAAGTTATAATCAAATGTAAAACCATATTTAAAAGTGACAGATTTCATGTTTTTAACACACTGAGCACAAAGAAGAGAAAAGGCAGACATGTTGGAATTTGAGGTTAACACGGCAGAGAGTAATTAAACTAAAATGCAATCTTATTGTCCACTTAAAGGGATCCAGATTTTTGACAGGGGGTTTCTGTGCAGTTATTGTCAGTAATGGGTTCTTTACCTGTAGTCGGATGATGTCATCATAGAGTTTGCAGAAAAGCAACAAAATATTCATGGTGGTGCAATGAGCCATCAGCCAGTCAAATTGGCCCTCCTTTTCAGTTGATCTAAGCAACTTAAAAGAAATTAAAACTGAACATGTTCATGGGATACAACTTTATAATAACTGATATTAATTATCTACACTGTTATTATGTTTGACTTATAGCTAGGGATGTCCTATATAGTAAATCTGAGTTTTTTCTTTCACAAAATAAATCGTGTTAAGATGTACATAGAAAAGTGTCTTCAAAGTATGCAGGACTCTTTAATTTATGTTTAACCTTACTATCAAAAAAGACAGACAAGTCTTTTTACACTGTTCTTATTGCACCTTGTGTAACAATGAATAAGTACAACTGTGCCATCTAAACAAGTGTAATCTAAAATGATAGAAATACACACATTCCTTTTCCCTTCAATGTTTGACATTAAATCAGAATAAACCTTTCCTGTTTTGGCCGAGTACGGATTACTAAATTATTTTTTACATGCCAAATCACAAAATGATAAATGAGACAGTTTTCTTAATAAAGTTTTTAAATTTCTTCAAATTCAGATGTTTCCATATACTTCCATATTTGCTATAACTGCTTTTAAAAATATATGATTTTGCTGAAACATTTCGGTAGCCTTTTACAAATTCTTGCAGAAGTTTGCTGAGATTTTGGCCCAGTTGTCCGGACAGAACTGATGTAACTGAATCAAGTTTGTAGGCTGCCTTGCAAAAAATTCCTCATGGGATTGAAACCAGGACTTTGTGGAGGCCACTTCAAAACATTTTTTTTTTGTTGTCCTTCAGCTAATTTATAGCTAATCTGGTGGCATGACTGTCATTTTGTCCAGTTGGCAGATTGTGTGTGCCCAGTCTTTAAATTACTGTCTGATGTGCTGAGATGCTGCTGCAATTTCTAAAAGATTATCTCTCTTAGTATCATACTGTTTAGCAAATAGAAAAAAAACTTTGGTAATCTGAAATTCCCTGAAAAGGTTTCATTTGATTAAATGTCAGACAGTGAGGAAGTAAATGGGATGTGCATTTTTGTACAGTGCATGTAAACCCCTGATTTCTTCCTGTAAGATAATCTATTTTTTCAACACCTAATGTCAGTTGTTCCATGATGAGCTTAACACACTATTTTGTTTTTGGCATTCGGCATCCCATTAGGACAATTTCTCATTCATATTGGTTTATGACCAATGTGCCAATGGTAATTGTCCCTATGAAGTCAGAAATGTCTGCAGGCCACCTTGGCTCATCTGGCCTGCTGCTATCATCATGAAGATCTCTCTTGCTTTACACTTTGCCAATTTCCTCATGAGTGAATGTAATTGGGACCAGATAACCCCCTCTGTCTCTCCTCAGCAACCTTTGATCACTCCTGACCTGGCTTTGAGTCAACTCTGACACACTGGCATCCAATTCTTGGATGGGCTGTGATTGCTCACAGACATACTGTAAGATATATTGAATACTGATGTGTAAGCCTTCAAATCCCAGCTTGCTGAAGTGGATATTTCAGCTTTGTTCTTGCAAGCCTTGCAAGAGTTTTCGCAACAAGCCATCTTATGAGGAGTTGTTTATGTGTATGAACTTACGTTTTGAGAGCATACTGAGGGAACAGAACAAAATGCACACAAAGATTTTCAAACTTGATCCAGGAGATTTGTAAATCCCCTGCAAATTACTGATGCCTCTTGTTTTCTCCTTGCCCTGCTCCTCTTTGAAAATTGTCTTCTGAGGCAATCCCTGCCAGATGGAGAATATTAGATGTAATCGCCTCCATTTGCCAGCTCTTTTACTCTCAATGTGAGGTGATCCTTTGTCTCCCTCAGACCTCTCGACACAATGGAGAAATATATAAAAACTCATTAATCACTTTCACAAAAAACTTTGACACTCAAAATGTGGCAGAAATGTCCTCACTTGATAATCTGGAGAAATGAAGGCTGTACACAATCACAGCACCGTTGTTCTGTTTCATTTTTTAAGGGACAAGGAATGTAAGAGTTAAGGTAGGGACCTAAACTATCAACAGAATACACAGCAGACTGTTGTTTTAGTAATGTTAGTCAAGCATGCTAAAATCTAATAATGCTAAAAACTTCTAAAAATGTATAAGTAAATCCCTGTTCCACAGCGAAGGCTAACAAATAAAGTTTGAATGATTTTCTGATATAAGAGGTCAAAGTTCTGTAAAACTGCATATGAGATATCGGCCACATAATTCTCATTGGTGCACCTCCGTTAAAAACAGACAGGCTTTACTGTGTAAAGTTAATATTGTTTTATATAATAAAGCACAGAAAAAATAAAGGAGTTGCTTTGGATTTTTTTATTTAATGCTAACACTGTCAAGATCATTGGCACAGCTTAAAAGATAAGCATGTGTCCCGCAGCTTTTCTGCTGTCTGAGTCTGTCTCTCTCCCTGCCATATGGATGAAGTAAAAATCAAAGATCAGAGAAACGAATGTGTGAAGCTGCAATTATTTTTCTGTGCTTCGAAACTTTGCTTATTTTTTTCCCCATCTCACTATATCATCTATCATAATCTTAAATTTATTCCAAATCATCTCCTTGTCTTTTTCTTACCTTCCTGTCCATCTTCCAGCCTCCCTGCTCACCCTGTCTGCCCTCTTCTACCATCCCTCAGTCTTACTCACTCATCCCTACATCCTTCATTCTCTGAGACAGACAATAAAGCAAGCTTTTTCCATGGCTGACCTGCGATTCACCCTGACCTCAACAACATCCCAAATCACAGACAGTGAGGGTGAGGGTAGGTTACAGCCCAGGATCCATGGTGGCGCACAGAGTTTGTGTATCCCAGTCCTAAATGTCTGTCCCACAGGGCTTATTGAGCAGATCGGTCTGTTTTGCCCCAACCCTCATAGGGTCACACAGACTCCAGATATGTACAACAGTATGGCTAGACACTGTTAAAATGAAGGGTAACAAAATATTTTAGAGAGCACGGCAAATTCCAATTAATCCAGAGTGATTTTGCTCATATGTATCTAATTCACAAATGATTTTGAAATTCATCTTATTCCAGGTTTGACTCCCTCTCTGCTTTTCATGAACTTCGTCTGACACAGCCACATCTCTGACCTTTGACTCCTTTATTTGCAAACCAAAAATCATGGCTCATGTAAATCAGATGTTTAAAAAAGGGGACTGACTGCTTCTTTGCAGTTCAGCCGGATGAGTAGGAGCACCTGTTTTCAAATAAATCTTCAGATAGAAATGATACACTGTAGCCTCATTATATGTCTGGAAACGTGGAAATCTGATTCCCCACTCAGGCATGCTTTTTTTTACTCTTTTCTTACTCCCACGTGAATCTATTGCCTCAAGTAATAAGTTCCTGTTTCGAAGTGCGCTTATCTTAAGTAAGTCTTAGAAACCTGGATTTAAAGTAAATCACATGTTTCTGCAGCAGCCTGTGTCCCATGGAGTCTGCAGAGCATTTTGACCCCCATGTCTGAAGGTAGAGGCCCAGGCAGGCCTCACTGGTGGAACCATGAACCATGTCAGGTCATGTCAACTCCTTGCTCAGCTCCTCTTTCCTGAATGTAAATAAAGCTAGTCTGGCTTGGTTCCACATCAGAGATCCCAGTATTTGTTCAGGTTGGAGGATGATTTTCTAACAAAAAAAGACTTTCAAGTTTACTCATAGTTCTTGGTTTCAACCTGATTTCACAGAAAGAAACTGTAATAAGAGCAGTATCTGTAAAGGGACTTCATGTAGGGTTCAGCTGAAAGTCTATGAGCAGTAAGTATCTTACCCGCAGCTCCCTGACATCTCTCAATTTAGAAAAAAAGGAAGAAGCTTGGACAGCAAAGATGAGCTAATCAAGACCACAGGCAAAGTAAAATTTATCCATCTTTATCCCCTGTCACACTTTAGCATATCTGCCTTCAATTGTGTAGAAGGATACACTATCTCAGGTAAAAAACACAGTAGCATTGACTTCCTACCACTCTAATATTGTATCATGGACAGTTTATGCACCACACAAGCCAGGATACCATGTATTTATTTATACACATTGGAGAATTTGGCATCATAAATGTCACAATTTTAAGATGCCACATGTACAGCACCTATGTGACACTGGTATGGAACTGACATGTTATGTAAATGTTGCAGCAATGACCCAATAATAACATTTCTAAATTACACTTTATGGTCAGATTAAATAACATTTTACATAGAAATCTAGGCTTCTTTGGACTGCAGACCATATTGGTCCATACAAATTATTATTCCATAAAACTGGTATTGCAAAGCAGAATGTATTAGATGCAACCAGGCAGGTAGCTTCATTGCACAAATCTGTAACATAGCCTTTACTCACATTGCTGTAAAAATCATCACATCAGATGAAGTTTGCATAAAATGTCTTCTGTACCTGCTTACACTTACCTTTTGACTTTCTGTGTTTCCTGTGGAACATTAGTGGTTTTGGACTCTCACCTCATTGTAAATAACATTGATTCTAGTGCAGATAATCCTCTAATGCAAAAATAATAATAGTGTAAAATTTTCTAAAATAATGCTCTCAAGATCTGCTGTTATATTTGTGACATTGCAGTTGTTTGTCCACAGAGGCCCCTTTTGTTGCAAGAAAACTAGGTTTATATTTGGCTCCATGTGTTACGAAGCAGATAATTTTTGAATTTTCAATGGAAATAAGGACTACCTTTGATAAAGTGTGGAAGATAGTGTACGGCCTATTTTGGAGGAAAAGCTGAATGGCCATTTTCTAAGGAAGCCACCAACTGACAGAGTTTAGGATGAAAACCTTAAAATGCATCTGGAAATCCATTTTTAGAAGACAGTTAACACGGGGTTCAGGCTAAACACACATAAAAAGTGTGTGGAAACAACACGAGTCTCAGAATTTAATTGGATTATGAGTGGACAACAACGATAGACAAAAAGTATGATTCAGCATAAAGTATTATTCAGAAGGTTAGGGTTTCTCCGGTGCTGTATGAAGGAGACATCTTTTACTCCCTTCATGTGAAGCTTAAAGGTGATTCAATGATAGTTCTACAACTCAAAGATAATAATGCTATAGTGTATAAAATACATAAAACACTGATTTACAACCACTGTGAAAAAGTATATCTTCCTTCAGTTCTAATCTTTAAATAAAATCTAAAGAACAAAATATCTGTAAAAATGTATTTAGTGAATTAAAAACTACATCATTCTGCAATAACAAGAATTAAGACTTCATGTCTAAGTGTCTTAATATTACACATTAAATTGCATTACTGATAATCAGTAAGTGTGAACATTTAAGCAGACATTTTGGCAGTTGGCTGGTCTGAACCATTCAGGTTTGTGTTATCACAAAGCCAAAGTGGAAAAGTCATTGGTTACTGGTGCTGCCTATCCAACTTTGAAGGGTTAAAAGTCAGTTTCCATACAAATTGGAGTCCATCATTCTACAGTGAGGGAAAAATTTATCAACTGGAGAACTTTCAAGGCAGCTGCCAAACTCCAAGAGCATATAACGCATGGCATGCACAGTCGATCAGGCTTTTGTGAGGTGTTGCAAAAAAAAAAACTTCAGCTGCATGTCAGTCTTAGTATTCTTTGTTGAAAAGGGTCGGCTGGATGACATCTCTTAAAAGAACACTGCAACATGGCTTAGGTTAACAAAGTTGTAAATGAAAACAAAATACACAGGACCTCTGGAAAGGTATCCTGTGGACAGCAGAAACCAAAGTGAGGATGTTTAATCATGATGCACCGTGTTATGTTTAGTCAATATCAAACAAAGAAAATTGGTGCAAACCCCTCTTTCCATCTGTTTAGCACAATGGGGGAATTTCAAATGAGTCACGGTCACGTGACCGCATTTCGCGATCGCCATCTTGGGTGGCAGCTGCAGCCTGTTTTCATTGTTTTAGCGTTATTAGTGAACCAAAACTCCAGACCATTCAATTTAACTATGGGGAAAACTTGCTTAATTGTGGTTTGTGCTGCGCCTCGGGGTCAAGACCAACGTTCAGTCTATCATCTGCCAGCCGTGATAGAAAATCAGTGTGAGAAAATAGAAACACTGAGTACACAACGTCGACTACTGTGGCTGAATCGATATCCAGGGCGGATTTGGACAGTTTGAACCTCACTCACGCCCGAGTGTGCAGTGCACATTAAGTGACAGGTAAATAAATAATGTTCGTCTACGTTTATTGTAATAATATTGTGGAAAGTAGTCAGCCAAGACTGTCAGCTGATCAGTTGATTCTGAGCTGGGTGGTGGCACTCCGCACTGCTACCCAGCACTCAGCACTGTGACCTACTTCAGTAAGCTGCGCTCTCACGCCTTAACCAGTTAGATGTAGGCCAAAATTTACCTTTACTGTTATGCTGTAAATGTATTATCGAGTAATATAACTACTATGTAATTATCCAATAAAAGGCAATATTGAACTTATTATGGATTTTTGCCTATGTTGTGGCTATGAAAAAATAGTTGTGCGGCCAATCGTCCAGATTTGTGCCAAACAAACCATCAGGTAGTACATTGGGATCCACCTTGTTGATGATCGCAATTTTCTTGAGGTGCATGGCCTTATCAGGAAGCTGTAATGACTCTAGATACTTATCCACGATCGAAAAAGTATGAAATGTTGCAAAGCTGTGAAATGCGTGAAGCGATACGGGGACACCCAAGATGGCAGACCGGCGACTTCAGTGACGTCAATGAAAACCCCCCATTGTGAAGAGTTGATTTGGACATTGCAGCAACAGGACCTGGACACCTTGCACTCAGTGTCAACCTAAAACTCCTGTCCAGGCAGAGATGTTCAAATCTCATTTTCCAAAGTCCAAGTCAAATCTGAAGTCTTATGTTCCATGTCAAGTCTCAAGTCTTTAATGACTGAAATAAAAATAATTTCATCAAATGCACACCAACTCTCTCACTTTTACTCAGAGCGAGAATAATAATATTAGGACATCTATGTTCTAAATCTACATGTAAAAAGGTTTGATTTCCATGTGGGCTATAAATTACAATATAATAAGCAATGTACAGGGCAGGAAGTGGCTGAAAATGTGAAATTTCTACATCAGCATGTGGTAGTTTGGTGCAAACAACACCAAACTTCTATTGGCATCTTTCATTGTCTTCATGCTCTGTTGTGTCCATGCAGAACATTTTCTCTGCAGAAACAAAATCCTACTTCAGCTATTTATTTCATTCCCACAAAAGTCTAATTTGTGACCTGGCAACTCAAAGTAAAGAAACAGGAGAGAAGACCTGGTCCCAAGAGCTCATAAATTGTGGAGAAAAACCGAGTTTAGGCAGGGAATTTAACACAAGCAGAAGCTCCCTTCAAAAGTCTGATGGCCTCTGTTGCTTCCAGAGTTTAACCCTGCTGCCTCCTCTCTAAGACTTCTTTATTCAGTAGGTTGATTTATTGGGGTTCACCAGGAAAAAAAAACAAGCATAGATTGGCTATGGCTACAGCATTTCTGTCTTGCAATAATTATGATAAAGAAAGAAATGATAAACGGGACCTGGCCTGTAAAAAAAATCTATAATTAAAATAAATTCCTCCTTGGGTTTTAAAATGTAAATTTTACAGGAAACAACAATCGTAACTTGACTTTTTTTTTTTTTTTTACTGCTTTTTTATATTAATTTTATATTTTTTATATTAGTTTTCCTCCCTTGTTCTTGGTTGTCCCGCCACTGTCCGTCCCCTCCCGCCCATGTTGTCCCCTCTTCTCCCCAAACGAAATTCTTTGGAAAGTCATTTTATATCACCCTTTGACTGTGCATTGAACTGTAAAACCACCCCATTGAAAACAAAATAAAAGGATAGGATAGGGAGAGAACGGGGGATGGGGCAAGGAGGAGAATTATAATTCTTTGCAGGCCTTTGGTATTAACCCAAACACCAGAGCTGTCAGCAGTTCAGAGAGGGAGGTGCGAGGGGCAAACATTCAGTGTTAATTGGCACTTTGTAAGCTCTGAGCCTTCCTTTTGTGAGGGAAGTGGAAGAGAGAGTGAGTGTGCAATTGGGAGGGAGGTGGGCTTTGGGAGGAGGTGAGGGAGGAAGAGAGAGTGGCATAGAGTTGGAGAGAGACCTTATTCTTGTAGGTTTGTTGGGCCTTGTTGAGGGTGTTTACGGTTCACTTCTTATCCTCTGTTAATTGGGCTTTCTTTCCCCCAATGAAAAAAAACGTAATTCATGGAACACCCCCCCCCCCCAGCCTACCACCCATGCTCCCTGTGACTCTCCTTACCAGCCTCATTGGCAAGAGGCAGATAAATGACAAGCTCAAACCGAAAGGCTTGTCCTGTGAACGTCATTACAGTTTTGCACGCTCAATGTTTTACCAAGGTTCCACAAAAATTGTTGGTTTGTGGCAACTTATGCTACAAATGGGAACACAGGAAAAGGTAAAGGAGATAAAGATCAGAGGGATTTTGCGAATAAGACTGAAATGTGAATCAAACGTTTCTTAACCCACTTCATCAAATGAAGGGGTGAGGTCAAAAAAGGGGTGTGGTCAAAAAACCTTTTACAGGGCACACAACTTTTACAGTAGTTGTATTGATAGGAATAAAACTTGGCAATCCTTTAATATTTACATTTATTTTTTGCTGCGCTACTGGCCTTTATTTTTCTGATTTATTTACATAGGCAGATGGTAGTGGGGTGGAGCGATGAGGAAGGCATGCAGCATAGGTCTCTATGATCGGGATTGGAACCTGGGATGGCTGTGTATATGGGTTGAGCACTCTACCCCTACGCCACGCATTTCATATTTATTTCTTATAACCCATGATGCTTTGCACGTGATTTGGGACCAGAATTCCTACATGTAAACACATATGGATAAAAACACGTGGTAACATCAACTTTCACACTTTAAATGGGATAATATATTAATAGCACCATAGCTGCACCTGTAACAATGAAGCAAATCAGCCAGAACCCAAAACACACCCAGACAAGAGAACGGTTCACCAAAAGATTTATTATTAAAATAATTGGGTTGATGGGGTTCCACAGGAAGTGGTCAGACTGGGAGGACAGGAATGGAGGTTCCACGGGGGACCGGAATGCAGCCGGGGAGGAAGGGGGAGTGGACAACGGGAGGTCTTGGGGATTCCGGGAACAAACAGGGGACAGGGACAATTTCCACCAACCAGATGCAGAGTCATGAGACAATCCGTGGTAAAGCACTGGAGGGTTTCAGGCAAAGGTAGTCCAGTAATCCGAAGACAGAGTCAGATACAGGCAGGTTTCAGCAACGGGAGGTCAGAACTCTTCCAAACAGCAGAAGGACTTGGCAAAAATCTGTGGTCAAAAACAGGCAGGATCAGAAAACCAGAAAAACTCTCTTGGAACATGAATCAAGGCTTGAAAGCTGTGACTGAGGCAACAGACGATCTCGCACTGAGCTGGTGACGAGCAGCTGTTTAAATAGGAGCAGCCCAGTGCAGGTGAAGGCAATGAGTAATCAGCACAGTCAAGGTAGAGCTGAAGGGCTGGAATCATGATATCACCTCCTCCTCAAGGGGCGGCCCTTGACGCCCCTCTGGGCTGGTCCGGATGTCGGCGATGAAAATCGCGGACGAGATCCTTATCCAGGATCAGGCGAGAAGGTATCTAGGATCTTTCCTCAGGACCATAGCTCTTCCAGTCCACCAGGTATAGGACGCCATGCCCCCCAACGTCGGGAACGTAGCAATCATTTCACAGTGAAGGCAGGGGCTCCATCAACGAGTCGGGAGGGTGGAGGGGGTCTGGAAGGAGGGCAAAACCTGGATAACCTTACAGGTTTGACCTTGGAGACATGGAAGGTGGGGTGCACACGCAGTGAAGAAGGTAGACTGAGACGCACAGCTAGTGGGTTAATAACCTTGGCAATAGGAAACAGACCCACAAAATGGGGTGCCAACTTGCAATTTTCTACCTTAATGGGCAAATCCTTAGTGGACAACCACACCTTCTGACCCACCAGGTATCTTGGAGCTTGGGATCTGTGACGATTGGCATTACTGGCATAGACAGCTGAGGTCTTGCAGAGAGACGCTCTGGCCTTTCTCCAGACTCTGAGACAAGGACGTGCTGTTAAATGGGCAGCTGGAACCTGGGTAGCCCCTCCTGAACAGAGAGAATAGGCGGTTGATAGCCATAAACAACATGAAATGGTGACAGACCTGTGGCACTTGACGGTAATCCATTGATGGCGTACTCTACCCATGGTAAGTTCTGGGACCAGCGACTGAGAGCATTCATGCATAGGATGCATAATTTGATCTCAACCTCCTGATTCATCCTCTCTGTCTCGCCGTCCGTCTGAGGGTGAAAACCTGAAGAGA
Organism: Girardinichthys multiradiatus; assembly: GCF_021462225.1. Taxonomy (NCBI): domain Eukaryota; kingdom Metazoa; phylum Chordata; class Actinopteri; order Cyprinodontiformes; family Goodeidae; genus Girardinichthys; species Girardinichthys multiradiatus. The sequence goes on from NC_061802.1 coordinate 32,358,605, forward strand.
GACTGACGTCAATGCCGAGAATGGTGCAAAACTCACCCCAGAAATGGGAAATGAATTGAGGTCCTCTATCTGAAACGATGTTGCGGGGAATGCCATGAAGTCTAAACACTTCTCTGGCCATTACATCAGCGAGAACAGGAGCTGAGGGCAACTTGTAGAGAGGAATGAGGTGGGTCATCTTGGAGAAACTGTCAACCACAGTGAGGAGTACAGTGTTACCTTGAGAAGGAGGTAGTCCGGTGACAAAATCCATTGAGATGTGGGACCATGGTCGATGTGGAATAGGTAGAGGCCTTAGTAGACCAGCTGGAGGGCATCTAGAGGGCTTTACTCTGGAGCAGGTGGCACACGCTGACACAAACTCTCGCATGTCCTTTCTGAGTGTGGGCCACCAAAATCCTGACTGGACCACTGCCAGAGTCCTTGTAATACCTGGGTGACAGAAAAGTTTAGAGCCATGACAGAACTGAAGGACATTAGACACCATTTCTTCAGGAACATACAAAAGTCCCTTAGGACACTGAACTGGAGGTGGTTGTCTCTGATGACTCCTCTTGAGCAAGCTTTCGATACTGGTAAGAGCTAGCCTGGTCTTGGGAGAAAGGATGTAGTCATGATCAACAGAATCAGAAGGACAGACAAAAAGCTGATGAAGTCTAGAAAGGGCATCCGGCTTGATGTTCTTGCTGCCCAGTCGATAGGCTAGGGTGAAGTTAAATCTACTAAAGAATAGTGCCCATGTAGCCTGGTGTGGGTTAAGTCTCTTGGCAGATTTGAGATATTCCAGGTTCTTATGGTCTGTCCACACAGAAAAAGGATGTGTGGACCCCTCAAGCCAGTGCCTCCATTCCTCCAACGCTAGTTTGATAGCCAACAGTTCTCTGTTCCCAACATCATAGTTTCTCTCGGAGGTCGAGAGCCGGCGAGAAAAAAAGGCACAAGGATGTAACCTAGCATCTTCTGCAAACTGTTGCGACAGGACTGCGCCGACCCCAGTGTCCGAGGCATCAACCTCCACCTGGTGTTTCCCATGCTTATGACTATGCGGAGAACACATTAATTGAATTTTTGATTATTTTCAAGGATACATTTTCTGTTTTTCATTGGGGATGACATGGACTGATGAGTTCTAGCCTACTATAAATAGAACTTAACTGCATTACTTGTTAATTCTTATGCTTATATTCATACCTGATTCGCTCTTAGCTGTGTTGGTAAGCTCCCTGGGTGTATGTTAAGTGCAAGTCACAAGTCACAAGCTAAGCATCGCACATTTAAAAAGGTACAGCCTTGAAAATGCTACCTGTACCTGAGCTTCTCATTAACAGTTTTGTAAGTGTGTGATCCTTGAAGTTCAAAACAAAAAAACGGAACTTTCCTTTTACCATAACATAAAACAGTGTGTGTGATTGCAAAGTCTAACAAATAAATACCAGCAGAGGCTCCACTGGAAGTAGTTTTAAGCCATAGAAAACCTTTTCCCTTTTTGCACGTAGACACACAGTATCAATAATTTTTAAGACTATGCAAAGATCATGACATTACACTTTTAAAAAGAAACGTCCTGAGTCTCTTCAAAGCCTTAGGTTAGACTTCATATTCAGTACTAAGGGAAGTACTGTGTGAACTATAAAGTAATTTTTTTATTTATCCACCTTACAAAGGAAAAAAAAGTGTAGCTTATCTTGTATTTGATAACACAGGTCTTCTTTTTTTCTTTAAGTCCACGTATAGCTTTTAAATGCTGTTAGTCACCCTAAAGTGTAGAACAACATTGGCTAAATCATCTTTGATATAAAAATTACACATATGATGTTATATTCATAACTTGAAATACCTAACTCTCAACTCTAACAGTCTTAAAGTGTTTATATGTGGTAAAAAAATATTATTCGTATTATTTTTATTCTCTTTTTGCGTTTTTGTCACACTAAAATGTTTAATATCAGAATAAGATAACCTGAGTAAACACAAAATGCAGTTTTCAAATTATTTAAATATTAACTATGATTAACAACTTTTTAAATTCAATTAATTAGCCACAACCAAGCCAAATTACTGAAAAAAAACAAGAAATCACTTAAGAAGAACCTGTATGACAACATGAAGTAGGCCAAAATATCTTAAAAGTTCATGATCCATGGGTCTTTATGGTTTGATAGTTACTTTTGTTTTGTATTTTGATTATTTTTGTTAGATTTTCTTTCTTTTGTTTTGTCACTTTCTGTGTCCCATACATTATTCACTCTATTCTTTTGAGCCTTTTAGATCTTATTAGTTTTGTGTTGTGTTTAGTGTTAGGCTTTTAATTTAGTAGATCCCCGAGTAATCATTCCATGTTTATTAGTCATTTCTCCCTCAGCTCCTCAGTTCATGTCTCCTCCCAACTACAGTGCATTCTTCTGATTAGACTCACCTGGTTCCCACCATTTCAGCAGTTATAAGCCAGCTAATTTCCTTACCTCTACATTAGATCATAGCATCATCCTTCTTGTTTAGCTTTCTTGTCATCTTCATCAAGGTTTGTAAGTTATTCTTTAATAAATCTTCACCTTTCATATGAGTCTCCTGTTCTCATGTCTAAGCTTTGGTCCACCTCCATAACACCAATTTATAACATTAAAAACAACACATTATGATCTTATCTAAATAAATTCTAAAACAGACGAGAAAGGGCAGTCACTGACGTAGATTTGTACAGAAAGTGTCACACAGCCCTTTATGAAGCTGTGGGCCTCCTGTGAACCACAATGAGAGCCATTATCCACAAACGGAAAAAAAACCTGTGGTGAACCTTCCCAGGAGCGGCCAGCAAACTAAAATTACTCCAAGAGTGCATAGACAACACCTCCGAGAGGTCACAAAGGAGCGTAGAATAACATCTATAACACTGCATTTGCATTTGCCGCAGTTAAGGTCAGTACTCAGCGTTTGGGCAAAAAGGCCCTCACATTTACTAAAAGCATGATGATCAACACTGAGAATTATGGAAAAATATTATGTGGAGTGACAGGACAAAATATTAAACTTTTTGAAAGGTGTGCATCCCTTTCCATCTGGTGTAAAAGTAGCAAATATTCAGAAAACATCATACCAGCAGTCAAACATGAAGGTGAGCTAGGTATGGGGTATGGGGCTGCTTGGCTGCTTCAGAAAGTGGGTGACTTGCCATAATTGATAGAACCATGAATTCTGCATTAGACAATTTCCATATACGTCTGATATTAGAATTGGATTGATGATATGAAACATTTAGGTGTGATGCATTAGCAAGAACAAAATAAACGTTATGGGAGGCAATACTGCCATTGTATGTGTAAATCAATGTTTTCAGTTGTCTTGGCCCCAAATCTGTTGTCCTCTGTGTTAATGCTGACAAAACAATGCAGAAAACAAACAATGTCAGACCATTAGGAACGGGATGTGAAAACAGCCAGGCTGTTGTCACTGTGGGCCCTCTTCTTCCGCAGATGTGTTTGGAGTTATGTGAAATAATTAGAGAGGAAGGGGTTGTCAGGCACACACAGACACACAGAGATGAGGGCACCTGTCTTTGAAACAGTGAGGGGCAGAAGTGGGAGGAGGGGAGGTGTTGTTGGCATCAGACTAGTGCTCTCTGCTTCACAGCACCTCTGGCCTTTTTCTGTCTCCCCCTCTTCTGATGTAAATAATAATAGAAGCGGCACTGAAAGGACACAGGTGTCAACCATTGTGCTGCTTTGAATGGACCTGGGGGAAGGAGGTCAGGGGTCACAGGGCCACCTCTGCCACCCCTCACATCACCCACACTTTTTATTCATACTGACACTCTCTTTCATAGGTTTTCATCTAGCAACCCCTCCACCCCTCTTCTGGCTGTCTCGCTCACTCTCTCCTTTTGTTATTATAGCACCATGTTTTGTGAAAACTTTTCAGAGGTCATGCACAAGCTTGCTATTCAGGAAGATTAACATTCTTTTCTAAATTAATCAGCCCACACAACTGCACAGATCAATGGCAGCTTTCTTAAAGAGCCAATAAATGGATGAAACCATACACCTGCAACAAAGACAATTAATTTAAGGTCTTTACTCTATTTAAAGAGCTCATTCATTTTTTTTTCTTATTATATTTTAGGTTTTGATGGTGAAAAAACATTATGTATGTTGCCCTGCGATGGACTGGCGACCTGTCCAGGGTGTACCCCGCCTCTTGCCCATAGACTGCTGGAGATAGGCACCAGCTTCCCCGCGACCCACTGTGGAATAAGCGGTAGAAAATGACTGACTGACTGACTGGTGAAAAAACACATTTTATTGCATATATTATTGCTCCAAAGAACTTCTGATAGGACTTAAAAATAGATATAAACAGAAATGTTGGCTTTCACTAAGTTATTAAACCTCTGTGTGATGCTTGTAAAACCATTACATTCTGTCTTGCAAATTGCAGTCAATCCTAATATCTGACTAATCTGACTTCCTTGGATGTTTTCTTTATTATTTTTGTTTTGGACAAAAAGACTTCTCAATCAGTTACTGTTGCAAAAATTTCTATAAATTGTAAAGCAAGGTCTAACCACTTGGGGGCAGTGTCAGGGGTATTAGTGAAAAGACATGGGCAGGTTCTTCTTGGTGATGTTGGCTCTCTTGTTTGGCGTACACTATTACAATTTTCCTCCTCTCAGCTTGTACAAACATTCAATCAATCAGCATTGAACTAATGGATTAGTTTTTCCGGCACAAGTTGGTTTCAGTTCCTCGAATTAATACCTGCAGCCAAACACATTGACTGTAGTAAGATGGGCACATTCACATACCGACGGTAAATTGCAAAAATAGTCATAGCACTTGAAATTTTTTACAATGTGTCCCAGCCACAAACTTAAATATTAAGTGTAGGGAAAAAGTACTGCTTTGTTATAGATTGAGTGTTTTTTCCACACTTATGTTTCAGACCAAACAATGTTTAATATCAAACAAAGATAACCCAATAAATACTAAGTGCAAAGTTTACAAAAAAAACTAATAAAAAAACTTTGAAGAAAAATGAAAATTTTCAGTGAGGATTACATTTAATAGAAAAAAAAAGACATTTAAACCAGACTGGCTTATATGTAAAAAGTAACTGCCCCTACTTGTTAAATCATTAATTATCTGTGATTGCCCACTTTTTTTGAAAAGCTGGAGTCAGTTAACCAGTCACACCCCAGCTTGAATATCTCTAGAATCAGAATCACTTAAATAGAAACTGACAACATAAAGTAGGATGAAAGATCTCAAAAATTAACACATCATAGAAAGAAATTCAAGAGCAGATGAGAATCAAAGTCATTCATGTTTATAAGTCTGTAAAGGGCCACGGACATCAGCAGTGTCAGATGTGCACCAAAAAAAAAATCACTTTTATTATTTTTTATCAAACAATCTACACCGGCAGCACCTGGCTAGTAGATGTAGATATTCCTAAGCAAGGTGCAAAGCAATACTTTTGAACCTGTTCGATTTAGGAGTGTTGGTTCCTCTGATAAAACTTTTCAAAGTGGGAGTTCAGTAACCTGTCCTGTCTCGATGGACTTCAGCATGACATATCTAATGTGTGTTAAAGGCCTCAACTGACACACGATAATTTACAAGACGCATTGCTCTGCTCCAGATGTTCATTGCCTTTGAGGCTTTGGGACTCCAGTGAACCACCATAACAGGCTTTATGTGCAGCGAAAACATTGAACAGTGTTGAACCTTCCCAGGATTGGAAAGCCAACCAAAATCATTCCAAAAGCATATCACTGATTCATTCAAGTGGTCAAAAAAGCATTCAAATAAAATGTTAAACCATTGCAGGCAGCACTTCTCTCAGTTAAGGTCACTGCTCTTGATTCAGTGAGAAAAAGACTGGATAAGATGGCCTCCATAAAGGAGTTTGAAGGTAAAAACCAATGCTGACCAAAAATGACACAAAAGCCTGTCTCCTATTTGCCAAAAACACCTTTATGGTTCCCTAGATTGTTGAGAAATAATAATAAGACAAAAGTGAAACCTTTTGAAAGGTGTGTATCTTGTTACATCTTGCATAAAACTAACAAAATTTCAGAAAAAGAACATCATACCAAAATACATGGTGGTGGTAAGGTTATGGTCTGTGGCTACTTTGCTGCTTCAGGACCTGGATGATTTGCTATAATTATTGTGAGCATGAATGATGTTCTCTGCTAGAAAATCCTGAAGAAGAATGTCCGGCCATCACTTAGGAACCTTAGGCACATTTGGGTTATGAATCAAGACAATGATCCAAAGCGGACAGTTAATTCAACTCTGAATGGTCCTTTGTAGTTATAGTTATGTCCAGGAGGAGTAAATGCTCCAAGTCAGTGACTTGATGCAATCTGCTGGATTTCCGAACACAGAAATATTTTCAACCAATTAGAATAATAAATTGAACTTGACAGCATTGTTTGATAACTATTATCAGTTGGGAATGAATCTAATTGACTTGAAATCTGTCTGAATGATTGGAATTAATTGACTTTTGTTTTGTAAAGTGCCTTGAAATGGCTTGTGTCGTGAATTGGTGCCATATAAGTAAACTGAATTGAAACTCAATCTGAAACATAAGTGTGACAAAAAAGCAAAAACAGGAGAAATCTTTAAGTTGGCACACACCATTTCCTCTGTCTTTTAATTTTGGTATTTTTTGTGATATAAAAACAGCAAGTTGTGCACAATAGGAAAAAATAAATGGTTCCATTTTTATGTTTTTAGCAAAACCATTTCAAAACTATGTTTAATTTGCCTTCCTCTTACAAATGATATTGTACAATGATATTGTACTTTTTGTTGGTGTGTCAAACAAAATCCTAATATGATACATTGCAGTTTGTGACTAATGTGACAAACATTGAAAACATTCAAGGGGTGTGAATATTTTTGCAAGGCACCATATGTGCAAAGTCCTAGCAGACTCAAAATGAACTGGCCAGCTTTCTTACAGATGGTGAAATTGCCAAATTGTCACTTTCAGTCCACTATTTGTTGCTGTCAATGAATTCATTTTAAACTTTCAATGTAATGTTATGGACTTTGGGATTTTCAGCAGTGAAAGGTGCACTGTAAATAAAGTTAACTTACAACTTATTCATAAAGGTTTTTGAAAGGTTTATTTAAAAGTATAAAAGCTCAGCCGTTTTATAAGAATTAAGGCAGCAAAGATTTGTTTCTTTGGTCAGAATCAAACCTGCAACTTATCTCAGCCTCAAACACCATCAATCTTTGTTAAAGTAGTGCCTAAACACTGCTTGATCAAATGCATTAATTTTATTAAAGTCATCCATAATACTTTTGATTGTTTGAGTGTTTTTGCTGAGTATATGAGGTAATTTATGAGGCTGCAGAAAACAATAGCACAAAATCAAAACAGAACAAATTTAAAGGTGGACTCCATCTGATTAAATGAGTTTGCTTTCCCTTTCTGACAATTGAATTCTCTTTTCCAAACCCACTGGTAGGCTGCCGGTAGCGTCCACAGAGCATGCATTCAAGCCAGTTAACATGCACTCTAAGGTGAGTGTCTACATCAAATCTTCTTTTTCTTCTTTTTGCAAAGTCCAAAGTACATGATTGATGAAGTTAGAAAGAGATTTGTGATGAAGCACTATTTGTGCTCAAAGAAGTAGGGAAAATAACAGAATTGCATGTACAGAATGTTCAAAGTCAAATTAGGTCAAATGATATTGTGTACCTCAGGAACAGGGTCTATTTGAACTCAGTAATAAACTTCAGAAAGGGGTAATCTGTCTGCCACCTCTCAGGTTTCACAGGTAGGCAGCCATCCTCAGCTTTGCTCCTGTCTTTCCCGTATGCAGTCACACCTAAATGGTTTGAGGAGGCCACATCCTGGAGAGAAACTCAATAATGTACTTCCTACCCTCACAGCATAAAAACGCACTACATTGAAGTGTCGCAGTTTGCATAGTTCCAGTAAGCATTGGGTGGGTGGCAGGAGTCCTGTATGGCGGACAGAAAGAAGCTCTAGAAGGGTGAGAGGATTTATTACAGAGCATAAGCAGCTCTAATCTGTTTCAGGTGTTTCTGGCTATGCTCCCAGTCCATGCCAGCTCTCCTCTCCAGGAGGCCCAGGCATTTGGTGCATGTTTAACAATGAACGAGAAAGAAGAAGGCAGAACAGGAGGACTATCTTTCTTTATATGGTGCCAATAGGAAGGTTTCTATCATTTTTACAGTTCTCTTAAGAGTGTCAAGATAAGGACATAGACAACGTGTTTCAATTACGTCTTCCCATCGTGATATCAGTCAGAAGACAAAGAACGGATGAGGGCAATTCACTCAATTACTCAAGGGTTTTCACTTCCTATAGAATCTTGTCTATATTTGTTCAAGATAAAATTCCTTTCAAACTGCACTATTTTTTTTTTTTTTTTATGACAAGGACAGCTCAGTGTTAATAAACAGTAGAAAACTGCTCTACCAGCGGGGTGCACCTTTTACAGTGCGCTCCAAAGGAGTGGACCACCGGGATGGATTGAGCTTCACAGGGAGCCTGTGGTGCCTTTGGGGTTGGCGAACAAAGGCACACAAGATCCCAGTGAGAAGGTCGTGTTCTGTGATGAGTCTACAGCTCTTAGTGTCGCTACCTTTGGCAGGACAAGACTAAAGAACATAAAGAATGGAAAATGAAGGCTGTGTTGTGCAGGAAACAGAATAATGAGAGTAAGCAAACTTAAGAATTTAATCATTCAGGTTGTAAAAAGAAAACAAATATAGTATTAGATAACAATTGGTTAACATAATTAAACTATAGTTTAGTTTACCTCATACCCTTGAAATGCATGATGGTATTGTGATAATTCTCTGGTGTTGAAAATGGACCTGGAAGATAGCTACTGGGGTGCAGTGCTGCTGCTTCATAACCTAGGCACTACTGCCCTCATGTGGACATTCAAAGAACACATTTATTCAGCTCAACGCATTTTAACTGAGTGGTTGTTTACATTGGTGTCCATGAGCATGAAGGAAATTAACTCAAACTTAGTTCATATATACATCTACACACAAAATAAAATTCGGATTGCTCTACATTAAACAGACGTCTGGATACTTTTCATAAAAAAAAAAAAACATTTAAAAAGACATACGGATACAGCATGCATGCTTTTTTTAACCAGTCTGAAACCATATTCACATGTGATTGTGATCTGATAACGAGGAAAGAATAAACAGAATGTGAACCTGAAAGATGTTTTTAAAACAAAAATGAGGTGCATTTGATTATGATGCCCAAATCTGAGAAACATTTAAGTGGATTTCAGAATTAAATACAATTAGAGTTAGATTTCATGTGGGGAGCTGTGCATCATACACTTACAATTAAAAACTCTCCACATGTTTTCTATGGATTGTAGTTGAGACTGCTGCGGATGATATAGTTTGTTAGCGAAGGAAACCAGTCTTTGGTGAGATTCATGACATATGTGAACCAGGGGTAGTAAAGCTCCTGCTGCCTTGTTTGTCCTGTTATGATGATATTCAACGCAGCTTCTGTAGCAGGATAAGCTGGTGCCATAATGATTCCCCTGGAGTATTTAAGAAAAACCTGTGTTTAACAACCAGAAGGTACAATTCACAATGCTAGATATTTCACATATTTATGGTATATGCTTAACAAACCTGACTGCATTCAATGCTGTTTCAGTATCAATTAGTCCCAGTGTGCATATAGAGATTGACACATTACTTTTCTTCATTGCAAGTTCATGGTTGAGGGACCCAAAAAATCCATTCAAGGCACATTTTGTTGCAGTGTATGCGGCCGCAAAGGGACTGCTCATTTTCCCTACAAACCAAAGACAAATATCTGAGTACGGTGCAGAATACTGTGAAAACGGAACCTACCATAGTGCTCTACCTAGTTACTTAAAAAAAGACAAACATTTAAGATGTTTCTAAAAATTATCTATGATTTTTTTTAAAAACATACAAACACAAAAAGTCTGTAACGTTCTTAGAGCCCTTGATTGGAAAATATTTCCCATTCAGTGAGAAATACTGTAAATCATACAGCATTTTCTATTTCACTAAAATGGAAATTTAAGATATTTGTTGCTGTTAATTTGTTAGTTTGCTAATTCATGCAAACTAACTATTAAAGGTTACAAGTTTATTTTAAGAAAGAATCAAACTAGTTTTGCTGTTTATTTCCAGGCATGATGTAAAACATGTACAAGCAAAACAAAAAAAAAACTTCTGAAACTGTTCTTGGATGTGAATGACAATTGTTTTTTTTTGTCGTTGAATGTCTCATTAACATAAGCGGAAAGACCAAATATTAACAGGAAATATGCCCGAGAAAGAAAAAGACTTCAGGAAATTTACCTGAACATCTATGCACTTACTTTGGCTCCACTTAACATCTCTAGTCTAAAAATGCATTCATTTTTATTTATTTTTGATATTTGAGAGTAAATAAAAATATATATTTAAAGATTTATTTATTCCCACTTTTTTGTTATAAAATACATTTCAAAAAGACTTTTAAAGTCAGCTATAGTAGAATGTGTTACACATTACCAGCAGAAGGTTATAAAATAGTCTCTTCATGAAATCTCCACCCTCATGTTGTCAGAGGTGTTGTGTACTCCATACTCTATAACCATGGGGCTTCTGATGTTAGAGACATGGACACTTGGTAGAGTTTCTCTTGGCCAGCTAGTCTTGGCAAAGAGGTCAGACTAGACGCCACTTTTTTTAGCAGTACTTGGTACGAGCCCACCTTGTGCTAGAGATCAATAATCAATGTGGTATGTGATATTTTCTGATTTGTGATGCTATTTTCTTTGACAAATATTATATTTAAATTTTTATACAAATTGGCAAAATTAATTTAAAAACTGCTCAAAAATGTTTTTGGTCTGAATGTTATTCACTCCATTTGCCATATTACCCACATACTGCCCTAAAACAAAGTGTACATGTATCTGAATCAACAAGTGTCCAATAACCTTACCTGCGATTGACGACACTACTATAATAGACCCTTTACTTTGCTCCAATGGGGGCAAGGCTCTCCAGGCCATCTGTACGTAGCTAAAGAAATTGACCTTCAGAAACACAAAATGAGATAAAGAGAAACATCAGGGCATACCCTTGGTTTTAGGTGCTGATAGATCATCAGAGTGCTCTGTTACCTTCATAAGGCTCCTGAAGTGATCCATGTCTCCATTCCACATGGCAAAGCCACTCTTACCAACGTGGTTGAGAACCAGGTAGTCCAAGCCTCCAAGTTTCTCCAGTGCAAAATCGACCACGTTTTCAGAGTCAGTCTCATTAGAAATGTCTCCGGATACATAGAGAGCTTCCTGGGCTCCCAGACTCAGGCACTTCTCAATAACCTGTGAGCGAAAACAAGTAAAACTGAAAAGGAACTGCTGAGACTGGCCTAAACACTAATATACAGTAAGACCAATCTATAATGAAACCATATGATCATTCTCTATGCAACACTAAAATTAATTTATTTTATAAAGTATCTCATTTACATGTGTTTTTGAAAGCATTTTAGTTTTTAACTTTAGTATTATAGCACAAATATGTTGACCAAAACTGACCTTCTCTAAAATCTTCTTCCTCCTTGCTGTGATAACAATCTTGGCTCCAAAGCGGGCATAATGATATGCCATTTGTTCTCCAATGCCTGAACTTGCCCCTGTGACCAACACCCTGGCACCTCTAAGAGATTCTGAAATGCAAATTAATGATTTAAGAAACACACAACTTTATCACTACCTATGACGCAAGAAGTAAATGCAAGTTACATATATACACTACTAGTCAAAAGTTTTAGATACACTTTCTCACTTATTAGGTCTCTTTATTTTCATGACTATTTACATTGCAGATTCTCACCAAAGGCAACAAAACTGTGAATGAACACACATGCAATTATATAGTAAACAAGAAGTGAACATTTGCATATTTTTGATTCTTCCAAATAGCCACCCTTTGCTTTGATGACCGCTTTGCTCTCTTAGCATTCTCTCCATAAGCTTCGTCAGGTGGTCACCTGAAATAGTTTCCAAAGAGTCTTGAAAGAACTTCCCAGAGGTTCATTAAGAGACGGCCAAAGGTTAATATTTCCGTCATCACAGCAAAGGGCGGCTGCTTTAAGGAATCTAAAATATAAAACATAAAGTTTTTGGGTTGTTTTCACAATTTTTGGTGTGCTATATAATTGCACATGTGTTCATTCACAGTTTTGATGCCTACAGTGAGAATCTACGTACAATGTAAATAGTCATAAACATAAAGAAAACCATTAAATGAGAAAGTGTGTCTAAAAGTTTTAACTGGTATATATATATATATATATATATATATATATATATATATATATATATATATATATATATATATATATAATATATATAATATATATATATATATTTGTTTTTTTATATATATATACATAGTAAGAAAAAGAAGAGGACATGATGAAATCTTTGTTCCCAAAGGCACAAGATTCCCACAAGATTAAATAAAGTACATCCCACAAAAAGTACTTTTGTGTGAGTTTTTAGTCACACATCTACAGCAGACAACCTTGATAAGATAGCAATAAACATCTTATCTTTGTATGCTATTTGACACCAACTATAATCTGTCGTGGAATCTTTTAAAGTTGACATCAATGTCACAATTTGTGGGTTATAAAGGTTTTTGACCTTGAGCTGTGTTTGTAGCTCACAAATCTGTTATAAACGTAATGCACATTTCTTGCAAATTTATGGAAAATTTACTATAGAAAAAGGCATCACATACAGAAAACAGATGATTACCATTATGCTAGCAAAGTGTTTAAAATCTTTTTAATGAGATGTCAAAGAAAGTGCTGGAGAGACTGGAGTTTTCCCCAGCTGTATGAAGCAAAGAGTAACACAGTTCCCTATTTACAATGAATGTCGCTCTCTAAGGATGGGAAAAACAGCTGCATCGTATACAGGTTATAAACACCATTATCTTTTAACAACACACTTCCACAGTCTCCCCCATCTTAAGATCAGTGTGTTGTCTGTTCAGCACAATCAGCCTTCATCTTTATGACCTCCTCATCTGTGACTGTTTCCTTTCCAGTTCCACCTTTGATCCTTTGCCTGCAGACAAACTCATCACATCCTTACTCACACATACATCATGAAAGGTTATAAGGATCAAATAGTCAAGTTAAAGAAAAGGAAAATATATAAGATAAATCTATATTCAATTATTCCAACACCTTGGACCAATTTTGTGTTTTACCTTCACAGATTTACTTTAACAATAAATTAAAAATTAAGGTGTCGCACTTTTAGCTTCAGCCGTATTGAAATAGGATCACAGTTTTTATCTGCTAGATCAGGGGTCTGCAACCTGCCTCTGAGGCTCACTTCATATATTAAACGATGATATATTGCCGTTTTTCTTTTTTGTTTCATTCTTTTGTTCTGTGTCACCATGATAAAACATTGGTCCCACCCTGGGCCTCCTGGTAAATTTGGTCAAGAACCACCACTGTTTGCAAGCATAATATTTCATACATGTATAAATACCTACAGTAAAGGCTAAATGTTTCTGTGTGAACTGGATCTGTATAATATAAGATTTCCATTTTTTGAATTTAATTACAGACAAGTTTATTTGTTTTGTTTTTTGATGATATTCTGAAACGGCTGAGATGCAACTGCATATCATTTAAGGTCTCTGTTCAAAACCATATTTACGTGACATCAGCCAACGTCATGTTGACAACATATGTGCGCATGTGCTACAATTAAGTGAGGAGATTTTTAATTGTATGATTAGGAGCTAAAACTAGAGAAGCATTAATGCATTTTAACTTACCTGGATCAAAACTTGAACGATTCCAGAAGACAGCTAAGATACCAACAAAGATGCTCGCAATCAAGATTTTTATGAACGTTACCATTTTGGAAACCTGCGGCAAGTACTATCAGTCAGACTGTCTGTGTGTTTCAGCGTTTGTGAGCAGCCAAGTATTATTGTCTCCGTTTCTCTATTCCCGTTTTTCCGGATTTTAGGGGGGGCGTTGCATCCAGGTTAGTTTCATTGGACTAGAATTTAGCCCGCCTTCCTTCTCAGGGGAAATTACATTTTGTGAACCATGTGAAAAATTAGCTAATTGATGTCTCCAAAAATAAACAAACAAGTAAATAAATAATCTATGGTAAATTGTTGATCAGTAGATGTTAGGTTAGTGTCATTTGTCATAAAAAAGCTGTTAGAAGTTAATAACACTAGTGTTGAGAAAAAGATGTTCCTGAAAGTTCATGTGTGATTCTGTTTGTCTTCTTGACTAGTGTATGATTGGCTGGAAACGGTGGACAGATCAGTCAGCTTGTGTTAACTGGAAATTGTCCAGAAGGACAAACAATGGTGTTCTTCATTTAGAGCCTCGTTAGATGTGGTTTAATGTTTAACAGTTTGTAAACCAGCTCAGATTTTTGAACTAACTCTGGCTTTGTTTGCTGGTGCTGTTTAGTGCTCCAGCATAAAGCTTCTGCAATTTTCAATCTATATTTTGTTGTCTTTATTTTATCTTATTGAGTTTTTGGGGGTCACGGATGGGGCGTTGAGGGTGGAAAATTAATTTCTCCACAAAGCTGACTTGTTGACATGTATCAGTTGAAATGGTCTCTTTATTCTTGGACATAAGTTTTGGGGAACAACATATACATATATATATAAATCAGGTTAGACAAGGGGGTAGAGTGTCAATATTGGATGGTTAAATTGAAAGCGACCTCAGAGAAAAATATTTTGAACATTACCTGTCCTTCAGGCATAAGAATGTTTCCAAAAAATCTTAGTAGCTGGAAGAAAAGGAAATGTTGCAGATTCCTGTAGAGAAAAGTTATAAATGTGGAGATGAAAAACTACAAAACTGTGCAGGAAGTTCCATTGCACTTTCTTATCAGTGGTGCATCCGAGGTGGGGTGTGGGAGGTGTGCCTGAACAATTTTTAGTTTTCTGTGTAATCTAAAAACACAGTATTTAAAATTAGCTAAAAAAAATAAAATGCAGCAGGATTACATAAATGTGTTGCTCTGCTGCATACTTTAAAATAATGCAACAAATTTAAAAACCGAAGACAAATATATATTCAAGAGACAATACGATTTGAGGGAGATTGTTTTCTATTAAATTTGTGTCTTGAACAAAATAACTAAAGAACTAAAGAAGAGAAAATATACTTTGCCTAATTGAAGTTAAAGCTTTTAAGTTTAGGATATCAGAATTCTGCCTCACAATGAAAATGTCTGTAGTTTCACTTGAGGATGGCAAAAGTCTCCAGGAAATTGTGCGGTAAAAGTAGCTTTAACTTATATATTTGTGTGTTGTTGAAAAAAAAACAAAAAAACACATTTACTGAAAAAATGGTCACATATTTCTTTTGTAAATTACAGGCCTCAAAAAAGACAGAACTTTGCTGCTGCAGTGACTACACCAGCATCATCCAGTTTCAATTACTCACATTTTATTTTATTGTTTTACAGACCATGAAATAAATTGTGTAAATAAAAATCCCAACACAACATTACATAACAGCATTACAAACATAAAAATGAACAGCTGACATTAAAACTCTGGACAGAACATAACTACAGTTTACAAGATACAAGGAAAACAAAAAAACAAGTTCACAGAAGGACTTCCTCGCAGGCTGAAGGAGGTGGATCTTCGGGCACGGCTAAGTGTTGGGAGGTTGCAGGTTCCCACGTGTCCTCCCAGTTTTTACCACTAGAAGAGATCAACAATTTTAAAAATCAGCTTGTGGATTTCTTGTGCTGTACTGTTGACAAATTCTTCTTTCTATGATTTATATGATTAACAGTAAAAGGCAACAATAGATAAAAAAATATATATTTTTCTGAGTTTTTTGGCCCCCTTTTTAGAGATGTATTGTTCTCACACAACATTGTTTCTCAAAATAATTATTTATTATTTCATAGTTCTATGTATGACAGGAAGACACATGCACTTTGTCACTGCCTACACTAATTTCCTATAATTCCTGCTCTCAAGCCCAAAGTAAGGTCCCGCTGGAAAAAATCCCAATACTACTCCATCTAATAGCGTTCCTACTTAAAATATTTCCTCATTGTTCCTATATTATACTCACCATTACAAAAGTATCCAATGCCAAAGTCACCGCAGTCATTTTTATTATTACAAAAAAGACACAAACACTCTCCCTTACTACTTTATTTGTTAAGAAAAGTTTCAGTAATGTGAAAAACCAAAGCATACAAAAACCATCTTCATTTACTGCCTGTGCAATTATCAGACAGTATATTTTTCTAGAATTGCGCCGCTCAAGGTGGCAGCAGGTTGGAGTAGCTCTGTTACTTTTGATTCTGATTTATTCTTTTTTGGGAACTATTCCTCTTGTGGTGGATACAGTTGATTTTGTTTGGACTACTGTCCACTCCGGTGTCGGATGCTGTGCAGCTTGGAGGATTTTTCTTGATACTTTCTATTTTTGGACATTTGTTATGATGCATTGCCATGGCAACGGGGTTGTTTCTTACAACCGGGAGCAGCTGATTAATATCTCAAAAGCTCAAATAATACTTCAACTACAACCCCAAATCCCTGATGAGTTGAAAAGGAGACGCCGTGGATGCAGAGCAGGAGCTAAGAGAAGAGAGAGAAGGAGGAAGTTCAAACCATCTCTTCCGTCGATTTTGATGGGCAATGTGAGATCGTTGGGAAACAAGTTGGATGAACTCCAAGCCCTACAAAGGACCCAGCCAGAGTACCGGGCATGCAGTATCATGTGTTTTACTGAGACATGGCTGCAGGATCATATCCCCGACTCCAGCGTCTCTCTGCCGGTCTTTTTAACCATACGAGATGACAGAGACTTAAAGAGGAGCGGCAAATGTAAAGGAGGTGGACTGGCAGTATTTGTGAACAACAGATGGTGTCATCCAGGACATGTTACTGTGAAGTGTCATCCCTGCAGTCCAGATATTGAACTGTTGGCAGTAAGTTTTCGTCCATATTATTTACCCAGAGAGTTCACCAGTGTTATTTTGGTAACAGTTTACGTTCCACCTTCCACTGTTGCTGACAGTGCATGTGATGCCATCAGCTCAGTTGTTGCTAAGCTACAGACACAAAACCCCAATGCTTTTGTGGCAATTTCTGGTGATTTTAATCATGCTTCACTCTCTGCTACACTTCCAATGTTTCAACAATTTGTCAGCTGCTCTACCAGAGAAAACAAAACATTGGATTTGTTTTATGCAAATGTCAAGGACTCATACATCTCTACAGCAAGACCTCCTCTAGGCAAATCAGATCACAATCTTGTTTTTCTCTGCTTGAAATATAAGCCCCTTGTTCAGAGGCAACCTGTAATAAAGAGGACTGCGAGAAAATGGTCACAGGAAGCTGAAGAAGCTCTGCAAGGTTGCTTTGAGGCTACAGACTGGGACGCACTGTGCCAGCCACATGGAGAGGACATCAATGCCATGACTGAGTGTATAACCGACTATATAAACTTCTGTGTGGATAACATCATCCCCACCAGAACCGTGAAATGCTTCCCCAATAACAAACCTTGGATCACCAGTGACCTGAAGGACCTGCTTAACACCTGCCACTTTGTGGCATGGTGTGGAAACAATCATCTCATCTTGAACATGACTAAAACAAAGGAGATGATTGTAGATTTTAAGAGAAACAGGAATAAGTCAAACACTATTTCTATCGTGGGAGAAGAAGTGGAGGTGGTGGAGGAGTATAAATACCTCGGTGTTCACCTGGACAACAGACTAAAGTGGAGATGCAACTGTGAAGCCATCTACAAGAAGGGACAGAGCAGCCTGTACTTCTTGAGGAAGCTTAGGTCCTTTGGTGTTTACAGCAAAATGCTGCATATCTTCTATAAGTCTGTTGTGGAAAGTGTGATCTCTTCTACCATCATCTGCTGGGGAAGCAGCATCAGAGCCAGGGACTTAAAAAAGCTCAACAAGCTGATAAAAAAGGCTGCCTCTGTTCTGGGGACTCCTCTGGAACCTCTGGAGATCATTGTGGAAAGACGGATTCTTCATAAAATGAAGAACATTATGGAGAACCCTGAGCATCCTCTTCATGAGACTGTCCTACAACAACAGAGTGTCTTCAGTCAGAGGCTTCTTCAGATCTGCTGTAAGACAGAGCGCTACAGGAGATCATTCCTGCCCACAGCCATCAGCATCTATAACGGCTCTTTGAGGAAACCTTCATAATATGAGCTATAACAACATTTAATTTCCCTTTGGGATTAATAAAGTATTTTTGAATTGAATTGGATTGAATATCAAATAAGTGCTTCTAAAATTCTTAATTGTGGGAGCAGTTTTAACAATTTACTAAAAGACAACAAATGGAAAATACTGCGGTATAGGTTTTCCTTTTACACAAACCAGTCAGTCTACCATGTTTTACAATAAATACTGCAACACACTGGACACAATAGCATTGCACCGTGTATTTTAAATATGTCACATAAGAATCAGTCATTTGAAATGTTCATATGAATTAGCATGTGTGCTAAATCCTGCCCTTCGAGTAGTTCAGTAGACACTACACGGGTTTGTAAATTTAATCTGTTGTACTATGTACACACAAAAAATCTTTTGAGCAAAGTTGCAAAGAGACCAGGCAAGAGAGACATTTCCATTTCACTAGAAGGAGCTACAGGCCAACACCCTCAAAAAAAAAAACTGGCAAATCAAAATGAATTGGTGCTGCACCAAACTTTAACCAAACTTTAAGGTGAGCAGTTGCAGATATTAGTGGTTGTCTTATGACCTTGAAGTATATACAGTGGCTTACAAAAGGATTCATTCCCCTTGAACTTTTCCACATATTGTCACATTACAACCACAAATGTAAATATACAGTGTGCAAACGTGTGTTGTGCAAAGGTATTTAGCCCCCTTGAGTTTATACTTTGTGGAAGCAACTTTTGCTGTAATTCCAGCTGCAAGTCTTGTACAGTCTGTCTCTAGCAGCTCTGCACATCTAGTGACTGGAATTTTGGCCCATTCTTCTTTGCGAAACAGGAGAGCGTTTGTGAACAGCAGTTTTCAGATCTTGCCACAGATTCTCAATTGGATTTATGTCTGAACTTTGACTGGTCCATTCTAACACATGCATGTTTTGTTTAAAACCTTTCCATTTTAGCCATGGCTTTATGTTTAGGGTCATTGTTCTGCTCCAAAGTGAACCTCCCAACCAGTCTCAAGTCTTTTGCAGACTCCAACAGGTTTTCTTCCAAGATTGCCCGGTATTTTGCTCCATCCATCTTCCCATCAACTCTGACCACCTTCCCTGTCCCTGCTGAAGAAAAGCACCCCCAGAGCATGGTGCTGCCACCACCATGTTTGACAGTGGGGATGGTGTGTTCAGAGTGATGTGCAGTGTTAGTTCTCTGCCACACATAGCGTTTTGCATTTTGGCTAAAAAGTTCAATTTTGGTCTCATCCGACCAAAGCACCTTCTTCCACATGTTTGCTGTGTCCCCAACGTGGCTTCTGGCAAACTGGACTTCTTATGGTTTTGTTTTAACAATGGCTTTCTTCTTCCCACTCTTCCATAAAGACCACATTTGTGCAAAGCACGACTAATAGTTGACCTGTGGACAGATTCCTCCATCTGAGCTGTAGATCTCTGCAGTTCATCCAGAGTCACCATGGGCCTCTTGGCTGCATCTCTGATCAGTGCTCTCCTTGTTCGGCCTGTAAGTTTAGGTGGAGGGCCTTGTCTTGGTAGGTTTCCAGCAGTGCCAAACTCTTTCCATTTCCAGATGATGGATTGAACAGAGCTCCGTGAGACGTTCAAAGCTTGGGAAATCTTTTTATAGCCTAAGTCTGCTTTAAACTTCTCCACAACTTTATCTCTGACCTGCCTGGTGTGTTCTTGGACTTCATGATGCTGTTTGCTCCCCAGTATTCTCTTAAACAACCTCTGAGGGGTCACAGAGCAGCTGGATATGGACTGAGATTAGATTACACACAGGTGGACTCTATTTAGTCATTAGCAATCATCAGGCAACTTCTGAAGGCAACTGGTTGCACTCAGAGTAAAGGGGGCTCAATACTTTTGCACACCACACTTTCAGGTTTTTTATTTGTAAAAGCTTTAAGTCTTACTGCATTTGTTCTGCGCCCAGTGATTGCTTCAAACTGGAACACCCGCTGCCTACTACATTTTCGGCAACCTGAAAAAAAAAAAGCAAAACCAAGATTATACTATATACACTAAATACAAAATTAAGCCAAGGAGTTTACCCTCAAAAAGTGAAAATTTGTGTGGTGACTTTCATACTTTACAATTATTCTAACATTTTTCTCAAATAACTTAAATTTTCCTCAATGTGGATTTACAAAGTTTTCTCATATTAGGTCTGGGAATGACAGTAATTGTAACTATTTTAGAATGGCCACAAAAATACAATAAAATACATACTTAAATACTGTGTAATGGTCCAAATGTTCACAGTCAAAGCTAAGACAAGCATTAATTTCAGAAGTTGAGGTCAATAAAAAGAAAGTTCATTGCAAGACTGAGGAAAACAGAACTTACCCTTTCTCTTCTTATTTTCATGAAGCAATTGGAGATGTGGTTGGTCTGTTGGGAGAAAGGTGGTGGAGAGGATGTAGAGGCTGTTGGAGAGGGGCTTCTCTCTCTTTTCTGTTTCTGTGAAGACTGGGAACATAGAACTGGAGGAGAAACAGGAACCAGATTGAACACAAACACAGGCTCTTCCAGCTTGTCTGACAGGATCTCTTTGGCGAACATCTTTGGCTGCTCCTCAGTAAGGTTCTCTTCCTGATTGCAGATCTGGGTATCGGTCTGTTCATCAGGCCACTGCTCCTTGGCTGGAACAAAGTGCTGTCCTGTGGAGGTGTGGGGTTGCACTGGTACAGAGGTGTCTGGAAAACACAATTTTACACAAAACACAAATAACATTGGCAAGAATTCACATTTTGCACCGTTGGATCTTAAGATTATTTTATGTACAGCTTCAAAATGGAAAAAAAAGAAATGGGATTGAGACCAAAAAAAGATTGAGTAAGCAATTTATTGCAAATAACCATTACACTAAAATATGCTGTTCATCAGCTGATGAAAAGTTTAAGACCACATCATTTAAAAGCCCACAGTTTTTCAAAAATGTGGATTCAGTGTCATTTTCTGTCAGGTATTCACGCTGTCATGACCTCCTGATGGCAAAGGCAAAAAAGCTTTCTGTCTGAATGCAGTCAGATCGCTGAGATGCATAAGCAAGGCCTCAAGGTTTTAAGAACAAAAAACGTCTTCAGAGACCTCGTCTCCTAAAAAAGTACAAAATGGTTTGGAGTTTTCATGAAAGCAACAAACATGGGACACTGAAAGGTGGAAGAATGTTTTATTCTCTGATGAGAAAAAAAAAGATCTAGATGGTCCTGATGGCTTCCAATGTTACTGGCATGACAAGGAAATCCCATCTAAGATGTATTCTACTCGGCATAGAGGAGGGGGCGCTATCATGATCTGGGGGGCTTTTTCCTTCAAATGAACAATGGAGCTTCATGTTGTGCAGAGGCGTCAAACTGTAGCAGCAATGTGGAGATGTTGCAGGGGGGCGTCCCTCATGAACGGAGGCCATCGTCTGTGTGGTGTTGACTGGGTGTTTCAACAAGACAATGCTGCAGTTCACAACGCCTGCCTGACAAAGGACTTCTTCCAGGAAAATATCACTCTGTTGGATCATCCTGTGTGTTCCCCTGATCTAAATCCAGAGAAAATTTAGAGTTGGATGGCAAAGGAAGTTTACAAAAATGGACACCAGTTCCAGACAGTGGATGACCTCCGTGAAGCCATCTTCACCACTTGAAGAAACAAGTATAACCTCCTGGAAACACCTGCATCAAGCATCTGAAAAGAATTTTAGAGGTGATTAACAAGCATAAAGCAGCTACTTATTACTAAGTCTTTTTTTGAAACTTTTATTTCTATTTTAGGGAGTTCTTTTGAGATATGTCCTAAACCTTTGTGTAGCTGATGAACAGCTTATTTTAGTTTAGCGAAAAATACTTAGATTTTTTTTGTCCCACCGCCCTTTCTCGGTGCATGCAGCCAAGCCGCTGGACTCGCGGCATGCAGCCAAGCCGCTGGACTCGCGGCATGCAGCCAAGCCGCTGGACTCGCGGCATGCAGCCAAGCCGCTGGACTCGCGGCATGCAGCCAAGCCGCTGGACTCGTGGCATGCAGCCAAGCCGCTGGACTCGCGGCATGCAGCCAAGCCGCTGGACTCGCGGCATGCAGCCAAGCCGCCAGAGCCTCAGCCGGCCGCCGCCGGGTCTACAGAGCCTCAGCCGACCGCCGCCGGGTCTACAGAGCCTCGTCACGACACGGAGGAGCCCGTGGGCGGGCTGCCTCCACTTATGTCATGGAGTGACATTTTGGACTTTGTGGGTTCTTGTGATGGTTTATTTTGTAATTTAGATTCTCCTTATGGCTCTTTGTTTATTTCTTAGGTTGTTGTTTCTATGTTCTCCTCTAGTTTCTTTGTTTACTTTAGTTCATAGTTATTCTAGTTCTTTATTTCCTCCTCTGATTTATTCTCTTGCTTAGTTTGTGTTTTCTGTTGTTTGATTAGTCCTTTCACTCTTCTTCAGCCTTTGTATTTGTTTCACCTGTTCCTTGTCCCACGTGTTCCCTGTTTCTTTGATTACCTGCCTTTTGTTCCCTTCTATGTGCTCTGTGTATATTAGTTGTTCTGTGTGCTTAGTTCCTCGCTGGTTCCTTCTGTTACTACCCTGTTCCCTACCACGTCTATGCTTTGTTCATGCTTCGCTTGGATTTTATGCTACGTTTTGCCATTAGTACCTGCAGAGTTTTGTAAGTTTTGTATTTTGGACTCTGATTCATATCTGCAGTGTTTTTGTTAGGTTTTTGCCTTTGAGGAATAAACTATGATGCGGCTACCGAGCTCTTGTCTGCACGTTGGTCCGACCCAAGATCCTCCTCCGACATTCATATGACTTACTACCAAATCAGCCCACTCTATCACACCACACGGCCCCCACCTCTCCCCTTATTGGCTTATATCCCACGCTGAAAGTAACTGGGGGAATAGTCAGCGTGTGTGATTTACCGCCAGTAACTGCTCAGCCTCCTCCTAACCCCCCCTGCTCGGCCCCCACCTCTGTCTGCTCACATTCCACTGATGGGTCTGTACTCTTATCCGGAGATTCCTTAATTTCACAGGATCCATTAACTGACCCATTTGCTGACCGGGTATTACAGGACAAAATGAGGCCAGCTTCTGGCCCAAAAAAGTGTTCCACCCCGTATATTTTCCATTCACCTAGTGATATGAAATTAGTCACACCTCTGAAATCATATGTAACTGAGGGCTCAGTTAATACGTCAGTGTCAGAGAAATGGATAAATGACGAACCACTGACTCCAGTAACTTATCATGACGCTGCTATGCAGGCACCACCTATTACAGTACAGAATCAGTCACCAATTGAAAATGAGGAAGCTATGCCACTAGTACCTGAGGCTACTCCTCCCCCTGCTGGACATGGCTATAACATGAGACCCCGAACCCAGCCCAAACCTTCTTATATGGGTCCACTGTTCAAACAACAATTTGGGGCAAATAGATACAAGCCTTTCACACTGGGAGATCTTACCACTTTGTGTGACAAATTGCCTCCGATCGCAGAAGGTGCGTCTATATGGTTACAGACTCTAGACTCCCTGACAGCAGGCACCACGTTAGCTCTAGGTGATTACAGGGCCATTGCTGGACGATGCATGAAGCCACACAGCTGTAAAGACATAGAGCTTGTTGCAGGTACAATAGCAGTACCAGATGGGGTCCCACTTACTGCATATTCCACTCTTATAGTCATGGCTCTTAGACAAATGTATCCAGTAACCAGAGGACGTACCATTCTAAAATTTGAGTGGAACACAAACACAAATCCTAGAGAATATTTAGATCAGTGCAAATCCGTGTGGCAAACACAGATAGGAACTAATCCAGACAGAGCGGGTCCCCAAAGGGACTGGTTCCGGGATGCTGTTTTAAGAGGGTTACCGTTGCAGGTTAAAACTAATATGGAGGATAATCCCGACCTCCCTGGATCAGAGCCTGGAGTATGGGATTGCCATTTGATGCATCATTTATCTAAACTCAAAGAGGCAAAACAAAACGAGGAGAGTGAATTAAAAACGTTACAAACTCAGCTGGTGAAAATGCAATTAGCAGAAACTAAACAGAAGGTTGGGGAAAAGAAGAAGGAGGGTAAAACACCTAAAATTATGTATGAAGGTGCAGTGTCTCAGCCCCCTCGGGCTCCTCCATTTCCTGGAAATAGAGAAACAGCAGGACAGTGGCATCAGGCCCCGGTCCCATATCAGGGACATGCTGGTCGTTTTGGGGGACGGGGAGGGCTGAGAGCAAGGGGATTCCAGAGAGGACCACAGAGGAGACTGGGTAATGCTGATGTGTGTAATTACTGCAATGAGCCTGGACACTGGGCCCGAGATTGCCCCCATAAGAATGGTTCACCCGGAGGGTATGGGTGTTATGGTCCCGCCATGGCTCCTCCGGCCCGTCCATACAGAGGCAGGGGTGGCCCAGTACGCGGAGCATACGGACCACAACTCCAATTACCGGCCTGGGACGAGCCTAGTCTCTGGCCTGAGCACCACTGAAGGTCCCCACCGACCCCAGAAGACAGCGGGACTGCGGACCCCCTGCTGTCTGTGACTGTGTCCGGAAATAGCCTTCCTTTTCTGGTGGACACTGGGGCCACATGTTCAACCATCAAACAGGCTCCTCCAAAAACACTCTCCACCAGGACTACAACTGTCATGGGGTTCTCGGGGGCAAAACAGGTCCTGCCATATACCAAGCCTTTAAAGACTGAAATTGGTGGACAGACATTGAATCACAGTTATCTAGTCTCCACAGACACACCAGTAAATTTACTGGGGAGAGACATGTTAATAAAACTGGGAGCCACCATTTTATGCGGGACTGATGGACT
Organism: Girardinichthys multiradiatus; assembly: GCF_021462225.1. Classification (NCBI taxonomy): domain Eukaryota; kingdom Metazoa; phylum Chordata; class Actinopteri; order Cyprinodontiformes; family Goodeidae; genus Girardinichthys; species Girardinichthys multiradiatus. The sequence goes on from NC_061802.1 coordinate 32,383,698, forward strand.
GCAGGTTCACCTGCCCAATGGCATCCAGTTATTTTGTGACAATAACACTTCTTTTTTACATGGACAGTACCTCCTCCAGCCACTGCAGGACTCAATGGCTGATATACAGGTCCTTCTCAAAATATTAGCATATTGTGATAAAGTTCATTATTTTCCATAATGTCATGATGAAAATTTAACATTCATATATTTTAGATTCATTGCACACTAACTGAAATATTTCAGGTCTTTTATTGTCTTAATACGGATGATTTTGGCATACAGCTCATGAAAACCCAAAATTCCTATCTCACAAAATTAGCATATCATTAAAAGGGTCTCTAAACGAGCTATGAACCTAATCATCTGAATCAACGCGTTAACTCTAAACACCTGCAAAAGATTCCTGAGGCCTTTAAAACTCCCAGCCTGGTTCATCACTCAAAACCCCAATCATGGGTAAGACTACTGACCTGACTGCTGTCCAGAAGGCCATTATTGAAACCCTCAAGCAAGAGGGTAAGACACAGAAAGAAATTTCTGAACGAATAGGCTGTTCCCAGAGTGCTGTATCAAGGCACCTCAGTGGGAAGTCTGTGGGAAGGAAAAAGTGTGGCAGAAAACGCTGCACAACGAGAAGAGGTGACCGGACCCTGGAATCAAGGGCCGATTCCAGACCTTGGGGGACCTGCGGAAGCAGTGGACTGAGTCTGGAGTAGAAACATTCAGAGCCACGGTACACAGGCGTGTGCAGGAAATGGGCTACAGGTGCCGCATTCCCCAGGTCAAGCCACTTTTGAATCAGAAACAGCGGCAGAAGCGCCTGACCTGGGCTACAGAGAAGTAGCACTGGACTGTTGCTCAGTGGTCCAAAGTACTTTTTTGAGATGAAAGCAAATTCTGCATGTCATTCGGAAATCAAGGTGCCAGAGTCTGGAGGAAGACTGGGGAGAAGGAAATGCCAAAATGCCCGAAGTCCAGTGTCAAGTACCCACAGTCAGTGATGGTCTGGGGTGCCGTGTCAGCTGCTGGTGTTGGTCCACTGTGTTTTATCAAGGGCAGGGTCAATGCAGCTAGCTATCAGGAGATTTTGGAGCACTTCATGCTTCCATCTGCTGAAAAGCTTTATGGAGATGAAGATTTCATTTTTCAGCACGACCTGGCACCTGCTCACAGTGCCAAAACCACTGGTAAATGGTTTACTGACCATGGTATCACTGTGCTCAATTGGCCTGCCAACTCTCCTGACCTGAACCACATAGAGAATCTGTGGGATATTGTGAAGAGAACGTTGAGAGACTCAAGACCCAACACTCTGGATGAGCTAAAGGCCGCTATCGAAGCATCCTGGGCCTCCACAAGACCTCAGCAGTGCCACAGGCTGATTGCCTCATGCCACGCCGCATTGAAGCAGTCATTTCTGCAAAAGGATTCCCGACCAGGTATTGAGTGCATAACTGTACATGATTATTTGAAGGTTGATGTTTTTTGTATTAAAAACACTTTTCTTTTATTGGTCGGATGAAATATGCTAATTTTGTGAGATAGGAATTTTGGGTTTTCATGAGCTGTATGCCAAAATCATCTGTATTAAGACAATAAAAGACCTGAAATATTTCAGTTAGTGTGCAATAAATCTAAAATATATGAATGTTAAATTTTCATCATTACATTATGGAAAATAATGAACTTTATCACAATATGCTAATATTTTGAGAAGGACCTGTATACTGGGTTTTGCTGCAACCTGAAACCACCGTGCACAGAGGCATTCTCTCTGCTTTCCATCGGTGGAAATCCTGGGTCTCCACTCTGGCGCCCTATGTACCTCCTCCTGACCCCCCGTATGTCACCTTGTTTTATGATAGAAATAATTGTGAATGCTACCAGGAAAGCTTTGCTGACGAGTTAGAGGGTACACACTGGGACACTGCCACCACAGACATTTATGTAGCACCAGAAGGAGTGGTGGCCGAGGTTCATTTGACTAAAGAGCAGGAAGTGTGGTTTAGGTTTCATGTCTCTTTAGCTCTGCACCCAGGTCATGAAGCACATGAACTTGGAGGTGTGTTAAAACGCTCCCTGAACCTACAGGATTGGCAGCCTGTGGCAACCCCTGACCTTTTTTACTCGCCCTCAGGTAATACGTATCGCATATTCAACCACTCTACGGATGTGGGCACACTGGAGCATGTTCAGTTAGACAGACACCATGGCAGGGAAAAAACAGACCATCCACTGGCAGCTGCTGTTGTGGAAAAAATGCCTTCCACTCTCTGGGCAGTGGGGCCCACAGATGTAGGCCTGATTAAATGTTCCCCCATTACCTTTCAGTTAACCACCGACCAACCAATATGGAAGCCCCAATACCCTCACAAACCAGCAGCAGAATTAGGCATTAAAGATACAGTGGAAGGCCTATGGAACTCAGGTGTTTTAGGGTCCGCATATTCCTCTTCATGGAACACACCCATTTTGCCAGTGGAGAAAAAAGGGACAGGTAAATGGCGCATGATTTACGGGCCATAAATGCAGCTTTGGCCACCCCTACCATTCCCGTGCCCAATCCCTATGTGGCTCTGACAAATCTTAACCCTGACCATTGCTGGTTTACCTGCATTGATCTGGCCAACGCATTTTTGCATTTACCTATAAATCTCATAGGTATAGATACACTCGTTTGCGGCAGGGATTCGTGCTTTCTCCAGGAATCTTCAATTAGGTTCTCAAAGACTCTCTCCAAGATTGTCTATTACCTCCAAACACCACTCTGATTCAGTACGTGGATGACATTCTCCTCTCAACACCCACTGTGGATGAAGGCTTAGAGGCAACAGCAATTGTCCTGTCACATTTGGCTAAAAAAGGCTACAAGGTTAGCAAAACCAAACTCCAGATCTGCAGACGCCAGGTTGACTTTCTGGGCAGAGTTGTTTCCCAACCTGGCACGGGGATGTCCCCAACTCACCAATCTGCAGTTTTGTCCCACCCAAAACCGCTCCTGGTTAAGGACCCTGGGCACTCACTCGCAGGAGGAGAATACATATTATGAAAAGAAGCGCTTCAACCACTTTTGATCTGAGTCATGGTTCCCCCACCTATATAGATGCAATTGGAGTTCCGCGAGGAGTCCCAAATGAGTATAAACTTGCGGACCAAATATCAGCTGGATTTGAAAACATCCCTATTATAGCTGCCTTGTTCCCAGTAACGCCCAACAAAAATGTAGACCGCATTAATTATATTCATTATAATGTTTTGCGTCTGGCCAATCTAACTCGAGACACTGTAGAAGGTTTATCTGAACAATTGGCCCCAACTTCCCTCATGGCAGTTCAAAATAGGATGGCATTGGATATGTTGTTGGCTGAAAAAGGTGGCTTGTGTGACATGTTTGGAGATATGTGTTGTACTTTCATTCCTAATAACACTGCACCGGACGGTTCAGTGTCAAAGGCTTTAGAGGGACTAAAGACCCTCTCCGCCACCATGCATGAACATTCTGGAATTTGATAATCCCCTGGAGGAGTGGATGACAGGCATATTTGGACACTGGAAGGGTTTGATAAAATCTGATGATTTCTATTGCAGTATTTGTAGCTATAATGGTGACCTGTGGATGTTGTTGCGTCCCATGCATTCGTTCTCTGATGGTGTGCCTCATCACCTCCGCAATTGAGCAGAGGGATCCAAAGATAACGATGCCACTGTTGCAAATTGACTATGACCAGGATGAGGACTCAGAGTGTGACTTCATGGACGCATAATAGGATGCATGCATGTTTTTTAATGATTTTCTCTTTTACAGGTGGTAGAGTAATATTTTTACTTATTTCTACTTATTTTTAGAAGGACATTTTAGATTGTGAACTCTTTTATGAGAGTTCAAAAGAGGGATATTGTAGAATATAAACTATGTGTGTAACTGGAATGTGTGGAAATAGGAGGGGGTCAAGCTTAGGGAGTGAAGCATAAAAACTGCAAAGTCATAAATTGGTGAATGACAAGGGAGAAAGAGTAGAGAGAGGGCAAGGTTGTAAATAGATGGAGGATGGGGGAGACAGGGAAAGATGAGTTTGCCAGAAGGGAACAACCAGAACCACTCCTTATTTGGACCTAAGGAAATGTTATGCTATATACATGAGTGACATGATATATGTATATGTTGAACACACCCTTGAGACTGAATAAAACAAGCTGAGAAGTGAAGAGAGGGCAGAGTTGGACTCATAGGTTTTCACTGGAGTCTATCTCTCTCACTCTGCGCAGAGGCGAACTCAAAGTTGATTGTACTTGTGTTTATTTCACTCTTTTGAAACCTGTAACCAATTCAACGGACCCGGGGAAGCAGAGACGGCTTCGACTATAGTCATAAACATAAAGAAAACCATTAAATGAGAAAGGCCTTCTAAAAATTTTGCAGTGTGTGTGCAAACAGTCCTACAAACAGTCCTCATGGATTGTAGTTGTAGGAGTAGTTCTGGATGACATAGTTTGTTGCCCAAGGAAACAACTCTTTCATTATAGGAACAACTTGTGTAAACCAGGGGTAGTAAAGGTCCAGCTGTCTTGTTGCTCCTGCAATGATTATATTTAATGCAGCTTCTGTGGCAGGATAGGCTGGTATCTTTGTGACGCCCCTGAGATACAGAAAAATACTGCATGTAATAACAAACACAACTGGGGTGCAACTGAATTTTTTTTACAATCATTTGTGTATATTTACAGATTTGACAAACCTGACTTTGTCCATTGCTGATTCTGTATCAATAAGTCCCAGTGTGCATATTGAGATCGACACATTGCTCTTCTTCATGGCCAGTTCATGATGAAGGGACCCAAAGAATCCATTTAAGGCAAATTTTGTTGAGCTGTATGGTAGTGTGAAGGGGTTTGTCATTTTAGCTGCAAACCAAAGACAAATGTCCCGGTAAATGACAAAGGTTTCTCAAGCACTTGAGTCATTAAAATATCTATAAATGTTCAGTTTAAGCAAAAACAAGACGAGTGTGAAAATATGAGAAAACACCTTTTAAAAAGCTAGCAAGGGTCAGGAATAATTACATTTTGTGACTTAGGCAGTGGATAACAGTATTACTGTTATTGTAAGTGTATATGTACCGTTTATGTGTCATGACTTACTGTCCTTTAGTGTGATTACACATATTGAGTCATACTTACCTAAAAGTGATGAAACAACCACCAAAGATCCTTTACTTTGCTCAAGAGAGGGCAAAGCTCTCCAGGCCATCTGAATGTAGCTAAAGAAATTTACCTTTAAAACACACACACACACACACACACACACACACACACACACACACACACACACACACACACACACACACACACACACACACACACACACACATCCAGGGAAACATCAGGGCATTTCCTTGATTTTACGTGCTGAGAGACTGTCAAAATGATCCATTACCTTCATTAACCACCTGGTATGTTCCATATCTCCCTCCCACATTGCAAAGGGAGTCGGGCCAATGTGGTTGAGAACCAGGTAGTCCAATCCTCCCAGTTTTTCCAGAGCAAAATCAACCACTTTGTCAGGGTCAGACTCACTGGCCATATCTGCTGCTATATAAAGAGCTTTCTGGGCTCCCAGACTCAGACATTTCTCAGTTACCTATGAATTGCAAGGAGTAAAGTTTGATAAAACAGTTTAACAGAACTGCTGAAACCAACAGTTAAATACAGGTCCTTGAGATGACATTAGTCATGTTTTGGTGTCTTATGGACAAGCTGAATGGAACTGAGTTGATGGGAAGGGATAGCAATGATAGGTAAGAAAATTGAGCGGGACGGAAGAGAAGATGAAAAGGAGTAAAGATTAGGAAATGTAGGGAGGATTAGTGGAATTCAAAGCAGTATTAATGATGAATGAAGATGTTTTAGGAGGATGAATGATATGAAAGAAGTAGAGATGAGGAGGTTAAATGATGATGAGTGGGATTAGGTTTGGATGAATACATTGGGAACACCTGATAAATCACCAGAAGGAGCTTGGAAGAGTTGTCATAAAGATGATTAAGATTTCCTCCTGGTTCCGTTACCCATGTGATCAGATGCGCAAAAAGCTGAAGACAATGGATGGATGGATGGATGGATGGATGGATGAGAAAGCTGAAGAAAGATGATCAGGAAGGGATAGGAGACACAAATGGCTGGAGATGGGGAAGATGAGGGAGAGTGAGTGGGTCTAGAAGGTAGAGCAAAAATTGTGAGAAAGGACTAAGCAGAGAAAGAATGCTTAAGAGCAAGAGATAACCTGTGCTTGCTGATTAGACATATAGTTGAGATTGTAGCTGTGGTCCTGTTCCTGATTCTAAGTTAGCATAATAAAGTCAGGTTGGGACATGTTGGGAGTTTGGGGGTGACTCTGGGGCTGCTTGGCACAATGTTTTTACTGCTGAGAGATTCACTAGAAGAAACAAAAGGCATCTATCAAGGGCTCTGGTAATAGTGGTATTTGGCTTTTTGCCTTTGCACCCAGCCCGAGTTGATCCTGTAACCTAAAAATCCCAGTTGACACTATATATTATAATCACCTGATTGGCACAACTGATGCAGTTCCAAAAGACAGAATGAAAAAAGACATAACGAAAACTGACCTGCTGTAAAACTTTCTCCCTCCTTGCCGTGATAACAATCTGGGCTCCAAAGCGGGCATAATGATAAGCCATTTGTTCCCCAATACCTGTACTAGCTCCTGTGACCAACACCCTGGCACCTTTGAGAGATTCTAGGACAAAATCAGCACAGTAAAATATATAATCAATACCAGAAATATGAAAACAGTAAGGCCATACATTTTTATTTGTTGTAAGTCCTAACAAATTTCTGGATATAGACATGCAAGTAAAGCATTAAGCCATCTGACTCAGCAATATGATTTCCTTTGGAATACTCTGCTTATCTTTTATGGCACTCGCTATAAAACATGAACCCAATCAAAGTCCCTCATGGGTTGTTTCAAGCTGAATGAAATCAGCGCTGCTCAAAGGACTCAGTGTTCGAAAACCTTTACCTTTACCTTGACCTTGGATGTTTCAATTGCTTAAAGCATTACATATTACACCCAAATATATTAACACTGCAGTTAACTGCAGCTAAATCAAGTAAATATTTGTGTACAATCTACAGTACAGTATGTCCTTGTGGGCTGGATGAATGCCGTATTGTCTCTGTACAGCCGTTTAGTCACTTGTGGAAAGCAGATTATCTGCAGTCAATTGCTCAGTTTGCAATCCCACTCCCAGATATCCCAAAGCCCTCATTACAAAATCATAATCATTAGTTTTACACTGATTATTTTTGCTCAGGGCAGGTTAGGAGGCATTTTCAGCATCTGATCATCAAAACAGATAAATTATTGTGTTTGCATAGTTCATATGCAAACACAGTAATTCAAACTTGAACATGGACTCATGTTGAGTCTAGGTATTATGGAATTATTACCAAGAGTAAAAATGCCACAGTTTTGAGTAATCACTGTTTTAACACAAAAATCTGAAACAAATGTGATCTAATCATTTTAATTTGATACAGAAGATGAAACATGTATTTTCAGTTGTACTATTAGTTTTTAAGTGACTGTTATGCAGAATATTGCATCTTTTTGCTATTCTGCTTTAGATAGAGTAACAAAAATGTAACATGTTAATAGTAGCCGGATTATTAGTTTGGCTATCTGCTTAGGTAGCCAGAATGGAGTAGGCTGCTTTACAGACATGACAATAGTAGCTTGGCAAATACCTTAATGGGAGTCAAGGGTGGGACTCCACAACTTTCTACAACATGACTGTGTTATAGCAACCAGAAATATTCAAAAACAGACAGAAATGACTTTCTTACAAGCAAGAGATAGAATAGATAGAATGGCAATGCTGAAGGTCAGATAACTAAATAACTTTCTCTGGCATTTTAATAATGGATGTAAACAACAAATCATACTACCATATAATTTGTTTTGCAGTTTTGAAACTGTACATTTTGAAAACCTAGGAATGTCATGGTTCTGGTAACTGGACCATGCCTGAGTGATGTTTAAAGATTCAGAGAGGATGTGCTTTACATCAGGGGTCTCAAACTCCAGTCTTCAGGGGCCAGTGTCCTCTAAGTTTTAAAGGTGTCACTAGTGCAGTGAACCTTAATCAAATTAATGTACTGTAACAGGCAAATAACCAAATTTTTGATCCAGGTGTGCTGAAGAATATGCACATTTAAATATTGCAGGACACCACCCACCAATGACGTTTAAGACATCTGCTTTACATGTTTTGTTGGAATATTATTTACTTCACTTTGCACTTACAAGGGCGTATGCTATTTTGCATGCACTGAAACCATTTCTTAGTCTTTCAACAGTGCAAATGCCTCATGGCAGCTGACCAAAGTTTTTTTTAATAAATATTTTGAAAAGGGCGCCCCCTCATGTTTGAAAGTAAAGTGCACTGTCCTAACTGGTCTATATGAACACTATCAATCCAGCCTTGTTTTGTGTTTGTAAAGCGGGATTTACATATCCACATAATTTGCATATACGATAAATTTATAATGGCACAAATGCAGATGTGCTGTAGGTAGCTGTGTTCCTTAGGCCCCTGTGTCATTTATCAGAATCAGAATTAACTTTATTGGCCAGGTTTGTGTGCACAAAGAATTTGACTTCGGTTCCCATCAATCACATCGTGTATAAAAATCAGTTCAAACAACAGCCACAATGTATAAAAACAAATAAATAAGGACAAGAAAAAATTTTACTGTACTGTACTGTACATTGTGTGCGTTTTTATTATCAAAGCTGTATGGCTTACATTTTATGAGATTTAGTGAAAAAAACACCTTAGTTATACGGAAGTCTCTTTAATGTTGGCATCCAAATCCACCTAGAGGAGAAGCAATAAAATTCGTTTTAATTTAACTTACCTGGGTCAAACCTGGGTGCAGTCCACTTGAAAGCCAAATATGCAACCAAAATACTCACAATCGAAATTTTTACGAATGTTCCCATTTTTGCAAACTGGGTGCAAGTTTCAGGAAACTTCTTTGTTTTTTAGCGTTCCGAGGCTTTCACAATACACGTTCATAGGACGAGCCTGTTATGCAATAACCAACGCCACCCAAACTCCCCCCACCTTTCTCTCTCTCTCTCATTTTTTTTTTTTTGATTCAATCCCACCCCTTTTTATTTGGCCAAAAGATAAGCAGTATAAAAATGTATTTTTAAGTCAGTGTTTAAAAAAAGTAAAATTAGCGATAACGTTTTGTTCTTGAAGACGTCAACTTTACATTTATAAACATTTTTTACCTGGCAAAAAAAAAACATATATATATATATTAAAATAGATACACGACGAACGAATCTGCCGCTTTGAAATAGCGAGCAACTTTATTGACAAAACATTTGAACACACAGAGCGAGCAGGCAGCGCTTGTCCTTCACTGTTCCTGACTAGCTAGTGTTCCCCTGGAGTTGTTTAACGAAACAGCACATAAAGGGGAAACAGAAAACGGTGCACGATGGCCGCAAGGATCTGGCCTTTAGTGAAGTTAGTATTTTTTTAATTTGTCATTCAATGCTAGGTGGTTGATATGCTAAGTGGATTAGCCAGCTAGCTCGCCGAAGCTAACAGTGTCCAAGAGCTTTATAATTGTCACTTTCATGCTCTTTACAATTTCAAATAGTTGTGTGTTGGAACAGTTTTGTTTGTATGTGTACATATTGCGACGTTTGATAGACTTACAAAGTTAGACAAAGCTACTACAAAGTTACTATCATAGGGATAACCTTAAGTAGTGTACTATAGTAGCAGTAGTAGTATTACATCTTTGTTGTTTTGGGTTTGTTTGTTTCAGTGTGAGATTTTTCATTATTGCAAGGCTGCAAATTTCTGCTAACAGTACGGTTGCCTCTGGTCCTTCATTCACAGACTTGCCACCAAGGTGACTATAGCAGGGGGAGCTGTGTACGTCGCCTTTGACTCTGGCCTGTTGGGAAGCAGTGAGCAGGGCTCAGAGGCCCTGGAGAAGGCCAAAGCAGCAGTGCCACCCGCCTTAGAAGAATGGATGAAGTATTTTGGTCTGGAGGTAATGATGTTTAAATAACTTTTTTGGGCCAAAATCTTGGGTTTAGACTAATTGTAGTAAAGACTACGCACGGGCTGGTTACCAGTTTCAATGTATAAAAAGGTTTTACAAAGTTATGGTTTAAAGAGCTCTTAAATTTCCCATCATACAATTTCTACTGCCTAAGTCATTTTAATAATGGGCCAGATTAAGTAATGCTACCCTTCTCCAATTCGTTGCTGCACACTGCTGGCCAGCTAGCTAAAGAGAGGTTCTAACACTCAGAAGAAAGCCACCACCAATCATCCTAACATTGTTTTGAACCCACACTTGGCAAGCTTAGAGTGACATGTTAAGTACCCAACTGCTTGCTCTCTCCGAGCAGATTGTCCTGCTAAAACCAGCTTGGTATACCCCTCGTGTTGCTCTTAGGAGCTGAATGGCAATAAGGGATAATATCCTGTCCAATAAGTACTTAAAAACTACTACTACTACTTCTGCAGGTGCTTATTCTTTTTCTAAAGTTGCTTTAACAAAATTAAAATGGCAATAACAAATTATTCAAGTAGCAGTTGAGGTATTTGTTGACTTTCTGTTTTAAGTAAAATCTATAGAACAAGTTATAATATAAAAACTGGTATTTTTACTCAAGGTTGGCATGCTGGGAGAATTTCATACTGTCCCAGTATGGTTATTAATGATGTTAACACACAGCACGCAGATTTTAAACAAGAATGCATAACTTGACCTTATTTGTATTATGCAATAGAACATTTGTTTACTATTTTGATTGGTTCATAAACACACTGACAGGAAGTGAACGAAGGTTTGATAATCACCGCTGTATTTAAAATCAGTTGCCCATTTTAAGCACTCATGAGACTGATTTGCCAGTCGGTTTCTTTCAGCTAAAGACGTTTAAAAAAAAAAAAAAAAAGGATTAAACTTGATTTCAGTGGCAGATAGAAAGTCAGTGTCAGCTAAAACAGTTGATGGTTTTACAGGATGCACTGAAATTATTTTTACTCTTCAAATGGTAAAGAGTACAGATTCAAGAGTGGTGGAGAAACGACAAGAACGTAAGAAAATAAACCCACTGGAAGATTTAGTAGCAGTTTTTAGTAAATATGCTGTTTTTTTTTGCAGATTAATACGTTTGGTCGTTCTGCTTTTTATAGATTAGCTGATATTAACTGGTTAATTATTCACCCTATCAGCTCAGGTATCCTGCCTGTGGATGTTCACATAATAGACTTACCGCTCACAGCTTGCTAACGGTACTTTGAAAACAGCATAACTTTGATTAATGATGGGTGACCTAGAGTTTCCACGCCTTGACCTTCCAGACAGTTGGCATTGTCTTCCCTGTAAGGACGAAGAAAGTGTTAGGGTCACGAACCGGTAGAAAAAAGGAGCTCTCCATAATACATAAAAAAGTAGGCTTTTTTTATGTATGGAGGAGAGCCCCCCTACATAAAACATGGGCTTTATAATATGCAAATGACATACAAATCAAATCGTACCTTACTGCTTTAGCAGGGGTATGCAATGTATAAATAAATACTGACAGCTTTTATAGGGCCAGCCTCTCCTGGCTACGGCATCCTGCGAGGTACAAATAAGGAAAAAAAATGTATTAGAACCCACTTCACTGAAACAGACAAACACGCCTATAAATAATTTACACAATTTAAAATGCGTTTTAACTGGTTAAACCAAAGACCTCTACTTTTGTTTTTTTTTAAGAAAGATCTCAGGGTTGTTAGTTTTTTGTTACATTTTTATCTTCTAAAAGATATTTCTGAGTTTCATAATTCAGATAAATGAAGTCGTACATAAACCCACCATCTAGTGGTGCATGAAATCTGTATTATCATCCATACCCTTTTCCTCTGTCCTCAGGCTCAGCGTCCGACCATTCCTAGGATCGAGTTCTCCCCGGTTAATTCGTGGAACGCTGGTAAGAACTGAACAGAAACCAGGGGTCATGGGTTTGTGCTTATGAGTGCTTGATTTATGTGGTTTGCTTATTATAAAGCAGCCAGTGATACCAGTTGAAATGAGACTGTTTGATTGGTTAAAACCCTGCACTGGTTTCCCTTCTATTACAGGAGTGCGGTGGACGATTTCTAGCCTTTCAGATGCCCCGACAAGAGTGTCTGAATATACAAGTCAGGGACTGGAGTACATAAAAGACCTCGTCAAGTGAACAGAACCCCCCTGGGTGACCTCACCTTATTAATGTTTGACTTTTGCACTTGATAAATGACCGTACTCCTCCAAAAGTTATGGCCCTTTCCCTCCAGAAAAGAAGACAACATGAAAGGAAACTGCAAGAAGGGCTGAATTTTATTTAAAGTGGCATATTGTGGAAGTTGTAAATAAAGCAGGGAAGCAAAATGTTAAACTGTCACCAATGTTTAGTAGAGTTGTATACCTGTTCTCAACCTGTTCCAATAATGTATCAAAGAGAATATCTGGTGTGTGTGTGTATATACAATTTCACTATTTCCAGGCAATAACACCAAATCTAAAACTGTCTGCGTCTTCAGTTTAATTTGTTCACTTGCACTAGACAAATTATGGCAATCGGTTAAAAGAACGACACCAAACAGATGTGCAAAACTCTTTATTACAACAGAATGATGACAAATTGTCATTTTGATTCTGCTACAACTTCAGAACCAGAGGACAAAACTTAAAGGAGAGTTATTTATGACTTAAGTTTGCACAACAAACACTAAAGCACAGCCAACAGTGATGCATAGTGTTATGTTTTTGAATTAAATGCAACAACAGATTTGATTCTAGCATACATCATCAGTCCCACACTTGCTTAAATGTATCTAGATTCCCAAGCACTGTTCTGGGGATGCAACCAGAGTTTTGACTCAGGAAAAAGTTACCTCAAGGATACATAAAGCTTAGTTTTTGAGAATTCAACGTTTGGATGAAGCCTGTTCTGCAAGCATGTCTTTTAAGACTACAAGGCCATTTAAAAACTTAAATCAGAGATAAGAGACTGATATATTGTGTTTCTTTTAGCTGATTATAATCTCAGCCAAACAAAAACGAGATTATAGGGAATTATACACAAAATGTACAGATTAAATACTGTCATCTGAATGCATTGCAGCATTAGATAATTTTTTTCTCTCCTTCATGCGTGTTATTTGTATAGAACAAGTATGATACCATACTATAACCACGTAAACCTTATACAGTAAAGTGCTGCACACAACATCAACAGTGAGATCACGACGGCAACGATGAAGCAGGTTACATTTGAAGAAAACAATTTTACAACAAAAAGCTAAACGTCAACATCGCAGACTGATCTGTAACTTTCCCCAAGCTGTTTATCGTTTAAACTTAATGAAATGGCATGTTTCATACAGCTGTCCAGAGAAATGGTAAGCATAATATTGCCAAATTGTGACCAGCGTGAAGGCACTTCATGTATTACTGTGCATTTAAATTAGATTATTATTTTAGCATCTCCCCTTGCAACCACAAAAGTGCTATAAAAAAAAGGATTTAAAGCATATTTAAAACCTTCCTGCACAATTCCAACAAGAAAAAGCCGGGCTACACTCACGTAATGTTAAATGTAGCCGATTAATAGAGCACAACTAGAAACGTTGCAATACTAGAGAAGAGTGCAAAGGTGCGAGAGGATATTGGCATTTAACAATATAGGGGACATATAAAGGTGACTTTGTGAGGCTGTTTTCCTAAGATGTCTTCTAGTACGAACAGCAAACTAAAACTTTGATTTCAGACACTTGATGTATAACAAGTTTAAGAATAACCTCAGAGAAAAGTGCAACTATAAGACATCCTGCTCAGCTTTCAAAGTCAGAACCACTTAAACTGATAAATGGCAATAATGTAAATGTTAAAATACTTGCACAGCCAATGAGCCATGGGTAAAGTTATACGATAAGACCATCTCCCCCTTGAAAAGAAAAACAAGCATAGCAGTGCTACTGGTCTGCTATGCATAGAAATGAATATTGCACTGGCCTCTTAACAAATAAAGCATGTCAGCTACTCCTGAACCTATCATGGCTTTCAATAATAATTTACAATGAGCAGAACAAAATCAGATGGAAAAATAGGCTTAAGACTGATATAAAAGTGTCCACTACATCTAGGGGGTTTTGACCAGATCATAGACATGAATATGAAAGTCATCATCATATTTGATATAGTACACTGAGGGCTTGGCTGGGACCTGGTAGATGACCAGGCCGGTTCTCTTCACACCCTTGTCGGTAACATACTCCACTTGTTTCCCCACCAGACTTTCTGTCTCTTCTCCCGGCTTTCTGTCTGCAGGCAACAGGTGCTTGTTTTCTGAAAGAGGAGAGTGAAATATTACGAAATGTGCTGTAAACTCACATATAAGATTACAAACTTCACCTTTACAATATTGTGACATCTTTAGAACGTTTTTCAACATACTGTCCAAAGGCAGCACATATCAGCCAGGTCAGGTCAAAAGGCATAAGAAAATCTCATACCAGTGGTCTATCTTAACTTCTTACCTCCTCTATAAGTACTAAGGTTTCCAAGTACCACCATAATGACAGACATTTTAAATCAGCAATGGGTTTACAAGTTTTTATCTATTTTAACTGTATGTTTGGTGGAAGGATTTACTTTAAGTCGTAGTCGATGGTTTCTCACCCACCTCTAGATCCAGTACAGCAGCCATGCATTAAAACACAGTCATAGATACAGGAAAAAAAAAAAACTGTTGATGGCACTTCTGAAGGTTTGTATCTCAATACACATACAGCTGATGTATTACCCTCTGCTATACAGTTTTATTTAAGGTTTCTGGTTCTGCAAAACAGAGGAAAACCTTTTTATTACAGCTTTTCCAAACACCCTAGTTTTACTTTGAACGCTTACGTTACTCCATTTCACACAGAAACACAACTGTTCCCAAAAAATCCAAAACTACCACCATCAAAACTATTAGCCCCATGATGGACAACGGCCAGCGGTCATCTGTTGTAGTTTTCAACAAGCCTCTGAGCAATACAAGCTCATTCCTCTGTAGCAAATCTCTCAGGTTTCCTTCAAAATGTTCACAAGTTCTTCTTCATGGTTTCTTCCACCTTGAGGATATTTCTGGTTCAAGATAAAGCAATAAAGCATCCCAAAAGCATAACATTTCCAACACTGTTTCACTGATTACACAACACTCCCTTCTTTACACGACCATAAGAAATGTCTCTAAGGTCAAGGAGCTGTAGTTTAATCTCATCTGACCCAAGAGCATTTCCTACAATTACTACAATTCCTAACTGGGTTAAGTCATTCAATGTCTTGGGAGTTGTTCTGGGGCTTTTAGAGATATCCGTCATGCTTTCTCTTTCTAGGTTCCTTAAAATCTTTCACTTCTTAGCTCTGCCAGGCTTGCTCTGTGCTGAGTGGCTTTTTGAAATTCTTGATTCTTCACATTCAGAAACACTGATAACTTTTAGAGCTTTCTACCCAAATTATTAGTACCTGCTTCAGGCAAAATCCTGAGGTCTCCATCTGCGTAGTCATCCCACAGCTGGTACATATAGAGAACTGGGTCCTTTTCATAAGTGATATAATACCAGTTTGTCATGACTGGAGCTCGGGATAGGACCATGCCTCTCCATTCATTCTTCTCTCCATCTTCCTTTTCAAACAAATGCTCCACTGCTTTGCCGACAAGTTCCTCTGCCCCTGGTGGAATCTTTATTTTGTTGTTTACTGCAGAGACACAGGTCAATAGGTCGCACAAAAGAAATAAAAAGATCTGAGTAGACCTTGTGAATTAGTGGGCCGTGGACACTGACTCACCGATGTTCTCTGACAGAACCTGCAGGTTGGACACTCTCTCGTCCTTGAACAGCTCAATTCCATAGACGCAGTCAAAGCCGTCGTACTTGACCATGAAGAGAGAGGGATTGACGCCGAGTCGGTCAAGTACCGTTCCCTTCCATTTGCTCTGGTTCCCCCTCTCTCGCCAGTTGTGCTGAATGCGTAATCCCAGGATGCAGTTGGGGTCCGGGGTTACCGTGTCGCTCAGTTCCCCAATGCTCCGCTTTCTGACAAACAACGTCGACAGACAGTTTTTAATGTGCTGATCATGATAATAATGATCTCTGACCGACTGATTACCGCCAGGAAGTTTTCCTCACTTCTACTGTATACTTCATGTAAAAACAAGAACATGAACTTGAGATCACATCTTAGATTTATTAGCAACTGTTTTCTTTTCTGAATATAGCTTGTCAGATAATTCAGCTAATAGGACATCATGGTCTCATTTGACCTGTTATCAGTTTAGAACTTTAGGAGTTTATTAATCTTCACCTAAAATGGTTTTATGGTCTGCTGTTTTTATAAGCAAAGTAAAATATTTAGACCATATCATAAGAAACGATTTATGCGACACCACGGTACGTTATTAGGCAGATATTAAAAATAGAAATGTATTGGAAACCATTTTATTGCCCAAGCTCTTGTGCACAAACAAGGAATTTTACTTTTTTTCCCCACACATTCAGAGGATACCGACATTTCTTATAAATACAGTCAAATGCAATAAATTATGTGTTCCAGTGAGGTTCATTTCTCAGATTAAGAGTATTTTTTTTTTAAATAGCCTTTAAGCAGGTATAAAACATACCTTTCAAAAAGCTCACATTTCTGTATTTTTTGTATTGATCTTATGTTATATTCTAATCTTAAATGTCATGTTTTCATTAGCTGTAAGCACAAAATCCTCATAATTAACAGGAATAAATGCTTGAAAACATCAGTTTGTGTGCAGTTAAACTATACGATCTGTTTCCCTTAATAAGATAAGTTACTGAAACAATTAAACTTTTCAACAATATTTTAATTTATTGACTGGGACATTATATATAAACTTTAAAAGAAACACAATAAAAGATGAAAGTCACACAATGTTATTGCTTTCAGTAAGAAAAACACAAATAGTATTCCTGCTGTTGCAAAGATAATCCAGGATAATAATGTTTCCTATAAAATTTACTTTGGTTTTATTTTTTACTTGTATCTATTGAGTTGAACTCTTATTTTCTATGGCATGGCTTTCCGTGTTTTTGACTACTAGAAATATTTCTAAACAACGTACAACCTACAATATCTCTCTTTAAAACAAAGGATACATTTATGAGCCTTCTTTCAGCCAGCTCTGTGTGGCGAAAAGCAGGGTGGGGTGGCAGGGCTATGTTAAGTTACACTCTTTAAAGCAGGAGACAACTCTGGCAAACTCCAATATCTTATCTGACATCCCATTGAAAGGAAAATAAATCATAGTGGAGGTATACTGGAAATTGTTTTTAGGAGATCTGAAATCACAGTTCTTTAAAACCTTAGTATATTCTAATATCTGTAACAGGCCTTTACCTAATAGCACAATTCCACTAAAGTCCAAAACAAATGTGGCTATTCTGAATGTATTTTAAGACGTCCCTAGGACAGGTGCAAGGGAAATAGATGTTCCTACAGATTATGCCTTCATTTATAGTAGAACCACATTCACCCAATCACACAAATACTCATTCACCTATTTGCAGATCAGTAGGCAAGTTGAGGTTAAGTGCCTTGCAACAGTCGCCTTGTTTAAATTTATGTTTGCTTCATTCAAAAAAAAAAAAAAAAGATATATATATATATATAATATACACACACACACATATACATATATAAACACAGCATAGCAGCTTGTCCATTGACATACCTGCCCCTTTTCTTGGACATGCCGCTGGAAATTCAAAGGTTACTATTTGGGGGGAAAAAAAGGATAAGAGTTTAGTTTCGTGTTACTGGGAAGACCTAACAGTCAAACACAAGTTAACAGGGACATTTTTTAAATAATAATAGTAACAACAAGAAAAACTTGATGGATTGCATTTTGAACTAGAGATTGACAACTACAGCAACCAATGAGAAGGCATCATGGAGCAACTTCCTGAGAATTTATGCGGGTGACATAACTATGGAGGTCAAGAATAAAGATGAGTTAGTTCGTACATCAGTATTACAGTATGACATGCCTATGGGTGCAATATGTTTGCATTAATATCTCACAAACCCGCATGAATGTCACGAGGAAGTCGGAAAAAAAACCATATAAATACACTTGAAGTAGCTCATTCCTACTAAACTAAACGCCGCAACGTCTGTCTGGCTGTTATCAATGCAGATGTTATTGAAGGTAAGCGGAGGCGTCTAGTCAGCCATGTCTATCTGCTTACCGGGTTGTCACTGACTAAGCTAACACGCAGTAACAACAAATGGATGTTTATTAAGTGTTCTAAGTGTATAACACAGCTGAATTACCTTTAAGCAGATTTCATGTCAGTACTGTTCGGTTTACATGGCGGATAAATCTTGCCACGCGCCAACCTGCCCGCGCAAATCTCGCGAAACCTATGGAAAAATAGGAGTTAGCTCTGGCTGGTTGATCGTGGGAGGGAGGAGACTCTAGTTCCCAGCAACCCTGAGGTTACCATGACGGCAGGGAAGAACGTAAGCAAACGCGTGGGGAATTGTGGGTGTTGATGTTTTTAAGTGTAGACACGAAATAAATTCTACAAGTGAAGTTTTTTTTTTTATAGAGAGCTGTTTTATAGTTTAGCAATTACAAAATGCTTAATGCACAAAATACCGAATTATTAATAAGCGACTTGAAGGATACATTTACATGCCAAAAATGCAAAAAAAGTAAGACAAACTATTATTAATTTTTAAACTAGTGTAATGCAACGATAAAAAATGGCCGATGTGAAATCTAAAGTAATCAGAGGTTTACATTAAGCAACTTAAATTTCAGACGTTGACATGGGAATGATAATTCAAAATGCTTTACATCGAAAATTATAAAATGGTATTGAAATAAGAACAATAGATAAAATGCATCACATAATCAAAAAAAAAACATTTTTGTTTTAAATTATTATTATTGCATATCAATAAAATATGGTTCACAAAAACAGTTAGAAATTGTTTCAATTAGATCAGACTTAATTATATGGAGCACTAATTCCAGCAGAGGGCAGCAGAGGGTGAATCCATTTCTTATTTTCACCTTGTTTGGATAGAATCTAGGTCTCTTGGGTACTTCTCATCCATCTTCTTTGCACATCTCAAACACCTCACAGGCTTGTTTCTCTGTAAACAAATATTTGTTTTTATAGTGTGTATGCCTAGATCAGATATAGTAAAAGCTTTGATTAATTTGTACACTATATGTGAAAAGAGGCCCTCACGGGGCCTAGATTCTTACTAATCAGACTTCCTCTTAGTTAATTCGTGCATATTCAAGAAAACACTTTATACTGAGCACTGCCAGTATCCTACGCAGATTGCATTGATATTAGCTGTCATCTGGTATATTTGATCTCTACAGAACCACTGAATCACCAAACGTGTAATAAATATATGTTCTTTGTACTGAAGGAGAATAAACACCCTGCATTCTAATCATCTGTGCAGTTTGGTTGATCACCTGCTGCGGGTTCCTATTTTCCTGGTTAAAGCATCAATTCTAATGTCAGGGAGTAACTTTCCTGATAACCTCATTATTTAAAAGTTAACATATTTCAATAACTCAGTTCACTAAGTGAAACACATTATATTATACATATTATACATAATTATACATAATTATTATACTTAATTATATATAGTATGTGTGTACATCAATCTGTGTGTAATTACACAGACTGATGTTTTTATGTTTATTAATTATGATGATTTTCTGCTCCTACAGCTGATGAAAATATGACATTTAAGATTCGACTATTACATCAGACCAATAAAAAATATTTTTTATACAAAGAAGTGGGCTTAATAAAAGGTGTGTTTAATGTCTGGTTAATGGTTATTATTTATTGTTTTCAAAAGGTACTTGTAATTTGAGAAACGAGTCTCAGTGCAATGCATATTCCAATTTACTGGGATGTACCTGTTCAATGTTTATAATCTCAAACTAGGAAGTTCCCATAATACAGCATAAAAGGAAGAAAACCAAGTTCAAGATTACCACAAATCGAGTTCATTGTATTTCAACCCAAGAAAGGGTTTACTTTGAGAAAATGCAAATCTAAAGGTGCAAAATGATTTATTTACTAACCCAGAATATAATGATGAAGCACAGCAGATTTCCAGTGCACTGGTCTGTATTTAGATTTGTTCTCATCATGGTTTTACTTTTTGTTAAGCAGTGCATATTTAGCTACTGTTTTTGCATAAATAGTCACATTTGTAACACAAAAGAAATCAAGAGGAAGAAAAGACATTTTTATGTTAAGTATGATGTATTTTCACCTCTAGCATTCCTTAAGATGTAAACATATTCCCTTTCCTTCCTATAGTTACTTTTGAGGGTTTCTGTCTTAGATAAAAGCAACTATTGGAATATATTTACATAGAGTTTGACCTTTAATAAAAAGCTACAAAATACTTATGAAAGTATAGTTATTTAATGCTTTGCACTCATTTATTGAAATAAATTAAAATAAATTATTTTTGCACTGATTTCGGTTTTGTATGAACATTTTAATCATTCATATTCTTCTCCTTGTGATTTAATTAACATTTTCAGAAATATTGTTGGTAGAAGTTGGTAAAAACTTAACAGTGGAACAACATTTTAATTTTCACTGAGTCATTCTGGTTGAAATGTTGAACAGCTGTAAGTATCAGGTAAAACAGTTTGCCTAATTTTCATTCAACACTTTGTCAATCCATTGCCTAAAGGAGGCAACGCGTGTATAGACATCAGGAGTCCTTGGGTCTCCACATCGACGTCCAGAGAAGGAGACGACACCTGCTGAAGCTCCGTCACACACCAACGGACCTCCTGAATCCCCCTGCAGTTCAAGAGATATTAACGTTTAGGGGATTATTTAAAAATCTGACCATTATGATTTTTGTTTTTGCTGAATATTTCTTGTTTTTTGACCAGCCTCACCGAGCAGAAGCCCTGTAATCTCCTTGCCCCAATGGCACAAACCATCGATTTGGCTATGGAAACATCTCTCCATTTTTTCTGACATGTGCGTGGTGAAAGAATTGTGACATTGACCTCCTGAAGCCTGTTAGCCATCGTTCTGTTGTCCCCTATGTCTCCCCAGCCCGCTGTGATGCAGCTATTTCCCATTCTCAGGTGGCCGGACTTCAGAGAGATCAGCTGCACTTCTTTAGTAAGATTTGCCCTGCTGCTAAGCTGAGGAGGAATGAATAATAAAAACAAAAGATAATAGTGTTAGAGGTTGTGCAAATGTAAGAATATATAAAAAGAAAGACGAATTTACATATTTTAAAATCTGATACTTTTCACCTAACCTTTAACAGCATAATATCATTTGCAAGATCAGTGTAGTCAGGATGGGAAAAAGATCTGAGAACACGAAAACGCTGCGTTGCTGGCTCATTGGCCTCCAGTTTATCTGCTCCAAGCACAACTGTGAACGGTCTAGAAATCACAGAATTGCATAAATTGATGAGATTCAAGCAGTGATATCTTTTTATATAACAAGTGTTTCAGTTTTCTTTCTTTAACATCATTCATTTCTTCTTTTTTTTTTAACTCAAAGCTATATTAAACCTAAAAAAAAATTAAGAGACCAGTAATTGTACTATGTAGAGTTAAGTGTCCGAGCAGACAGACAGACAGACAGATGGATAGATGTGGAGGTATATTAATGCACCATGTGCAGAAGCAGGTGTCTGGGTAGGCTTATACATCTATACATTTCTTGTCATTTTTCATCTTGTTAAATTGATATGAACTGGCATAATATAAATTAACATAATAAATTGACATACTATAATAAATATAGTATGTCATTAACATAGTACCCCATGTTTTGTTTAATTTCTCTCCAGAATTTTTATTTCTAGATCAAATTCTTGAAAGCTTTGATTATGTATATATATTTTCTTCAGCCTCGCATTCATTTAGAATTTCTTGAATTTATAGGCAGTTAACAAAGCTTACTTGGATAAGTCGCAATGTGCTGCCGTGAGCACAAAGTCCTCTCTTATGAGCACTCCTCCGCAGATATGTCGACCTTGGATTTGCAGTGAGACCATGTATGGCCTTGAGTGAGGGACGGCATCTCTGCCACCTACAATCTGAGAGCCTTCAGCTCCTGAAATTCAAAAGAAATACCATATTTCTGCATTAAATCAGTATTTTGGTGCTGGTTGCTTCGGTCTATAGCTATTTTTGCCATAAAGGTATTGCAGCTTACCCTGGACAGCAAAGAGCAGTAGAAGTATGATGCTAAAGGCCATGGTCTCATGTGAAACCCACTCCTTGCTCTCTTAGCTTTATAACATTCAAGGACTGGAAAAAAAAAAGAAAACAGTTTCCTTATTTGGCGTCTTTGTTGCTTCAGCTTATTTGCCAACTAACTGGTAACTTTTCGGTTAGGTTGCCGACATGACAAAACACATCTTTCAAGATACCCGAAGCAGGTTTGAAAATAGGAGTTGAAAACTGAGGTAAGAGATCAGTAGTACAGAAAACCAATAGAAAGAGAAAATGCATTGTGGCTTTTTGTGGATCTTTCTTTGCTGTTTGGTTTTTAATCCTAGTTTATCTTTTTGAAAAGACATCCTGTTTTTCATCTTATTGCATCACAGTTTGGTTGAAAGCAACTTTGTGAGGAAAGAATGTGTCTCAACTTTACTTTTGCATTTAACTTCTCACCTACAAAAAATAAATGCCTATTCTGCAGCAAAACTGGAAAGCCCTTCCATTATTGTAGTTGTTTTCACTGTTCAATCAAATCAATTTAAAATACAGAACGCTTAAGAAACAAAAGCCCCTCACTTGCAGAAATTTTGCATTGAGCTATAGTGAAAGATTGCAAATGATCTTTTAGGTTGACGAAGAAGCTTATCAGAGAAGTTTGAATCACGCCGAGAGTAAATTAGGCTTTTTTAATGAACAGGAGAAAGCTGCATGTTCACAAAACAAAACCCAGATTTAAAAAAAAATACATGTCCTGTTAAGGTAGGCAGCAACAGTAAGGCCATAATTTATTCATACCTCTAATTTGAAGAGTTATATGTTTCTTTATTTAAAAAGTTACCATTCTGAAGGAAACTTTGTTTTTTTTCTACGGCATGCCTGCTGTTCATTCAGTTGAGGAAGCTGAACAGCTGTCTTTTGTTTTATCTCTTGAGACTTTTAATCTGTAAACCCCAACATTTCAGCTTACGGGCCAAGTGGTAGTGCAGAGTACCCTGCCTTCTTGGCGTCCCTGTCGGGGGTGCTGGATAGTGCCCCTCCCGGGGACTCCATTATTCTGCTGGGGGACTTCAACGCCCACGTGGGGAACGACAGTGACACCTGGAGAGGCGTGATCGGGAGGAATGGCCTCCCCGATCTGAATCCGAGTGGTGTTTTGTTATTGGACTTCTGTGCTAGTCACGGATTGTCCATAACGAACACCATGTTCAAACATAAGGGTGTCCATCAGTGCACTTGGCACCAGGACACCCTAGGCAGGAGGTCGATGATCGACTTTGTTGTCGTATCATCAGACCTTCGGCCGCATGTTTTGGACACTCGGGTGAAGAGAGGGGCTGAGCTGTCCACTGATCATCACCTGGTGGTGAGTTGGATCCGCTGGAGGAGGAGAAAGCCGGACAGACTCGGCAGGCCCAAGCGCATAGTGAGGGTCTGCTGGGAACGCCTGGCGGAGCCCTCGGCCAGGGATGTATTCAACTCCCACCTCCGGGAGAGCTTCGACCAGATCCCGGGGGATGTTGGAGACATAGAGTCCGAGTGGACCATGTTCTCTGCATCTATTGTCGATGCTGCTGCCCATAGCTGCAGCCGTAAGGTCTGCGGTGCCTGTCGTGGCGGCAATCCCAGAACCCGGTGGTGGACACCGGCAGTAAGGGATGCTGTTAAGCTGAAGAAGGAGTCCTATCGGCTGTGGTTGGCTTGTGGGACTCCTGAGGTGGCTGACGGGTACCGTGAGGCCAAGCGTGCTGCGGCCTGGGCTGTGGCAGAGGCAAAAACTCGGGCCTGGGAAGAGTTCGGTGAGGCCATGGAGAAGGACTACCGGTTGGCCTCGAAGCGATTCTGGCAAACCGTCCGGCGCCTCAGGAGGGGGAAGCAGTGCTTTGCCAACACTGTTTATAGTGGGGGCGGGAGACTGCTGACCTCGACTGAGGACATTATCGGGCGGTGGAAGGAGTACTTCGAGGATCTCCTCAATCCTGCCATCACGCATTCCGTGGTGGAAACAGAGGCTGGGGACTCGGGGTTGGATTCTTTCATCACCCAGGCTGAAGTCACCGAGGTGGTTAAAAAGCTCCGCGGTGGCAAGGCTTCGGGGGTGGATGAGATCCGCCCTGAGTACCTCAAGTGTCTGGATGTTGTAGGGCTGTCATGGTTGACACGCCTCTTCAACATTGCATGGCGGTCGGGGACAGTGCCTCTGGACTGGCAGACTGGGGTGGTGGTCCCCCTTTATAAGAAGGGGGACCGGAGGGTGTGTTCCAACTACAGGGGGATCACACTCCTCAGCCTCCCTGGTAAGGCCTACGCCAGGGTATTGGAGAGGAGAGTCCGACCGATAGTCGAACCTCGGCTTCAGGAGGAACAGTGTGGTTTTCGTCCCAGCCGTGGAACACTGGACCAGCTCTATACCCTCTACAGGGTGCTCGAGGGTTCATGGGAGTTTGCCCAACCGGTTCACATGTGTTTTGTGGACCTGGAGAAGGCATTCGACTGTGTTCCTCGTGATGCCCTGTGGGGGGTGCTCCAGGAGTATGGAATCGGGGGCCCTTTATTAGGGGCCATCCGGTCCCTGTACGAGCGGAGCAGGAGTTTGGTCCGCATTGCCGGCACTAAGTCGGACCTGTTCCCAGTGCATGTTGGACTCCGGCAGGGCTGCCCTTTGTCGCCGGTCCTGTTCATAACTTTTATGGACAGGATTTCTAGACGCAGCCAAGGGCCGGAGGGGGTCTGGTTTGGGGACCAGTGGATTTCGTCTCTTCTTTTTGCGGATGACGTGGTCCTGCTGGACCCCTCTAGCCAAGACCTACAGCATGCGCTGTGGCGGTTCGCAGCCGAGTGTGAAGCGGCTGGGATGAGGATCAGCTCCTCCAAGTCCGAGGCCATGGTACTCGACCGGAAAAGGGTGGCTTGTCCTCTTCAGGTTGGAGGGGAGTTCCTGCCTCAAGTGGAGGAGTTTAAGTATCTCGGGGTTTTGTTCACGAGTGAGGGAAGAATGGAGCGGGAGATCGACAGACGGATCGGTGCAGCTGCCACAGTAATGGGGGCGCTGTGCCGGTCCATTGTGGTGAAGAGAGAGCTGAGCCGAAAAGCAAAGCTCTCAATTTACTGGTCGGTCTACGTTCCTACCCTCACCGCACTTTCCGCTTATACCGTGGGGAGAACAAGTATTTCATACACTGCAGATTTTATAGGTTTTCTCACCTGAAAAACATGTAGAGGTCTTTAATAGTTATCATAGGTCTTCAACTGTGAGTGACAGAATCTAAAACAAAAATCCAGAAAATCACATTGTGTTATTTTTAAGTAATTAATTTGCATTCTTTTGCATGACATAAGTATTTGATACATCAGAAAAACAAAATTTAATATTTGGTACAGAAAGCTTTGTTTGCGATTACAGATATCAGACGTTTCTTGTAGTTCTTGATGAGGTTTGCACACTGCAGCAGGGATTTTGGACCACTCCTCCATACAGATCTTCTCCAGATCCTTCAGGTTTCAGTGCTGCTGCTGGGCAATGCAGACTTTCAGCTCCTTCCAAAGATTTTTGGTTGGGTTCAGGTCTGGAGACTGGCTGGGTCACTCCAGCCAGTCTCTTATGGAGCCACTCCTTAGTTGTCCTGGCTGTGTGCTTCGGGTCGTTGTCATGCTGGAAGACCCAGCCACGACCCATCTTCAATGCCCTTACTGAGGAAAGGAGGTTGTTGGCTAAGATCTCCTGATACATGGCCCCATCCATCCTCCCCTCAATACGGTGCAAGCAATCCTGTCCCCTTTGCAGAAAGCATCCCCAAAGAATGATGTTTCCACCTCCGTGTTTTATGGTAGGGATGGTGTTCTTGGGGTTGTACTCATCCTTTATCTTCCTCCAAACACAGCAAGTGGAGTTTAGATCAAAAAGCTCTATTTTTGTCTCATCAGACCACATGACCTTCTCCCATTCCTCCTCTGGATCATCTAGATGGTCACTGGCAAACTTCAGACAAGTCTGGACATGCGCTGGCTTGAGCAGGGTGGCCTTATGTGCGCTGCAGGATTTTAATCCATGGCGGCGTAGTGTGTTATTAATGGTCTTCTTTGAGAATGCGGTCCCAGCTCTCTTCAGATCATTGACTAGGTCCTGCCGTCTGGTTCTGGGCTGTTCCCTACCTTCCTCGTGATCATTGATGCCCCACGAGGTGAGATCTTGCATGGAGCCCCAGACTGAGGGAAACTGACCATCATCTTGAACTTCTTCCATTTTGTTATAATTGCACCAACAGTTGTTGCCTTCTCACCAAGCTGCTTGGCTATTTTCCTGTAGCCCATCCCAGCCTTGTGCAGGTCTACTATTTTATCCCTGATGTCCTTACACAGCTCTCTGGTCTTGGCCATTGTTGAGAGGTTGGAGTTTGTTTGTTTGATTGAGTGTGTGGACAGGTGTCTTTTATACAGATAACGAGTTCAAACAGGTGCAGTTAATATAGGTAATGAGTGGAGAACAAGAGGGCTTCTTAAAGAAGAACTAACAGGCCTGTGAGAGCTGGGATTCTTACTGGTTGTTAGGTGATCAAATACTTATTTCATGCAATAAAATGCAAATTAATTACTTAAAAATCACACAATGTGATTTTCAGGATTTTTGTTTTAGAGTCCATCACTCACAGTTGATGAGTACCTATGATAAAAATGAAAGACTTCTACATGCTTTGCAAATGGGAAAACCTGCAAAATCGGCAGTGTATCAAATACTTGTTCTCCCCAGTGTATATGTCGGTATTGCGACTTATCAGCACAAGAGGGAGTAGTAACACTGCTTGCCATTGTCTCCACACCCATATCATTCAGTTTCAATGGAGCTCATGGGATGGAGCCAAACAGTTTGACCGTGTATCAGTGTGAATTAACGTGTATTATCATGCAACTTCTTATTAATAAAGTGGAACATGAAAACTTGAAACAGGCAAGTACTGTATGGACATTGTTGAAATTAGAAAAATAAATAAAGCAACACTTTTTTTCATGGAGCTTTATATAACAAGTTCACAAGGCCCTATGGGGTATCGGCACCTGGACCTGGGAGTATAGAGTATGTATGGGGAATGTGAGTGAGTGTACGACATCCATTGTTGTTTGTTTTTACGTTGGGTGTTTATATGTGTGCGCATGAGGGTGGGAATGTGTGATTGTGACTATGTGTGCCTGTTTTTGTGTCAGGTTAGGTCTTGAACTGCTCCCTTGTGGTTGTTGTGGTAGTCCCGGCAATGGATCTCCTGGGGTTCCTGTGCTCTGGTGGGCCTTTGGATGTCTATGGCTTAGGTCTCCTCCGTATCTGTCCCAGGTCCAAGGGGGCAGGTCTGTGGCTCCTTACACGCGCTATTGCATATCTTTACGGAGAAACCTTGTGTACACAAGCCCGCTCACACTCAGACCCACAGGTATTTAGATTCAGGTGTTAACAGATGCACAAATGTTCTATATGTACCACTAAATACATCTTGCATTCATATTGCATTCATTCAAGTGCCGTGCACTTTTTGGTAAAAAGGCTGTTAATATGAATGTTTCTGCAGGTGTAGAAGCAAGCACGGTGTTATTTTTTAAATCTCTTCATCCTTCTTTTTTTCCTCCATTCTTTTCTCCTTCTCTCCCTTTTTTCCTTTTTGCCCCACCTCTCTCTCTTTCATGCTTCTGATTTTTTCCTTTTCGTTTCTGTCTCCACGTCCGTAACAACTGAAATAATCCCAAAGCAGTTTTTGATAAAGTTTCTTTTATAAATATCAAGCAGAGCAGAGTGTCCAACCTGCAGGTTCTGTCAGAGAACATCGGTGAGTCAGTGTCCACGGCCCACTAATTCACAAGGTCTACTCAGACCTTTTTATTTCTTTTGTGCGACCTGTTGACCTGTGTCTCTGCAGTAAACAACAAAATAAAGATTCCACCAGGGGCAGAGGAACTTGTCGGCAAAGCATTGAGCTTGAATGAGCAGGAGAATGAGATGGATCTGTCACAAAAGCAGCCCCATCTCAGTAAAGTGGAAGAAAATTAATGAAATCATGTTGATAATCCTAAGTGACTTAGAATAGAAAAAAGTTTGCCATGATTTAAAGTCAGACAGCGAGAAAAAATGACAGTTTGTCTTTTTTTACAGTGTATGTGCAGATCTGGATTTAAGTTTAACAGCCAGTTTTAAAAGAACCAGGTTATTCCAGGTTATTTATGTCAGTTGCCGTTTGTTTGATTGCCTGCCCAATACATAGAATTATCAACCCTTTACTACACAATAGAAAACTCTAGATGAATTTGCCTCTCCTAACTGATTAACACTTTAAAAAGCAACTGTTGTGTAACATATTTATGGTTCATAAAATGAATTCGCAACAAGGTTTCCTTTTTTTTGGGCAAAAATATTGCAAAGATTGTAATTTTTGTATCTCATAAACTCACATTTATTTAAACTTATAGCCGTGTTCATCAAGACTATGGCTTTAGGTGCACCTTTTAACCTTTTGTGGATTTTTGTGAACTTATGTGTCTCTGCTTATAAATAAAGAGAGCTTCTAGTATTTGAATGCATTTTGCTTTATTTCACGATTATGTTGCTGAACATAGGCTGACAGAGACAATAAAATGAAATAAAAAACAACTCACTCAGCAGTAAGAACTTCTGTAACAAGTTTACAACACACATGTCTTTGCTTTCATAATGTTGTTGATCCATTTAAGATGTTTGGATATGTCTGTATAGACGTTGGGTACATCTGGGTATTTGCAGTTCTCATACAGGTCCTTCTCAAAATATTAGCATATTGTGATAAAGTTAATTATTTTCCATAATGTCAGGATGAAAATTTAACATTCATATATTTTAGATTCATTGCACACTAACTGAAATATTTCAGGTCTTTTATTGTCTTAATACGGATGATTGTGGCATACAGCTCATGAAAACCCAAAATTCCTATCTGACAAAATTAGCATATTTCATCCGACCAATAAAAGAAAAGTGTTTTTAATACAAAAAACGTCAACCTTCAAATAATCATGTACAGTTATGCACTCAATACGTGGTCGGGAATCCTTTTGCAGAAATGACTGCTTCAATGCGGCGTGGCATGGAGGCAATCAGCCTGTGGCACTGCTGAGGTCTTATGGAGGCCCAGGATGCTTCGATAGCGGCCTTTAGCTCATCCAGAGTGTTGGGTCTTGAGTCTCTCAACGTTCTCTTCACAATATCCCACAGATTTTCTATGGGGTTCAGGTCAGGAGAGTTGGCAGGCCAATTGAGCACAGTGATACCATGGTCAGTAAACCATTTACCAGTGGTTTTGGCACTGTGAGCAGGTGCCAGGTCGTGCTGAAAAATGAAATCTTCATCTCCATAAAGCTTTTCAGCAGATGGAAGCATGAAGTGCTCCAAAATCTCCTGATAGCTACCTGCATTGACCCTGCCCTTGATAAAACACAGTGGACCAACACCAGCAGCTGACACGGCACCCCAGACCATCACTGACTGTGGGTACTTGACACTGGACTTCTGGCATTTTGGCATTTCCTTCTCCCCAGTCTTCCTCCAGACTCTGGCACCTTGATTTCCGAATGACATGCAGAATTTGCTTTCATCTGAAAAAAGTACTTTGGACCACTGAGCAACAGTCCATTGCTGCTTCTATGTAGCCCAGGTCAGGCGCTTCTGCCGCTGTTTCTGGTTCAAAAGTGGCTTGACCAGGGGAATGCGGCACCTGTAGCCCATTTCCTGCACACGCCTGTGCACGGTGGCTCTGGATGTTTCTACTCCAGACTCAGTCCACTGCTTCCGCAGGTCCCCCAAGGTCTGGAATCGGCCCTTCTCCACAATCTTCCTCAGTGTCCGGTCACCTCTTCTCGTTGTGCAGCGTTTTCTGCCACACTTTTTCCTTCCCACAGACTTCCCACTGAGGTGCCTTGATACAGCACTCTGGGAACAGCCTATTTGTTCAGAAATTTCTTTCTGTGTCTTACCCTCTTGCCTGAGGGTGTCAATAGTGGCCTTCTGGACAGCAGTCAGGTCGGCAGTCTTACCCATGATTGGGGTTTTGAGTGATGAACCAGGCTGGGAGTTTTAAAGGCCTCAGGAATCTTTTGCAGGTCTTTAGAGTTAACTCGTTGATTCAGATGATTAGGTTCATAGCTCGTTTAGAGACCCTTTTAATGATATGCTAATTTTGTGAGATAGGAATTTGGGGTTTTCATGAGCTGTATGCCAAAATCATCCGTATTAAGACAATAAAAGACCTGAAATATTTCAGTTAGTGTGCAATGAATCTAAAATATATGAATGTTAAATTTTCATCATGACATTATGGAAAATAATGAACTTTATCACAATATGCTAATATTTTGAGAAGGACCTGTATTTGTTGAATGATACAACACCAACAGCTATCCCTTCGCACACCAGAGGACCGCCAGAATCCCCCTTTAAAAAAAGGAATCTTACTTAGTTTTACTTTTACATTAAACACAATATGTCTAGACCACATACAAAGCAATACAACTTACTTGACAAAATCCTTTGTCGGTTCCATATCCTCCAGCACAAATCACATTGGAAGGAAAGTTATTTTCCCATGCCTTCTGACAGGTTTGTCGATTTATGAGCGACACATTTACTACTCTCAGGTCATCCACACCAGAACCATTCTCAGTTTTACCCCATCCTGCTACAGAGCAGATCAGATTTTCTTTCAGGTTTATTTCAGGTGCTGGAAGTGGAATTGTTGTCACTCCATTGTTTAGAGGAGCTTTCCCATTCAACTAAAGATACAAAAAGTACAAGAAAGGTTAAAGATTTACTAAAAGGTAACACTGCTTCCACCAAATATCTAATTGCATATTATTTGTATCAATATATACTTACTTTAAGGAGCATGAGGTCATCACCCTGTACAACTGATTGATAAGCTGGGTGTTTGCACATGTATTCAATATACCTTGGTTGAGTATTCCACCTCCATAGATTTTGGGTTCCCAGAATAACATGTTCAGGTTCTCTGAAGCATCAAATTAAGAAATTCTTAAAAAACAGTCAACAGTCATAAACAGATAGGAAAGCGGACTCACTCTTTAAAACAGTGTGCCGCAGTGATTACAAAGTCCTTGCTGACCAGAAATCCTCCACACACATGACCCCATTTGTTTTGCACTGAGTCCATGTACAACATAGAGTTGTTTGGGGCTTTTTCTACATGTATGATGTCACTCCCATGGACTGAAATTATAAGCAAAAAACTGTAAATTGGCTCAGTAAGACAGTTAGAGAGTTAAAATGTGCTGGTTTCTTACAAGTTTGTCCAAGACATGCCAGAACGGTGAGAAGCAGAAATTTGCCGAGTCCGTGCATGATGCCAGCAAATCCAACATGTGCTCACAGAAGTGTTAATCTGTGTTTTATACAGCTGATTGCTTTCCCAGCAGTCATTATCTACACAGCAATCTATGTTTTACACCACATCCTTTAAATTAACTTGTTTTCAGTCTGTATCATCAACTTTAACCTGCCATCTCGACCAGGTTTGCATATCTAGAGACTGATTTTTTGCCCGTGTTTCTCTACAAAAATAGCATGTCTTACCACAGATTATCAATTGGATTTAGGTTGTGGATTTACATGAGGCATGGGAAGTTGTAACATGCATTTCAGGGCCATGTTTGGTAAATACCTCTCACTATGCTCTGATGTTGAAACCAATGCATTTTTTGACAGTTTCAGTCACTCCAGACATAGTGTGGCATTTCTTTGTAATCACTGTTGAACACAGTTTTGACTTGCAGATAAACTTTACTCGTATGTTTTCATTTATCTGTTCATTAACCACAGGTTCTTGGTGGGGTAGATAACCAAAACAAATGTGCACTTTATCATAAGAGCATGAAACCTGATGCACTTACAGCCAGGGGCGTTTTAAATATAAATGGATTTATAACTGTAGAATATAAACTATCAATGTGTGTAACTGGAATGTGTGGAAATAGCGGGGTCAAACTTAGGGAGTGAAGAATAGAAGGGTCCTAGGGGAGTGAAGCAGAGGGGAGTGAAAACATAGAAAGTGCAGGTCATAAATTGGTGAATGACAAGGGAGTACAGGATAGAGAGAGGGCAAGGTCGTAAAGGGATGGGGGGAAGGAGACAAGGCCGGAGACAGGACAGGATAAGTTTGTTATAAGAGAAGAACCAGAAGTACTCCTTATTTGGACATGAGGAATTGTTGCTGGGGAGACATCCACAGATAGAATGATTGTGTATGCAGCATAGCAGCGAGGGGTATATAAAGGTATTGTGGCGCCTCCAAAGGAGACAACACACAGACGTTTCCAGGTAACCCTGTAAGTGTGGTGTCTCCTCTCTGAATTCAGATTGGTTTTATTAAACTTGCGGAAACGTAGAACTGATCTCTGACTGAGGATTGTCCTTTGGGGTGCCAAATAAAAAGAGTCGATGAGAGGTGAGGAGTAATGCAAGAGTTAACTGATGGCCAGTAAAGTTTTCCTACCTCAACAATTGGTGCCGTGATCCGGATTTGGCACTAACTAAAGGATAATTAATTGACTACGAGGCGGATGTCTTTCTACAACACCACAGGGTCTACCCAAAACAAAAGGTAAGGAAATCTATATTTATTCTCCTTTTGCCTGCTAATAATGTAGGTGGTGTTGTGGAATAGATATGTTTTCTCTTAAATTTACAGTCTTGATCAGTTTTGGGTAAAATATTTGTTGGTTGAAATAATGGATTACGGTAAAGAAATGATATATTGCGTAAAAATATTTGTTGATTGACACAAGATAAATTTTAGCAGAGATACTTGAATGTTGAGGCTGTAACATACTTTTTACCGAAGATACTTAAATGGTGACGGTGTTGAAGTAAATAAGTTCCGGATTTGGCAATCCAAACTCAGTTCTGACGAGGACTGGGGTATTTAGGCTGGGGTTAGTAAGAGCCTCCCCGAGGGAATGGGACGCCTCAAAGTGGCCAGGGATAGGACCCCGAGATCCTGAATTGGCAGGTGAGGGAAGACAGTTGAGATACTTAAATGGTGAAACTGTAATAATAAGATTAAGTAAAAGGAATTCCAGGGAGTCAACGGAGGGTTGATTCCTAGGTGTCAAACCGGGTTTGGCATCACAGAGATTGAAAAAGTCCCTCTGAGTGGAAGGGTTAAAAAATGAAAGGAAAAGGTGGGGATGATTGTGTTAAATGTGCTTTAACTTGGGAAGATAAGTTTGGTTCTTCACAGAGTGGAAGTTTGAGTGTAAATAAGTTAAATAGTTTAAATAGTTTCAAGTAAAACAGTTGATGGATGGAGATGAGAAAAATAAAAAACATAAGAAAAAGATTAAAAAGCACAGAGTGCATCAATTAAGGTGTTAAAGAGTTAAAACTTTCCTGCAGGACGTTTCGTTTGTCTTAAATATTGCGATCAGTTGGAAAAGAAAGGAGTATAGTGCATGTTATGGTGGACAACTGACTGACTGACTGATAATATTTCTGTGTGCAAAATCTGAACCTATACTAAACTTTTTCATCTGCCTCTCACACACACACATACACACATGTATGGGATTTGAGTGTAACATCTGCGTTTTTGAGTCTGGACTTTAGAAACCTGCCGTTCTCATGGCTACTTGACCAGAGACGCTTCTCCAGCATTGCCTGAAAGAGAGTGTCTTCCTGCCTGCCTGCCTGCTGAAAATCACAGTGTGAGTTTCCACCAGAACGAAACTCAGAAGAAGTCTGGCCCAAACCCACTGAGATGGACAACGAGCCATGCTGTTTGCCAGAGCCAGAAGAGCGATACACTGGATTTATATTGAAAGCACATCTTATGCGGGCAGAAGAGAAACAGACCGTAGCAAAGTTCTTTCTCCCTCCTGGAGAAGTTAAAGTGGACAAAGAAGGATTGAATGTCCCACCAACACACCTGAAAGGCTTGGGTTGTTTTTTGGACTGATAGAGGACTGTGTGCCATGACAGTCTGACTCTGGAGCGATTAAGAAACTGAGGGGGGTAAAGTACAAACACACACACATTTGCATAAATCTTTTCCTATTTTCTGCAACGACGAACGCTTATTAACCGCTGCTCATGTGACACGCTGGCTTGACGTTGACAGATATAGCGGGTTAAAATATTATTTTAGGGTTAGAAAAGTATCTTCAAAAGTGTGATAACTTAACTCATTTGATACTTTCCAGTTAATTCTTTTAGAGAAGCAAGTTCTCTTTTGTCGTGGAATATTCAGGGTCAATTATTCTAGTTATTAAAAGTTATTACAAGCAGAGGAAGTTATAACATCTCCAAAACTCAGCAGTAACCAAGTGTTTCTATGTTATTCTCAGGAAAGATCTCATGAAGGAGCATTATTAAAACCCAGCGCATGTGTAAAACCTGATGGGTTTCTCTTTCAGGTATTATTTTCTGTTGTCAGAGTTTGTATCCCATAAATCTAATGGGTAGAGACCTCATTAAAACAGGCTTAGTTCTACTGCAGATGGTCTTCATACAGTCTCTGACACAGGACTTACAATTTGGTGCAGTTTTTGTCCGCAAGTGCTAACTGACGCTTATGGAAAGTACAAATTCATTGTTTTTCACAGCAGCTGCTGGGAAGAGGTTATATTAATTTCTTTCCTTCCCTCTTCTGATTCATGTTGATTTACACTGTACCTTATATCAGATCCTGACAAAAACTATGAAAGGCTTGGTTCTGCAGGTTCTTTCCCTTTGGGGAAGGAAAGGAAACCTAATTAGTTCTGTGCTGCACAGAAATATTAAAACACTTGTTGTTTTCTAAGATATCACCAGCTAAAACATTTTAAACTTTTGAGAGTAATTGATTTTGTTAAACACATTTTCCTTGGTAAAACAAACCTTTAAAATGAGAATGGGAAAAATTGGCTTATTTTTTAAGGTAAGAAAGAATCTGATTGGACAGTGGTACCACACACACACACACACACACACACACACAAAAAAAAATGAAATTAAAATAGATCTAAGCCAATGATGGGTTCCGAACATTTTGTGGCTTTGAAATGCAATAATACTCAAAATTTCTACTCTGGGGACACAGATTGGGGTTGAAGAGTTTTGTTTTGGAACCAAGGTTAGGATTTTTATAACAGAATAAAGAAAATCCTTCATTTTAGGAAAAGAAAATAAATAAAGGCTCTCTCAACACTAAAGAGGATGGTCAGTTCAAACTCCAGTCTCCTTGTTTGATTTTTTAGGGTGTAAAGATTAAAACAATACATAGGAGTACAAAGGTACACAAGGTAATTTCAGATTACTAAATCATAAAATATTGGAACATTTATCAGCATTTGGATTATTAAAGAGGGGTTCTAGTAATAATTTTCTCCCCAACTCTCAAAATTTAAATAGCCAAATTAAGGAAAATTATGTGTCTTCCCTTTGAAACACTATGTGGAAAAAAGTCCAGTTTGGAGTCAAGCTTCTTATCTTAATTTCTGATTAAGTCAAACACTGCAGTTTTTGTTTTGTTTGGATATACCATAAAAATGTCAACACCGGCTTAAAATACTTCTTT
The DNA here is from genome assembly GCF_021462225.1 of Girardinichthys multiradiatus. Taxonomy (NCBI): domain Eukaryota; kingdom Metazoa; phylum Chordata; class Actinopteri; order Cyprinodontiformes; family Goodeidae; genus Girardinichthys; species Girardinichthys multiradiatus. Next base: position 32,419,620 of record NC_061802.1, read on the forward strand.
GCATTTAACCTGAGCAGAGAAATTCTTGAATACAGCTGCGATCAAATTGAGCCAAACAAAAAGAGAATTATAACAATAACTCTCAGGATTGTAGTTATTGTTATTATAGAGTTACAGTACAAAGAATTGGCAAAAGGTTTCAGCATCAGTAAATTTGGATTCATTTAAGAGAAAACTGTTGCTGTGCTTCTTAATAGTTTGAGATATCTTTGGATTATGTGCACTCATCTTAAAACAGGATCCTGAAGATTGTCATAACAAAATTGATAAATTACAGCATTAAAAGATATGGCTGAGAAAACATATTCTGAAAATAGATTGTTAATAATTTCTTTGAATTCTTGAAGCTTCAAATTTGGCCATTTGTTTGTCTTTGATGTTTTGTGTTTGTTTGTTGGAAAGAATGTTTGTTTATATGTGGCAGGACACAATAATCCATGTTTAGAATAATGTTTCTAAATCCAAGATTGATTAAAACTTTGAGTTTTCAGGAGAGTTAAGAAGCAGCTTGTTTCTGAGGTAGGTGCATGTTAACAGTTTTGCAGTTTAAGGTTCAGGGGTTGGACAATGAAACTGAAACACCTGTCATTTTAGTGTGGGAGGTTTCATGGCTAAATTGGACCAGCCTGGTAGCCAGTCTTCATTGATTGCATATTGCACCAGTAAGAGCAGAGTGTGAAGGTTCAATTAGCAGGAGAAGAGCACAGTTTTGCTCAAAATATTGAAATGCACACAACATTATAGGTGAGATACCAGAGTTCAAAAGAGGACAAATTGTTGGTGCACGTCTTGCAGGCGCATCTGTGACCATGACAGCAAGTCTTTGTGATGTATCAAGAGCCACGGTATCCAGGGTAATGTCAGCATACCACCAAGAAGGACGAACCACATCCAACAGGATTAACTGTAGACGCAAGAGGAAGCTGTCTGAAAGGGATGTTCGAGTGCTAACCCGGATTGTATCCAATAAACATAAAACCACGGCTGCCCAAATCACGGCAGAATTAAATGTGCACCTCAACTCTCCTGTTTCCACCAGAACTGTCCGTTGGGAGCTCCACACGGTCAACATACACAGCCGGGCTGCTACAGCCAAACCTTTGGTCACTCATGCCAATGCCAAACGTCAGTTTCAATGGTGCAAGGAGTGCAAATCTTGGGCTGTGGACAATGTGAAACATGTATTGTTCTCTGATGAGTCCACCTTTACTGTTTTCCCCACATCCGGGAGAGTCACGGTGTGGAGAAGCCCCAAAGAAGCGTACCACCCAGACTGTTGCACACCCAGAGTGAAGCATGGGGGTGGATCAGTGATGGTTTGGGCTGCCATATCATGGCATTCCCTTGGCCCAATACTTGTGCTAGATGGGCTCGTCACTGCCAAGGACTACCGAACCATTCTTGAGGACCATGTGCATCCAGTGGTTCAAACATTGTATCCTGAAGGCGGTGCCGTGTATCAGGATGACAATGCACCAATACACACAGCAAGACTGGTGAAAGATTGGTTTGATGAACATGAAAGTGAAGCTGAACATCTCCCATGGCCTGCACAATCACCAGATCTAAATATTATTGAGCCACTTTGGGGTGTTTTGGAGGAGCAAGTCAGGAAACGTTTTCCTCCACCAGTATCACGTAGTGACCTGGCCACTATCCTGCAAGAAGAATGGCTTAAAATCCCTCTGACCACTGTGCAGAACTTGTATATGTCATTCCCAAGATGAATTGACGCTGTATTGGCCGCAAAAGGAGGCCCTACACCATACTAATAAATTATTGTGGTCTAAAACCAGGTGTTTCAGTTTCATTGTCCAACATTAAGATGGGTTGGAATGAAGAAACTGTGGGTCCCGCCCATAGGCTGTCCATCATAGGTTAGTTCTGCCTGACTCCGCCCACCTACTAGATTGGTTCATGCCTTTGTTGTCATGGTAACGCTCAGCACCTCCCTTCCTGAGTTTTAACACTGTTTAAGAGACAATAGGATCAAAATGCTTGTAGTGATTGTTGCCTTAAAAACATGTTTTTTTGTATAATAATTAAGGATGTAGCATGACATTTAGATTTATGTGTTTTACTATTAAAAGGTTAATGAAATAGTTTCAACTAGTTTGAAGAATTAGTTTTGCATACATAATCATTGGTGATTTATTAGATTTAAAGTTTCCCCTGGTGCCATTAAGCTAACTGACAGTTCAAGATATGCCAAAAGTAAGGAATATATGTTTGATAAAGAATAAGAGTTATGATTTCATATTTGACAGGAATTATTTATTAGATTAAATTTGTAGACTGTATGTGTCAAAATTACATTGGATTTCCATTAATCTAATACTTATGGGGATATTACCAAGATAGGATGTTGTTTTACTGTCAAAACCTGTCCACTGTGTTTTCTCAAGTTTCTCAGACGGTGAAGGCTGCATTACCAGAAACAGCCACTTCCACCCTCCAGTCCTTTATTCCTGGTGACTGGATTTGGATCAGAGAATCTAGGAGAAAACACTGGAAGTCCAGGCGCTGGAAAGGCCCATATCAGATCCTACTAGACACCCAGGAAAGCTGCAGGAAAGCTCCAGCTCCCCCAGCTTCATCTGGCTTCCAGGACACAAATCATCTTCCAACTTGATCATCCACGGCCTGAAAGGTGTGAGGACAGCAGACCACCACAAGATAAAGAACTGTAAGCTGACGAGTGATTGAAGAGGTGGTTGAAGATCACTGTTGAAATGAATGTTTGTTTATATGTGGCAGGACACAATAATCCATGTTTAGAATAATGTTTCTAAATCCAAGATTGATTAAAACTTTGAGTTTTCAGGAGAGTTAAGAAGCAGCTTGTTTCTGAGGTAGGTGCATGTTAACAGTTTTGCAGTTTAAGGTACAGGGGTTGGACAATGAAACTGAAACACCTGTCATTTTAGTGTGGGAGGTTTCATGGCTAAATTGTTCTTACAAGGGCACAATCCCTTGGGCAGTGCAACGTTATTTCAGAATCTACTTAAGGCCATCGCATTGCCTGAAAGTTAGAAATCATAAGGTCATTTGCCTCACTGCACACACACCACAGTGAGAGACACGTAGAAAACATACAGGGAAGACCTTTACACATTTGCACATAACCTTTCTCTGGATGATGGACTGGCGACGTCTGCAACAGAGAGATAGTCAAACATGCGCCATGACGCTTATTCTCCTTAATTTCTTAACATTTGGTGGCTACTAGGCATTCCTTTGCCTGGACAGCAAGGGTCAGCCAAATTCTTTTCTCCCACTTTGACAGCGAAACTGACTCTGAGGAGGAAATCTCGGCTGTTTTTATCTAACTTTCATGGAAATTCTTGTATTAAGTGCTCTAAGGAGTTCTAAAATGTATGGCCTTTAGGTTACCTCTCTTTCTTCAGAACATCTGTGTTAGAGGAGGAAGCTGCAAAAACCAGGATCAGACGTTTGATGGTTAAAACCCATCCCTTTTGGGTGATGTCTCAGGAACCAGCAGATGGTCTGTTACCCCTGACCCGAGGACGGTTCAGGGCCATAAAGCACAAACTCTTTTAAGTTGAGATAACACCCACATACTCTTTAAATACTGTGTGTAAATGTTGACACCACACTGAACCCAAAGACAGAAGAAGAGGCGGAACTGATTGAGTTTCTCTCTCACTGGGAGTGGTGGAGCTTCCCTCCCACCCCAGAAGACACCGTTTGGCGAACATTTTATATTTTATATTACATTTTGATGTTTCTGTATCTTTTTCAGGTTATGATTGAACTTTGTGTGGATGAGGATTCAGAGTGTGAATTCATGGACGCATAATATGATGTATGCATGTTTTTTAATGATTTTCTTTTTTACAGGTGGTACAGTAATATTTTTACTTATTTCTACTTATTTTTAGAAGGACATTTTAGATTGTTAACTCTTTTATGAGAGTTCAAAAGAGGGATTGTAGAATATAAACTATCTATGTGTGTAACTGGAATGTGTGGAAATAGGGGGGTCAAGCTTAGGGAGTGAAGCATAGAAGGATCCTAGGGGAGTGAAGCAGAGGGGAGTGAAAACATAGAGAGTGCAGGTCATAAATTGGTGAATGACAAGGGAGTACAGGATAGAGAAAGGGCAAGGTCGTAAAGGGATGGGGGGAAAGAGACAAGGCCAGAGACAGGACAGGATAAGTTTGTTATAAGAGAAGAACCAGACGTACTCCTTATTTGGACATGAGGAATTGTTGCTGGGGAGACATCCACAGATAGAATGATTGTGTACAGGTCCTTCTAAAAATATTAGCATATTGTGATAAAGTTAATTATTTTCCATAATGTCATGATGAAAATTTAACATTCATATATATTAGATTCATTGCACACTAACTGAAATATTTCAGGTCTTTTATTGTCTTAATACGGATGATTTTGGCATACAGCTCATGAAAACCCCAAATTCCTATCTCACAAAATTAGCATATCATTAAAAGGGTCTCTAAACGAGCTATGAACCTAATCATCTGAATCAACGAGTTAACTCTAAACACCTGCAAAAGATTCCTGAGGCCTTTAAAACTCCCAGCCTGGTTCATCACTCAAAACCCCAATCATGGGTAAGACTGCCGACCTGACTGCTGTCCAGAAGGCCACTATTGACACCCTCAAGCAAGAGGGTAAGACACAGAAAGAAATTTCTGAACAAATAGGCTGTTCCCAGAGTGCTGTATCAAGACACCTCAGTGGGAAGTCTGTGGGAAGGAAAAAGTGTGGCAGAAAACGCTGCACAACGAGAAGAGGTGACCGGACCCTGAGGAAGATTGTGGAGAAGGGCCGATTCCAGACCTTGGGGGACCTGCGGAAGCAGTGGACTGAGTCTGGAGTAGAAACATCCAGAGCCACCGTGCACAGGCGTGTGCAGGAAATGGGCTACAGGTGCCGCATTCCCCAGGTCAAGCCACTTTTGAACCAGAAACAGCAGCAGAAGCGCCTGACCTGGGCTACAGAGAAGCCGCACTGGATTGTTGCTCAGTGGTCCAAAGTACTTTTTTCGGATGAAAGCAAATTCTACATGTCATTCGGAAATCAAGGTGCCAGAGTCTGGAGGAAGACTGGGGAGAAGGAAATGCCAAAATGCCAGAAGTCCAGTGTCAAGTACCCGCAGTCAGTGATGGTCTGGGGTGCCGTGTCAGCTGCTGGTGTTGGTCCACTGTGTTTTATCAAGGGCAGGGTCAATGCAGCTAGCTATCAGGAGATTTTGGAGCACTTCATGCTTCCATCTCCTGAAAAGCTTTATGGAGATGAAGATTTCATTTTTCAGCACCACCTGGCACCTGCTCACAGTGCCAAAACCACTGGTAAATGGTTTACTGACCATGGTATCACTGTGCTCAATTGGCCTGCCAACTCTCCTGACCTGAACCCCATAGAGAATCTGTGGGATATTGTGAAGAGAACGTTGAGAGACTCAAGACCCAACACTCTGGATGAGCTAAAGGCTGCTATCGAAGCATCCTGGGCCTCCATAAGACCTCAGCAGTGCCACAGGCTGATTGCCTCCATGCCACGCCGCATTGAAGCAGTCATTTCTGCAAAAGGATTCCCAACCAAGTATTGAGTGCATAACTGTACATGATTATTTGAAGGTTGACGTTTTTTGTATTAAAAACACTTTTCTTTTATTGGTCGGATGAAATATGCTAATTTTGTGAGATAGGAATTTTGGGTTTTCATGAGCTGTATGCCAAAATCATCCGTATTAAGACAATAAAAGACCTGAAATATTTCAGTTAGTGTGCAATGAATCTAAAATATATGAATGTTAAATTTTCATCATGACATTATGGAAAATAATGAACTTTATCACAATATGCTAATATTTTGAGAAGGACCTGTATGTGTACAGCATAGCAGCGAGGGGTATATAAAGGTATTGTGGCGCCTCCAAAGGAGACAACACACAGACGTTTCCAGGTACCCCTGTAAGTGTGGTGTCTCCTCTCTGAATTCAGATTGGTTTTAATAAACTTGTGGAAACGTAGAACTGATCTCTGACTGAGGATTGTCCTTTGGGGTGCCAAATAAAAAGAGTCGATGAGAGGTGAGGAGTAATGTAAGAGTTAACTGACAGCCAGTAAAGTTTTCCTACCTCAACATAACCATATTGAATTATGCAAAAGTAACTCAAATTAATATTGTGAACAAATTTAGCTAATATTGTGCTCAATATTATATTATATCCATCCCATAAAGGAAAACAGTTATAACTGTTGACCATTTTGAAAAATGGTTATGGCCATTTTTCAAGGGCTCAATAACCCAAGTATTTCTGCATGCTTTTGCTGCAGGTGAACCATATTATGAGGGTTTTAACACCAAATGCACAATTCCTTTCTGTTTTTGAGCTACTCCATTATCTGAACATTACCTGTATATAAAACTATTCCTGTGTGTATGCTTGTTGAAGAAAAAAGAGAGAGAGCATAAGTTATTTCAAAGCCTTTTGTTTTATTGACTAATTCAGCTGAAGAGCAGAAGCTGACACAGCAACCTAAATAAGAGCCACAACTTCACCACCCACACACTATGAACTTGAGCTGCAACAATCATTGTAATCATTCTAAAACTTTGCCTGATTACATCTCTTTTCCTTCATAGCCCTGATGAGCCAGTGACGATATTTAGAAAGATCTGTGTAGATGTTGGGTACATCTGGGTAGTTGCAGTTTCTAGATCTGTTGAATGACACAACACCAACAGCTATTCCATTGCACACTAGAGGGCCACCAGAATCACCCTGTAGAGATAGGGAAGTTTAGAAAGTTTGTTTGATATTTATAGGTTCAGACTGTTAATATACTCAAAATACAAAAACATACCTGACAGAATCCTTTGTTTGTACCATATCCACCAGCACAGATCACATTGGGTGGAAGTGTATAATTCCACTGCCTCGAGCAGACGTTTGGATTTATGATTGACACATTTGTCACTCTCAGATTATGACTGAGGTTGTGTGCTTCGGTTTTACCCCATCCAGCAACCGAGCATATTTGATTGTCGTCTAAGAATATATCAAAAGTTGGAATTGGAATGGTTTTCACTCCATTGTTCACTCTCCCAGAGAGCTGAAAATACAAAAGAGGAATGAATAATGAAAGTACATCAGTAACCATAAATGAAACATGTTAACACATCTATAGGTTTTAGATTTTTGAAAAAAATGAATTAATTTCTACAAATATTTGTGCATAATGTATCGCGTGATAATGCTATGTTTGGGGCAGAAATGGTCATTGGATTTAGTGGATACCATGATAAAGTTTTTGATGGTCCGTATTACCATATTAAAATGAAATTACCATGAATTGATGAATGACTTGATTATCACTCTATTAAAGAAAAACAGGTTTTCTAATGTCCATCAAATGTATTATCTTGAGAGCCGTCACAGTAAACCTAATCTATAAAGCTATAAAAGTAAAGTGGGGATATTTTAACCACCAAATAAATCCTACATGCCTTCAGGAGCCACATTTGGCTAATGCTACGTAACTTAACTTTTAGCTGGATGGTTTGTCTGGCATAATACCAGTCTATCAGAATTTTTGGATAGTCTTTTTTGTGACAGAGTTTCGGTTTACACTTAGCGCGATAGACAAAATTATATTAATACAAGGTTTTTTACCTGAAGCAGTTTGATAAGTGTCATCATTTTCTCCAAAGCATCTATACAGTAGATGAACTGAGACCGAACTTCAGAATTAAGCATATATATGGTGGTCTAATCTTCAAAAACATATATTAAAGCTGATTAAAACAGCTTACTGGACAAATCTCTCTCATGTTAGACTTGTGTTAATTTTATATCAAGGTCTTAGAAAATATATATGAATGTTAAGTTTGGCTTTATTTTTACAGACGATGCCACAGTGACATTATGTGGGGGTTGATAAGAGAGTCGTGTGACAAGGAAAAAAATATGAATACTACTAGTAGTAGTACTACCACTAATAATAATAATAATCATAATGTTGATAATATATATGGTGCAAGAAAGCTGATTAATGCTGAATAATAATAGTACTTCTTTATACATGAAAAGCATTTACCTTGTTTTTAAAACACTTTAATAAAGGTATGATAATAACTGTGATGAATTCGCACACAGTAACCTTAATAAAATAACATACTGTTAAACTCCTTTTATAAGCATGTACTTACTTTAACAAGCATGATGTCATCGCCATAGCCAACATCCTTGTAAGTAGGGAATTTGCATGTGTATTCGATTTTTATTTTTTTAATGTTTGCACTCTGGAGATCCTGATTTCCCACAACAACCGTATCAGGTGTACTGAAATGATTAACAATAAGCAGGTTATTGATACATTTGCAACAAATTAACTTTTCTATCAATCAGGTACAGCAAAACAATAAGACCATAGACTCACGGTATACTGCAGTGTGCAGCAGTGACCACAAAGTCCTCACTGATCAGAAATCCTCCGCATACATGATGCCCATTGCTTTGCACTGAGACCATATACTGCATGGAGTTTGCAGGGGCTTTATTGCCATGTATGATGTTACTTCCATAAACTAAAAAGATGAGTAAAAGACAAAGCCAGTTCAGAGGTTTGTGCTGCTATTTAAGAAATAAAATGTGAGGATTTCTTACCCGTTTGTCTGAGAAATATCAGAGCAAGGAAACGCTGAAATTCATTCCGGCTGAACATGGTGCCAGCAAACCAGGCTAATTCTAGCTGTGCAATAGTTTGTCAAGCTGACCCTTTTATACGGCTTCCTTTGCTTGCACATGCAATTATCTAGTGAAATCTATGACAGTTTCACAGCTAACCACATCCCCTTTAAAAGCATGATTTGGACAACTCAAACTCAAATTACTGTTCATGATTGTTAAATGCTCAGAAGTCTGATGCAAATACTATGAAAATCAATACAAGAAACATGTTTTACCATTGATCTGTTTATTTCTTTATACGTTGTCCTACTGTAATATAATTTCCTATCACCTTTTTGGTATACTTTTTACATTACAAATGCAACTATGTTTTGATCTGAAATAGTTTTTTTTTTACTCAAATATTGTGGACATCTTGCTGTTTCACATTATAGTACATTTGGTCAATTTTTTGTGTTATTTTTTACTTGTGCCTTAATTGTGATCACTATGTTTGAATACCTTTTCTTGTGTTTGTTCCCGGCATGTCGCCCAATAACCACTGGAGATAGACCCCCCTCCGCCCCTGCAACCCCTCAGGATAAGTGGATATAGTCAATAGATGGATAGATATATACACTATATTGCTAAAGATGTTTGTTTGTTTTACATGTACATGAACTTTGATGACATTCTATTGTTAATTTATAAGGTCCAATTTGTTGATGGACCCACTGTTGCCAGCAATAGCAACTTTAACTATTCTGCAAATATCATCCACAAGGTTCAGGAGTGTGTTCATAGTTAGATGAGAAAACCAGAATTGCAGCCTCTGCTCTAATTCATCCCAAAGGTGTTCAAGAAGGTTGAGGTCAGGACTTTGTGCAGGCCAGTCAAGTCTCTCCACACCAAACTTCATATACCTGCAGCCATTGAATTGATTGGAACACCAGAATTCATGGATTTGATGGTGTGAATCAATACTTTTGGCAATATAGTGTATGAACTTTAAACAGAGTTTCTGCAACAGTTACCAACAAGGTCTTCATTGCAAAACAGCTCAAGCTCACTCAAACTGGGTGGAAAGCACTTCTGTCCAGAAGGATCATGTCTTGCCACAGATTTAGTTCTGGAATTTGATTGGGGCATTCTAACACATATATAACATTTGAATATAGCATGTTTGATTATGATTGGATATGCTTTTGCTCTATCATTAGAATTTCTTATGTTTTAGAAATCTGAAGTCTGTTGCAAGTTTTCTTCTAGCATTTAGCTGATGAGTCTCCCTGTCAAGAGAAAGCAACTCCACAACATGATGCTACCACCACCATGTGTGTTCCTTGGTCTTCATGATGCTGCTTGTTTGCTTCTGTTCTCTTACAAATCTGAAAGGCTTTCACAGAGCTGCTGAAATTATTTTGAGATGAAATTACAATGTAAATTAAATTACTTCTGAAGGCTGTTGGCCCACTGCATTTTATTTAGCTGAATCATATTTAAGGGTGCTGAATGCAACGTCGCAAAGTGCTGTACACCATAAAACATATTATGTCACACTTAGCATAAAAAACACAATAAAGCAAACCAAGTCAGCAAACCAAAGTTGCAGGGGATAGCTGTTCCACAGTTTAGGAGCCACAGACCAAAAGGCCCGGTCCCCCTTAGAGGAACAGCCAGAAGATTGTGGGATTGGAAATGAAGACTACAAGGTGCAGAATGTTTTAAGTGCTGACACAAATAATCAGGAACCTGGCCATTTAGAGCCCTGTAGGTGAAAACCAGAACTTTATACTGGGTTCTAAAATCCACTGGAAGCCAGTGTAGAGAGCATAAGACCACAGTTATATGAGAGTGTTTGCTAGATCTGGTAAGAAGTCTGGCAGCTGCATTCGAAATAGTTTGCAGACATAAAATTGATTATTTATCCAGACTGGTAAATAGAGCACTGCAGCAATCTAACCGCAATGACACAATTGCATGAATAGTGTTCTCTATATCTGCTCGAGACCATTATTCGTATTTTAGAAATGTTTCTTAAATGAAAGAAACAGGAATGAGAAATAGATCTAATATGTGGGTCAAAATCTAATGAGGAGTCAAATGTAACTCCTGGGTTTTTTACATTTGGTTGCTGGGCAAAAGGGGGCATTTGTCTGATTAATTTTATAATCCAAGTGACTAGGGGCTATTATTAAGGTCTCTCACTTATTAGTTTTTAAAACCAGAAAATTGTTGTAGAGCCAGACAGCCTATCTAGCTGGTGAGGTTTATGAGACACATACAGTTGGATTGCATCTGCATAAATGTGATAGTAGACATCAGAAAAAGACCAAATACTGCCAGCTAACGTGAAAATATAAAAAGGAAATAATAACCCCATATGTTAAAGGAGTAGAGTCCGAAGAGAACTTGTCTGTCTTGATGTAGAATTTCCTATCGGATAGATAGGAGGAGAACCAATCCAATGCAGAGCCAGACATACCAGTCAGAACCTACAGCTTATTTAACAAAGTCGTGTGGTCAGTTTTGTGGTCAACAGTATCAAAAGCAGTGCTGAGATCAAGTAGGACCAACACAGAACATTTCCCTGCACTAGCAGCCATTCAAAGATCGTTATAAACTTTTACCGAGGCAGTCTCAGTAGAGTGCAGGATATAAAATAAAAAGAACAGATGCAAAAACAAGATTTTGTGGCCTGGAAACACTCGAGTGAGCACAGTTACACATTTATTTAACATTTTTAAGAACAAAAAAACACACAGATGAGATTCAGAGCTTGCATGCCCCTCAAACATAATTATGAAACTGACAAGACAGATACAAAAGCTCTAAGGTATAAACTGTGACAGCAAGGAAGCACAGGCTGTATATCCAATTACTTCCAACTTTTTCACATTTGTTAAAGAAAGCTGTTCACAAGTTATTAAATGGCAAAGTTTCTAATGGAAAGTAATGCAATTTGAATATCTATAGTTTTTCATTGAAATTTTGTGCACTCCATTTTTATTTCATCACAGTTTTACCACCCAGTTACACTGAGCATGTTATTTTGCAGTACACAGCATGGGACCAGGGTGAAAATTAAGTAAAAACGATTAATGTAGGCTGAACTTTTCTCTTGGATAAAAAGCACTCCAATTTAATACACTTATGTGTTTCAATACATTGAAGCATTGCTGCAAATTACAGATAATTATAGAAAGTAAATCAAATTTATTATACAACTCCATGGAACTTGTAGCAGGATTTTTTTGGAAGTTCATGATACTTTAATTTAAATTGGAAATATATGAGTTTAAAAGATTAAGATTGAGCATAAATATTTGGTCCTTCTCAGCTCTGTCACATAACTGGTCTTAGCAGGTATGTATACCAATCCAGAGTCAGTTTCTTCCAATCCAACCTCTCCATCATCATGGGTAAAACCAAAAGTCTGTCAAAATACATCAAAGACCAGATGGTAGATCTTTACAATGCTTGAGTGGGCTCCAACACCACCAGCAAGAAACCTGTTATGAAGGTAATTGTAATGCCAATATTTGGAAAATAAAAATAAATAAGATGACCCTCATTCCCCCTATTTTTAATGCTCTATGCCAGACAGAGAGAGCTGAACACAAAAAAGTTGAGGGACTACTTAATGACTACATGCAAGGACCATGTTGGGACCACAGTCCAAAATTACACTATTAGTTATATACTTTCTGCAATGAATTGGAAAACTTGCACGTTCTGCTATAGAAGGCACATCTACACATTTGTCTTAATGTTTGCTAGTGGACATCTAAATAATTATAAATATAATCCAAGTGGTCCAAAATTCAACTCTTTGGCATCAACCCAACCTGCTGTGTTTTGAGAAAGATCCTGGGTATGACCTGAAGAGCACCATCCCCACAGTTATGCATAAGGCAGGGGTCCCCAACTAAAATAGCAGGAGGTCCACTACTTCCATCATCCTAACACTTTAGGGTCCAAACATTTTAAATCATTCATTCATTCTTTCAGGGCTGCACAGTGGTGCAGTTGGTAGCGCTGTTGCCTTGCAGCAAGTCGAGTCTTAGGTTTGACTCCTGGCCGGGGGTCTTTATGTATGGAGTTTGCATGTTCTCCCCGCACATGCGTGGGTTCTCACTGGGTACTCCGGCTTCCTCCCACAGTCCAAAAACATGAGGTTAATTGGTCTCTCTAAATTGCCCTTTGGTGTGAATGAGTGTGTGTGTATGGTTGTTTGTCCTGTATGTCTCTATGTTGCCCTGCAATGGATTGGTGACCTGTTCTGGGTGTACCTCACCTCTCGCCCATAGACTGCTGGAGATAGGCACCAGCTCCTCCGTGACCTGGTGCGGAAGAAGCAGATGTAGAAAATGGATGGATGGATCTGCTGCAGCAGTTAAACTTCTCTAAACAATGTCATGTTTTGGAGATAGGCACCAACTCCCCTGTGACCCACTATGGAATATTCGGTTTAGAAGATGAACATTTTAAATCAACTGACAAAAATATTTTCTTTCATTTTAATTTGCCAATTAGTTAACACTAGAGTGTTTGTTTTTAAACAACTGATCAATTATTCATATGCCGATGAAATCATCTGCTGAACAGAAAAATGCAATTCAATTTAAATACCAATATTAAATGCACTTTGAATGGCACAGTCGAGTTGGGTCTATAAATATTGGTATAACAATTCTGCTCTCCTTGTTGTGCTTGTTGCAGGCAGGGCAATTTGCTTAACCCTTTCCTAAAGTTATTGTCCTTCTTTTTCATCTAAAAGTGTTTCTGCCACGGTTTCCACACACTCTTTGATCATTTCCCATTCAGTGAAAGGCTTTTTGTCTTTTCCTAAAAACTCATATGCTCGCAGTTTTGCCGTATGAGTGTGTTATCAGCTGTGTAGCTCGCTCATAATTCTCCTTGTACTATGGTCAGACCCAGGCAGATAGCTTTGGTTGAAGTTTTTATGTTTGGTTTCGTAATGTTTCTTTAGATTTCACTCTTTATAAGTCCAACTGATTCAAAGCATATAAGGTAGACTGGCCTTACTCCTGACGGAAGTTAAAAGGAAAGCGTATGCTTCTGTCCATTTATCTTTAAATGTGTGATTTGCATAGTCCACTTTACATATTATTGCCAAAGCATCTTCTTTTACTCACTCATCTGTGCACCACCAAGTCATAGTACTGTCAGCAAGCGTGAGCTCTAAAAGCTAATAATTTAGCAACCCGTGTTCAAGGACCCTGCAGAGCTTCTTCTTTGTCGTTTTCTGGCGGTTGGCATACAATGATGTGCTGCATTACTGCCACCAGCTGCCTTGGAGAAAATGTTGCTGATCCACATATCTGCCTGTCGCACCTGTTCAAAAGCCAGATAAAATGTTTATATCTACAAAGTAATTGAGAAAATGCTTTGGGATGAAATGCTCTCTGGGACTGGATTTGGACCGGAGTCCTTTTATTCAATGTACTTTTACGTTTCCTTTTGTACTTTTCCCAGTGATTTTACAGTAAAATACTATTGCATCCATGTATGTATTGAAAGTTGTTTGACCTATAATTTTCTACCTTTTTTTAATGGATGTGAGAAAAAATAACAAAACAGTGTTATGAATCAGAATCAGAATAAGCTTTATTGCCAAGTCTGCACACAAACAAGGAATTGGATTTTGGTACACAGTGCTCTCAGTTAAGATTTATTTATTTTTTTATATAATGAATGGAAATAAAAAATATTTTTTTATATGCGCATATACAGGTCCTTCTCAAAATATTAGCATATTGTGATAAAGTTAATTATTTTCCATAATGTCATAATGAAAATTTAACATTCATATATTTTAGATTCATTGCACACTAACTGAAATATTTCAGGTCTTTTATTGTCTTAATACGGATGATTGTGGCATACAGCTCATGAAAACCCCAAATTTCTATCTCACAAAATTAGCATATTTCATCCGACCAAAAAACGAAAAGTGTTTTTAATACAAAAAACGTCAACCTTCAAATGATCATGTACAGTTATGCACTCAATACTTGGTCGGGAATCCTTTTGCAGAAATGACTGCTTCAATGTGGCGTGGCATGGAGGCAATCAGCCTGTGGCACTGCTGAGGTCTTATGGAGGCCCAGGATGCTTCGATAGCGGCCTTTAGCTCATCCAGAGTGTTGGGTCTTGAGTCTCTCAACGTTCTCTTCACAATATCCCACAGATTCTCTATGGGGTTCAGGTCAGGAGAGTTGGCAGGCCAATTGAGCACAGTGATACCATGGTCAGTAAACCATTTACCAGTGGTTTTGGCACTGTGAGCAGGTGCCAGGTCGTGCTGAAAAATGAAATCTTCATCTCCATAAAGCTTTTCAGCAGATGGAAGCATGAAGTGCTCCAAAATCTCCTGATAGCTAGCTGCATTGACCCTGCCCTTGATAAAACCCAGTGGACCAACACCAGCAGCTGACACGGCACCCCAGTCCATCACCGACTGTGGGTACTTGACACTGGACTTCTGGCATTTTGGCATTTCCTTCTCCCCAGTCTTCCTCCAGACTCTGGCACCTTGATTTCCGAATGACATGCAGAATTTGCTTTCATCCGAAAAAAGTACTTTGGACCACTGAGCAACAGTCCAGTGCTGCTTCTCTGTAGCCCAGGTCAGGCGCTTCTGCCGCTGTTTCTGGTTCAAAAGTGGCTTGACCTGGGGAATGCGGCACCTGTAGCCCATTTCCTGCACACACCTGTGCACGGTGTCTTTGGATGTTTCTACTCCAGACTCAGTCCACTGCTTCCGCAGGTCCCCCAAGGTCTGGAATCGGCCCTTCTCCACAATCTTCCTCAGGGTCCAGTCACCTCTTCTCGTTGTGCAGCGTTTTCTGCCACACTTTTTCCTTCCCACAGACTTCCCACTGAGGTGTCTTGATACAGCACTCTGGGAACAGCCTATTTGTTCAGAAATTTCTTTCTGTGTCTTACCCTCTTGCTTGAGGGTGTCAATAGTGGCCTTCTGGACAGCAGTCAGGTCGGCAGTCTTACCCATGATTGGGGTTTTGAGTGATGAACCAGGCTGGGAGTTTTAAAGGCCTCAGGAATCTTTTGCAGGTGTTTAGAGTTAACTCGTTGATTCAGATGATTAGATTCATAGCTCGTTTAGAGACCTTTTTAATGATATGCTAATTTTGTGAGATAGGAATTTTGGGTTTTCATGAGCTGTATGCCAAAATCATCCGTATTAAGACAATAAAAGACCTGAAATATTTCAGTTAGTGTGCAATGAATCTAAAATATATGAATGTTACATTTTCATCATTACATTATGGAAAATAATGAACTTTATCACAATATGCTAATATTTTGAGAAGGACCTGTATACACAACTAACTTTACAAGAGAAGATAATGTTAGATCAGTCCAAGTATGCATGGTGTTGTTCTAGACTGTCAAGTGTTCATCAGAGAAACAACCTGTGGGAAGAAATTGTCTCTGTGGCAGCTGGTTTTAGCAGACAGTACTCTGTAGCGCTGACCTGAAGGTAAAAGCCTAAACTGTTTGTGTGTAGGGTGTGTGGGGTCTGCAGAGATTTTAGCTACTCTTTTCCTGACCCTAGACCTGTAAAAGTGCTGGTTGGAGGGAAGGTCAGCCCTAATGATTCTCTCTGCAGACCTGATTGTTCGTTGCAGTCTGGACCTGTCCTGTTTTGTGGATGAGCCAAACCTCACTAAGATGGACGAAGACAGGACAGACTGAATTATGTGTGTAGAAGATGACCAGCAGCTCCTGTGGAAGGTTGTACTTCTTCAGTTGCCTCAGGAAGTACAGACTATGCTGGGCCTTCTTCTGAACATTGCCTATGTGTGAGGACCATCTCAGGTTTCATGAAATGGTGGTCCCTAGGAACCGTTAATGGTTCACAGCAGATACAGCCTTGATGAGGATGGTGAGGGGTGTAGTGTTCCTCAGAAAGTTCACCAGCGTACCAGCCGATTCACCTCCTGTCTGTATGCAGACTCATCACTGCCCTGGATCAAACCAATAGCAGTGGTGTCATTTGCAAGCTTCAGGAGTTTCCCAGATGGCTCCACTGAGATGCAGTCATTGTGTAGAGGGAGTAGGGCAGCAGGGAGAGAACACACCCCTGGGGGGCACCATTGCTTATTGATGTTGTGCGGGAGAAGATGCTCCCCAGCCTCACCTGCTGCTGCAGGACCTCCTGGAAGCTGGTGATCCACTGACAGGTGGAGACCAGGACTTTGAGTTGAATGAGCTTCTGATGGAGGATGTCTGGGTTGATGGTGTTGAAGGCCAAGCTAAAGTCCACGAACAGGATCCTGCCATACATCCCTGGGTCCTCGAGGTGTTGAAGGATGAAGTGTAGACCCAAGTTGACAGCATCATCTGCCTACCTGTTTGCCCGGTAAACAAACTGCAGGGGTTCCAACAGGGGGCCTGTGATGTCCTTCAGGTGCTTCAACACCAGTTGCTCAAAGGATTTTATAACCACAGATGTCATGGTGACAGGCCTGTAGTCATTTAATCTTGTGATGGTGGGTTTCTTAGGTACTGGGATGATAGTGGAGCTTTTGAAGCAGGAGGGAACCTCACACAGCTCCAGTGACTTGCTGAAGTCACTATCTTGCACAGCTTTATGTTGCTGAAGTTTCTTTACCACAGTGTTCTCATTGATCTGCTCTTAGCATTGAACAGATTTTGTTTGTTTGTATTGTTTTGTTGACAGACAAAAAAAAGTTTGGAGTTACTTAATGATTTCTACCATATCCACCAACACAGATCACATTGGGTCACGCTGTTTTATATCTTTCGTGATCTTCCAAACCCACCTGAACAACATATTCTGATTTCTAAGTGTGGGAACTCGTCACAGGCACCTTAAAGCCTTTTATGTCTGCTTTTAAATTGAGTTTTATGTACACTTCAAGACTCGCTTTTGCCTGATGGACACTTCTCAGTGTAGTACGGTGAGGTTCATGACTGGTGAGGCACAGACTCCTCTGGAGTCAGACATACAAATATGAATAGGATCTTCTATTTCAATTATGACCTTAACTGAAACATTTCATTATTTTAAAAGCTTTTAATTACGCTTTAATCAATTCCATACTGTACAACACTACCATAGCAAGGTCAAAATTGAGTATTTATTTATTTTTTTTAATTAGGCTGATCTCTTTTTTTAATTAAAATTAAAAATTTGTATAATTTTATCTTTTTTTATAGATGTAGTCCATGGAATCCGGTTGCATTAATCAAGTCACGGGTGACAGCTCTCCCTAGTGACTGGCACCTTACTGAAACAGCCATGAGTTATACAAATTTTTTACAAATTTGTAGCAGTCAATTAAACTAATTTCTTGTTTAATTGTTTAACATTTTATTTTTATTTTTGAAATAAATTAATCACCTTGCAGAAGTGACGCCATTCAACCTTTATGTCTCTGTTTTGTGTGAAAAGAAGACAAACCATTTTTTTGTAAATTTTTGTTTTTTATTCTGCAATGTTGCTTTAGAGCAGAAGCTGATAGGGCAACTGAAACCAGAGGCACAATTATGGCCCCCATGTACAGTGATTGCATACTGGAGCAAAACATTGTGTGGAAAACAAATTATACACATTTCTTTTCATTGAGGATTTTGTTGATCCATTGAAGATATTTAGATATATTCGTGTAGACGTTGGGTACATCCGGGTAGTGGCAGCTGAAACCCCTGTTGAATGAAACAACACCAACAGCTCTCCCGTTGCACACCAGAGGACCACCAGAATCACCCTGTGAAGATGAAGAATTTTTCAAAGTTTGTTTGACATTTATCATGTGATGTTTAGACCATTAATATCCTCAAAATAAAGAAACATACCTGACAAAATCCTTTGTTTGTACCATATCCACCAGCACAGATCACATTAGGTGGAAGATAACCTTCCCATTTCTTGTTACAGTCACTTGAATTTATGATTGACACATTCACTACTCTCAGGTCATCCACACCAGAAGAATTCTCATCAACTTTACCCCATCCAGCCACAGAGCATGTTTGATTTTCTCTTAAGGTTATTTCATATGTAGGAAGTGGAATTTTATTCACTGTGTTGTTTAGAGGAACCTTCTCAGATAGCTGAAAAGAAGCAAAAAAGAAATACTGAGAATTTGTTATGTCTTACTTGTTTTTACTCTTACCAAATTGTTCTTGCTAGAGCAAGTCTATGATCAATATAATTACTACAGGTAAAAGTGTGTACAAATATCAATATGGTTGCTCCCTAAAGCATCTACTTACTTGAAGAAGCATGATGTCATTACCATTTGCTATGTCCACATAATCCTTGGGTTTGCACGTGGAATTAACTTGTATTTTTTTCATCTTTGAACTCTTGAGGTTTTGGTTTCCCAGAAGAACATATTTAAGGTCACTAAAGATATGGTCATTAAAAGTTTATTGTAAAAGCAGTTTTAAACTTAATCAATCAGAAAATACAACAGAGGAATAGTGTAGACTCACTCTCCACCACAGTGTGCTGCAGTGACAACAAAGTACTCATTGATCAGAAATCCTCCACATTCGTGATGTCCGTTTTTTTGCACTGAGACCATATACAGCATTGAGTTCTCTGGAACTTTTCTCCCATTTATGATCTCACTCCCATGGACTACAGAAAAATCCAAAAGTCAAAGTTTAACTCAGGGATTTATTCAGTAGCTTGAGATTAATTGTCAGACTTGAATTTCTTACCAGTTTGTCCAAGACACATCAAAATGTGGAGCAGCAGGACATTACCCAGCCTCTTCATGATGTCATCCAGTCCAGCTTGAAGTTTTTGGAAAGAGAAGCTGAGACTTTTTATGCAACAGTCTGCCACTCAACCTCTGCATATCTGAACAAATTGACATACCACATCCCCTTTCAATGGAAATTAGCTTGTTTGTAATTTTGTATTGTTTCATGATCTTTGAACTGATTAGTCTGAGGTAAATGAGGTAATTTATCTTGAGAACGTTTCACATTTAGTCACATAATACCCTGCTTGTCTCATTTTTAATGCTGTTTCCTATTTAGTCTTCGATGTTACTTTTGCATTCAGACCTCCTTTAACCTCTTTACTTACAGCTTGTTTTTCCTGGGCTTTCAGATGGTTGTTTGCATATCAATAACTTCTTGTTCGATTGATACCAAGTTAACTTAGCTAAAAGCCATTTACCTGTCTAAAAAAGTATGTTGACAAACAAATCTATATTTTTTATGCATTAGTCACACATTTTGGTGGTTTATTTTTATTTTCTTCTATTTTATGTTTCCTTTCTTTTACATTTTAAACCTCCCTGTTTACTCTTATCTTTACAGTAAAATGTTACTAAAGTTAAAACAAATATGAGAATAAACTCAAAACCAAGTTTACGGAGAAAACACGACATGACCCTTACGACACATTTCTTTGAACTGTGCTGCCAGTTATATGAACCAAAAAAATCACACAGATTTAGAGTTCTCATGTTCATAAGCCTAAGCTAATGTACTAAGAGCAGAGATAATAATAGTGAGAATGGCAGGTGGTACATATAAATGTTGATGATTTAGATGGTGATCAGTTCACACATTATTAGTGTTATTATAGAATATTGTAAAAAAAAAAACTTGTATTTTTTGTCACTCATTTCAGAAAGTGAGTAAGTAACAAGTGTGGTAGACAAGTTGCCCCGGCAACAAGACTGACAGCTTCACGAGAAGAGGTCAGTGCATCCAGAGCCACTACACATGGACAAATCTTACACAAGTTTCAAATGTTTTTATTTATTTATTTAATTTAGCTTTTCGTTTTAACCGGAAGGTCAGTTGAGAACTAAGTCTTATTTACAATCATGAACTGGCCAAAAGGCAGCATCCAAGGCAAGTTAAGAACAGAAAAACATAAAACAGAATGAAATATCAAATATATACATACAGATGATGTAATGTTAAAAAAATTAAAAATGATTAAAAGCAAGTGCAATGATCGTGCACTATTGATTGTAAAGAGTCTTTAAAGGTGGACGGGGGAATGAATGTGCTTAGTTTTACCAAATGAGGTATGGGCTTTAGGGACATGAAGACTGATAAGGCGACAACAGAGTAAACGTCCTTATATGCTGCAAAAATTAAGAAGTGACTGTAGATATACCTGGGGTTTTCTGATTAGAGTTTTGCAAAAGAAAAAGTACCAATGGATTAACCTACAATAGAGAAAAGGTCAATTCAGCAATAGTAGAGATGACAGTGGTGGTTGCTAAATGAAGCACCAGTAACAAAACAGAAAGTGGCGTAGTAAATCAAACATCCAGTTTGTGGAGGAGGGTTTTAGTCACATTCATTACAAGCAACTTTCCTGGGCTATAGAGAGAAAGAACTGGACTGTTGCTCAGTGGTTCAAAGTCATCTTTTCAGATAAAAGTGAAGTTTCCATTTCAAAATCGAGCTCCCGGATCTGTATGAAGAGTGGAGAGGCACAGAATATATGCTGCTTAAAGTCTACAGTCAGTGATGATTTGGGGTAACATGCCATCTGCTGGTGTCGGTCCACTTTTTGAAAGTCCGTAGTCAACACAGCCATTTACCTGAAAATGTTAGAGCACTTCATGTTTCCATCTGCTGACAAACTTTATGGAGATATTGATTTCATTTTCCAGCAGGACCTACCACCTGGCCACATTGCCAAAAGTACCAAAAGCTGGTTCAATGACCATGACGTTGCTGTGTCAAATTCATCAGCAAACTGGCCTAAGCCCCACAGAAGCTCTATAGAGTATTGTCAGGAGGAAGATGAGAGACACCAGACCAAACAATGCAGCTAACCTGAAGCCTGCTATCAAAGCAACCTGGGTTTGCATTACACCTCAGTAAAGCCACAAGCTGATAGCCTCCATGCTACACCCAACCAAGTAATAAGTGCATAAAAACAAACATACTTTTCAGAAGCCTGACATTTCTGTTTCAAATATCCTTTATCCTTCTTATGTAATATCCTAATTTTCTAAGATACTGAATTGTGAGTTTTCATTATCTGTAAGCTCTCATAAAAATTACAAGAAATAATGACTTGAAATATTTCACTCTATGTGGAATTAATCTATATTATTTATGAGTTTTACTTTCTGAAATGTGACAGATAATAGTTAACTTTTGCATGCTATTCAAATTATTTGAGATTTACTTGTATGCAGAAAAAAAAGAACAAAAAAACCCAATTTGAATAGCGTTCAAAAGTTAGCTATTTTCTTTTTTGAGATTTACTTGTATGCACCTGGACGCCTCACCCAGAATGTGTTACAGGCACGTCCTACCGGGAGGAGGCCCAGGGGACAGCCCAGGAAACGCTGGAGGGACTATGTCTCTCAGCTGGCCTGGGAAGCCTTGGGCTCCCGTTGTAGGAGCTGGAGGAGGTGTCTGGGGAGAGGGAAGTCTGGGTGACTCTACTGAGGCTGCTGCCCCCGCGACTTGGTCACGGATAAAGTGGAAGACGACAAGTACGAGTACGAGTACGAGTATGCATGGTGTTTTATGTCCCTAGATTAACCTTTGACAAATAAATCACATTATACACATTATAAGCTAAATATATGTATCTATTAAAAATATTGTGTTAAATTGCAGAACACTGTTGTGTGCTGTTATGAGCTTTCCTTTAAACATTCCCAACCAATCCTGTACTCCAATGATATAGAAATTAAATTACGGGGTATTGTAGTTTATGTAGACACACAATGATGGTGGTGCAAGAATAGAATTTATTATTTTTTTTGCTATGTCATTAAAGCATCATGCACATCTTTACACCAAGCTCATTCTGGCTTAAATGACGACAAAACATGACAACCTTAGCTTTGCAGTCCCAGCCGTAACACTGGTATCAGTTCATCTTTACAGGCAGAATGCAAAACAAGATCTGACAGGACGCACCAAGTGATTAGATAAACAGATTAAATGAGATTGTACTTCTTCCCACTCCTTTTCAAATATGTAAATCACAACCGTGTTGTTTCATTTTATTGGGGATTTATTATTAGACCCTCACAGTGAAAGCGCTGTGAAGGCCTATTTGAATTGATCTATTATTTTTCTCCTGACAAATAAATTGGTATTTTGAGGCCTAAACATATTAAAAACTCAAAAAATCTTGCCAAAATATTCCCTCTAGTATAAATTGTATATAATTTGTATAAAAATGTATCTCTCTCAATTCCCCTTAGGTGTGAATGGGTGTGTGCATGGTTGTTTGTCCTTTGTGTCTCTGTGTTGACCAGCAATGGACTGGCAACATGCCTAGGGTGTACCTTGCCTCTCGTCCACTGGAGATAGGCACGCTGGTGCCTATCTCCAGTGGTCACCCCTGTGATAAAATGGATGGATGGATGGAACTCACCATGCGGCTCCCACACTCTTGTCAACACTTTGGTCCACCGACAAGCCAGCTTTATATGACAACCACAAGCCAGATGTAAATATTTGAGCTTCCCGTCGCTAGCATTAGCAGGTAGTGGTTTTAGCTAACTAGCTAAATAGCTTATTTTGCAACCCTATAAGTTTTACTCATGCAGTAAATACCATCACTACAAATGTTAATGTGTATACGAGCACTGACGGCACATTATTTAACGATTATGGGGTGAATGAAACAAGCACTGTTGTAAACAAAGCTGTTTACTGTGAGGTACAAGCAGTGCTTAGCTTGTTAGATGCTAGTGGAGACAACATTTGGCATATTTTAAGAAATATTCAAACTTATTTTTAGCAGATTAATTCCAGGAGATTAAGGAAAAACACAGATAAAATGGAGCAAACTCACATCATTAAAACGTATCACTGAAAAAAAGTTTGTCTCAACGTTAAAACCAACCCGATCTAGCTTGTCGCCTCGGTTCAGTGGCTTATTAGTCCACCAAAACAGCACACTCAAATGATCAATCTCTAAATTGTCTCATCTTAAAATAATTGTCTTTGTCCAGAAATCACCTCTTATGTAAGGTGTCCTGATGAACAAGAATAAAGAACGTCCGATGGGCGTTTAGTTGTGTGGCAAAGGTGGCCCAGTTTGGCCGCTTGGTTGTCTTGGAGGCTACTCTCAATAGCAACTGGGAGGGGGGATAGCTTCTGCACGGACTGTACGCTTCAGCTGTTCAAAGCTGCAGTTTCGATGGTGTCTTCTTTAGGCAGCAGAGAAAAACAGCAGATCATAACTTAACTTTTAGTTGTTCTTCGACCAATGGATACACTAACATCAGATTCGTAGCCAACTTTGGATCCAAGGATTCTTCGAAGTAATAGAGTCTTGTTTGCCATTTCGTTTCAAAGACATTCAGGTTCTTGCGGCAGCTGGGCTGCCATGGGTAATAAGAAAGAGGTGTGAATAGGAGACTCATCTGGAGACAAGCAGATGAGATCAGCAACAACCTTCTGCCCATCCACATCTGCTAAATCCATGAAGTGTGCAGCTTAAGCTGTGTGGGATTCTAAAAACATAATCGTTACTGACACTACAAACAGCCACAAATAGTTGTGAAGCTATTGCTAAAAGCAACAACACACCATCCAATGTCCAGCTATATTTGTATATTTGATGATATGTATATTGCAAATATGTTTTTGTGTTTGTGTTACACTGTAGGACTGTAAATTCTACACTTTTCAACCCCATACACAGAACATCAAAAGTGCTTCAAATGTAACACACATGCATCAAAGACATGAGAGGACTTTGTCGCACACATGTTTCATTTCCTCACAATAAGACTAATTTTAAACATATACACGACAAAATACTAATCTGTATGTCAGCAGCTTTAATTATGAGAAATTCTTGTATCTTTTATTGAGAATTGATAACTTTATTGATTATTGGTCATTTATTTCCGCAAATTTGCAATTACAAATTTATGGGAAGAACTCAAAGATCGAACCCCGGCACTTTGATCTCCAGCTGTGGTGGATGCGAAGGATTTTGTACAACATGCCAAAAACAATTACTGATATTTAGAATACTGCATAAAATGTATTTGTTTTAATTTTTTTCTGTA
Organism: Girardinichthys multiradiatus; assembly: GCF_021462225.1. Lineage (NCBI taxonomy): Eukaryota > Metazoa > Chordata > Actinopteri > Cyprinodontiformes > Goodeidae > Girardinichthys > Girardinichthys multiradiatus. Next base: position 32,444,343 of record NC_061802.1, read on the forward strand.
TAGATTACCAGTTGTTACCAACATCTGGTGTGAATTACAAGCCCACAAGTTCCATTACGAATTATGTTTACTGAGAAAAACGTGTGTATTACATATATTTCCTGCTGCAGACAGAACAGCAATGTTTGCTCAGATTGTCACAAAAAAGATAGACCACAAAGACCACACTTGTCTCATAAAGTTTCTTCCAAGAACATTTCTCTCAGACAGAACATTTTGTGGGTCATATGTAGGTTATATTTTCTCATGAGAAAATGAACAAAGGTTAATCCAAATTCCCCATTATTCAATCTATTGGTTAACCAAAAGCTCAAAATAACTTTCAGGTTTTATCATGTGGCGGGCTGTGTTTATCAAATGTAACTATAGCATGTGCACTGAGAAATAAACCTGTAACGGATGAAAACTAACAAATGTGGATGCATTTAAAAACAAATAATTTTTATTAGGTCTAAATCTAATTCCTTATGTGTTTTAGCAGAAATTAAACAATATGAAATAAAACTCAGTTTTAAAACAAAATTTATTTTATCTTCTAGCTAAAAAGCAAACAAAGACACAGAATCATGAAAATGTATTAATGCTCTGTTACATTCAAAAGAGATTTTTTGCTTGAGAATCGTTTAAATCCATGGCAAGCAGATGTGTAGATGTTTGGCACATTTGGGTAGTCACTGTTTTCGTGCTTGCTGTGGGACACAACACGGATGGCCATCCCTATGTACAGTAGTGGTCCACCTGAATCATCTTGTGATATACAGATATACAGATATATATCTATCTATATATATATATATATATATATACAGTGCCTTGCGAAAGTATTTGGCCCTCTTGAACTTTCCAACCTCTTGCGACATTTCAGGCTTCAAACATAAAGATATAAAATTCAAATTTTTTGTGAAGAATCAACAACAAGTGGGACACAATTGTGAAGTGGAATGAAATTTATTGGATGTGTCAAACTTGTTTAACAAATAAAAAACTGAAAAGTGGGGCGTGCAATATTATTCGGCCCCTTTACTTTCAGTGCAGCAAACTCACTCCAGAAGTTCAGTGAGGATCTCTGAATGATCCAATGTTGTCCCAAATGACTGATGATGATAAATAGAATCCACCTGTGTGTAATCAAGTCTCCGTATAAATGCACCTGCTCTGTGATAGTCTCAGGGTTGTGTTCAAAGCACAGAGAGCATCATGAAGACCAAGGAACACACCAGGCAGGTCCGAGATACTGTTGTGGAGAAGTTTAAAGCTGGATTTGGATACAAAAAGTTTTCCCAAGCTTTAAACATCCCAAGGAGCACTGTGCAAGCAATCCTATTGAAATGGAAGGAGTATCAGACCACTGCAAATCTACCAAGACCCGGCCGTCCCTCTATAAACTTTCATCTGGAACAAGGAGAAGACTGATCAGAGATGCAGCCAAGAGGTCCATGATCACTCTGGATGAACTGCAGAGATCTACAGCTGATATGGGAGAGTCTGTCCATAGGACAACAATCAGTCGTACACTGCACAAATCTGGCCTTAGAAGAGTGGCAAGAAGAAAGCCATTTCTCAAAGATATCCATAAAAAGTCTCATTTAAAGTTTGCCACAAGCCACCTGGGAGACACAACAAACATGTGGAAGAAGGTGCTCTGGTCAGATGAAACCAAAATCGAACTGTTTGGCCACAATGCAAAACGATATGTTTGGCGTAAAAGCAACACAGCTCATCACCATGAACACACCATCCCCACTGTCAGACATGGTGGTGGCAGCATCATGGTTTGGACCTGCTTTTCGTCAGCAGGGACAGGGAAGATGGTCAAAATTGATGGGAAGATGGATTGGGCCAAATACAGGACCATTCTGGAAGAAAACCTGTTGGAGTCTGCAAGAGACCTGAGACTGGGACAGAGATTTATCTTCCAACAAGACAATGATCCAAAACATAAAGCCAAATCTACAATGGAATGGTTCACAAATAAACGTATCCAGGTGTTGGAATGGCCAAGTCAAAGTCCAGACCTGAATCCAATCGAGAATCTGTGGAAAGAGCTGAAAACTGGCTCTCCAACGTCACTGAGCTCGAGCTGTTTTGCAAAGAAGAATGGGCAAGAATTTCAGTCTCTCAATCTTCAAAACTGATAGAGTCATACCCCAAGTGACTTGCAGCTGTAATTGCAGCAAAGGGTGGCGCTACAAAGTATTAACACAAGGGGGCCAAATAATATTGCACGCCCCACTTTTCAGTTTTTTATTTGTTAAAAACGTTTGACACATCCAATAAATTTCATTCCACTTCATGATTGTGTCCCACTTGTTGTTGATTCTTCACAAAAAATTAGAATTTTATATCTTTATGTTTGAAGCCTGAAATGTGGCAAGAGGTTGAAAAGTTCAAGGGGGCCGAATACTTTCGCAAGGCACTGTAAGGTTCATGAATTTCTTTGGTATGTTAGAACTTGCCAAAAAGCCATTCCTTTGTGCACAAATAAAGATACATCTATACTTTTAAACAACTCACAGAATCTGCACATTTTTTGGAAGCTGTTTCCATTAATTTTTCCATTCTTTTGTGTTTATTATGGACACTTCAGATACTTCGAGCACATAGGAAACTTTACAATTTCAGCCAGCAACACGACACTTTGTCTTTCAGTTTTATCTCAGCCCATCTGAATTGGCTGCACTCTGTGGTTTAGTTGCACTTTCTTAGACAGCTGAGGATACAAGAAAGTATTTTCATCAGGGGTTGAGTTGTTCTCTTATATAGATCTTGCGGTTTTTATTGGAACATGTGTCAGTGCAGATCTTCTCCATCTGTGATCACTGTATACATGTAGTCTGTAAACAAATGCAGTTTGGCAAGAGTTATGGCAAATAGAATGCCTGTGGTTCCTGTTGAAAAGCTTAAAGCACATATACACTGTATGGATATGTGGAAATTAGTTCAGCTCAGTACTTCTATATATTTCACATTTTTTGTACTGCATACAATACTTTTATCCCAAAATCTTTTAATCCCATAAAGGGCCTGATTCTGCTGGTGGGTTCTTCCTGTTAAAGGGGAGTTTTCATTTCCACTGTTGCTAGATGCATGCACCCATCATAGATGGAGGGCACTACAGAGGGTGGTGCGAACAGCAGAGGCCAACACTGGCAGCAGTCCCCCCCCCCACCCCCATCCATGACATCTACCGCAGCCGGTGTCTGTGTAAAGCTGCAGCATCAAGGACCACACTCACCCAGCAAGAGAACTTTTCTGTCTGCTACCTTCAGGCAGGCGGTACAGGTGCCTGTACAGCATGTACATAAAGCCTTAAAGACAGTTATTATCCAAAAGCTATCAGACTACTGAATTCTGGACAATAGCACCAAACCACACGTGTGACACTTTATTAGCTTATTGCTGCTGCATGTTGTGTACTTTTTTATTGCACGCCATTAGTACTTTTGTTTTTATAGTGAGTTGAACGGTTCTTCTTATTCAAGAATTTTATTGCATTGTTGACTGTGTGTTAACCTGCATATGACAAATAAAGCAATACAATACAATACAATGCTCAGTATGAGAGACTGCTGAAAAGTCAACAACACAAGCAGCAGGAGGAGGACTGAATGATCCAATTTGCTGGGTTTCCTTGGAAAACTTTTGAACCAGTTTGAATCATAAAATTTGACTGCACTGTTTGAACTTGGATCGGTTGGAATGTATATACTTGACTTGGAATCTGTATGATTCAGTAGAATTGACTTTGTAAAGTGCCTTGAAACAACATTGCTTTAGTCCAGGTCTGGGAGGAGATCCCTCAGGAGACCATCCACCGTCTCATCAGGAGCATGGCCAGGCGTTGTAGGGAGGTCATAGAGGCACGTGGAGGCCACACACAATACTGAGCCTCATTTTGACTTGTTTTAAGGACATTACATCAAAGTTGGATCAGCCTGTAGTGTGTTTTTCCACTTTAATTTTGTGTGTGATGCCAAATTTGATTTCCATTGATGATTTTTGTGTGATTTTGTTGTCAGCACATTTAACTTTGTGCAGAAAGTATTCAATGAGAATATTTCCTTCATTCAGATCTAGGATTTGTTATTTGAGTGTTCCCTTTATTTTTTTGAGCAGTGTACGTATAGAAAATGGAACCAATCTGATTGGGACAGTTTAAACATTGTGAACCTCTAGAATCAGACAAATCAAATATTTGAGTGTATTTACACAGTCATGGGGCTAAAGTAGCTGGGTAATTCCAGCACTAACATTGCAAAACTGGCACTATCATAAAGAGATCGTTTTTTGATGTGAGACTCTGTGAGGTTATAATTCAATTCAAATTCAAAAATACTTTATTAATCCCAAAGGGAAATTAAATATAACTGGTTGTAGTTCTTTTACATGTTGTAGAAAGCTGTGATCTTTAGTGAGTTTGTAGAAAAATGAAGAAATCCTTCCTGTATTAGCTGAATTTAGCAATTAAAAGCAGTTCAGACAAAAAAAAAAATGTTCAGATTCATAGAATCCAGCGTTCTATTGGACATTGTTAACTATCTGTACTGTCACAAAAGTCTGCTGCAAAATGTATTACTGATTTTCAGCCAATCTCTTCAATTCAATTCAATTCATTTTATTTATATAGCGCCAATTCACAACACATGTCATCTCAAGGCACTTCACAAAAGTCAGGTACATACATTCCAATTAATCCTAACCATTGAACAGTGCAGTCAGATTCAGTTATTTATTCAAATTAGATACAACGTTTTTCTGTCTAAGGAAACCCAGCAGATTGCATCCAGTCAGTGACTTGCAGCATTCCCTCCTCCCAGATGAGCATGTAGAGACAGTGGATAGTCACTGGTGTTGACTTTGCAGCAATCCCTCATACTGAACATGCATGTAGCGACAGTGGAGAGGAAAAACTCCCTTTTAACAGGAAGAAACCTCCAGCAGAAACAGGTTCAGTGTGAGCAGCCATCTGCCACGACCGACTGGGGTTTTTGAAAGAACAGAGCAGAGACACAAAGAGAACAAAGAAGTAATGATCCAGGAGTCCTTTCAATGGGAAGGAAAAGTAAATGTTAATGGATGTAGCTCCTTTAGTCGTTTCACCTAGAAAGAAAGAACAGATAAACTCTGAGCCAGTTTTCAAGGTTAGAGTCTGAAAGAGAGCACATAGAGTTAGTCACAGTAAAAGCTCAGTCAATTGGAATGTCTAGGAGAGAGAAAGGGTTAAACACTGAAAGACAGGGCCATGTGGATAATCGGTAGAGGGTGAGCATTACGTTGTTGCCAGCAGAAGCTTGGACGATGCCCCTGTACAGAAAGGTGTCACAGGTAGACACAGTCAGGCCAGGTGTAGCTTCTAGGAAGAGAAAAGAGAGAGAACAACGTCTCTTTTAATGTTCTTCTGCTAAAGTAACATTGGCAGCGGCCACCACCTGTATCTGTCTGCCTGGTCAGCTGATCATGAGTACATCGGTATAATTTTAAAACAACTTTTACACTTAAAAAGGAACAAGATTGACCATCTTTGATGACTCAGCAAAAATGGCCAATGGTTGTTTACTTCAACCTTGGCAGACTTGGAGCAGACTGATGAGTGGCAGCTGATCAGTTGGATTGATGCAGCTGACAGGGTTAATAAGCATAACTTTACTGCAGTAACATTAAAAAAACAGTGATAAACTTAACAGGCTCTTGTAAAAGTGTAGCTTGTTAATATAGCACTGTATCCCAAGGATATGAACATTTTAAGGTTTAGTTGTTTTAATTTGGTCAAATCAGCTCATCCAAGGTGGCACACATACTTCAAAGATGCAAGAGCACTTGATGCCTAATTAACTTCATGCTTAATTTTTTGAAATAAGGACAATGTAACATGATTTGAGATGCTAAAACATGCATGAAAAAAATAACACTTCATGCATATACAGTACAGACCAAATGTTTGGACACACCTTCTCATTCAAAGAGTTTTCTTTATTTTCATGACTATGAATATTGTAGCTTCACACTGAAGGCATCAAAACTATGAATTAACACATGTGGAATTGTATACTGAACAAAAAAGTGTGAAACAACTGAAAATATGTCTCATATTCTAGGTTCTTCAAAGTAGTACTTTAAGAAATGAAGGTCAGTCAGTCCGAACAATTGGGAAAACTTTGAAAGTGTCCCCAAGTGCAGTCACAAAAACCATCAAGTGCTACAAAGAAACTGGCTCACATGAGAACCGCCCCAGGAAAGGAAGACCAAGAGTCACCTCTGCTGCGGACGATAAGTTCATCCGAGTCACCAGCCTCAGAAATCGCAGGTTAACAGCAGCTCAGATTAGAGAACAGGTCAATGCCACACAGAGTTCTAGCAGCAGACACATCTCTAGAACAACTGTTAAGTGGAGACTGTGTGAATCAGGCCTTCATGGTAAAATAGCTGCTAGGAAACCACTGCTGAGGACAGGCAACAAGCAGAAGAGACTTGTTTGGGCTAAAGAACACAAGGAATGGACCCTAGACCAGTGGAAATCTGTGCTTTGGTCTGATGAGTCCAAGTTTGAGATCTTTGGTTCCAACCACCGTGTCTTTGTGCGGCGCAGAAGAGGTGAACGGATGGACTCTACATGCCTGGTTCCCACCGTGAAGCATGGAGGAGGAGGTGTGATGGTGTGGGGGTGCTTTGCTGGTAACACTGTTGGGGATTTATTCAAAATTGAAGGCATACTGAACCAGCATGGCTACCACAGCATCTTGCAGCAGAATGCTATTCCATCCAGTTTGCATTTAGTTGGACCATCATTTATTTTTCAACAGGACAATGATCCCAAACACACCTCCAGGCTGTGTAAGGTCTATTTGACCAAGAAGGAGAGATCACCTGGCCTCCACAGTCACCGGGCCTCAACCCAATCGAGATGGTTTGGGGGTGAGCTGGACCGCAGAGTGAAGGCAAAAGGGCCAACAAGTGCTAAGCATCTCTGGGAACTCCTTCAAGAATGTTGGAAAACCATTTCAGGTGACTACCTCTTGAAGCTCATCAACAGAATGCCAAGAGTGTGCGGAGCAGTAATCAAAGCAATAGGTGGCTACTTTGAAGAACCTAGAATATAAGACATATTTTCAGTTGTTTCACACTTTTTTGTTCAGTATATAATTCCACATGTGTTAATTCATAGTTTGGATGACTTCAGAGTGAAGCTACAATATTCATAGTCATGAAAATAAAGCAAACTCTTTGAATGAGAAGGTGTGTCCAAACCTTTGGTCTGTACTGTACATTTATAATACAATTTTCACTCCCTCAAGAAAGACTGTTTCTCTTCAGTATTCTTTAAATTCATTAAATAACAGCACTTTGCAATAAATGAAAATGTGCATACACAATTTCTTTCAAGGGGCCTTAATGTGTTTCTACTATGGTTTTTCATGATAATTTCCTTTCATTCTCAAGTTTTTCATTTTTCAATCTTAAAACATTTATGAGTGGTGTGTAAATTGACTGCATGCACTCATGAACTAAGATGTCAGATAAGAAAGTAAATGCTTAAGATATGCAAATATTGATGCAGTTAAATGTTTTTAGCCAATCTTTTTCAGCTTTCTAGCATTTTTGTTTGACCCCAGGGAATTATTTATACAAAGTCACGAAACGAGCTGAAATATTTTAGTATTTAGAAAGCAATCCCATAAGCAAACCTGTAAGAGTGCAACTTAATATCAGCTGGTTTAGTTCTTATTAATAGCCTATAAAAAGGTTTCTCATCACCAACATATCACAAAAGAAGCATTTCATGCTAAGCAGAAGTGAACAACTCTCTCAATACCTTTGCAACCTTATTCTCAAACACATACAGGTGGTATTGGTAACAATTTTTATGAACGTTGCAGTGCTTTGGGGCCAGAGTCTAGATGTGCAAAGAAAATAATTTTATCCTCAAACAGTCAGAACACAAAATGTAGTTTTTTAATAAATGTTTTTATTATTAAGGGAGAAAAAAAACAAAATTTCCCAAATTTCTCCTCCATCTATATGCTGCCACTATTTTTGAGTGGAAAACCCTTTGTCGCATCACTATAGTTGCAGTTTTTGGTTATTGCTTTGTTCTATATGTACTCCAGAGCAGCAGACAGGACGTTAGCTGACGTACTATTGCAATACCCTACAGCTGCCACCTGCTACAGTATCTGAAGAACCATTGTGACTCATTGTGTCATTTCTTGTGTCATTTCTCTGAAACAGATAAGGATCTCTGTAAGTGACATACATAAAGAAAATGGAACTAATCTGATTGGAAAAGTTCAAACCTTGTGAACCTCTAGAATCAGACAAATCAAATATTTGAGGTTATTTACACATTTATGGGGATAAAGTAGCTGGGTGATTTTTGTGTAAACTGAAATAGCTCACATTAAAGCATTAACAAATCCTCCCTGTATTAGATGATTTTAGCAATTAAACGCAGCTCAGACAAAAAAAAATCAGATTCATAGAAGACCAGGGGGTCCTCATAAGATTTCTGTCAGTGAAGTCAATAGTAATTAGAAGCCTTGTCCAAGAGCCACCCACAGAGAGCTCTAGAAAGACTTGGATTTGCAAGTAGAGTTTTTCCATAAATATTAGGTAATTTAGTCAGTTGTATTAGTATATACACACACTCAATGCACGAGACCCCAGTGCTGAAGAAAAAGCTTGTTGAAACTTGTTTAAAGTTTCCTGTACAAGTCAGTGAAACACTGGGAGATTGTACATAGTCTAGTCAAATGAGACCAAAATTGAACTCCGCACTACACACCATACCAACAGTGACATTTGGAGATGAAAACAACCTAGACTTTTTCACAGGATTGTCAGATAGAGAGGCTTGTGTCCAGGGACAGCATTCTTTACACCTCTTCATCAGACACTTTGCTTTGCATGTTCGTTGTCGTCGTCTTCCGCTTTATCCGGGACCGGGTCGCGGGGGCAGCAGATTCAGCAAGGACGCCCAGACGTCCCTCTCCCCAGACACCTCCTCCAGATCCTCCGGAGGGAGCCCAAGGCGTTCCCAGGCTGGTATGGGGGCCCAACGTCCACAAATGGAGGTGGTTCTTATAGCCCAACACCGTGCAGGACGCTTGGCATTTGCCAGAGAACACCAGGATTGGCAAATTCGCCACTCGTGCCCTGTGCTCTTCACAGATGAAAGCAAGTTCACACTGAGCACTTGTGACAGACGTGACGGAGTCTGGAGACACTGTGGAGAGCGATCTGCTGCCTGCAACATCCTTCAGCAAGACCGGTTTGGCAGTGGGTCAGTAATGGTGTGGGGTGGCATTTCTTTGGAGGACCACATGGCCCTCCATGTGCTTGCCAGAGGTAGCCTGACTGCCATTAGGTACCGAGATGTGATCCTCAGACCCCTTGTGAGACCATATGCTGGTGCGGTTGGCCCTGGGTTTCTCCTAATGCAGGACAATGCAGGACATTCAGATCTAGGATGTGTTATTTGAGTGTTCCCTTTATTTTTTTGAGCAGTGTACGTATAGAAAATGGAACTAATCTGATTGGGACAGTTTAAACATTGTGAACCTCTAGAATCAGACATATCAAATATTTGAGTGTATTTACACAGTCATGGGGCTAAAGTAGCTGGGTAATTCCTCCAAGAAGTGTAAACTGAAATAACTTACATTAAAGCACTAACATTGCAAAACTGGCACTATCATAAAGAGATCGTTTTTTGATGTGAGACTCTGTGAGGTTATAATTCAATTCAAATTCAAAAATACTTTATTAATCCCAAAGGGAAATTAAATATAACTGGTTGTAGTTCTTTTACATGTTGTAGAAAGCTGTGATCTTTAGTGAGTTTGTAGAAAAATGAAGAAATCCTTCCTGTATTAGCTGAATTTAGCAATTAAAAGCAGTTCAGACAAAAAAAAAAATGTTCAGATTCATAGAATCCAGCGTTCTATTGGACATTGTTAACTATCTGTACTGTCACAAAAGTCTGCTGCAAAATGTATTACTGATTTTCAGCCAATCTCTTCAATTCAATTCAATTCATTTTATTTATATAGCGCCAATTCACAACACATGTCATCTCAAGGCACTTCACAAAAGTCAGGTACATACATTCCAATTAATCCTAACCATTGAACAGTGCAGTCAGATTCAGTTATTTATTCAAATTAGATACAACGTTTTTCTGTCTAAGGAAACCCAGCAGATTGCATCCAGTCAGTGACTTGCAGCATTCCCTCCTCCCAGATGAGCATGTAGAGACAGTGGATAGTCACTGGTGTTGACTTTGCAGCAATCCCTCATACTGAACATGCATGTAGCGACAGTGGAGAGGAAAAACTCCCTTTTAACAGGAAGAAACCTCCAGCAGAAACAGGTTCAGTGTGAGCAGCCATCTGCCACGACCGACTGGGGTTTTTGAAAGAACAGAGCAGAGACACAAAGAGAACAAAGAAGTAATGATCCAGGAGTCCTTTCAATGGGAAGGAAAAGTAAATGTTAATGGATGTAGCTCCTTTAGTCGTTTCACCTAGAAAGAAAGAACAGATAAACTCTGAGCCAGTTTTCAAGGTTAGAGTCTGAAAGAGAGCACATAGAGTTAGTCACAGTAAAAGCTCAGTCAATTGGAATGTCTAGGAGAGAGAAAGGGTTAAACACTGAAAGACAGGGCCATGTGGATAATCGGTAGAGGGTGAGCATTACGTTGTTGCCAGCAGAAGCTTGGACGATGCCCCTGTACAGAAAGGTGTCACAGGTAGACACAGTCAGGCCAGGTGTAGCTTCTAGGAAGAGAAAAGAGAGAGAACAACGTCTCTTTTAATGTTCTTCTGCTAAAGTAACATTGGCAGCGGCCACCACCTGTATCTGTCTGCCTGGTCAGCTGATCATGAGTACATCGGTATAATTTTAAAACAACTTTTACACTTAAAAAGGAACAAGATTGACCATCTTTGATGACTCAGCAAAAATGGCCAATGGTTGTTTACTTCAACCTTGGCAGACTTGGAGCAGACTGATGAGTGGCAGCTGATCAGTTGGATTGATGCAGCTGACAGGGTTAATAAGCATAACTTTACTGCAGTAACATTAAAAAAACAGTGATAAACTTAACAGGCTCTTGTAAAAGTGTAGCTTGTTAATATAGCACTGTATCCCAAGGATATGAACATTTTAAGGTTTAGTTGTTTTAATTTGGTCAAATCAGCTCATCCAAGGTGGCACACATACTTCAAAGATGCAAGAGCACTTGATGCCTAATTAACTTCATGCTTAATTTTTTGAAATAAGGACAATGTAACATGATTTGAGATGCTAAAACATGCATGAAAAAAATAACACTTCATGCATATACAGTACAGACCAAATGTTTGGACACACCTTCTCATTCAAAGAGTTTTCTTTATTTTCATGACTATGAATATTGTAGCTTCACACTGAAGGCATCAAAACTATGAATTAACACATGTGGAATTGTATACTGAACAAAAAAGTGTGAAACAACTGAAAATATGTCTCATATTCTAGGTTCTTCAAAGTAGTACTTTAAGAAATGAAGGTCAGTCAGTCCGAACAATTGGGAAAACTTTGAAAGTGTCCCCAAGTGCAGTCACAAAAACCATCAAGTGCTACAAAGAAACTGGCTCACATGAGAACCGCCCCAGGAAAGGAAGACCAAGAGTCACCTCTGCTGCGGACGATAAGTTCATCCGAGTCACCAGCCTCAGAAATCGCAGGTTAACAGCAGCTCAGATTAGAGAACAGGTCAATGCCACACAGAGTTCTAGCAGCAGACACATCTCTAGAACAACTGTTAAGTGGAGACTGTGTGAATCAGGCCTTCATGGTAAAATAGCTGCTAGGAAACCACTGCTGAGGACAGGCAACAAGCAGAAGAGACTTGTTTGGGCTAAAGAACACAAGGAATGGACCCTAGACCAGTGGAAATCTGTGCTTTGGTCTGATGAGTCCAAGTTTGAGATCTTTGGTTCCAACCACCGTGTCTTTGTGCGGCGCAGAAGAGGTGAACGGATGGACTCTACATGCCTGGTTCCCACCGTGAAGCATGGAGGAGGAGGTGTGATGGTGTGGGGGTGCTTTGCTGGTAACACTGTTGGGGATTTATTCAAAATTGAAGGCATACTGAACCAGCATGGCTACCACAGCATCTTGCAGCAGAATGCTATTCCATCCAGTTTGCATTTAGTTGGACCATCATTTATTTTTCAACAGGACAATGATCCCAAACACACCTCCAGGCTGTGTAAGGTCTATTTGACCAAGAAGGAGAGATCACCTGGCCTCCACAGTCACCGGGCCTCAACCCAATCGAGATGGTTTGGGGGTGAGCTGGACCGCAGAGTGAAGGCAAAAGGGCCAACAAGTGCTAAGCATCTCTGGGAACTCCTTCAAGAATGTTGGAAAACCATTTCAGGTGACTACCTCTTGAAGCTCATCAACAGAATGCCAAGAGTGTGCGGAGCAGTAATCAAAGCAATAGGTGGCTACTTTGAAGAACCTAGAATATAAGACATATTTTCAGTTGTTTCACACTTTTTTGTTCAGTATATAATTCCACATGTGTTAATTCATAGTTTGGATGACTTCAGAGTGAAGCTACAATATTCATAGTCATGAAAATAAAGCAAACTCTTTGAATGAGAAGGTGTGTCCAAACCTTTGGTCTGTACTGTACATTTATAATACAATTTTCACTCCCTCAAGAAAGACTGTTTCTCTTCAGTATTCTTTAAATTCATTAAATAACAGCACTTTGCAATAAATGAAAATGTGCATACACAATTTCTTTCAAGGGGCCTTAATGTGTTTCTACTATGGTTTTTCATGATAATTTCCTTTCATTCTCAAGTTTTTCATTTTTCAATCTTAAAACATTTATGAGTGGTGTGTAAATTGACTGCATGCACTCATGAACTAAGATGTCAGATAAGAAAGTAAATGCTTAAGATATGCAAATATTGATGCAGTTAAATGTTTTCAGCCAATCTTTTTCAGCTTTCTAGCATTTTTGTTTGACCCCAGGGAATTATTTATACAAAGTCACGAAACGAGCTGAAATATTTTAGTATTTAGAAAGCAATCCCATAAGCAAACCTGTAAGAGTGCAACTTAATATCAGCTGGTTTAGTTCTTATTAATAGCCTATAAAAAGGTTTCTCATCACCAACATATCACAAAAGAAGCATTTCATGCTAAGCAGAAGTGAACAACTCTCTCAATACCTTTGCAACCTTATTCTCAAACACATACAGGTGGTATTGGTAACAATTTTTATGAACGTTGCAGTGCTTTGGGGCCAGAGTCTAGATGTGCAAAGAAAATAATTTTATCCTCAAACAGTCAGAACACAAAATGTAGTTTTTTAATAAATGTTTTTATTATTAAGGGAGAAAAAAAACAAAATTTCCCAAATTTCTCCTCCATCTATATGCTGCCACTATTTTTGAGTGGAAAACCCTTTGTCGCATCACTATAGTTGCAGTTTTTGGTTATTGCTTTGTTCTATATGTACTCCAGAGCAGCAGACAGGACGTTAGCTGACGTACTATTGCAATACCCTACAGCTGCCACCTGCTACAGTATCTGAAGAACCATTGTGACTCATTGTGTCATTTCTTGTGTCATTTCTCTGAAACAGATAAGGATCTCTGTAAGTGACATACATAAAGAAAATGGAACTAATCTGATTGGAAAAGTTCAAACCTTGTGAACCTCTAGAATCAGACAAATCAAATATTTGAGGTTATTTACACATTTATGGGGATAAAGTAGCTGGGTGATTTTTGTGTAAACTGAAATAGCTCACATTAAAGCATTAACAAATCCTCCCTGTATTAGATGATTTTAGCAATTAAACGCAGCTCAGACAAAAAAAAATCAGATTCATAGAAGACCAGGGGGTCCTCATAAGATTTCTGTCAGTGAAGTCAATAGTAATTAGAAGCCTTGTCCAAGAGCCACCCACAGAGAGCTCTAGAAAGACTTGGATTTGCAAGTAGAGTTTTTCCATAAATATTAGGTAATTTAGTCAGTTGTATTAGTATATACACACACTCAATGCACGAGACCCCAGTGCTGAAGAAAAAGCTTGTTGAAACTTGTTTAAAGTTTCCTGTACAAGTCAGTGAAACACTGGGAGATTGTACATAGTCTAGTCAAATGAGACCAAAATTGAACTCCGCACTACACACCATACCAACAGTGACATTTGGAGATGAAAACAACCTAGACTTTTTCACAGGATTGTCAGATAGAGAGGCTTGTGTCCAGGGACAGCATTCTTTACACCTCTTCATCAGACACTTTGCTTTGCATGTTCGTTGTCGTCGTCTTCCGCTTTATCCGGGACCGGGTCGCGGGGGCAGCAGATTCAGCAAGGACGCCCAGACGTCCCTCTCCCCAGACACCTCCTCCAGATCCTCCGGAGGGAGCCCAAGGCGTTCCCAGGCTGGTATGGGGGCCCAACGTCCACAAATGGAGGTGGTTCTTATAGCCCAACACCGTGCAGGACGCTTGGCATTTGCCAGAGAACACCAGGATTGGCAAATTCGCCACTCGTGCCCTGTGCTCTTCACAGATGAAAGCAAGTTCACACTGAGCACTTGTGACAGACGTGACGGAGTCTGGAGACACTGTGGAGAGCGATCTGCTGCCTGCAACATCCTTCAGCAAGACCGGTTTGGCAGTGGGTCAGTAATGGTGTGGGGTGGCATTTCTTTGGAGGACCACATGGCCCTCCATGTGCTTGCCAGAGGTAGCCTGACTGCCATTAGGTACCGAGATGTGATCCTCAGACCCCTTGTGAGACCATATGCTGGTGCGGTTGGCCCTGGGTTTCTCCTAATGCAGGACAATGCAGGACATTCAGATCTAGGATGTGTTATTTGAGTGTTCCCTTTATTTTTTTGAGCAGTGTACGTATAGAAAATGGAACTAATCTGATTGGGACAGTTTAAACATTGTGAACCTCTAGAATCAGACATATCAAATATTTGAGTGTATTTACACAGTCATGGGGCTAAAGTAGCTGGGTAATTCCTCCAAGAAGTGTAAACTGAAATAACTTACATTAAAGCACTAACATTGCAAAACTGGCACTATCATAAAGAGATCGTTTTTTGATGTGAGATTCTGTGAGGTTATAATTCAATTCAAATTCAAAAATACTTTATTAATCACAAAGGGAAATTAAATATAACTGGTTGTAGTTCCTTTACATGTTATAGAAAGCTGTGATCTTTAGTGAGTTTGTAGAAAAATGAAGAAATCCTTCCTGTATTAGCTGATTTTAGCAATTAAAAGCAGTTCAGACAAAAAAAAAAAATGTTCAGATTCATAGAATCCAGCGTTCTATTGGACATTGTTAACTATCTGTACTGTCACAAAAGTCTGCTGCAAAATGTATTACTGATTTTCAGCCAATCTCTTTAATTCAATTCAATTCATTTTATTTATATAGCGCCAATTCACAACACATGTCATCTCAAGGCACTTCACAAAAGTCAGGTACATACATTCCAATTAATCCTAACCATTGAACAGTGCAGTCAGATTCAGTTATTTATTCAAATTGGATAAAAAGTTTTTCTGTCTAAGGAAACCCAGCAGATTGCATCCAGTCAGTGACTTGCAGCATTCCCTCCTCCCAGATGAGCATGTAGAGACAGTGGATAGTCACTGGTGTTGACTTTGCAGCAATCCCTCATACTGGGCATGCATGTAGTGACAGTGGATATGAAAAACTCCCTTTTAACAGGAAGAAACCTCCAGCAGAAACAGGCCCAGTGTGAGCGGCCATCTGCCACGACCTGCTGGGGTTTTTGAAAGAACAGAGCAGAGACACAAAGAGAACAAAGAAGTACTGATCCAGAAGTCCTTTCTATGGGAAGGAAAAGTAAATGTTAATGGATGTAGCTCCTTTAGTCGTTTCACCAAGAAAGAAAGAACAGATAAACTCTGAGCCAGTTTTCAAGGTTAGAGTCTGAAAGAGAGCACATACAGTTAGTCACAGTAAAAGCTCAGTCAATTTCCATGTCTAGGAGAGAGAAAGGGTTAAACACTGAAAGACAGGGCCATGTGGATCATTGGTAGAGGGTGAGCATTAAGTTGTTGCCAGCAGAAGCTTGGACGATGCCCCTGTACAGAAAGGTGTCACAGGTAGACACAGTCAGGCCAGGTGTAGCTTCTAGGAAGAGAAAAGAGAGAGAACGTCTCTTTTAGTGTTCTTCTGCTAAAGTAACATTGGCAGCGGCCACCACCTGTATCTGTCTGCCTGGTCAGCTGATCATGAGTACATTGGTATAATTTTAAAACAACTTTTTATCATGAATTGCTTAGATAGTCGAAGTAGAACAAAACCAGAGGATGAAACAGACTCAGCACACAGGATAAGACGGTAAATGAGGTTTATTTCTACTGTAGACTTTGTTTAAGGAATCTTGAGCTGGAGTTGTACAGAAGCCAGAGGAGGAGGAGGTAAACCCAGGAATCCAAGGAGAGAGAGAGAGAGTACTGGTGATGAGAATATTTACAGTGCAGTCCTTAGGAGGGAGTATTACCAGATGTTGGCAGGCAGGTAGGCAGATAGGCAGGTTGACAGGCAGACAGGCAGGCAGACGGATAGGCAGACAGACAGGAGTCCACATAACTGAGGTTATGTTCCAGCAAAGGTCTGTATCAGCAGCTACCTTAAGAAGCCCATGAGCTCATTAGGAGAATGCGTTGCAGCTGCAGACAATGAGCTGCCAGAACCAACCAGAAGGAGAGGAGCAGAGATCCTACAGTACCCTCCCCTCAACGATTGCCTCCAGGCAATCCAGAACGCTTTTCAGGATGGCGTTTGTAAAAGGACGTGATGAGAGCAGGGTCCAGGATGTGAGAACGGGGAACCCAGGTTCTCTCTTCAGGTCCATATCCTGCCCAATCCACAAGATATTGAAAACCACGCCCCCTACGCCGAACATCCAGGATACGATTGACCGTATATGCAGGGTGGTCATCAATGAGTCGAGAAGGAGGAGGGGGCTTGGTGGGAGGACTTAGGGGACTTTCTGAGACTGGCTTGATCTGGGAAACATGGAAAGTAGGGTGAATGTGCATGGAAGATGGTAGTTTGAGTCTCACCACAGATGGGTTGATGATCCTCTCGATGAGAAAATGGCCAATGAAACGGGGGCCAACTTTCTAGAAGTATCTTTTAATTTAATATTCCTGGTGGAAAGCCAGACTCTCTGATTGATGCGATAGACAGGTGCAGCAGAACGGTGGTGGTTAGCGAACCTCTTATTTTGTTCCAGGGTGCGTAGGAGGGTCCTCTTGGTCTGTTGCCAGATCCTACGACACCTGGAAACGTAATGCCGAACAGAGGGAACTAGGATGTCAGATTCAACACTGGGAAACAGCGGGGGTAGATAGCCCAGTGAAGCCTCAAAGGGGGACAATCCAGTAGCAGAGGAAGTATGTGTGTTGTGAGCATATTCGATCCATGTGAGATGTTTGCACCAGCAAGAGGGGTTGTCATTTATTACGCACCTCAAGGCGACTTCAAGTTCCTGGTTGCATCTTTCTGTCTGTCCATTAGATTGGGGGTGGTATCCAGACGAAAGACTTACGGAGGCACCAAGAGCTTTGCAAAACTCCTTCCAAACTTGCGAGATGAACTGCGAGCCTCGGTCAGAAACAACGTCCAAAGGTATGCCATGGATGCGGAAAACGTGGAGAACCAGGAGTTGGGCAGTCTCCAATGCAAATGGAAGCTTGGGTAAAGGAACAAAATGGGCTGTTTTAGAGAATCTGTCAACAACAGTAAGGATGACTGTGTTACCGTCAGATGGTGGGAGACCAGTGATGAAATCAACGGAAATGTGGGACCAGGGGGGGGCAGAGGTTGAAGAAGACCAGCAGGGGGGTGATTAGTGTTCTTGTTTCGAGCACATGTGGGACAAGCTGCAACAAAATCTTTAATGTTGAGGTTCACAGTCGGCCACCAGAAAAACCTTTTGGTAAATGTGATCATACGAGTCACCCCAGGATGACAAGTCAATTTATTGTTGTGCACCCAATCCAGAACTTTATTGACGACAGAGTTGGGAATGAACAGCTTGCCCACTGGGCCAGTACCTGGGTCAGGTTCAGACCTCTGTGCCTCCCTGATCTCCTTTTCAATGGCCCAGGTGAGGGCGCCCACAATACAAGAATCTGGTAGGATGGAAGCTTCAGTCTTGAGTTGGTCAGAATGAGAGAACTGGCGAGAGAGAGCATCAGGCTTAATGTTCTTGGAACCGGTTCTGTAGGAGATAGAAAAATGAAAACGAGCAAAAAACAGAGACCAACGGGCTTGTCTGGGGTTAAGTCTTTTGGCATTTTGAATGTAGGAGAGGTTCTTATGATCAGTCCAAATGAGAAAAGGGACTTCAGCACCCTCTAACCAATGCCGCCATTCCTCAAGCGCCAACTTGATGGCTAAAAGTTCACGGTTGCCCACATCATAATTTTGCTCTGCTGGAGACAAGCAACGAGAAAAATAGGCACATGGATGTACTTTATCATCCAGAGGAGACCGTTGAGAAAGAATAGCCCCTACTCCAATGTCAGAAGCATCAATCTCTACAATAAATTGTGCACATGGATCAGGATGGGTCAATATGGGTGCTGAAGAAAATAGAGTCTTTAATTCCCCAAATGCCCTTTCTGCCTCAGGAGTCCAATGGAACGTTTTCAGAGAGGAGGTGAGTTGAGTGAGAGGTGCTGTGACCTGACTGTAGTTTCTTATAAACCTCCTATAAAAATGTGCAAATCCCAAGAACCTTTGAAGTTGCCTGCGATCAGTTGGAGTAGGCCACTCTGCCACTGCCTTGGTTTTCTCGGGATCAGTTCTGTACCTGCCTGCCTCAAAAATAAAACCCAAAAAAGACACAGATGTGACACTGAATTCACACTTTTCGGCTTTAACAAAGAGTTGATTCTCAAAAAGCCTCTGGAGAACTGTTCTGACATGCTGGCAATGTTGTTCTATGTCCTGGGAAAAAATCAAAATGTCATCCAGATAAACGAAAACAAAGAGGTTGAGAAAGTCACCAAGAACATCAATAATAAGAGCCTGGAAAAAGGCGGGTGCATTAGTCAACCCGAAAGGCATAACCAAATACTCAAAATGTTATAGGGGGGTTTTGAAAGCTGTTTTCCACTCATCACCCTCTCGGATCCGGACCAAATGTTAAGCATTGCGCAGGTCGAGTTTAGTGAAGATCTTGGCAGAATGTAATTGTTCATGTATGGAATCAATAAGTGGTAGTGGGTATTTATTTTTAATAGTGATTTGATTCAATCCTCTATAATCAATACAGGGTCTTAATGTGCCGTCCTTCTTACCCACGAAGAAGAATCCGGCACCAACAGGGGAGGTAGACGGACAAATGATCCCAGATGCTAAAGAATCCTCAATGTACTCTTTCATGACCTTTCTCTCGGGTCCGGAGAGATTAAAGAGTCTGCTGGATGGTAGCGGAGCACCTGGGAGGAGATCAATAGAGCAGTCATAGGGGCGATGCAGAGGTAAAGAAAGAGCCCCTTGTTTGCTAAACACAGATGCGAGATTGTGGTATTCAGGTGGAACTTTGGACAGATCAAGAGGCTCAGAAGGTTTGAGTTGTTTGATAGAGTGAGAGACAGCAGTTCTTAAGCAGTTCTGGAGACAGAGATTACTCCATATCCCTACTCTGCCCTCCACCCAATTAATAGCAGGATTATGTTTCTGCAACCAGAGAAACCCCAAAACTAATTGTGGAGAGATGGAAGAGACAACAAAGAACTCACCCCATTCATGATGGTTACCAGAGGTGATGATGTGAAGCTGAGGCACTTTAAATCTCACTTGAGACATGGTTTGACCAGTGATGCCAGTGACATAAAGGGAATGGTTGAGAGGCTGAGAGGGTATTTGAAGTTTATCAATCAGATCCGAGGAAATAAGATTCTGTTCAGCACCAGAATCAATAAAAGCGTCAACAGGAAACTTCTCTTGGCCAACAATAATAGTGACCGGAAAGCACAGACGAGAGACAGGGGAAGAATGGGATATGCTCATCAAAGTCCCCTGACCTATTGACGAGCCCTCTCTTTTCCCTTCTTGGGGCATCTTGTGATAAAATGTCCTCCTTGTCCACAATATAGGCAAAGACCACCCTCAAAGCGACGTTGTCGTTCCTCTGGGGAGAGTCGAGTGTGACCAATCTGCATCAGTTCCGGTTCCGCAAATCCCTCTGAAGAGGAAGTGGGTGCGTCGAGGAAAGTGGTTCGATGCGCCAGAGAGTGCTGCCACTGTGAATTGTAGTTCCTTTCTGTTTGTCTCTCTCTTAGACTATTAATTCATCCAGTCTTTCGGGTTCATCTCTCAAAACCAACTGGTCCTTTACTTGATCTGCAAGGGAATTAACAAAAATACCCTTGAGTGCCGCTTCATCCCAACCCACCTCCTGCGCTGCCACCCGGAAGTCGATGGCGAACTCAGCCAACTCAGCCAACGCTCTCTCCCTGTTTGAGGGTGAGTATCTTCTTAGCCGCTGCCTCCTGCTGGAGTGGTTGATCGAAGACTCTCTTGAAGTGACTGAAAAAAATGGCATAACTAAGAGACTCAACAGGGTTAGATGCCAAATAGGCGTGCGCCCAGCGCACACCAGATCCCTTTAGCGAGGTAACAATATAACTAATCTTGGAGGCAGCAGTAGGGAAAAGGGAGGGGGAATGACTAAATGCTAATTCACACTGGAGAGAAAAACCACCAAAGTTATTAGGATTACCATCAAACAGTTCAGACGGACGGACGTCAGGCTCTCGGATCCCAGAAGATAGAAGATAGTGGGTGGCTGAGGATTCTCTAAACGAGCTGGAAGATTGGAAGAGGCAGGTGAGAGTTTGGTTATGATTTCGCTTAAAGCATGAACCATACCACCAAGTTCTGTGAGATGAGAATCCGTAGTCCTTTGTTGTTGCAGTAGCTGTTGAAGCATGGTTTCAGTAGATTGTAGGCGTTCCTTTAAGGAAGTCTGTTCATCATCTGAATTGTTCTTCGACATGTTAGATGGCTGGAACATACTATCATGAATTGCTTAGATAGTCGAAGTAGAACAAAACCAGAGGATGAAACAGACTCAGCACACGGGATAAGACGGTAAATGAGGTTTATTTCTACTGTAGTCTTTGTTTAAGGAATCTTGAGCTGGAGTTGTACAGAAGCCAGAGGAGGAGGAGGTAAACCCAGGAATCCAAGGACAGAGAGAGAGAGTACTGGTGATGAGAATATTTACAGTGCAGTCCTTAGGAGGGAGTATTACCAGATGTTGGCAGGCAGGCAGACGGATAGGCAGACAGACAGGAGTCCACGTAACTGAGGTTATGTTCCAACAAAGGTCTGTATCAGCAGCTACCTTAAGAAGCCCATGAGCTCATTGGGAGAATGCATTGCAGCTGCAGATAATGAGCTGCCAGAACCAACCAGAAGGGGAGGAGCAGAGATCCTACACTTTTACACTTAAAAAGGAACAAAATTGACCATCTTTGATGACTCAGCAAAAATGGCCAATGGTTGTTTACTTCACCATTGGCAGACTTGGAGCAGACTGATGAGTGGCAGCTGATCAGTTGGATTGATGCAGCTGACAGGGTTAATAAGCATAACTTTACTGCAGTAACATTAAAAAAACAGTGATAAACGTAACAGGCTCTTGTAAAAGTGTAGCTTGTTAATATAGCACTGTATCCCAAGGATATGAACATTTTAAGGTTTAGTTGTTTTAATTTGGTAAAATCAGCTCATCCAAGGTGGCACACATACTTCAAAGATGCAAGAGCACTTGATGCCTAATTAACTTCATGCTTAATTTTTTGAAATAAGGACAATGTAACATGATTTGAGATGCTAAAACATGCATGAAAAAAATAACACTTCATGCATATACAGTACAGACCAAATGTTTGGACACACCTTCTCATTCAAAGAGTTTTCTTTATTTTCATGACTATGAATATTGTAGCTTCACACTGAAGGCATCAAAACTATGAATTAACACATGTGGAATTATATACTGAAAAAAAAAGTGTGAAACAACTGAAAATATGTCTTATATTCTAGGTTTTTCAAAGTAGTACTTTAAGAAATGAAGGTCAGTCAGTCCGAACAATTGGGAAAACTTTGAAAGTGTCCCCAAGTGCAGTCACAAAAACCATCAAGTGCTACAAAGAAACTGGCTCACATGAGAACCGCCCCAGGAAAGGAAGACCAAGAGTCACCTGTGCTGCGAACGATAAGTTCATCCGAGTCACCAGCCTCAGAAATCGCAGGTTAACAGCAGCTCAGATTAGAGAACAGGTCAATGCCACACAGAGTTCTAGCAGCAGACACATCTCTAGAACAACTGTTAAGAGGAGACTGTGTGAATCAGGCCTTCATGGTACAATAGCTGCTAGGAAACCACTGCTGAGGACAGGCAACAAGCAGAAGAGACTTGTTTGGGCTAAAGAACTCAAGGAATGGACCCTAGACCAGTGGAAATCTCTGCCTTGGTCAGATGAGTCCAAGTTTGAGATCTTTGGTTCCAACCACCGTGTCTTTGTGCGGTGCAGAAGAGGTGTAGGTGACTCTACATTCCTGGTTCCCACCGTGAAGCATGGAGGAGGAGGTGTGATGGTGTGGTGGTGCTTTGCTGGTGACACTGTTGGGGATTTATTCAAAATTGAAGGCATACTGAACCAACATGGCTACCACAGCATCTTGCAGCGGCATGCTATTCCATCTGGTTTGCGTTTAGTTGGAGCATCATTTATTTTTCAACAGGACAATGACCCCAAACACACCTCCAGGCTGTGTAAGGGCTATTTGACCAAGAAGGAGAGATCACCTGGCCTCCACAGTCACCGGGCCTGAACCCAATCGAGATGGTTTGGGGTGAGCTGGACCGCAGAGTGAACGCAAAAAGGCCAACAAGTGCTAAGCATCTCTGGGAACTCCTTCAAGACTTTTGGAAAACCATTTCAGGTGACTACCTCTTGAAGCTCATCAACAGAATGCCAAGAGTGTGCGGAGCAGTAATCAAAGCAATAGGTGGCTACTTTGAAGAACCTAGAATATAAGACATATTTTCAGTTGTTTCACACTTTTTTGTTTAGTATATAATTCCACATGTGTTAATTCATAGTTTTGATGACTTCAGTGTGAAGCTACAATATTCATAGTCATGAAAATAAAGAAAACTCTTTGAATGAGAAGGTGTCCAAACCTTTGGTCTGTACTGTACATTTATAACACAATTTTCAATCCCTCAAGAAAGACTGTTTCTCTTCAGTATTCTTTAAATTCATTAAATAACAGCACTTTGCCATAAATGAAAATGTGCATACACAATTTCTTTCAAGGGGCCTTAATGTGTTTCTAGTATGGTTTTTCATGATAATTTCCTTTCATTCTCAAGTTTTTCATTTTTCAATCTTAAAACATTTATGAGTGGTGTGTAAATTGACTGCATGCACTCATGAACTAAGATGTCAGATAAGAAAGTAAATGCTTAAGATATGCAAATATTGATGCAGTTAAATGTTTTCAGCCAATCTTTTTCAGCTTTCTAGCATTTTTGTTTGACCCCAGGGAATTATTTATACAAAGTCAAGAAACGAGCTGAAATATTTTAGTATTTAGAAAGCAATCCCATAAGCAAACCTGTAAGAGTGCAACTTAATATCAGCTGGTTTAGTTCTTATTGATAGCATATAAAAAGGTTTCTCATCACCAACATATCACAAAAGAAGCATTTCATGCTGAGCAGAAGTGAACGACTCTCTCAATACCTTTGCAACCTTATTCTCAAACACATACAGGTGGTATTGGTAACAATTTTTATGAACGTTGCAGTGCTTTGGGGCCAGAGTCTAGATGTGCAAAGAAAATAATTTTATCCTCAAACAGTCAGAACACAAAATGTAGTTTTTTAATAAATGTTTTTATTATTAAGGGAGAAAAAAAACAAAATTTCCCAGATTTCTCCTCCATCTATATGCTGCCACTATTTTTGAGTGGAAAACCCTTTGTCGCATCACTATAGTTGCAGTTTTTGGTTATTGCTTTGTTCTATATGTACTCCAGAGCAGCGGACAGGACGTTAGCTGACGTACTATTGCAATACCCTACAGCTGCCACCTGCTATAGTATCTGAAGAACCATTGTGACTCATTGTGTCATTTCTTGTGTCATTTCTCTGAAACAGATAAGGATCTCTGTAAGTGACATACATAAAGAAAATGGAACTAATCTGATTGGAAAAGTTCAAACCTTGTGAACCTCTAGAATCAGACAAATCAAATATTTGAGGTTATTTACACATTTATGGGGATAAAGTAGCTGGGTGATTTTTGTGTAAACTGAAATAGCTCACATTAAAGCATTAACAAATCCTCCCTGTATTAGATGATTTTAGCAATTAAACGCAGCTCAGACAAAAAAAAATCAGATTCATAGAAGACCAGGGGGTCCTCATAAGATTTCTGTCAGTGAAGTCAATAGTAATTAGAAGCCTTGTCCAAGAGCCACCCACAGAGAGCTCTAGAAAGACTTGGATTTGCAAGTAGAGTTTTTCCATAAATATTAGGTAATTTAGTCAGTTGTATTAGTATATACACACACTCAATGCACGAGACCCCAGTGCTGAAGAAAAAGCTTGTTGAAACTTGTTTAAAGTTTCCTGTACAAGTCAGTGAAACACTGGGAGATTGTACATAGTCTAGTCAAATGAGACCAAAATTGAACTCCGCACTACACACCATACCGACAGTGACATTTGGAGATGAAAACAACCTAGACTTTTTCACAGGATTGTCAGATAGAGAGGCTTGTGTCCAGGGACAGCATTCTTTACACCTCTTCATCAGACACTTTGCTTTGCATGTTCGTTGTCGTCGTCTTCCGCTTTATCCGGGACCGGGTCGCGGGGGCAGCAGATTCAGCAAGGACGCCCAGACATCCCTCTCCCCAGACACCTCCTCCAGCTCCTCCGGAGGGAGCCCAAGGCGTTCCCAGGCTGGTATGGGGGCCCAACGTCCACAAATGGAGGTGGTTCTTATAGCCCAACACCGTGCAGGACGCTTGGCATTTGCCAGAGAACACAAGGATTGGCAAATTCGCCACTCGTGCCCTGTGCTCTTCACAGATGAAAGCAAGTTCACACTGAGCACTTGTGACAGACGTGACAGAGTCTGGAGACACTGTGGAGAGCGATCTGCTGCCTGCAACATCCTTCAGCAAGACCGGTTTGGCAGTGGGTCAGTAATGGTGTGGGGTGGCATTTCTTTGGAGGACCACATGGCCCTCCATTTGCTCGCCAGAGGTAGCCTGACTGCCATTAGGTACCGAGATGTGATCCTCAGACCCCTTGTGAGACCATATGCTGGTGCGGTTGGCCCTGGGTTTCTCCTAATGCAGGACAATGCTAGACCCCATGTGACTGGAGTGTGTCAGCAGTTCCTGCAAGATGAAGACATTGAAGCTATGGATAGGCCCATCCGTTCCCCAGAACTGAATCCGATTGAGCACATCTGGGACATCATGTCGCGCTCCATCCACCAACGTCACGTTGCACCACAGACTGTCCAGGAGTTGGCGGATGCTTTAGTCCAGGTCTGGGAGGAGATCCCTCAGGAGACCATCCACCGTCTCATCAGGAGCATGCCCAGGCGTTGTAGGGAGGTCATAGAGGCACGTGGAGGCCACAAACAATACTGAGCCTCCTTTTGACTTGTTTTAAGGACATTACATCAAAGTTGGATCAGCCTGTAGTGTGTTTTTCCACTTTAATTTTGTGTGTGATGCTAAATCCAGGCCTCCATTTGTTAATAAATTTGATTTCCATTGATGATTTTTGTGTGATTTTGTTGTCAGCACATTTAACTTTGTGCAGAAAGTATTCAATAAGAATATTTCCTTCATTCAGATCTAGGATAAGTTATTTGAGGGTTCCCTTTATTTTTTTGAGCAGTGTACGTATAGAAAATGGAACCAATCTGATTGGGACAGTTTAAACATTGTGAACCTCTAGAACCAGACATATCAAATATTTGAGTGTATTTACACAGTCATGGGGCTAAAGTAGCTGGGTAATTCCTCCAAGAAGTGTAAACTGAAATAGCTTACATTAAAGCACTAACATTGCAAAACTGGCACTATCATAAAGAGATTGTTTTTTGATGTGAGACTCTGTGAGGTTATAATTCAATTCAAATTCAAAAATACTTTATTAATCACAAAGGGAAATTAAATATAACTGGTTGTAGTTCTTTTACATGTTGTAGAAAGCTGTGATCTTTAGTGAGTTTGTAGAAAAATGAAGAAATCCTTCCTGTATTAGCTGATTTTAGCAATTAAAAGCAGTTCAGACAAAAAAAAAATGTTCAGATTCATAGAATCCAGCGTTCTATTGGACATTGTTAACTATCTGTACTGTCACAAAAGTCTGCTGCAAAATGTATTACTGATTTTCAGCCAATCTCTTCAATTCAATTCAATTCATTTTATTTATATAGCGCCAATTCACAACACATGTCATCTCAAGGCACTTCACAAAAGTCAGGTACATACATTCCAATTAATCCTAACCATTGAACAGTGCAGTCAGATTCAGTTATTTATTCAAATTAGATACAACGTTTTTCTGTCTAAGGAAACCCAGCAGATTGCATCCAGTCAGTGACTTGCAGCATTCCCTCCTCCCAGATGAGCATGTAGAGACAGTGGATAGTCACTGGTGTTGACTTTGCAGCAATCCCTCATTCTGAGCATGCATGTAGCGACAGTGGATAGGAAAAACTCCCTTTTAACAGGAAGAAACCTCCAGCTGAACCAGGCTCAGTGTGAGCGGCCATCTGCCACGACCGACTGGGGTTTTTGAAAGAACAGAGCAGAGACACAAAGAGAGCAAAGAAGTAATGATCCAGGAGTCCTTTCTATGGGAAGGAAAAGTAAATGTTAATGGATGTAGCTCCTTTAGTCGTTTCACCTAGAAAGAAAGAACAGATATACTCTGAGCCAGTTTTCAAGGTTAGAGTCTGAAAGAGAGCACATAGAGTTAGTCACAGTAAAAGCTCAGTCAATTGGAATGTCTAGGAGAGAGAAAGGGTTAAACACTGAAAGACAGGGCCATGTGGATCATCGGTAGAGGGTGAGAATTAAGTTGTTGCCAGCAGAAGCTTGGACGATGCCCCTGTACTGAAAGGCGTCACAGGTAGACACAGTCAGGCCAGGTGTAGCTTCTAGGAAGAGAAAAGAGAGAGAACAACGTCTCTTTTAATGTTCTTCTGCTAAAGTAACATTGGCAGCGGCCACCATCTGTATCTGTCTGCCTGGTCAGCTGATCATGAGTACATCGGTATAATTAAAAAAAAACTTTCACACTTAAAAAGTATTTAGAAAGCAATCCCATTAGCAAACCTGTAAGAGTGCAACTTAATATCAGCTGGTTTAGTTCTTATTGATAGCATATAAAAAGGTTTCTCATCACCAACATATCACAAAAGAAGCATTTCATGCTGAGCGGACAGGACGTTAGCTAACGTACTATTGCAATACCCTATAGCTTCCACCTGCTACAGTATCTGAAGTACCATTATGACTCATTGTGTCATTTCTCTGAAACAGATAACACATGTCGTCTCAAGGCACTTCACAAAAGTAAGGTACATTCATTCCAATTAATCCTAATCATTACTAACAGCTGGTTTCACAACTAGACTTACTGCATATGTGACTTCCTATCATTGTGCCAAACTGTTTTCACTGAGTCACCAAAGGTGACCAATTCTTTCATAAATGTTTCTAGCAGCAGTGTTCATGCCTCTGTGCTTGATGTTGCACCCCTGTGGCCATGGAAGTTGTTGGAAAGTCTGAATTTGGCTATTTGCAGGGGTGAATGAATACATTTGGCAATCAAGCATTTACATAATAGACCAATGTTTGTGCAAGCTACATGACAAAACATAAAAAACCCACAGACCACAGTTTCCACAGTTCAACGGTTTTTCTTTTTTAAAGATTATACTCACTAGCCGAACACAATGACAGTCATACATTGGTTATATTCCTTTATCAGAGGATTAGTTATCTAACTAAATTATCTTTCAAACAGCTGGTCCACTAAAAGTTTAAAACATCATTAAACAGCTGAGGGCTACGGGTGTATGCAAATACTGTATAACCAAATGTGCACTGAAGAACATAATTACACCACAAGCAAATGCATTTTCATTTTTTGTTTAAGTCAGAGCAACACACTCAAAATTATACATCTTACATACCCTACAAGAGGTAAAATATTAAAGTATTTGCTTTTGGGTGTGTTAGCAATTTTCATTTTTGGGACCTTTCCAGGACAATCTAAAATTAGAGCAACTATGAAAGATTAATTCCTTTTTACCACTCTAAATGGAATTCCTTCTGTATTTAGGTAGAAATGAAACAGTATGAAACAACACACAGGTTTTAAAACACATATCTTTTATCATCTAATATAAGAGCCAACACAGAAAGACCTCAACATTACATGTGAATGCTGTGTTCCACTTAACAGTGTTTTTGCTTGAGAACTTCTTTGATCCAGGACACGTATTTTGATATATCTGTGTAGACGTTGGGTACATGTGGATCACAGTCCTTGCTGAAAGACACGATGCCTGTGGCCATCTTTCCACACACTAGAGGTCCACCTGAATCACCCTGTGAAGAAAACAGGGCTTGATAAGTTAGTTTCTTATTTGACACTTGGCAACAAGCAAAGCTTTGTGAAAAAAATAAAATAAAAAAAAGATGTATACCTTACAGAATCCTGTTTTTGTCTTATGTCCAAGTGCACAGGTAACATTGTTTGGAAGATTGTGCCTCAAATATTTCCATTTACCTTTACATTCCTTTTGGGTAATTATGGACACTTGAGCTACTTGGAGCAAATTGGAAACTTTACCACGAGTTCTGGTGAAGCCCCAGCCAGCAACACGACACTTAGCTTTGTCTTTCAGTTTCATCTCAGCCCTTGGTATCTGGATCAGCTGCACTCTGTCATTGAGTTGCACTTTTTCTGACAGCTTCAAATCGTAGAAAAACACAACGAGGGATTTAAAACTTTGACTTGTTTTCAAGTTTCAGGATTTCCACAAACATTTTTGAAGTGATAAAAAAACATGCTTACTTTGAGAAGCATAATGTCATTACCAGATATAACACGGTCAAATTTTGGGTGCTTGCACCTGGTAATGCCATATCTTATTGTGCCATCATCAGCTTTCTTGAGATTGTGAGTTCCAAGAACGACACTTGTAGGGTTTCTAAATGAATGAAGATTTTGTCACTTTTATTTGAATAAAAATATTAAATATCACACCTTTAAGTATTGTAAGTCTGAAAACTCACTGTTCATCACAGTGTGCAGCTGTGACCACAAAGTCTTCACTAATGAGAAATCCTCCACATATATGTTCTCCGTTGTTCTGAACAGAGGCCATATACAGCATCAAGCCATCAGGTACCTTGTTGCCATGTATGATCTCAGTCCCATGAGCTGCAAAAGTGGAAAAAAAAATGTTAAATGCCTGTATCTGCTTTAGCAAAGAACAATAAATATGTTTTATAACATCACCTGTTTGTCTGAGAAGTGTCAGAAAATAAAGAGGCATTAAGACCTGCAGGGTCATTATCATTCTATCAACGAACTCATAAATTGTCATCGGGGGGATGCTTACTCTCTTATATACAGCCTGTGGTTTTTATTAAACATGTGTCAGTGCATTTCTTCTCTGTCTGTGTGGTCAGTGAACAAACAAGGCATCAACAGCTTATGTGTTACGGTAAACCATATGCCTGTGGTTCTCTTGCTGGGAAACAAAAGTGCAAATGCTCTGTGCATTTAGAAGAAGAAATGAGTTCAGCTTAGCCTATTATTACAAAACAAGACAGTCAGAGGCCACATACCTCCGCCACCTAAGATAGGGTCCCTGACGGCATAGAAAAAGGTATTTCTTGGAAAATGTCATGGGTTGTTCCTTGGGTTAAGACACACCTCTGGTAAAATAAATTCATAAGAATTTGTCTGTGTGAAGTTACAAACAGACAGACAGACAGACAGACAGACAGACAGACAGACAGACAGACAGACAGACAGACAGACAGACAGACAGACAGACTTAACTCAAAACATAACCTCCTTGGCAGAGGTAACAATATGACAAACTGAAACCACTCTCAGGTTTGAAGGTTTTTTCACTGGTCCTCTATGATTACAGTAAAGCAGTAGTTTTCCCAGTCTAAGCCTACGAGCCTCCTTTAGTAAGAACAGTGGTGCAAACTGTCATAGTGTTAAAGTCCAATCTGATCCACATAAACAGAAACACCCGGAGAACAGAGGACCGTTTAGGAAGTTTATTTACAGGCTGTGGAGTGGGAAACGACAGCCGCTGCTTGGAACTGGAGGCTGCAACAGAGAGAGGGGATGAGACATGGCTCGGAGGATAATTAAAATAAACAAACTGTTGTACGGACCTAGCTGGGTTCTGATCCACCAGGGAGAGAGAGAGTCCAGACCTGCGGATAGCTGCGCTCTAGTCCACCAGGGTTTCTGAGACCGGAGGCTGGAGGATTGTCGGAGGGCGAACAGGTTCGGCAAGGCGGGGCTCAGGCGGATTGCCGGCCGGTAAGTAGTCCTGGTCGTCTTCTGTTCAGGTAGGTTATGATCTCAAAGTTCCGCAGGAAGCGAAGGGGAATTCACTCAGGCGACAATGTACTGGGAATCCATCTTCTTTATACGTCTCCAGGTGATCATCTCAATCAGCCACACCTGTTACCCTCCGAGAACGGTCTCTGGTGGCACCTGTTGGGACCCACAGCCACGAGTTACAACGTGAAAGGCCAGTACAAACCTTCCAGAAACTTTCAAAATAAATTGCATTAACCTACTTCCAGCACAGCCAAGAAACGGGGTAACTGCGGACTTGCTGTGATGTCACCAGTGTTGGACCACTTGTTTGCTGAGTATTGGACTGTCTGCACGTTGTTGGATGTCACTGTGCCTCTCCAATGGCATCGGCCATTTTGTATCCAGGACAGCCCGCTACTACATATCCCGTCGAGCACTGCGACTGATATGACGAGCGTCCCAAGTCTGACGTCACAAGACGCTATATAGGAAGGGCTCCGTTTGAAAACCCCGCCTTCTGCTAGGAACCGGACTAGCGTCTGAAGTGCGCCACTTCAAGAGAAGAACTCTTTGCAGAGTTCATTCATTCTCTCTCGTTGGACAACGAACAATTCATAACTGAGGTTTCTGGACTAGGAAGGCCAGAAATTTCACTTTGCCGATCGAAGACGTGAGTTTAGCACGTAACTAAAAACACGGAGTTCGAGGAAACGAACCGCCACCGTGTTTTCATCACAAGTCGACTTTGATGGTCAGATCATATTTTTCCTTTTTGTCAAGAAGGCCAAAGGACGGGGACTGACCGCTTTCCTGGAGTTGAGCTGCAGACGCGCACAACGCTTCAACCCCCCCCTCTTTCCCTCTCACTCGCTGCCCCAGAAGGAGCTTCACCAAGTAAAACCCATCCTTTATTTTTATTTCTTTATTAGAAGGCCTGGGCAGGGTCAGAGGTTGTAGAGCGATCAGAATCGCTAGTTAGGATCTCATGTGTTCTGAACGATATGTGCATGTAACCTTGCTTATTGGAACTTTGATGTGTTGTGTTGATGTATGAAGCCGCTGTGCTAGCTCTTTGCGTGTTTTACCACATGAGAGTCAACGCAGGTGTGTGGTAAGACTGGACTGTTAAAATCACCTCATGGTGAAATTCTCCATTTTCCTTTGTCTCCAATCTCACTGCTCGCTAGCTTGCCGCCAAAAGTTTTATAACGCTTTGTCTGCTCAGGAGTTGGGGGACGTTTTATGATCAGGACATCACTGAGTACAGTTGGAGTTGCGCCCCCCACTCTCCACTCACCCCCCACACCTCTTCGTCATATTCTCAATTTTGCCATAAATGCTGGTTGATTCAACACCCACTGCTGTTTTCTTTATTTTTGCTTAGTTAGATGTGTTACCCTTGTTATGTAGAATTTTGCATGTTGAGTAGGTGAAGATTAATAAGTATTCACATAGATAAAGAGAGAGCGTTTTGTGTTCATTGTGTGCAAAAAGTGATTTGTCAGTCAAGATAAGGTTAAAGTTCCACACGTTTCGGCAGAAACCGTCAATTAAACAGTGACATTTCCGGCAATAGTTATTAATTATTACGGAGTATTTAACGGTTGTAATTGTCAAAGGCGTTGAGCCGCAATTACAACACCAGAAACATCTCTGGTCTCGATTCATAAATGAGGATTTTGGTTAAGAAATTGATTTTGTCAAATTATGATATGTAATTATAATTATTGATCAAGATTAATCAATCAATAATCATAACCCCCAACACCGGCCAAATAAAAGCACCGCTCTTGCTACATCCTGCCTCTTCCACACAGCCTCCAGAGAGACCGGATAGGGGGGTCTCTTTGCTGGCAAAAAGACATAAACTCTTCAAACTGGATCCAAGGGTGTCATACGATCATCGGTCACATGCACTAAGATAAGTACAAATGAATCACTGTCTGTGTATCTGGTAGATTCATTCATGAATGGGAATTAAGGCATAAGCCTGGCTTGACTTTCTCTCTGAGGCCTACAAAAACAAACTGTGTTCCAGAGAAACCCCTGTAAAGACGCTGTCTCTACGAAGCCGTCTGGAGCAGTTTCCCAATCGGAAGGACTGCATCACCGTGGTTATGGTAACGTGCAGTTGGTTGGCGGACAGAACGAGCCATTTTTCATCCACAGCTCGGAGGTTAGCTGGAAGCTAACCCTTTGTTCACAGAGCTTTCTTCAACTTCGTCGTCGCCCGGACAACCCCTCTTCAGCATGGTTCATACGAGGTTAGGTTTGGACAGGATAATAGAGAGGTAGAAGTGATTTAGAATGAAATAACCTAAAAGTTTTTCCATTTTATGAAGTTTGTTTTGTTTGTGTGTTGAACTCAGCAACTTGGTGCTAGCGGACCATCAGCAGCACATGTGCTCAGCTTTATGTTCTGTGTTTGTATGTTTTTAAAGTTAAGACAAACTTTACTTGAAGGGTGATTTTAAACAGAAGATTGATCATAACGCGTCGTCCGCACTTATGCATTTTAACCCTTTTATTGACGGTATTTTTAAAGGTGTGTGTTTGATTCTGGTGCTAAGCTATCAGCTTCTTTTGTTAGCTTTAACTGCCAACAGCTAAGGACACGTGCTTGCTGCCAAATAATATTTACCCAGAAAGGTTTAGTTTTCAATCCAGTAAATAATGTGTCCCTAACATCATTTTATTAAATTTGATAACTAAGTAAACACCATTAAGCCTCATTTCTCCAGATAGATTTGGCTCTTTTCCAAAATATTCCCTTAAGTATTTTACCATTTCCTTTAATAATATTTCTTTAAACATTATTTCAATAAATAAAGGCAGCTAATGAGACACCATGGAGAATTAGTCATCCAGAAGGTTGGTTTTATTGAGCAGATCATTCTTTAAAACATTATTTTATTAAAATAATATTTTATCTGATCTTGCATTGTGAAGGGTTTTCTAAACGTTTGCTGATTATTGTCTAAGTTAGTTCCAAGACTAACTTAACTTCACTTCCAGATTCTTCAAGATAATCCTTGGTTCTCAAACATAAACAACATTTCATGGTAATGTTGTATCACTCTTTTGGTCATGGTTCTCAATCATCTTTAATCAACTTGTTTATATTTTACATAGCCCATTAGTCTTCCCTATTCTTTAATTCTGCTTGGTAGTTTAGTTAGATTGTTTTAGCATAGTAAAGAGTTTGTTGATTGAAATATGTTTGACTTTGACTTGACTTATTTTTATTAATAAATTCTTGTATTTTAAGAAATTGTGTGAATTCATTCCATGTGTGTAGAGTTTATGCTGTTCAATAATGTCAGAGCTTGGCTCACACTTTGTCCTAATACCATCGCCTTACTGGGCTGGTATTCAGAGGACAACCCTTAACAGACCGAAATATTATTTGATAAAATATTAAAATATTAATATTAAATAATATTCTCAGATTCATAATCACAACACACCTAGTGGTTGAAGATGGTTAATAGCAGCTTCAGACAAATCCAGTCTGACACAAAAAGTAAATCTATGAAAAGCCATTATAATTCGTAATGTTGTGTTTGACAAAGTCTCTCACATTTATTCTATTTTAGTATAAATGACTTATCTGAGCCTCCCTAAAGCTGCTATCTGAAGTCTAAAGTAACATTATAGCTCATAATGTAATTTGTCTGAAATCCAGA
Organism: Girardinichthys multiradiatus; assembly: GCF_021462225.1. Taxonomy (NCBI): domain Eukaryota; kingdom Metazoa; phylum Chordata; class Actinopteri; order Cyprinodontiformes; family Goodeidae; genus Girardinichthys; species Girardinichthys multiradiatus. The sequence continues at coordinate 32,478,751 of NC_061802.1, forward strand.
TTTGCTTCTTAGACATGCCATTCTAAACACTACAAACCACCAAAATCAAACAAACCAAACATTTGCATGAGAAGCATGTATCCTTAGTCATAGGGGTGATGTCTGCATGATTAGTTAACAGGGCACACTACCCACCTGCAGCAAAACAGACCTGGGTAAGAGCAAAGGAGTTGGTTTTTGTATTTGCACAAACAATTAATGGTGCTCACAAAGCCAGCCTGTGGATAGATACTACTCTCCACATCTTAAAGCCTGACATTTTCCTGCAATCCTTTTTAACAGCCCAGGAAACTAACAGTAGTAACCATCACAACTATTTATATACCTTTGGGTGCCAATACCAGCCTACCCCTTGTCTGTATTCATGGTGTATCAGATCTCAAGAGGTGGCTACACCCAGTGCACCTGGTTGCAGGGGTGGTTTCTAATATAGGTGATGTGGTCAGCTGCCCAAGGTGGCAGGGTGGCCTGAGTCCCCACCACCGCCCTCCCCCTCAGAAAAATTAAATACATGTCATATAGCCTGTCTAATCTACATATTGGTTTCCTATCGCCCACTTGTGGGGAGTGGGCACCCTTCGCCCGGTGCAGTGGTTGTAGCTTGCTGCTGAGGTCTGACACAGGTTGTGAAAGATGGGGAATTGGGGGCAGTAGGGGATTCTCTCACCTCCCTTGCTGCGCAGGGATCTTATAGCGCATCTAATATAATTCGTTTGCTGATTGCTCTGAAACATAGCACATTTCATTCATAATATTGTGAATATAGCCAAAAGTTCACAGCTTATGCTTGTGAAACTGCTGGAAAAAAATTTATCTGCATGCCAAGGAATGTGAATCTGTTTAGGCCTAAGTTACTTTAACTCTTACTACTCCACTGGGGCGACAATTACACAGATTGCAGATGGACAAGGAATATTCAAAGCCATCAGGTACCCAGTTTAGGATAAAGAGGAGAAACGAGCAAAACTTAAAAGGTATGCAACTGTGTCATCTCTTGGGAGAATGAAAGGTGTTATATAGGCTATAGCCTCTTGCAAGATAAGCCGCTAACTGTTGTTTACTAAACAGGCTAAGACCACCCATGCTGCTAAGAGCTCATTCTATCTGACAGCATTCCCACTTTATTATTTCAATCAGGCATGTTTAAAGACTGTTCTTCCTAATTTCTTCCAATATGTGAAATGCTCCAAGATAAGAACGTGTCAAATCTCTGTTGGAGAAAAACAAGAAAGACAAGAATAGCTGGAGATCGGGATGCATTTTAAGATTTTTATGTACATTTTTCTACTAAGCTAGAGCAGCATGCAAGAGAGAACAAGAGCATGCTTTTTATTTATGTGGTTACATTTGATCAGCAGACAGCAGACAGTCTCTCCAAGTCCAGTTCTTCTAGTTACCAGGTTCTCCAATCCCCACCTTTAGGCGAAGAAATTCAAACACAGGTAACTTCTCAGACTAAGGACTGTTTACATATTTACAGCAGCTAATTGTGAGTGTGTCCAGGATAATTTCCAAACAATCTTCAATGTCGTAGATCACAGTAATATAATTAAAATTATTACAAGTGAAGTGCCAAACTTGCTGAGTAACAGACAGAGAGTGCAACACTTTAATAATAATAATCATTATTCAGAAACTGATTTATTTTTTATCTGTCTAAGTCATATCAAGTAATCTATCATGAATTCTTAAAAGTATTTTAATGAGTTATGACAAGCACACAGTACACGAAGGAAATGCCACAGAGCAACTGATTTGCAATGCTGCTCTGCTCCGTGCATCTCTGCAAACTAAAGCTTTTAGGCTCCTTGCAGCATGTATTGTGTCTCTGAAGAACAAAACTAAAAAGTAAAGTTTCTACCTGAAATACTATATGTCCATTGGTTATTTGCTCTTTATGAGCAACATTACATAAATTTCACAATGAAAATATAACAAAACGTCTCCCACTAGCTTGTAATTCAGTCACTCGGGATGCATCTTAGTACCCAGTCTGAGTAGACATTCATACTTTTAACATAAAGACATTTGTATGCAATCGATGCTTACTTTAATGTTTCAGTCTTACAAAGGTATTCAAATTTTTTGCCTATAATATATGTCACAGGGTGTGCAAAGGAAAATAATGCTCCTTTCAATTTTAGCAAACTTTTTTTAATATGTCTCTTTTTTCATCCTATTGTTTATTTCATTTCCACTATTGATTTGTTTAATTTCTGTTCATTTCTCACACCATTTATGCATTTCCTTGCAAAGGCAGATTAGCTTGTGAGTCCACAAATTAAACCACACACAACACTGTTTTTGCAACAGATCTACGTGACAAAACTTAAACCCACAATGTACCTCAGGTTCCACCCTCTGAACACTGATGTCTTTGTTCTCATAGTTCAGCATCAGTACCTCATATTTCAGTTTTTTGTATAATCAAGAATTAAATACACTAGCGGGTAACGCTACATGTAATCACATTTTTGAGGTCTGATTGACATATTCAAATTACTGTTTGTAAGAATTCTTATTTCCTCCATACAGGTAATTAATTGCATCAAAAATATATAATCTGGTGAGGTTACCTTGAGTAGGGACAGGTGAATACTCAGTGTTCTGTTCAGCAATTTGTCCAATTACATGCTCCACTTTCAGGTTTCTGGTTTCCCACTCAGCTGCGACCAATTAGTTAACTATTCTCACCCGCTCTTTCTACCAGTAATCACTTCCCACATACAGACCCATTCAAGAAATTAGAAAGTTGTTTCACTAACTCAATGAAGTGAATTGAAACACATTACATACATTAATTATTCACAGACTGATGTTTTCAGACCTTTATTTTTGTGAATCATGATGGGTTTTCACTTACGACTAATGAAAAAACAACATTTAAGATTAGAATATTACATCAGACCAACAATGTAATGTAGAAATATCAGCTTAATGAAAATTGTTTTTGTTTGTTCTTTAATTTGTTTTTTGCGGCACTAGTGGCCTTTATTTTTCTTAGGTGCACTACTCCTGTGCCACCACCGCTCCCATAAAAACAGTGTTTAGTACCTGTTTAAAGGTTATTATTTACTAACATGACTTTTAGTCTGACCAATGAATGCATATTCTAATTTATTGAATATGACTGTACATTGCCCCTACTGTTGTTCACGGCTCATACTACTGGTTCATGGATTGTCTCTGTTAACCTCACCATTATGGATCCATACACAACGTATCTCATAGCTGTGATGAGAAAGAAACAGAAAGCAAGGTTTTCAAATCTTTACCTTGATCTCCCTAATTAAAATCCAGTGCAGCCAATTGCCTTCACTACTCTGATAAGTAAAATAAAGGATGACTAATAATTGTGAGCAAATCCAGAACTTTATGGAAGAGTTGCAAGAAGTAAACTACTGTTCAAAGAAAACCATTTAAATGTAGAATATGCAACAAGATGTATAAAGGAGCTCTAGTCAGGTAAGATCAAACTGAATTTTCTGGCCTACATACAAAATGTTGTGTGTGACAGAAAACTAACTCTGCACATCACCCTAGGAGCATCCTCCCCACGGTAAAATGTGTGGCAATGTAATCCCTTTCTTATATGGACAGATAAGCTGTTCAGAGTTTATGAGAAGAGGCTCAGTCCTGGAATAAAACCCCTGAGATTGAGGCAGAGGTACACCTTTCACTTAAAGTCTTGAAGGGCCCCAGTCAGAGTCCAGAACGAAATCTAAGAGAGTCTGCGGCAACACTTGAAATAGATGTTCACAGATTCTTAAGCTAAGGAAAATTGGAAAGGATTTCAATCTCTATATGTGGAAAGCTGGTAGAACCAACCACTATCCTAGCATAATCCCCCCATACATTGTTACAATAAGAATTTTATGCTGCACAAACACATCTAATTGTGTATGATGTACTATTTCATCATCTCAACAACTTATTGGGGAGTAAAAACATGAAAAAACTTTGCACGGCAGTATGCTCAGCAGGTTTTGCATTCCATGCTGGCCTCAATTACTTCTGTTTAAGTAAGATGTCATAACTTCCATCTACAAAGAAAATATGAAGAAAGAAAGATGTATAAATGACAGAAAAGCAAATAGGGAACTAAGAAGGAGCAAACTACTTATTGCACACTGTTACCAAAAACAATCTATTTATATCCTTTCTGGGACTTTCAACAATTATGTAGTCTGGATGGGATCTGTGTTTGAGTCTTCTTTTTAAGTCTCATGCACTTACTGTCACTGTTACAATCTATGTGGCAGACTGTTGAAGAAAACCAATACCCCAAAAGTGCCTTTTCCAAATTATATAGTATTAGAGATGCATGAAAAACGTGTAGTTATGCACTTCATCAACTTTTTCTTAGAAGTTTTATGATTTTAATCCAAAGTCCCTCAAACAAATAAAAGGCATTTAAAGCACCTGAATGTTAAGTACTTGCAAAGTAAGAGGATGGAAGATGAGAAATCGGTATTGGTATTTGTTTAACTTTGAGCAGAAGGAAGATGTAGAAGGAAGATTATTTATTGCTTTGCACAGCATTTTTGTGGTTTGTGGCCTGCTTCCTATCTACATCCCCCCTTTGCATGTGTTGCAGTTCTGGTGCACACTTATATTCACCGGTTATGTTTTTTCTGGTCATGTTTTAGGAGCCCTTTGATATATTTTCTTTCACAAAGTGTAATGTGCACAGGTTGCACAAAGTAAATAGCACTGCGCATATGTTGTATGGTTTCATTTAAACCAATCCACTTTATTGTGGTGAGGCAGGTCACAGAACAAAGCCATGCATGCGTTAATCCACCAGATAATTTACAAACTCATAAAAAACAACTGATTTAGGTGAGAAATATTTAAAGGAAAACGACAGCCAAAACGTTTTTTTATCATCTCCGGTTTTAACATCTTAATGTTTAGTCTAACTACAATGCCAGTATGGAGAAGATTGGAACAAATAGAGAATCCATGACTTAAAGTGCAATATTATACCCTGTTTTCTCTTAGGTCTTTAAAATACTAGTTATCATACTTCGTTTTTTCATATGTGCAACAAGAAATCAGTCCAAAGACTTTCACTCTGACCAACAGAGGGAGCCATTTGTCTGTCTCAAACTGAGGTAGTAAACATGATCTTTGTGCCTAATTTCAAGAAAAAACTAAACAAACTTTTTGAAAGTAACTTGAGTAATGTCTGGTAAATTGATCATTTCTCAATAGTAAATTAAATGTATAAGTCATAATATGCAATCTGATAACAGTTCTGTGTGTCAATAAACAGACAGTAAAATATAGGGGAATTGCAGTAAGTGAGGGGAAAACCGCTGTGAGCCAAATTAGTGTCTTTGCTGTGCTTTGCATGTTGTACTATGGTCTGAAATTTACAATGTAATCTTTTTAAAATTACTATGATGGCAAACATTTTATTAAAAGCAAGGCAATTATAGAGCTTCGAATTTTGCTGTATTAAAAGAAAGATGTGTTTTAATTTACATCCAAGCAGAGTTTGAAAGCAAGAGGAATTTGCAATGGCCCTTTGAACCTAATATTAGCATTATTGGTTTAATATTTCACTATTACTTTTGAGCTGTCAATCTGTTTACTGTTTATGTCTGGAATAACCATAACTGTGAATATAATGTACAAATTGCATTTTTTATGTAAGGTGTCCACTGAGGTCTAGTGGTCTCATTATGGTGCTCTTTGGATTCAGTTCTCTAACAGTGGGTTTTGAAGATTTCCCTCTCACTTTTCTTGGTGGGTCTCATGCCTTTGAACTGTACAAAGTATTTTGGAAAAGACACAGCGATAAACATATCAAAATGTTATTTTTATACAACGTTAACATGTCATGATAAAAATGGGCTAACTTTTGACATTTTGGTTTAGACTGACGTATTGGAGAGTCTGGGCTGAAAAGCAACAATTTGGACTTATGTACATTATGCAACAGTGTCTGTTTCACAAAAAAAGTGCTTACAACTTCATAAACCAATATTTGGATCAGTAGGCATGTAGGGGTCAAGTGCCTTGCCCAAGGACACATCAACATGTGAGCAACTATGCTTAAAGGGAGTAGGAAGTAATGGATTAATAATTACAAATGTCCTAGCTATTCCGATAAACTTTGAAAATGAAGTATAAATGACAACAAGTCACAGTTACATTTATTTTAATGAAAATATTATATAGGCCACAATTGTTGACACTTGTGATGACGTCAAAATCCATAATTTCTTAACCACTGATTTCATGATCCGGGGTACTAACCCTCACTGATTAAGTGTGCTCAAATTAAGGTTGGATTTTTTGAAAATTGTTATTGCAACATAACCCTGCTGCCATTGAAAATTATTTAATAATGTTTTTTTGCACATATTTACCAGGTGTGCCAATGACTGTGGAGTAAGCCTGGGTTTGACGAACATTTCCCTTGCTCACTCAGTTAGATGCCGAGGTGTTAAGTTTAGGTTCCTCATCTGACAACCTGACGACAGAACTGGAGGGAGGAAACTGACATTTGCTTATTGTCTGATTTTAATCCAATAAAAACCTTCATACCTGGTATATTTCAACCTTACCTACAACAAAATGGGCAGAACCTGACACTGTGCAGAAGTGTTAAAGTAGACCATCCACCTGTTGATCTTTGAAGTGAAAACAAATATCACCATGCTCGCAGTGACAAAACACAGAGTTTGTCTGGTTTTACCGGCATAAAGAATTACTTCACATAAAGTGGGTCTTAAGAGCGCAGGGTGGACAGGCTTTGGCACAATTCTGGCTTTGTGCGATGTCGCTCTGCCTTTGGTCTTTTCCACTCACTAATGGCCAAAGACAACCTCGCAATGACAACTGGGACGTTGGCCAACAGCCTGCTGGCCTGCCTCAGCTGACCAAACAATATAGATGGAGTCCATATATGTTTCTCCTTTTTATTTATTTATTGGCTTAACATCTTGCTGGCTAAGAAATTTCTATATGAAATATAGAGAAAGTTACAATTGCCTCCTGATATAGTTTTTGAGTACATGCAGGTATACAGGTCCTTCTCAAAAAATTAGCATATTGTGATAAAGTTCATTATTTTCTATAATGTAATGATGAAAATTTAATAGTCATATATTTTAGATTTATTGCACACTAACTGAAATATTTCAGGTCTTTTATTGTCTTAATACGGATGATTGTGGCATACAGCTCATGAAAACCCAAAATTCCTATCTCACAAAATTAGCATATTTCATCCGACCAATAAAAGAAAAGTGTTTTTAATACAAAAAACGTCAACCTTCAAATAATCATGTACAGTTATGCACTCAATACGTGGTCGGGAATCCTTTTGCAGAAATGACTGCTTCAATGCGGCGTGGCATGGAAGCAATCAGCCTGTGGCACTGCTGAGGTCTTATGGAGGCCCAGGATGCTTCGATAGCGGCCTTTAGCTCATCCAGAGTGTTGGGTCTTGAGTCTCTCAACGTTCTCTTCACAATATCCCACAGATTCTCTATGGGGTTCAGGTCAGGAGAGTTGGCAGGCCAATTGAGCACAGTGATACCATGGTCAGTAAACCATTTACCAGTGGTTTTGGCACTGTGAGCAGGTGCCAGGTTGTGCTGAAAAATGAAATCTTCATCTCCATAAAGCTTTTCAGCAGATGGAAGCATGAAGTGCTCCAAAATCTCCTGATAGCTAGCTGCATTGACCCTGCCCTTGATAAAACACAGTGGACCAACACCAGCAGCTGACACGGCACCCCAGACCATCACTGACTGTGGGTACTTGACACTGGACTTCTGGCATTTTGGCATTTCCTTCTCCCCAGTCTTCCTCCAGACTCTGGCACCTTGATTTCCAAATGACATGCAGAATTTGCTTTCATCCAAAAAAAGTACTTTGGACCACTGAGCAACAGTCCAGTGCTGCTTCTCTGTAGCCCAGGTCTGGGGAATGCGGCACCTGTAGCCCATTTCCTGCACACGCCTGTGCACGGTGGCTCTGGATGTTTCTACTCCAGACTCAGTCCACTGCTTCCGCAGGTCCCCCAAGGTCTGGAATTGGCCCTTCTCCACAATCTTCCTCAGGGTCCGGTCACCTCTTCTCGTTGTGCAGCGTTTTCTGCCACACGTTTTCCTTCCCACAGACTTCCCACTGAGGTGCCTTGATACAGCACTCTGGGAACAGCCTATTCGTTCAGAAATGTCTTTCTGTGTCTTACCCTCTTGCTTGAGGGTGTCAATAGTGGCCTTCTGGACAGCAGTCAGGTCGGCAGTCTTACCCATGATTGGGGTTTTGAGTGATGAACCAGGCTGGGAGTTTTAAAGACCTCAGGAATCTTTTGCAGGTGTTTAGAGTTAACTCATTGATTCAGATGATTAGGTTCATAGCTCGTTTAGAGACCCTTTTAATGATATGCTAATTTTGTGAGATAGGAATTTTGGGTTTTCATGAGCTGTATGCCAAAATCATCCGTATTAAGACAATAAAAGACCTGAAATATTTCAGTTAGTGTGCAATGAATCTAAAATATATGAATGTTAAATTTTCATCATTACATTATGGAAAATAATGAACTTTATCACAATATGCTAATATTTTGAGAAGGACCTGTAGGTGCCCAACACTGAAGGTAATGTACAGTTGAAACCAGATACAGACATATAACCTTTTTTTTTTTAATCACTGTCTGATTTTATATTAGACTAAACCTTGTCTGTTTAAGTCAATTAGAATTACTGCTATTTTTACTACTACAGCTTAATTTGCTGAATACCAAAATAATGAGTCAGAGAGATAATATATTAAATCTTTTGGTTTTGGGTATCCTTACAAAATGTAACAATAGTGAAATATGGCCAAGCACCTCAATTTTAGTCTCATCAGACCACAGGGCATGTCTCAAAAGATTAAAGTCAGAGTGCATTTGCAATCTGTTTTTTTATGCTGCTTTTGGAGTAATGGCTTTTACGTGTCTGAGTGACCTCTGGACTTGTTTTACTGTGGAAACTGAAACTCTCTGACCAGTTTCAGCCAGCATCTTTACAAGGCATTTTGCCTTTGTTTAAGGGTGGATTCACATGTTCTGCTCCAAAACACGTGGGAACATAACCTTTCTCCATCCTGAACAGTATGATAGCTGAACCTTCCCTTGCTGTTTATAGTTGAGTATAATTACCTGAATGGATGGACATGACATATTCAGGCATCTGGAAATTGCACCCAACGATGAACCACACTGGTGGTTTCTTGGCTGATTTCTTTGAAATTTTCTACTGTGTCATATGAGGAAGCAGTGTATTTGAGATGTTGCGTTAAAAACATCCACTGGTGTGCCTCCATTATTCATGGCGTTTATAATGTCCATGTAAATAGTTAGTTTCAAGTATGTTTTAATGTTTTATGTTTTCTTCAAAGGTGGATGGAATTTGTTTCCATATTCCTATCTTTTAGTAGACAAACAAAAGAGCAGTATCAAACCAGTCCCTCAGCAAAAACGCAAATATTCCCACTTGCTTTCCCTTCACAAATCATCTCTCCACTCGTCCCTCCAACTCAGTCCCCCAGCGTCTGGCACAATGACAAGCATGCAGAGAATTCCGGACGTGGGGTTTGGCTGGTCAGCACCACACATACCTGCAGCACGGTGTGGTTGGGATTAGGGGGAAACATGGCGCAGGTGCCACTCAGCGGCCCCATCTAAAGTCCACTAAGTGGCCTCAGACATGAACACTAATCCACTCAGTGATGAGATGTCCTCAGTCTGATAGGTCTGCAGGAGCCTGCCAAGACTGTCCAGGCACAAAACAACTCCAGAGGGAACTTTTGTTTTCATGAAATTGTATTTCCTTTGTATGTATTTTATGTGCGATGAATCAATTTGTTCATGTTTTCTCTTGCTCTTATGAAATATTTGCTTTAGAGAGTCAAGACATGAAAATCTGTCTTTATACTCACTTTGTGCAAATGAGAAGAGATACACAAATATATGAAAGAGATAAATATGTTGGTTCTCTTGAGAACCTTCTGGATCTGGAATTAACACATCACGAAGAAAGCGTGAACCACCTATGGTATATCATGCACCATAGAAGGTACTCATACTCCTACTTCTTTCACGTTTTGTCATGTTGCAACCACAAGTTTCAATGTATTTTATTGGGATTGTATGTTTTTCAGTCAGTCAGTCGGTCAGTCAGTCATTTTCTACTGCTTCTTCCATAGTGGGCTGCGGGTACACCCTGGACCAGTCGCCAATCCATCAGGTGAAGATAATGAAACATGGTTTACAATATTTTTGCAGATAAAAATCCTGAAAATTGGGGCATGTTATGGAATTAAACCTCCATTTTCTCTGATACTCTAAAACAAAATCAGGCAATATCAACTGCTCTGAGAAGTCACCTAATTAGTTAATTGAATCTACCTGTGTGTAATTAGATCTCAGTATGAATGCAGCTGTTCTGTAATCGTGTTTAAAGGTTTGTTTGAGAACATTAGTGAACAAACAACATCATAAAGACCAAGGAATAAAAAGGAAAAGGTTGTGTAGAGGTTTAAAGCAGGGTTAGGATGTTGTATATCCTAAGCTCTCGACATCTTAATGTGCTCCTATCATCAACTCCAAATCTACCACAACATGTCCCTCCACATAAACTGACAGGGCATGCAAGGAAAGCAACTATCAGAGGAGCAGTCAAGAGGGCCCTTGTAATTCAGGTAGAACTGCGGAAGATCCACAGATGTGAGAATTTGAGTTGGCAGGTTTTAGCTGTGTCTACAAATCTGTGGCCTTGTGTACAAAAGAGTGCACAGCTTTCATACTAAAAGTTTGCGATAGGGCAAAATTCTGAAACATGCGGTGCAAAAAGAAATACAGATGTACGAAAGCCTGCGTAGACATGTCACCGCACACATAGCTTTCATACCTCCCAATTTGCGGTGACTACAAACATCCCTCATGTTGTGTAGACACCGTGAGGGATGTTTGTAATACGTTAGAGCAAACTAACAACTTCTTTAATGACATCAGTGACTCAAACCTGGCTGAAAATAAAACATGTGTTGGCTCGTACCTGTTTAGTTTAGTGTGTATCTAAACCAAACAGCGGTGTGTAGATGCTGCACTAAGCTCATTCAAAGCTCAATGGTGATCATCATAATAACATGAATATGCCTCCTTTATTTTTATTAAGAAGACTGTCACCACACACACTATATAAGGGGCTTTAAATCTTTACAACCATTCAGGACGTCACATAAAAAAATGGAAAATTACCTAGTAGCCAGCCATTGCGCACAGAAGTTTGATCCCAACACAACTATTATTATTAGTCAGTCAGTCAGTCATTTTCTACCGCTTCTTCCATAGTGGGTTGCGGGGAAGCTGGTGCCTATCTCCAGCAGTCTATGGGCGAGAGGCGGGGTACACCCTGGACAGGTCGCCAGCCCATCGCAGGGCAACACACAAACAACAAAGCACACACTCATTCATACTACTAAGGGCAATTTAGAGTGACCAATTAACTTAACAGGCATGTCTTTGGACTATTATTATTAAATTAATTATAATTATTTTTATTGTATAAAAAAATCATGATTTGAGGAGACCATTGTGCCACTGCATTAGTGACACATTTGCGCATCACAAATAGGTTGCACGTATATTGAATTAAATTTCTATTCATAAAAACATATTCACTTACAGATGTGGCCCTCATAATAGTATGAGTGCCGTTCATAGCTCTGATTACATTCAGAAACCGCCTCCTCGCTGCAAATGAGAGTAACAGTTTAGGGGAACATTGTATATCAGAGCAGCATACGGATGAGGCTGTTCCATATGGCTGACATGGCCCGGCTCAGGGATGACTGTTAAATACCCGACCTGTCAGTCAGCTCCACCTGAAAAGCTCTGGTTATAAGGTAAGGAACTTGAACTGGTAGCAGTGATGCATGGTTCTTCCTGGTTCCCCTCTGTAACACTGAAGCCAGCTCCGTGTAGAGCTCCAAAATAATTGCCCTGGGCAATCTAAAGCGGCTGATAAGCCATGCAGCATCATGTGCCGGCAGATTAGTACGATCCCTGAAAAAAACGCTCCCTCCAACTTCTTCCACTGGCGATGTCCTCCAGCTGTGCCAAAGCTGCCATCGTTTCACAATTATGTACTTATTCCAAGTAGTATGTTTGGCATAAAAACACCTCATATAAGAAACACCATAGCCCATATGAAATAGTAAGATGGTGGTGGCTGCGTCATACTCTGGGGTTGCTTTTCTTGAGATAAAACTGAAGTTTTTGTCAAGGTGGATGAAGATGAAGTTATGCGTGCTTCCAAATACATGTAATTGTTAATCTAAATGCTTCTAGCCCTTGCTAGAAAGCTGAAGATGAAGCAAAATTGTATTCTTCAGCATCACACTCAGCACTAGCACACATCAAAGTCAGCAAAATAATGAATGACAGCAACATTAAAGTTTTGGAATGGTCTAGCCAGAATTCAGAACTAAATCTGGCAGCAAATCGTTGGGCTCACCTGAAGAGGGCAGATGGAAAAAGATGTCCTCATCATCAGATAGATCTGAAGAACCTTTGCATGGTAGAGTGGGCAAGTTTTGCCAAGTCAAGATGTGGTATGCTATATAATTGTGATGTCACAATTACACAGCTTTTGAAAGTGTGCGCTTTCTAGAAAAAATAAAACATTCATTTATAACCAAAAAAAGGCTGAATGTTGTTTTTTTTTTGCATTTGGACTGTTTGTAGAAGCATTAGAGATCCAAATGGAAGTATAAAAATGATCAAAATGTGAATTTTGCAAAATATATCCTCTTTAAAACCATTTTAAAGTACAAGACAGTATTACAAACACCTCAGTCAGTGCTGTACTAATGTCTAGATATGTCCCGCTTCTATACCTTCTCTAAATAGGTGCATAAACTCTCATTAAGAAAACTTAATACCTGAACTTGATCAGAGTGTAACGTAATAACTATACATGCACACATACTCAAAAACTCACAGCCTCACTCATCCATTGCGCACCCTTCTGTCCATCTATTCAGCGTTATAGCTCGGACTGTTTTTGTAACAAAACAAGCTCTAATCCTAAATTCAGGGAGCTGTGAATGTGCCTCAACAAATGGCAGACAAATGAGAAGGATTAGCAAGGGGCTGTGAAAGAGTGATAGGTTTGCCATTGATCTACGGTGGTCCAGTTTCTCTTTCAGGGCCACTCGGTTTGAAAACCCCACTGAGTAAGAGCATACAGGGCCACTCCAGAGCCCCCTAGGCCACCGAGATACACACAACAGCCACAATTAGTCTCAGGAGCTGTAATAGCAATTCAATAAGCGCTTTAAAATTGTGCCTTAGTCCGTCAGATACCCCCCTCATCGCATCCCCTCCCATTGCTACCATTTTCATCAACATACATAAGATTGGTATTATGAGTGGTGAGGGGCTCTTTTTTCTTTCCCACCCACCACAGTTCTTTTCAGCTGCTGTGAGAGAAAAATGACCACACAGGGTTTCAAAGGTTTCAGAGGCTGTGGTTTGTTGTCGCTAAAGCAGCATGACTTGTGCCCCTGTAGATTTTGGCTGAGGCCTTCAAAATGGGCTTCTACTATTACTTTCTTCTGTCACTCAGCTGCAAAAGGAAGGTTAAAGCATTTAGAGTATCCTTTTCTATAAATTCTACTTTAGGTTATTTGTGTAGAATTATTCATGTGGAGTTTTGATGAAAATGAAGACGTATTAGGCTCTGCAGATTTAGGTTTCTTTAAAGATTGTGAACCTTCTGCTGTGTGTGCAGATGTATGAAGCTAGAACCTCTCATGCAACTTGCCAGGTGCTGTCTTGTAAAAACTTTAGGTCAGTCTGTGCATGAATTACCCCTGATCTGATGTAAGGATGTGTAAACACCTGTGCTAGTGACATAAAGGCCACAGAGAAGGAGCTGTCAAGTACATTCACCTCAGCACCCTGTTTTTCGGACATTCCTTTTTTTATTTTTCACAGTATTTAGGGTTTTTTCTTATGCTCCCAGATCAAAGACCAAAGCCTTTGATGAGGACTTCCAAAGAATCTTTGCCAAAGAGCAGACACTGACAGGACAGTGGTAGAGCAATGATAATCACAGCTTCCATTTACTGTGCCTGTAGTTGGCACCAAAAGTCAGTTGCGCTCAGAAAAAGAAAGAAAGGGGAAGTTCTTGGATGGTTTAAAAGGGAGAGAGAAGAGGTAGAGGACAAAAGAGTGAGGACAATGACAAAGAGGTGAATAAGTTCAAAGTACGAGCAGAAAATGAGATTACTTTGCACCATGCAAGTTTTGGTGTGTATCTGCAATCCCTCATTATATATTTCTGTCCAGAGGTATGGAGTTAGACGTTGTTTTCATGTAAATGCCAAACCTTATAAATCCAGCAAAATTGTAATGGATATGTAGAAAGAACAACCAGACTGGTATGGTTCATTTTCAATGCATATGGCCATAATAAATATAACATGGGGTAAGGAAGTCCTCAAACAGCAACAGATGTTTGAACACATTTTCTACAACCAGGAGCAGATGATCACTTCTATAATCATATATAAATATGTGGTCTTTAATTGACTACATATTTGTACACACATTTCACACCCAAACACATTCATATCTGGGACACAGAACCAATCTTCTTTCTGGACAATCTAAGGGCTGGACATTCCCATGATTTTTATACTTGGGTATAAGTTCTTGAACAGATAAATGTGGCACTTTTAAGCATCTGAACATTTTACTCATGGATGAACCAGACGCGTGGAGGTCCACAATTATGTTCCTGATATTTTGCTAGATGTTTTTGATTTTTGGATAATGTCACAAAGCTAAGCAGTGTGTTTGCGGTGCTGCCTCAAAATACATCCATGGTTTGCTGCACTAAACTATAATGTCGTGATAAATAACCTTTCAGAACCTTTCAAAGCCGTTACAACATCGTCTGTGGTTTTCGGTATCATTTAAAGTCATACTAATCGTAGTTTACTTAAACTTCTGACTTTGAATAAAGTAATAAAAAATCCCAATAAAATTGAAATTATTTTAATCATCCTAACTGACTTAAAACAAGACAGCTTATTGTGATTTAATATTAAACACTACCAAAAATGGGTAGATGCCTTTTTTTTACACTTTATATAAATGTTTGGTTTCAATAGTATGTGCCACAGTAAAGAAGTTTATGCAATTGTTGAATACATGACCCGATGATAATTAATCCCATGCTACATTGTGCAGACAGCCTGTCAGCACTAACGAAGAGTCACTCACTTCTACATGTTGAATGCTTTAGCTCCAAAAGCAAGGGAGACAACCCTGTTTGCTTATTAATTTTGCTAACAATTATTTGACGACTTGGGGGCACTGAGACTGAAGATTTGAGATGGTCAGGTATAAAAAAAAATTAAAAACAGGGTAATAACATCCCAGTAAAAGTAACTGGGTCCTAAAACTGTAGATATTCCATAACTGCAGTCCTCACCGGCCAGTGTCCTTTAAATGTGTGTCTGCTTTAACACACCTGAATCAGTTAATTAGGTCTCTTGACTTTGTAGAACTTTTTAGAACTTGATTGCGAGCTGAAGAGTCTGTTCAGGAGTTCAATTAAGGTGTGCTGGACCAGGGACACATCTACAAATTGTAGGATACCAGCCATTGAGGATACACTGTCACATTCAATTAATTAGAATATGCATTCCGATAAGGTTCATTGGTCAGACTCAAAGTACCTTTTCAGAATAACATCTAAGCAGAATAGTCAGAGCAGCAAAAGCGCTGCAAAGGCCTGTTGGAATTCAAATGTATCTTATTCTCCTGACAAATAAATTGGCTCTTTGGAGGCCTAAGGATAGATGAAAACTAGCCAAATTTTGCACACGCATCAGTCATGCAGCAAATTAAAATATTCCAAAGGTTTCGCAAAAGTCGCAATAGAAATAGGTCCACAGCGCCCTCCTGAAAATCTCAAAATACCCTTCTCATTTACCGTACTTTATTGTAAAAGGAATGAAATTCGATACATTTGAAGAACCTCCCAAGACCTTTACAAAATTGTCTTGCACCCATGGTCTACAACAAATAGGACATTGGCCATCTTGGTTTGAATTTGTGATATTTACCTGCATTTATCTGCATTTGAATGAGCCTAGAGGTTTTGACTATTAAACACATTAATAAGGTAAATTTATAACATAGCTATAGCCCTGCCCACTGAGAACAAAATCACAGTCTTCTGTCTATTGAAATTTCAAATGTTGTCTAAGAACATTTTATAATTTTGAATTACATTTTCAAAACACCCCAGGAAGTCTTGCTTAAGCCTTCGCAGCCAAACACGAAGTGACTACAGCTACCATCAAGGAAGGATTTCGGCTGAAAATTGGCTAGTGGCAAAGTGTGAAATTGCATGATAGGCTCGCTGGAGGCGTTGAGGTGGCGATGGGGAACATCTGTGGCTGCGGCACTGCCCGGAGTGGTGCTGAGGTGCAAGGGCTGTTCAACACTGTTTGCAGCTTTATTTAATCTATGTAAGGCATATCACTTTATGAACTGAGTAGCTCAAATAAAATAACTTTTCAACAATATTCTAATTTATTTAATATGACTGTATATCTGAAACATACCTCATAAGTGTGGTAGGACTTGATGTTTTAAAAGATTTGATTAATTTCATCACCTGTAGATCCATGTTAAATACATTTTCAGATGTGCCAACATAATTAGCAATACAGAAATAATGTGTGCCAAGAGGAAGTCTTCTGCCTCAAGGCCTCTCCTACTGTAAGATTTGATCAAGAGGAGGAGGGGGATTTATGTCACACAACTCTGATGGAGATGTTTCAAACATTTCACAGACAGTCGCACGTACCAGATAAGAATTCACAGGGAAGATAAGAAATTCAGCGTGAATTTTCCAGATTTTATTTAGGTTTACCAAACTCATCTTGCACAAAGTCACTCAAGTGCTTTCTAAGAATGTATCCTTATATACAGCTGACCAATAACTGAAAACTGTGCTACATACAGTATGCAGATCACAAATGTACCAATATCCAGTAGTAGTATCATACAAACTGAGACAAACATATACTTGAATACAGCTATTTTCCTTAAAGTCCAACAGAAAAGTTGAAAATAATGCACATCAACTTCCACAATCAAAGAGTAAGAATAATGTTAAATATATTAAATGTTCTATCAGCAACAGTTGTCTAGGGTTAGCAAGTATTTACAGAGAGGCCATCTGTATTAAACTATTCACTACTCAGTTTGAAAGTTTATTGTGTCTGCTGACATGTGCTGTAGCAGAAGCTAGATAGGGCATGCTGCATGTTTTATGTTCCTGCTTTCAGAACTATTATCTATGGGCTGGGTACTAGATGAAGTCTGCCAGAAATATACCGAAGCATACAAAGATTATTGAAGAATATAAGCTTTTGAGGGCCTTAGTTTCTGTTCTTCTCTAATATATGAAGAGGTTGTAGTCATTTTACCTCTTCATATTTTTTTCATATTTGCAGTTTTGATGTTTTTGTTCACTACTTTTTAGGATTCAAAATGGAGCTGTATGCTGCGAGGAGATTTTTTTTACCAGCCATGCATCAAATTGTACCCATTTGGGGTTGTTTCAAACCCACTTTTACAGTAGATGATTTAAAGTAATTTTCTACTATATACTCATACACACAGAAATGTAGTTATTTGAGCTGAAAAAAAACAAACCGATTTGAACCCATGTTAAATATTCGAAAATCTTTTATGTCAAGTATTTTCCGAAATTATGGAGATAAATAGTGATAAAAATGCTCAAACTTCACATACAATATGAAAATTATTTTGTTTAAACTTGTATTATACCAAGTTTGTATTTATTTTTATTTATTTATTCTTTTCCCCATTTGGGCAAGCTGACTTGTACGCCCGAAGATCAGCCCAAGGTAACTCTATGCGACATCCTGCCGTTAGATGTTTTTTTGTCAAAGTAAAATAAAAACGTTACTTTAGACTATGAATATAATATAAAATGTTTCAAACTGCCGGTGGCCATACTTGGTAGAAAATATCCTCCTGATGAGTACAACTGATGAATGTTTGTTATGAAGACGTTCCATTTCTTTGTTTTTTAAATGACCAAAACTCTACATGAAATAGCAAAGGGGGGGAATGACCAGCACCGAACCCCTACTGTCAGAGTTTGTATTTATTACTAAAACACCCTATATAAAACTCTTCCTTTTAAGTCATATTTTGACTTAGAAAGTAAGAAATACCAAATTCAACACAAGAAAATGTACTGGTTTTACACAATGGTTCACTATAAGTAAACCAGTATATGAAGTAATGCTTAACACAGTGAACTCCTATGTGCAATATGTAATTTACTTTGTACCTTATGAGATTATGTTTCTTATGTAAATTTGATTACATGTTTTATTGTTTTATTTGATCATTTTACTTGATTTTTATGTCTTAAGTTAGTTTAAAGTAGTGAACTTTGCCTAAGATGTAAGGTAAAATCACTTTATTTGTTGGTTTGTTTTAGATACACAGTATAGATGAAAATAGGTTAATCTGTGATTAACCTTAAACAGATTTTTGTATGGTTTTAGAATCACCTTAAAATCACCTTAAAAATAAAAAGAACAAAGCCGTGTTTTTTACCTCTGATATTAAGCAATTGTATAATTGCTTTTTGTCTTAATACTTATCTTTTGACAAATTGTCAGTCAAGTTTGATGCAGTTTACACATACACAGGTGGAAGCTGTGCAGAAGAATGCAATATATATTTGCGTTAGACTGCACTGTATTATATTAAACTCATTAGACAATGCAGAAAATAACTTAAGAAGCAGATATTCTATCTCTAAAATGTTGCAGACCTCAGCAAATGTACATTTATGTAACATGAGGATGGATAAATAAAAAGGAAAGATTGTTGTCACATCTAGATCAGCACTAATATGAGAGGGCAGGTGAGCTAAGCAACTGCCAGTTAGAGTTCAGACTCGGATGCGACTAGGAGGGAAGCATGGGCAGGAAGTGAGTGGATGGGTGCCTTCGTCGAGCCTTGTGACCTCGCCGGGGTTTCCCGCGTCCATTCAGCGAAACAAACATCTGCCTGCCGCTGTGCTTCCAGCGAAGTGAGGCATATGTGTTGTAGCCGTTTTCCTCAATACGTTCTTTGAACTTGCAGCTTGGGGTGTACTTCACCTGCAATCAAAGAGAGGACGAAGACATATTAAGGATGTTGTAACAGGAAGGTCTAAATCTTAAGGCTGAGAGAGTTTCCTGTCAAGGCCAGCTTCTGAGAAGGCCCAAAAAGGTCAAAGTCTGTTGTTGCACTGAGAGATTTTCCAGGTGTTTGCAAATGTTGCAGTAGGGTGCTTTTTTCTACCATAAATAATCTTGATTGTTCATATTTTTAAATTAAAGGTAATGATTATAAAAGTAGAATTACAAAAAAAAAAAAAAACACACTTGCCTCACCCTTGACTATAATCATCAAAGCAAGAATTATCATATACAATTACTGGACACTTTTTTAGGCACACCTTGCCAATACAGGATTGAACCTTTTTGACTGTAGACCTGCCATCATTATTTCTGGCATAAACTCAACAAGGTGTCGAAAACAATTCTCAAAGAGTTTGGTTTATATCATCATAAACACATTTGTTTGTTGTATTTAATATGTCTGCTGACTGCAGAGGCCTTTGAAGTACAGAGAACTCGTTGTCATGCAAAATAAACCACTTTGAGATGATTTGAGCTTTGTGACCTGATGTATCGTCCTGTTGGAAGTAGCCATCAGGAGATGAGTTCACTGTGGTCATAAACGGATGAACATTGTCGACAACAGTAGCAAGAAGGCCCCATTTAAATGATGCTAAATTGGTACACCCAAAGTGTTCCTAGAAAATATTCCTGTACCATTACACCACCAGCAACAACCTGAAGCATTGATATATGGCATGTTGTTTACTCAGATTTCCAACCCTTGATGTTAATGTTGCTGAAATGCTGCTGTTGTTGTTGAAATTGAAACTCATCAGACTAGGCAGTGTTTTTCCTATCTTTCAGTGTCCAATCTTGGAAAGGCTTTGCAGATTGTCGCCTAATTTCCCTGTGTTTAGCTGACAGCTCTGTTCTAGCACTTAAAAGGCCAATTCAGATGTAGATTGATTTACTTTTCCTTACTGTGGCTGTCTGGCTGGATGGATCATGTTGACTTTGGACAAGTGACTTTGGTGTCCAAATCAGACTGTAGTGCATGGGGTGTATTGGACTGAATCAAATTGGTAGACCCAGAATTTTGCTATTATTCGTGATACCTATTATTAGTTTGTGAGTTTTAAAATGCATAATAAGAATAAACAGAGACAAAACATCTTCATCCACAGAACTTCACCTCACTGGATATTTTCTCTTTGTCAGACCATTATAAGTAAATCAAGTTCTGATTATTTCTGATGCTTGCTTTGGACATCAGCAAGTCATCAACAGCACATCTGGATAAATACACTGACCTGCTATTTATGTTAACAAGCAATTAATTAAGTATAAAATATATTTACACATTTGAAACTTCTTTTGTCCAATCTGTTCTGTGTCAGTGGGCAGCAATAGCCTTTGCTTTCTAGTTTACTGAGTCCTGACAATTACATTTTTCATTTGGAGGATCTTAAAAACACTAATCTTTGGCTGATCCTTTTTATTGGAAGGACATTTTTTTAATTCAAACGAGACTTTTTATGGATATCTTTGAGAAATGGTTTTCTTCTTGCCACTCTTCCAAGGCCAGATTTGTGCAACGTACGGCTGATTGTTGTCCTATGGACAGACTCTCCCACCTCAGCTGTAGATCTCCACAGTTCATCCAGAGTGATCATGGGCCTCTTGGCTGCATCTCTGATCAGTCTTCTCCTTGTTTGAGATGAAAGTTTATAGAGGGACGGCCGGGTCTTGGTAGATTTGCAGTGGTCTGATACTCCTTCCATTTCAATATGATTGCTTGCACAGTGCTCCTTGGGATGTTTAAAGCTTGGGAAATCTTTTTGTATCCAAATCCAGCTTTAAACTTCTCCACAACAGTATCTTGGACCTGCCTGGTGTGTTCCTTGGTCTTCATGATGCTCTCTGCGCTTTGAACAGAACCCTGAGACTATCACAGAGCAGGTGCATTTATACGGAGACTTGATTACACACAGGTGGATTCTATTCATCATCATCAGTCATTTCGGACAACATTGGATCATTCAGAGATCCTCACTGAACTTCTGGAGTGAGTTTGCTGCACTGAAAGTAAAGGGGCCAAATAATATTGCACGCCCCACTTTTCAGTTTTTTATTTGTTAAAAAAGTTTGACACATCCAATAAATTTCATTCCACTTCACGATTGTGTCCCACTTGTTGTTGATTCTTCACAAAAAATTAGAATTTTATATCTTTATGTTTGAAGCCTGAACTATGGCAAAAAGTTGAAAGGTTCAAGGGGGCCGAATACTTTCGCAAGGCCCTGTAAGTGCTTGCAGTAGACATCACACATTTATTTCGTGTGTCTGATTTTAACAATGAAAAGTGATTACTTTTGAAAGCTTGTAATGCGAGACAATAAATGGCAGATAGCATGAAAGCACTTAAATGAACCCAGCTGGCTCTTTGTCCCTGTCTGATGTTTTTTTTTTCTTTTTTCTCTTATCTATTTTGACAGTGTAACAAGATGGGTAAGGCTGCAGGTATTGTCAGTCATGGACCAGGTGTAGAGCTATGATTAAAAGCAATCCTGTGGCCTCTTTTTGGACTTTCTTGTAGAGGTTTACCTGCAATCCATCTTGTTTACCTTTCCCACCCTCCCCGTGGTCATATTTGGAAGTTTCAACCACCAACAACAATGTTATAAGGTTCTATACGCACCGATCCAAACAGTGTGCCTTTCTTGGACATTGCTAAGTACAGCCCGGTACTGACAGATTTGATGGCAACAACTCCCACACTGACGGATCGGATTTCCATCAAGCCTGAAAAACAAAAGAGGGGACAGGAGTCTGGGTTAGAGGCTTTAAAGGTTTCTCTGTTTCACCATGAAAGGCCTCTCTGCCATAAGATCACAGGTAGTATGTTCTTTAAGGACACAACAAGATATAAGCCATTCCCATCACTCAAAGGATTTTTATAATAGATATTGTCAATGTTATGCAAGTTCTGTAGTGCAAACACAGCTATAGAACACCACAGTCTGCACCTTCTGGACATTTTATGTCTGCCTTGCTGTGTGCATCAATAAAAACCTCTTTCCTCAGGATGTGACACTCCATCCTAATGCTACCAAGTGTTGTTTACTGAAAGAAATAAAGCCTATGTCTCGCTGCCACTTAAGTGGGCTCTAAAACCCAAATAGGGATGCCATACAGGCACCACACTTTTTATTTGCATAAGAAAATAATGGCTGCAGCTATGACAGAAAGGTTTTTGAGATTCCCTCCTAGTATTCTGAATTTAAGTTGATTTGAAGTCTTTCTATCTCTCTATTTTCCTGCTTACTCCTTCAAAAAGACCTTGATGTGGTTGCCTATATGACTGATGTGAAACCTTTTTCATCACTGCGAATTATTTGCCGGAAAACTAGTTTGATGTCTTATGCATATTTGTGTATAGATTTTTTTTATTTCCTTTGTATTGTGTTGTATGCCATAAAGACAAGAAGGATCATAAAGGTCTTGAACAGGGTGAACCAATATTGGTAGTAAATAGGTTAGATTTAACCCATCCAGTTGAAAAAAAACAGCAATCATATTTTTGCTAATCTATCTGACAGAAAGCAGAAATTAAAATCTAAGTATCTTCTATCCTTTTTATTAGTATGAACAAGAAATAAAGCCTAACAGATTTTACAGAAAACACAATCAAGTTTAATTTGACCTTACCTCACTCACCCTCTATTCATTTTAACTTGGGATTTCTTTACTGCTTGTATGGATGGGAGCCTGAATTTCATCAGACATACAGATCCTTGAGTACTTTCAGACTTGATCAATTTGCAACCACGAAATTCTATTTCTTTAATTTCTTTTCTCTAATAAATCAATAAAACATAGTGAAAATGTTTACATTTGTTTCACAAATATAAATCTAAAAAGTATGGTGTGGATATGTATTCAGCCCCCCTGAGTCTATACATTGTAGAGCCACCTTAAAATGCAAAACAGCTGCAAATTTCTGCCTGTTCTTTTTGCATATTAGCTCATACTGTGTCAGATTGGATGGATAGTGTCTAAGAACAGCAATGTTGCAATGTCTTATTGTACAATATTTTTCTGATTCAATTTAGCTCTGGACTTTTACTGGACCTGTTCTGGACAATAAACCTCCACTCCTATCTAAAGTCTTTTGCAGCCTTTGACGGTTTTTATTTTTTTTTTAGAAATCACGGACTGCCCTATATGCTCCATTTAGATCCATCCTTCCATCATCTTCAACCAGCTTCCTGGTTCCTGCTTAAATAAAGCACCCACACAGCATAGTACTGCCACCAGCATGTTTTGCTGTGGTGATAGTGTGTTCAAGGTTATCTATAGTACTAAATTCACAAAAGTACAATCATGTCTGTGGTTGTAGCATCAGGAACATTTGTTCATGGGGCCTTTATCTTTTTGCAAGGCACTGTATTATTATTTGAGTTGATGATTTCACATATAACATTGAACTATCTACACTTCTGTGCCAGATGGCTACCAATAACATAAGAAGCTGTCAAATGCAATATTTCTTGGGGCCTCAGAGAGTAAAACAAACAGATAAACCTCGTTCCTCTCACAGTTGTCAACATCCCTAGTTTTAGTTATGCCTAAATGAGGTCATCTGCTCCAGCCACCCACACAAAGAAGTACAAAGAATAAAAACATGATAAGGAAGAGTATTGTAAGTAAGCTCATACTCCTTTCTTCTCTAACAGGAACGTGTAAATAATGCCTTGTCGAAGCTCAGGGACAGCTGCAAGGAAGGCAAGAATGCCTCGGTTTAGTTCATCCAGGTATCTTCCCAGCTGCACCCCTATGATTCCTGCACTGCCTCTGATCCAAGGAGGAAACATTAGCACTTTAAAGGGTGTCTCTCTCTCTTTTTTCATGAGCTGTGTGTACAAACACCGGGTGTAGTCTATGGCAACACCTGGGGCGTGCAAAGGACTTGTAAGCAATGAGCCGAGGCTCGGTTGAAAATTTAGGATACTGCACGGGTTTATTGGGTATTAGTCCAGGCCAGTGAAAACTGCTGGTGCCTAAAAGTGGTGCCAGCAGTAATTGCCACCATTTGCTGTTTGGAGCTCCAGGATTGAATTTGTCACATCTGAGACATTTCAAGGATTTTTGTGTAAATAGTCACATTTGGTTATTTTAATGTGTCTTTTGGGGTTTGAAACATAGGCGAGTGTAGAAAACCGCTTCGGTTTGTTTATTTAAAAAGGGGGACATAGCTGACGCTGAATCATTTTAGTTTTTTAACTTCTTCTATTCTCAAAGCTTTTAAATTGCCATCCTAAATATCGTTTTTTTCCACTAATACATTTTATTCCTACCTGTTGCATTCATCCTTTTCAGCTAGACAAGAAAAAGATCTGAAGAAGCGAGAGGGGAATTTCCCACTCACTTACAGGAATCACTTAGGTCCTTGACGCTTGACCACACATCTATAAACACCAGGGAGATCCATATAACTCACAGGCCACCATTTGAAAAGTTACACCATTGTGTTCAGAGTGAGTTATTCCAAGCTATTAAAGAGTTTTCCTAACTGTTGAGTTTCAAATATCCCTAACCCTATCACTTTAGTCTGGGCCTTATACTAACAAAAGGTGTCAGTATGATGGTATAGTTTTCTAAGTATGCAGGGCAGATTTTCCCCTGAAATTGTTGTGAAATGTATGTAAATCCTGTTTTAAATCAAACTAGAAATGTAATGACTGCATCAAACATTACATTTATTCCTAGGTAATTTTGTTTAAAAATATTACATTTATCCTGTACAATTCCACAGAAAAAAATAAATCTGTTAGATTAATATAAGGAAAGCGGGGGCAATTACCAGGTTGTAAGTGTGCGCACTCTAAAACTAATACTTTGTTAAAACGTTTTGCCCACTCTGTCTTGTAAAACATTTTTCAGATTATGGGTTCTTCAGCAAAAGGTTTTTCTGTCAGATCTACTCCTGAACTCTGGCTAAGCCATTCAGAAACTGCAATTTTCTTCCGGTGAAACCATTATTTTATGTATTTTTATTTATGTCTGGACAGACAGTGATGATCGAAAGTTAATGTCCATGTGCCAGTGGTATTATAAAAACCTCTTGTCAGGGGGTGTGGGTGAGTTGAAGGACCAAAGCGCAGACAGGAAAGTGAGCTGAGCAATATAAAGATTTAAGAATGGTAAAACTTACAAAACAATACAAGGGGAACAGGACGTGGAGCACAAGCAGAAAAAAAGGGGCAACGAAGGTAGGCATACGGACAGTAATGGGAAAAATAACAGGAGGAAAGAAAGACAGGCAACCCAGAGGTCATACCAAGGCAATACTGAAATATGACAGGCGGTTCGGAAGTTGCATCAATGATGCATATAGTTCTTGTGGGCATCGCGCTCAGCAAAAGGGTCTCATGTAGGAATGGCTTGGGCTTGAGATACAGGAGACGTAGAGGTTGACCTGGACAATGACAGCACAAGGAGGTCTGGAGACCGGCGGCGATGGTACAGGATTTCTGGAGGTTGGCCAGAGGACTGGGAGATCCCAAGCAGAATTTTGTTTGGAGGCTGACGGGGAGTCATAGTCAACCCAGGGAGGGCTCTGGAGCCTGGCCCACAGGTTTCTGGAACCCACAGTGGAGCCCAGGAGGATGGCTTTAGGGCAACCCTCAGAGGAGCACTGGAAGACTGTGCTGGGGCATCTAGAACCCTAGGAGAAGCACTAGAGAGCAGCATGGGAGCTGGAAAATCTCAGATTGGGGCTCGGGAACAGAAAGACAAGGCGCGTCTAAATGGACACATTTGCCAGAGAACTTGGGATCAGAAACATGAGGCAGGTTGTCCTTGATCCCCTTGGAGAACTCAGGAACAAGAGCATAAGTCTTAAGTGGAGTCATAGAAGGCTAAACAGGAGGTGCAGATGGCCACAATGATCATGAAGGAGCAAGAGGTGCAGATGGCAATGAGGATGATATTGAGGTGAACCTTATTAATGATTAATCACATTTTTAGAATTGATCACAGGTGTGTACTCAAGGAGATTGAATGCATCAAATAATTTAAAAAGTGTTTTTTCAGGGTATTGTGTGGTGTAGGGGTAGAATGGGTGCTCCATTTACAGAGGCTTTGACGCAGCCATCATGGCTTCGATTCCAGACCTTGAGGCCCTTGCTGGATGTCGTCCCCCTTCTATCTCTGCCCATTTCCTATCTGGTAACTGTAAATAAAGGCCACTAGTGCTTATTAAAAAAGGTGTTTTGTCAAAGTATTAGTTTAATGGTGTTTAACCAGTTTAAAGACTTAAAGGTCTATTAAACGTGTGAAAACAATCTGAAATTAATTATCCTGGTCTCATTTTCACTATTACAAAATCCAGCCCTTTTAACACTTTTTATATCCACTGTAACATATGGTCATGACTACATGGGAGGGAATTCTCTTGAACACAAGTGGTTATGAATATCTATCATACTCTAATTAAATCCTGATGGTATTTCAAGAATGAAGATTTCTTAAGCAAATAAATAATTCAATAGTTTTGAACAAATATCACTTTAAGGAAGACCAGAGAGAAACAAACAATGAGAACAAAATAACTCTTTTTGCAGTTGGATCCGAAGGTCACCACTTTGCTTCATTCTGCAGAGCAAGTATCAACTGATGGCCCTATTGAGCAAAATAAAAAGGCACTTTTGGCTCTCCACTTGCAATTGGCAAGATCTCTTAACCTTTGACATGTTTTGGCTGGGATTGTCAATAAGCTCAAGCTGCCATTACAAGCAAATCCTGCACTATACGTGTCTAGTCAACTGTGGGCTTACCATTTATTTCTTCTCTAAGGGATTTTTAAATCAGAAAAAGTCTTTACGAAGACTCTCTTTTACTCTTTCTTCTCTTTCTTTCCCCCGTATTTTGGACGCCAGCCCATCGTCAGATCATTGAAGCCTTTTCTGACCTTGAAAAAAAAAAAAACTGAAGGGAACTAAAGAGACACTCTCCCTTAGTTATCTTTTGTCAGAATCCCAGTACAGGGATGGGGTAGGAGGGAGAAGGACAGGAGGGAGTACAGGGTGAAGGTGCTGGTTGGACAATGATGGGTTTGGTGGTGGGGGAAGGTGCCTTGAAAAACCGCCCTCTATCAAGTCTTTGTTGCCCACCTGTGAGGTGAAAAGCTGGACAAGATCTAATTAATGTACAAGTGTTCTGAATGATGGGTTCCACGGTGGAGGAAAATGGCTCCTTGTACCTCTTTTGCCCCTGTTGCCTTTTTTGCTAATTTACCAAGCCCTTCAATTTTTCATGCTGCTCCCTGAGCAACCCTACGTCCGTGGCTTCATTCTCGACCAGAGCAAGGCCTGGGAATTCTGGAAATCCCGCTGTGTTTCTGCACTTGATTAACATAACTTTTCAATTATTTCACAGTTTGCTTGCTTTTTAAATGAAGAGGGTCTTGTTGATTTTTTTTTCTTTTTTCCATTGCCCTCCTTTTCAAAAAATAAGCTTTTCATGTTGGGTTGGAGCTGCCAGGCCTAATGGCTGTGACCAGCACCTTTGATCTGCCATGACCCCCTTGAAGTGTCTGGTAGTGGGCAAAAGAGCTGCCTATGTATCAATGAGGACAAAGCATGCATCACTCACTATGGCTTTAAACACCTTGAGAAATTAGCATGAGAAACAACTTCCAGTGAAGGTCTTCAAAGTGCCGTGATAGAAACGCTTGCATGGCAAACCTTTAATGTACAACAATGCCACATTGTAGAACTTGTGGCAAAGGACATTTCTAGACATAAATTTACACTCTACACATAATGCATGCGTTCAGAATTATATAAATTACTTTTACAGTTTTATAACCTTTGATTTTCTATTTTCCAAACAATGTTTTAGGATAAAAGCAAATTGAATGACTGTACGGTTTTAATCTCAAGCCGTCAGTGGATAAGAAACAGGATGCACCCTTTACAGGTTCTCAGTCCATCAGGAGACATATGCGACAAAAAACCAATCAATGTGCACACTGAGGTGAGCATAGAATCCCACAGTCTAATAACATAACCTTTGGGCTGTGGGAGAAAACTTGAGTAGCTGGATGCAACATGCAAACTCCCCACCAAAGTGTTTCCATATTGCTTAATTTGATAGACATTTTTTTCATTTTGTTTGGCTGGGAAAGCAAACATTTTTAGCAGTGCAGTTAGTTTTGTCACTTGTAATTTGTCAAAAATACTTTTCTGTCTTAGAGTTTTCAAAACTTCTCATTTGATTTCAATAGCCCCTCAGGAATGCAGAAGGTTCAGGTTGAACTTGTTAATGGGAAAATCACAGTCTGACAAGATTTCTAGAATTGGTAACACTGAAACACTGAGGCTACTGGCATATTGTGATAAAGTTCATTATTTTCCATAATGTAATGATGAAAATTCATTCATATATTTTAGATTCATTGCACACTAACGGAAATATTTCAGGTCTTTTATTGTCTTAATACGGATGATTTTGGCATACAGCTCATGAAAACCCAAAATTCCTATCTCACAAAATTAGCATATTTCATCCGACCAATAAAAGAAAAGTGTTTTTAATACAAAAAACATCAACCTTCAAATAATCATGTACAGTTATGCACTCAATACTTGGTTGGGAATCTTTTTGCAGAAATGACGTGGCATGGAGGCAATCAGCCTGTGGCACTGCTGAGGTCTTATGGAGGCCCAGGATGCTTCGATAGCGGCAATTAGCTCATCCAGAGTGTTGGGTCTTGAGTCTCTCAACGTTCTCTTCACAATATCCCACAGATTCTCTATGGGGTTCAGGTCAGGAGAGTTGGCAGGCCAATTGAGCACAGTGATACCATGGTCAGTAAACCATTTACCAGTGGTTTTGGCACTGTGAGCAGGTGCCAGGTCGTGCTGAAAAATGAAATCTTCATCTCCATAAAGCTTTTCAGCAGATGGAAGCATGAAGTGCTCCAAAATCTCCTGATAGCTAGCTGCATTGACCCTGCCCTTGATAAAACACAGTGGGCCAACACCAGCAGCTGACATGGCACCCCAGACCATCACTGACTGTGGGTACTTGACACTGGACTTCTGGCATTTTGGCATTTCCTTCTCCCCAGTCTTCCTCCAGACTCTGGCACCTTGATTTCCGAATGACATGCAGAATTTGCTTTCATCCGAAAAAAGTACTTTGGACCACTGAGCAACAGTCCAGTGCTGCTTCTCTGTAGACCAGGTCAGGCGCTTCTGCCGCTGTTTCTGGTTCAAAAGTGGCTTGACCTGGGGAATGCGGCACCTGTAGCCCATTTCCTGCACACGCCTGTGCACGGTGGCTCTGGATGTTTCTACTCCAGACTCAGTCCACTGCTTCCGCAGGTCCCCCAAGGTCTGGAATTGGCCCTTCTCCACAATCTTCCTCAGGGTCCGGTCACCTCTTTTCGTTGTGCAGCGTTTTCTGCCACACTTTTTCCTTCCCACAGACTTCCCACTGAGGTGCCTTGATACAGCACTCTGGGAACAGCCTATTCGTTCAGAAATTTCTTTCTGTGTCTTACCCTCTTGCTTGAGGGTGTCAATAGTGGCCTCCTGGACAGCAGTCAGGTCGGCAGTCTTACCCATGATTGGGGTTTTGAGTGATGAACCAGGCTGGGAGTTTTAAAGGCCTCAGGAATCTTTTGCAGGTGTTTAGAGTTAACTCGTTGATTCAGATGATTAGGTTCATAGCTCGTTTAGAGACCCTTTTAATGATATGCTAATTTTGTGAGATAGGAATTTTGGGTTTTCATGAGCTGTATGCCAAAATCATCCGTATTAAGACAATAAAAGACCTGAAATATTTCAGTTAGTGTGCAATGAATCTAAAATATATGAATGTTAAATTTTCATCATTACATTATGGAAAATAATGAACTTTATCACAATATGCTAATATTTTGAGAAGGACCTGTATGATCATCGTATGTTGTGATACTGATGCTGTAAGGATATTAGTGCTGACTTCAACATGACCCACGACTAATACTAGCTACTTGACGAAATAATATGTATTGCACTTCCTATAATATGACATTTAAAACCACATATTTCTTCACATGTTGGGAAAGTAAATTAATCTAAGTTTCAGCAGTTTTCAGACATCTGGAGCTTTTTGTGTTTGTGGAAGGATCACAAACTTCCTTGTGACTAAAGAGTAAACTATTACCTCCCATATCTGTCACATGGGCATGGCTGTAAAGGTCCACAAGACAAGAAACGATGATCATCTTCCCGCGCCTGTGTTAGTCTGGCTGAACTCAGAAAATCCAGCTTCCAAGTTCAAGTCCAATTCACCTTATCGCTAGTACTGTACCAGAAAGTTTTTCATTCTGGTTTGTAATACATTTTATGTCCATGTAAACATGTCTACTGAATACCAGTACTGTGATAGGATGCCACCCGTGCAACAAGTCCAGTTGTGAAATTTCTTTGCTACTAGATATTCCACCTACATCTGTCAGTGGTATTAAAAGAAAGTGGAAGGCCACGTAAACTGACCGAGCAGGGTCAGCGGATGCTTATGTGCATAAGGCCTGATCTTTGAAAGGTTTGTGTGCAAAAACAAGAGCAAACTGGATTGTGTGTGCAAAACTGATCTACAAACCAAGTGAATCGAATTGCATGTGCAAAATCAGTGGAACAGCAGGCGCAAACGTTTTACCTTGTTTGCCTGCATGAATGTGCAAAACATAAAATAATGACCAAATATGCACATTTATGAGAAGAGGGTATGTAAATGTAATTGCTTACCACCCACAATGAACCTGAAACAGTTGCGGGTGCGTTTTTGCGTCTATATGTAGCACTTTTGAAAGGCACATGCAAACTGGCATGCAAAAATGTTGTGCCATGTTATTTAACAAACAAAACTGAACAAAAACAGCCACCTGAGACCAGAAAACCATCTTGGAGCCAAAGGGACCTTGAATGAAAAACAAATAATAAAAAAAACTGACCTGTGCGCTTCTTGTGCAAAGAGAGATTATTTAATTATTTTCTCTCTCATTGTTCCGTTATGGCTCAGTACGAAGCACAGTCATGTTATGGGGGGCCTGAAAGGCGTCTCTGTTTTTTTTTGTTTTTTCTGCATGGAGTTTGCATGCTCTCCCTGTGCATGCGTGGGTTCTCTCCGGGTACTCCGGCTTCCTCCCACAGTCCAAAAACATGACTGTTATGTTAAGTGGTCTCTCTGCATTGCGCTTAGGTGCGAATGGGTGTGTGCATGGTTGTTTGTTTTGTGTGTCAGTGTTGTCCTGCGATGGACAAGTGTTTTGTAGCACTTTGAGGGAGTGATATACATGTATTATTGTTATTATTATTATATATATTATATATTATATATATATTATCTGACACTCTCCATGGCAACAGCCAGTGGCATACGCAATTTCCTCATTTAAATAGGGAAGTCCAAACTGCTTTTGCACCTGTTATCTTCTGCACACGCTACCTTTGTAGATCACGCGCAACACGCCTACTTATAGAACGTGCAATTTTGTTTTTGCACAAGCAATTTCGAGCTCCTTATTTGGAATCTTTGAAGATCAAGCCCATAGTGTGCAGAGGTGGACTTTCTGCAGAGCCAGAGGCTACAGATCTCCAAATTTGATCTGGCATTCAGATTAGCTCAAGGACAGTGTGTAGAGAGCTTTATGGAATGGGTTTCCATGGCCAAGCAGCTGCATCCAAGCCACACATCACCAAGTGCAATGCAAGGCATCGGATGCATTAGTGTATCTCCATCTGGGAATCTGATGGGGAAGTCTGGGTTAGGCGGTTGCCAGGAGAACTGTACTTGTGCGACTGCATTGTGTCATGTGTAAAACTTAGTGGAGGAGGGGTTATGCTGTGGGGTTGTTTTCAGGAGTTGGGCTTGGCCCCTTAGTTTCAATGAAAGGAACTCTGAATGCTTCAGCATACTAAGAGATTTTGGACAATTCCATGCTCCCAATTTTGTGGAAACAGTTTGGAGCAGAGGTGCACAAAGCGAGGTCCATAAAGACATGGAGGAGACAGTGGACAGCTTACCAAGAGGGATTAAAGTTATTATAGCTCCAAAGAGTGGACCAATATCGTATTAAACCCTGGATTAATGGCATGTCACTTAAATTCATATCCGAGTCAAGGCCGGTGAGCGAATACTTTTGGCAATATAGTGTATGTTGAGTACTGTAGTTGGAGCCAAGGTATATTTGATTTTGCCATATGTTTCTGTTCCATACAGATCCACACAAAAATGGCATAAAATCACAGTTTGCTTCTCATTAAAGATGAATGTTAATATAAATATGAAGCTATGAAGATTTTTCATTCTGTGACAACAACTTGTACATTTGACAGTTCTTTTGAATCAAAATTATTATTTAAAACATTTAAAATTCATAACAATGTACCATTCAGATTTCAGCAAATTTTAAAATACAGAAAGTCTTCACAAACGTCACAACAAATATGAAATTATGTCAATATATAGAGATCTCTATTCTGTATGAGAAATCAAGTACCCTTGGGGTTGGGGATGGGGGTTTCTGGCCTAGAGGTCCTAATAATAAGCCTAGTTCACCTGTGCATTCCCTTCTGACCTATTCGAAGATGTTGGATTTTTTATCATTTTCTTTTTTTTTTTGCTGCTGCTGCTGTTCCACAACTTATTTGTTCTTTTTTTTTCCTTTTTAATGAGTTTACTAGAGAAAATTCTACTGTATCTTCTAAGCTGAACATTTACTCAAGTTAACAGGAAACTGCTCTGTTATAATTCAAAACATTTGAGTAAAAGGTTTATATCTAAATAATTATTAACAATGCAAAAATTCACCAACTGATTACTACCAGGCCCTTATTCACCTTCTGGTAAATTATTTAGAATATAAATAATATTTAGAAGAGAAATAATTGTTTTGCTTGTTTTTAATTGTATTGGTGTATACAGTATGTGTGTGTCTGTGTGCTTGCAGCTGACCCAAAACCAGCTGTAGGTTTACACATGCAACAACCCCACCCTCCAACCTTCCCCTCTCTTTCTGGGACTGTACCTGTCGTTCTCCCATTTCTCAGCCTGCGTTCCTCTGTCCTTGGTGTGTTTTGGTCTCAGTTTAGGTCTAGTTATTTCCTGGCTGGGTCACAACCCCAGCCCCGATCCTTACCTCCCACCTCCATACAACCCACCTGAAAATGCATCATATCTCTCAACTCTCACAGTACCAGGGTGATATATTCATCCAAATAGCAGCTGTGAGATTTTGTTCTAAGCAAAAGCTGTATGGTTTGCACACAGATGACTGCAAGAAACACAGAGAACGCTTACTAAGAAAGTCTGCAGTTGCTATTGGGACGTTATTGACAATTGTTGATATGAGTGTGAGGAAAACTAGAAAGATTCCTAAAAGTATCTGAGCTCACAACCGTCATTCAACAGATGTTAGTCAAAGAAGGCACATCCAGACCAGCATCAAGACCCTCTTGTGCCTGTGATCTGATTCTGTTCCTCAGATTAGCTCTGACTTTAAAAGTCTAAACAGTGTCTCCTTTAACTTATTTTGCTCTAAAATTCACGAGTTTACAATTACTTAGCAAGAAGCAATGTGAGCTTTGATCAGTTCTAGTCAAATAAAACTAAAGTAAATAAGAAACCAGATTACACTTGCACCTCATTCTCACTTCATTCTTTCCTGCATGTTTGATGTTTCACAGACATAAACACACTGTCACTTTTGTAATCTACCCATACACATGGTTCTGGGGGAACAATATAATAGCCACTAACCTGAAGAAGTAGGACACTAGGGAAGCAGTTTGTCTCTGAGTGCATTTCCCTGCATGCGGCCCACCCTTTTAGGAAAATAAGGACAGACGATGAATAGAAAGAACAGGAAGGCAGAGAAAAGACTGGTCCCAAGCATCGTTGCTGTTCCCACATTCCTTTAAATCCCTGGGGAAATGACAGAAAAGATGAGCCTGAAAGGAATTTGTGCGTCTTGTCCTGCTTTTTTAAGCTTAATATCATATTGTTATTATTAATATTATTATTATTATTATTAATTAATTAATTCATTCATTCATTCATTCATTCATCCATTCATCTTCTATACCGCTTATTCCATAGTGGGTCACAGAGAAGCTGGTGCCTATCCCCAGCAGTCTACGGTCGAGAGGCTGGTTACACCCTGGACAGATCGCCAATCCATCGCGGGGCAACACAGAGACTTACGGGAAAAGCAACCATGCACACACTCATTCACACCTAAGGGCATTTTAGAGTGACCAATTAACCTAACAGTCATGTTTTTGGACTGTGGGAGGAAGCCGGAGTACCCGGAGAGAACCCACGCATGCACGGGGAGAACATGCAAACTCCATGTAGAAAGACCCCTGGCCGGGAGTCAAACCCAGAACCTTCTTGCTGCAAAGCAACAGTGCTACCAACTGCGCCACAGTGCAGCCCTTTTTATTATTATTATTATTATTATTATTAGTAGTAGTATTATTATTATTATTACATAAATCATTCCAATAACGGTAAGTCAAATCAACAAGTCTCTAACTAGTTGTGACTTGGCAACA
Source organism: Girardinichthys multiradiatus (assembly GCF_021462225.1). Lineage (NCBI taxonomy): Eukaryota > Metazoa > Chordata > Actinopteri > Cyprinodontiformes > Goodeidae > Girardinichthys > Girardinichthys multiradiatus. The sequence continues at coordinate 32,513,616 of NC_061802.1, forward strand.
TTGAGATATTTAAAGACATTTATGATTGGTAGACCACATCTTACTCATACATCTTACTTTTTTGCACAAATTACAGAAAATTGCAGTATCATTAAACCATGCCCAGTGCAGCTTTGTGCAGGTTTTTAGGTCTCTCTTCCCTGCCGTACTGACCCATGCGGGGAGGTGTAAAGCGGAGACGATCTACCTCTCTACAAGCCAGGGATCAGTTTTTTGAGCCTGTGAACAAGCAACTCACTAGTGATCTGCTGAAAGCTGACTCCCAGACTCCCTCCTGCCACAGTCGAGGCCACGAGGGGTGACATTCTCTCACATCCAGAGGCTGGTCTACTCCCCAACCCCCCGCCTTTTCTCACATGGCGCAACTGGGAAAACCACTCCAGGGATTAGCCTAGCCAGGTCTTTCAAAGGCCATTAGAGCAAATTGCAGGTATCCTGTTACTATTGCACTGGGACAGGCCAGGTGAGGGGCGCAGAGGCCAGACTAGAGCGCAAGGGTCAGCTTGGGACAAAAAGACGAGGCCACTCTGGGCCCCACTCTATCGGAGTGTCTCCCTGGCTCCACAAACTGGTAGGCCAGCATTTATGAATGGCTCACTTGATGGGACCTCTGAGACATTGTCTCACAAGCGTAACTTTAGCCTTTTTCTTTAGCGCACACCTACCCCCACACCTTGCTTTCCCAATGCTGATTTTCTTGTCTTTCAATCAATGTGCGCTTCCACACAATGCAACTATAAAATTTGACCAAAGTCACTAGCTGCAGAGCAACAGAGCATGCCAACCTGCTCCTGTGGTTCCAAAATACTTCATCATTGTTTTTCCCTTTGTCATGGTTTTAGACTAGATTGGAAGTAAATTAACCATTTCCACTTGAAATTTAAATCTAAACTGTAATGACAACCACACAATCATTAATGTGTGGTCTGTCAAAGTCTCACAAAGATGCAGGCATTAAGAGGATGATGCTGCTGATAAGTTGTGTGGATGGCTACAGGGAGTTCCGCATCCTGCCATTTTCTACACACACACACACACACACACACACACCCATACACATTCACAAACACATGACTCTTTCCCAGTTTTGTCAACCACACTCATGCAAACATAAGCACACACATGCCTCACGCTATTCCAAACGGTGGATGACAATCTAGTGGAGGGTGCTGCGGAAGTGTTTCATTAGTCAATTTCCGTTGGTAGATAAAGCCTGCGTTCCCACAGTCCTCAATGCCGGGGGGTCAAATGTGACCAATTACCCCCCGTCCCCTCGCAGTACAGATTAGTCTGTCTGATTTATCCCCAGACAGGCTGACCCGTGTACTCCAAAATCACCCTCCACATCTGGATACCTCTGTGCGATCCTGTGAGAGTGCATGAACAATGTCACCGGGTTTAAACACTGCTTTTGCTGGCAATTAAATTACTATTAAGGGCGGTGAGGATAAACCTTTAAGATAATCTCACTTTAAAAAATAAAGATTGTAGACATCTCTTTGCACTACCACACAGGTAGACTCCATACTTGTTAAGGTACTTCATTGTTTTTGTTAGTATGCACTCTATGGTTGATACATTATTAAAACACGAGCCTCCCTGGTAATGCTGAGTGGTGATTGTATGTTAGGAAACATCAATCGGTTCATTAGGGACCTCCAGGATGTTGAATCCAACCCCCCACTCATCAAAACCGAAATTTACAAGCCCAGTGGGGTCAAGCCAGCCAGAAAATGTAACACAAGAGGACAACATGAGGAAGTGGATAACCAGCAGGCGGAGAGTTGCTGTAATAAGGTTTGGGGACAGAAGAGGTGAAAAAGGTTAATGAAGTCGTTGCTCTGGATTCCAGCTCATCTGTGCCTGCATGTTTCTAAAGGGGTTCGAGTCATAGTGATCATTAAAGCTTTTCTTTAATCAGGCATGGAGAGCAAACTGCCTCCTAACAAGCAGATGACTTACTATCAAAGGTCTTGCAGATAGTTAACAGCAGATCTGCCTTTAGCAAGCTTTGTGAGTCACAATCTCTGCCTTTTCCTGTATTTGGAAAGGGGCAATAAGGATAAAGGGATTGTCTACATCAAACTGAGGTCACTGTCTGTGCAACTAAATGTCAATGAGAATGAGTAGGTCTGCTTGGCTGTCTAGAACAAAACCATACAGAGTTAAAGATAATTGTGAAATTGCCCTTTACTAGTCCTGAAAGCAATCCAAACAAAACATGACAACGTTCAAATTACTAGCCAGACTTTGCTTAAAAATCAGCCAGACTCACAATTTATATCGACTTCAGGACATATAATTTTGTATCTAATCTTTGCCATTTTGCAACTTTTCTTTGGGTTTAAGTATTTTTATGAGTCACTGAGATATATTACAAAATAAAATAATCAAATATCACACATGCCTGAACTTAGGTGTGTATAATTTTCAGAAAAGGTTGTATTACAAGCTATTTTATTGTGGTTCTTAGACTTATTTGGGCCATTTGATCCTTAAGAAATATAGATAAGAACCCTTGATAAAAGTTAGTAGATAATATTTATTAGAAACATAAATCCACATTTCCTTAGAGAAGACTGAGTAACATAGTGAAAGTGACTTTAATTATTATTACTATCAAAGCGTATAGGGGACGTCCCTTTGGCATGTATGAATTGATGCATGTTTATTATGAAACATCCAGCAGCACATAGATCCATTTTATACTCTAAAACGTTGGCTACGAAACAGCCAAAACAACAAAATATTAAAATGGCAAAAGGGGCAAAATAACAAGCCACCCCCACCTCCCCTTAAAACAAAACAGCCACAGCACGTACATTATGTTTAAAGAATAAGTTGATTGGTTCACTGATTTTTCCTTCCATTCACACCAGAATTAAGATATTTCTAATTTTACATAATCCTGTAAAAGTATTCATTCATAAGCTCACTACAACAGTACAGCAATAAAAACACAAAAGCATTTAAGATTCTGTCAAACTGTTTTCTATATGCCATTTGTCCTGACCAAACAAAAATCAGATGTGGGGTTCATCAAGGCACCCTACTCAGGCCACTTATGTTATGGAATACTGAAAGATCTCCTAAAATATTTATGCTGATCACACACAACTTTATATTTCTGAGTAACTATTTGACCACAGTTCAATACAGTCATAGTCAATGTGTCTACAAATTTCAGAAGTCATTGTTTTTGGTCCCATATTGCAAGATTAGAAATCAGGCACTCAACTTTATGTGAAGGCGTGTAAGACCACAGAGCAGGAAATAAACCTAGGTGTCATCATAGTCTCAGACTTGAATTTTAGCAGCCACATAAAGCCAATAACAAAGTCAGCCCAATAACAATTATTTTTAGATAGCAGTCACAATGTTTGATGTGTTTAATCTCTGTAAAGAACTTTCTATCACACCTGGCCAATTGATTGATTGATTGATTGATTGATTGATTGATTGATTGATTGAAATTATTATTTTGTAATCCTTCAAAATGTTGCCAGTTTTGGCCACAAATACAAATTTTGGGAAACAGAAATTGGAATTTTGGAAAACCAAATAATTTTGGAAAAATGTTATGTACACTAAAGAACTGCTATGCTAGCCTAAAGACTTAAATATATGGGATGAATATATCCACTATAAGATCAAGTCACCATGATGGTTTTCATTTTGCTTTTACAACTAGTACTTTTGGAGCCAGAAGTGCCCGAACCAAAGGATTTTGATTGTGATACTTTAAACTTAAACTGACTAAAATGCATATTCTAAGGTCCTGATAATGACTATATTATAAAAAGGACCAATAAAACATTAGAATAAATGATTGATTTTAGTCCAATACCTAAAAGAGAGTTCCCAACTGCTTTCACAAATGAGTGAGCCAGAGGCAGGTTACACCCTGGCAGCACAGAAACACACAGGACAAGCAACCATGCAAGCACACAATCATAACTAATGGCAATTAGAAAGACCAATTAACCTAACAGTCCTGTTTTTGACATGAGAGGAAACTAGAGTACCCAAAGAAAAACCACGCCTGCATGAGGGGAACATGCAAAGTCCATGCAGAAAGACTGGGATTCGAACATAGGACTTTCTTCTTCAAGGCAACAGGGCTGCATCTAGTTTAGTTTTGGAGAGTCCTCCAAACCCTATCCATCAGATTTTAAGTATGCATATGTATGGCTCAGGTGCACAGCAAGTTTCCAGTGACTGAGCACCAGGACACAGAATATTCTCTGTGGCCTGAACTTGCCCCGTATTTACATTATTAAAATGAGATAGGCATATCGCAGTTGACAGAAGGCACAAGAGTGAAATCAGGCTCCTGTCAAAGCTGTCTTTTGCTTCACTGGCCAAAGGGCCCTGACCCTAATCCCATCCACTCCGGGGGGGAGAAAGAGTGCCTGGTCAGGTACTCTACTAGCCTTTTTGGTTTTTTTTAAACTAATACAATCTTCTGTACTTTATTTGGGATTTTAAAGTTGTTTACAATTGCAAAGAAAATGATAAATGGTTTGATACATGGTTTGATTTTTTTTTCTGTATTTTACAAATAGAAATCTAAAAAATTGAAGGATAAAGCATCTTCAAATATCAGATCCTGTAAAATTTTTAAATAAAATTTATTTTTGGACCATTGAAACACATGATTATGCTTTGATTGAAACTATTCCATTGTAGCTCTGGCTGTATGTTTAGGGTTATTGTCCTGCTGGAAACTGAATCATCAAACCAATGTCATGTCTTTAGCAACCTCTAAAGGTTCTTCCAGCTTTACTCCATCGAGCTTACTCTGACCAACTTGACCTTGTCCTTGCTGAAAGAAATACATCCCCACAACATGATGCTGCCACCACCATTTTTCACAGTGATGATGGTGGGCTACGGCTGATGCAATGTGTTAATTGTCTGCTAACCATAGTGCTTTGAATGTAACGTCTGAGTATAGTTGGTCGCAATGCAATCTTTTTAGGGGTATCAGAATAAAGGGGGCTGCATTCATGTGCACAACAAGCTTTTTAGATTCTTATTAGTAAAAAATAAAAAAATAAAATAAAAACATGAACACTGTTTTTTCCAGTTCACTACAATGTTACTTTGTGTTGTTGTATCACATATGGTCTAAACAAACTACATACAAATTTGTGGGTGTAAAGTGACAAGATGTGAAAAATTGAATATGTTTGCAAAGCGGTCTATGTATGGCTGTGAATACAAAAAAAAAAAAAAAAAACAGGTATGCAACCTTTACAATCCAAAAAGCCATTTTTACCCTCAGTCCAGCTAAATAAAAGTGGTTAAGAGCAACAAATGTTATATGACCTTTTGTAAACAGGCACTTATAATTTTGAAAAAAAATATTTACTGTAGGAAATTTGTAGGAATCAACATTTTATTTGTATTTTTAGATTTTAAAATAAGGAAAAACATAAAAAAAACTTTAGCAAAGGATAGATGCAGTTTCTTCTATGGGATGTTGATATTTATGGAAAATTATGTAAAGAAAAACAAACATAGAGTCCAATCTAAAATCAAAAGAAAGATTTAAAGAAATATTCATTAAATATATTACAGGTACTTTTAGTATCATTCTGTTTTGGAAATTCAATGCAATTTTCCCATGAAAATACTGAAAAACGGCTAAAACCTGGATTTGTATTTAAAAATATTAGTTGGTTATTTATCATTTCACTCTAAGTTATCAAGAGCCATTGTGCAAGGTCCAGAAAGCCACTTGCAGCTCCGAAGCCTCAGGTTGCAGACCCCTAATTTATTGACTATCTATTCTTTCACAGTCATTTAATGTAAAGTATTTTTAACGAGTGGAGTGGTAGTGCTGAAACAACCGGGTAAGAATTTACAGACAAAGATCTGAGATGTGAAGTATTCCCTGAGCTGCTCTGCTATGTCACTGCTCTGTGCCACCCTCCGAGTTGTAATGAGGAGCATGGCCTCCCAGATGAGAAAATCACCCATGTAAACAGAAGCTTGCACATGTCAGCGTGCACGCAAACACACAAACATGTATTTGCCCGAACCAAGCCCATGGTAAGGTCTGGTTCATATTAGCCATCAGGGAACAAAAACGCACATCTTTTTCAGTTTAGGGTCTACTTCATGCTCCCGCAATGGCACAAGTATAAACACAGACACATGTATTCAGAATGCACAACACTCACAGTCTGTGCTCTGACATGATGCTCACATCCTGCCCATGTTCATTTAGTGAAATGGCCTCAGAGATAAAAAGCAGGTATGTCTGGGTTTGTGTAATCTTGTTCAGAAGGCTGTTGGTGCGCCAGGACTTGCATTAGACTGGCTGTTCTTTATTTCCTCTCACATATATGTTACGATGTCATTTGTTCATATTAAACATGAGGAAAGTTTCAAATTATGAGGTAAGTGTATATAATATATTCTTTGTGAGCCAAAAGAGCATATTTCAGACACTCAGTTTCCAAAGGATTTTATCCACTCTTGACTTAGTAAATGCTCATGTGCTCCTGGCACGGCACTGGCTCCAACACATGTTGATTTAGTTGAGCAACTGGTCGTTCCACACAGCCATCATGTCACTTAGTGAATTTTAGAGTCTTGATTTGTAACTGGATAATTTCTTACACAGAACTATCAATGTGTTTTTCTATGAACTGTTTCAAAAGGGTAAAGAACTTTACAAAATTACAGGACAGGGACCAGATGAGTTATTTGTCCATAAGATTCCATTAAGGGTCCAATATCAATCAACACGACAACAATCAACATACTTCTTTGTGTCAAAAAACTATGAAAAAAGTTAATCAGCACATCATAACTCTGAAAAACTTTTAACTTTGAAATCGAAATAAACTGTAACTTGATAACGGTCACCGACCTGTAACTTGCCTTTGTAGCTTTGAGAATTGAAGCTTAATTGGCTTGGCCACAAACACAAACCCCAAAACCCAGCAATGTAGCTTGTTTCAAGACTGTGTCAGTGGTAGAACATATTTGGCAAGTATTTCATTCTCTGTTTTGACCAAACTTTGCTGATCTGGTAAATTTAAGTTCAAGTAAAAACTTAATTTGTTATTATTTTCTTCAGAGTTATAGACTATATTAACCCTCTGCTAAGGTCCTTAATTAATAGCATGCTAAACTCATCAATGGAATTGTATTTATAGCAATAGTAGAACAATTTGTGCTTGTATAAACCACTGAACATTTTAAACAAGACAAACAAGTAATCTGAATATAGGTAGATAAAGAAGAGAACATTTGATTAATGCACTTAACACAACTGGGGTCTCATTTATAAAACATTGTGTAGGATCTATTCCAGGGGTCCCCAATTAAAATAGCAGGAGGTCCACTTCCTCCCTTATCCAAACACTTTGGGGTCCGAACATTTTAAATCAAGAATTTTGTTTTTACTACTGATCAACTATTCATATGCCAATGAAATCTCCTGCTGAACAGAAAAGTGCAATCCAATTTAAGAAGCAATATTTAACACACTTTGAATGACAGTCAAGCTGTGTATGTACAACGTGGTCTAATTCTGCTCTTCATGTGCTTGTTGCAGGGAGGGCAATTTGCTTAACCTTTTCCTAAGGTTGTTGTCCTTCTTTTCCATGTTAAAGTGTTTCTGCCATAGCTTCCATGCACTCTTTGATCATTTCCCAGTCAGTGAAAGGCTTTTTGTGTTTTCCAAAATCCACTGTACTCCCAGTGAACACTTGTATGCTCACTGTTGTGCTGTAAGAGACCGTATGTTTCTGTCCATTTATCATTAAATGTGTGATTGTCATAGTAAACTTTACATATTTTTTGAAGCCATTTTCTTTTACCCACTCATCTGTGCACCACCAATTCATTGTACTATCTTCAAGCGTGAGCTCCCAAGCTAGTAACCTAGCAACCCGCATAGCTTCTTCTTTGTCGTTTTCCGGCAGTTGACGTACAACGATGTTGCTCCCACCAGCTGGCTTTGAGTGTCGCTGACCTACATATCCTGTTCAAAAGTCTGACGCAGCAGCCGGCAGGAATAAAATTTTATATCTACATAGTAAATAAGAAAATGCTTTGTGGCCATACGCTCTGCAGGGCTTTAACATATTAACACGAGATGCGGCGCAAGTGAAGTAGGACACTGTTGGACAACATGCAGTAACATATAAATGTGTAAAATCAGGGTGGGTCCACGTCAATCTGGATCTGGACCTTGGTCCGCTAATCCGTGACCTCTGATTTATACTAAAAGTGTTTGTACGCCCAAAAGCCGGAAATAGCGTACGCCAAAGAAATTCAAGACCTTTAAGACCATGCGCACGCACACCTGGAAGCAGTTTCCCCTTTTATGAATCACAGCTGCACCTCAACATTTGTGTACAAGGTACTGCCTCATGTTCTGCCCTCTATACGCCCACATCCAAACATAAATGGTCAATGCAAAGCATGAATGTCAATTTGTATTTAAATGAGCCATGGTATCAATGTTATTTTATGAAAAGCAAAGTAACACGATTTCACCAAGGCAAAATGAAATAGCGGGTGAGTGAGTTGAAGAGTTGAAAAAATACATGGTTTGATAGCCACAGTGTAGAAAAATCTGATGTATCGTCATATTATCAATGTCATGCAGGTATTATTGTGCTTAGCGTTGGCTGCAAAATCCCAGACCTGTGCATAATTGAACAGAATTATGTTGTTCCTAAAAGTGGCAGATTAATTGTTGGTTATGGTAAACACATACCTGTCAGATAATTGGCGTTGGTAAGAGCCAGTTTCCAAGAACCCCAAAGTGGTTAACACCTGTAATTGAACAGGGATGACGTGGGTCAGTTTCTCCAAAACTGGACCCAGTTCACCACACAGATCCAAGAGCATTGCTCTAGGGAGTCTAAATCGGCATATTAGCCAGTGATCATCATGGGCCAGGAAATCTTCTGAAAATTCCTGAAAAGGAGTTTCCTCCTAATTCTCCCATTTGAAAGGTTTACCAGCAGTGCCAATGCATCCATCGTGCAGCATCACGCACGAGTATCTCCACGGTATTTAAATATTTACTGCAACCGGCGTTATTGCCTCACACCTTCTCACAATATAAATGTGTTAATCTCTGGGACGCATAACACTGGTAATCATCGAGGAGAGAAATGTGATGGCGAGAGAGCTTTGATGGAATGTTGTGAAGACTTTGATTTAAAATTTAAGTTGGCTTATAGGTCTTAAATGGATTTATGTGAAAGGTCCTTATGTATAGTTTTGGCTCACCAGCACAGGCATAAATAACACTGTGGTTTTAAATACTTATGATAAAGTCGATCTATCATTAAAGTTTGATATGGAGTGTAATTGAATATCTGAATGGAATTATGATGCAGTGTGGCTTCAATTGTCCACTTCTTCATTTGAGTCACTAGTTTCCCCTGTCTCCAAAACGAGCGTACATATGGGTGAGTTTGTGGGACCCCATATTTTGCTGTCAACATTGTTTTTATAGATCACAACCTTTGCGTGGAAAGTCACGTATGCCAGTTCAAGCTCAGTTTTGTGTGTAAATCACATTTATAAATGAGACCCTGCGCCTTTACATAGAAGTGGGGAGCAAAAAAGCATAATGGAAAGATGGCTGTAAGTGTTATGTTTGGGACAAAACAAACGTGTAAGAAAGAACTCTGGTCTGATAAAACCAAAATTCAACTTTCAGGCATAAATGCAAAACAACACGTGAAACAGAAAACGGACATGATGGTGGCAACACCATGCTGTGTGGATGCTTTTCTTCAGTAGATAGGTAACCTTTAAGAAGAACCAACACTATGCAATTATTTCATGTGTCAACCAAATGATTTCATCAAAGAAAATCTTTACATAAAAATCTCTTTATAATCTACATAAATAGCACAATAAAATCATGACATAAAAGCCGGGTGGAAAAAAACTATTTTCAGTAGGTTTTAAAAAATCTACAGAATCAGCACAGTGAAATTGTGGTGGTGCTCTGTTCCACAGTTTAGGGTCTGAAGGCTATGAGGACCAGAGTGTTTAGTTAAAAATTGACACTATGCTGGGATTTTATTTAGTGATTTGTTTTGATAGAGATTTAAGGAGGTAGACCTGTATGGCCAACTGCCAACAAGTGATAAACAAGAGGTGTACATTATACAGATTTGTTTCTTTTATAGGTAGTACATGGGGGTCAGACATACTCTGGCCTTCTAGGCAAAATATATCTTCTCCATTCCTCCCAAATTTTATTTAAATTGTCCATTTGAAGTCTGTTATGAAAAGTGATTCGTTCCATAATAAATATTGAATAAACTAAATTATACGAGTCATCCAGGTTTGAGGTTACAGAATTTAGCCATCTTCTAGTGATGGATTGTCATGCTGCCAAGCTCAACATGCCGAACAAACATTTAGTATTTTTATATACATCTATGGAGTACAAAGTACCAAAAAATAGTTCATCCCAATTTAAAGGTATCTGCATATTCAATATTATTTTCAATTCAATATGTTCAGGTTCCAGAAGCTTTGTATTAATGGGCATGACCAGAACAAATTAAACTGTATTACTCCCTGTACACCACATTGTCTCCAACAAGTACTTAAACCAGAATAGTGTGAACTCTGTGCTGGAATTATAAAATATCTACAGAGCCTCTTCCAGCCAAAGCGTCTCCATGTATTGGAGTACAGTGTACTGTATCTATGAATGAATCAACTCCACAGAGTTCTGTGTTTTTTTGTTCTCTACCCACTCCATGCAAATGCATCTGAATCCAGCTAAATAAAGGATCAGTCCTCCGTCCAGGGAACACAGCAGCAGAAAGGGAAATTTATATCCTGATGCTGTGATACATATGTGAGTTAAAACCCAAACACAGGATTATTTTCTTATGCTTGTACGACAGATGAAGAAGGATACTACTACTGAAATATCATGTGTTATTGTGGCTAATAACTTTCCTTTAAAAACAGGAAAGGTTCAGATACACCTGAATGCTATCTGTGGGAGTCTACTTTTATTTTATTTTATTGTCTCCTTATAGAAGTCCTTATAGTGGACCAACTTATACAGGAGGGGTAAAACAGGTGCACGGCTATTCAAAAGGCCAGGTTTAAGGCCTTATCTACTACCCCAGCATCGTCATTCTGGGGTTAAAACTGGTCTGAATGGGATTACATCAGCATATGTAACCATGTGTATTTCTACATGTCTGTAGACTTACTCCTACATGAGCATTTGAAAATTATTTCAGACATACAGGACTCAGTAAGTAAAGCTAAGTGTTTCCAACTGATCAAATTAACACTCATTTTACCAAAAAACAGTAACAATGTCCTCCTATTGAATAAAAGGTCAAACTCTCTCCTCTGTCTTCTAAGACTTAATTCTTGGTTGTGGCCAGGCTTAGAGTTATATTACTCCACTGTAATTAGCAGTGGCTCATTACACTGGTGTTTAAAGCACCTAAATCATTAAGGCAGCTGCTTTTGGAAAAGAAAGAAAGTCTGCTCATGCTTACATGGCTTGTTTTTTCTGACCCAATTCAAAGATTTAGACCTCTTTTTCTGTTCCACACTTTAATAACTGACATTCACGTTATAGTGTGCATTAGAAGTTATTGTCTGCTTCTTGAAAACTTTTAGAACATCAGTGCAAACATCTTTGATCAATAGCTATAGAGTCTGAGTAGCTGGGTTCTGGCACTGTTAAGTCTTTGTAGTGACTTCACGCCTACAGGTTATCCATGGCTATGTGTAATGTTATAAAGAAATTAGCTGCCGGAGCCAGTTTTTGCCTCTATAAACCTGCTGATAAACCCATTAAATTCAAGAGAGGAGCCAGAGCCACGCTTGCTAAAGGTTGTTAGCTACTAATTGCTACATTTTGTGAACCCATTCAGGATATAGAACCCAGTTGGCACTGATCTGGGATCTTTGGCTAATTAGGCTGACATTGACACTCTTGTCCTGCAAAGTTCCCAGGAAAGTGATAGCGCATGCATTTGTGCAAAGGATTTTGCATTCCTGTTCAGCAAGCATGCATGTGTAACTAAAGTTTAACACAATTTTCAGGTTCAACAATGAACAAGTGTCGGTTTAATCTTTTACAAGATGTAGGGAATTTGGAGGTTTAATTAAAGCATAATTTGTACAATTGTACTACTCTGCTTGCATCTGAAATGTTCACAACTGCCCTCACATTTGAAACAGCCCGGAGGAAAAAAAAATGAGTAACGGGAAAGGCTCCAGCACTCTAGCATTCTAGCCTTTAATTTCCACCTCAATGCAGAGCAGTGCATGCCCCAGTCCTCCATCTGGCCTCATTAACATGCATATTCTCCTTATTCAAAACACCAAAGCACTTTTTTTAAGCCAGGTGCTTTCCTCCTTAGCTCTGGGACTGTTGTACGTAAAGCACAGAGCTTCACCAGCATTAACACAGAGTTAAAGCAAAGCTAATAAAAAGGCCATACCGCAGTAAACCTCCAGAAAAAAATTGACTCTTTGAAAACATTTGATGTCCCAAAATAGGGACAGTTGCCATGTAGAAACTAGTGGAGCCCCACTATGGCAAGCCAACAACACCTAACTTTTGAGAATGACCACAAAAGTACAGCCATGGTTTCAACAAAATTTAAATTGTTGTACATTCATTCATACCATTTCTAGAATTTAAAGCCTTTTCAATGAGTTGTCAGAGAAATTGCTGCAGTGACTGGAGTATTTTCCAACTGTCAGGAGCATAGAGTAAAGCAGTGCTGCCCCTTCCCCTACCTGTTGCTGTGCACTGTAGATCAGCTGTCTGAATCAAGATTTTCTGAATCAAGGCTATAAAATATTACAATACAATACAAGAAAACCCATTACTCTTATAGGGTAGGGCTCTTTTAACAGTACAGTTGACAAGTAACAAGTATATTAAGCAGACCACTGCAGCCTTGCTACCAGACCAGATAGCTTGACTAAATACTAACCAGCTACGATTAACTTGTTTTATGTGTGTAACTCTATAAAATCAAATGGAAAGAAATGTATAACATTATGTCCACTAAGCATTTAAAAACTATATTTAGTGGATGTTTATTCTATTCTGCAATCTTGTTTAAGTCTTTGCATCAAAATGACAATAACTCATTTAATCATGATAATACGTTTTTTATGTGCTGTGGAAATAGTTATACTGTATGTACAATGTACAATACATTTTTAACTCAGATTTATTATCTCCTAAGAATCTTATAAAGTGAGATAAGGGGTCTGAATAAGTTACACTAACAGTAAATTGAATTATCCCTTGTAAAATCAGGACATGGATCCAGTACCTGATTGAAATACATTTTATTCTTCTGCACAAACCCTGTGCAAGGCAAAAAAAAAAGATTATAGTCAATTTGTTTTCCTTCTTCTACCATTTAAGTAGATTGCTTTACTTTCCAACCTCCTTGAGTCAAAGCTGGGTAGAGCCACGCATTTGCAAATCTTCTCCCTTATTTGAGGCTCAGATTCACATCAGTCTCTATTTTTTTTGATGGACAGCTTCCCCCATCGACAACAGGGTTAAAACATTTCCACAACACATTTCAGTGCGGTAGTGGTTTTTCCTTCGGGTTTCGTTCCAAGTCAAACATGCTCAAGAACACAAAAAACCTGTGCTTCTAACAGGAACACGTTGCACATCACGGGAATGTCGGTAAATAAAACTCACCCCAACTGTGAGAGTTGCACAGCTGTAGAGACAGAACAGAGCTAAAGTAAATCAACCTCCGTTTTATGGGGACAGCAAAGCCTGCCCAAAGTTCAATGAGGGCCAGGGCAGAATTTCCTTTTGAGGCCCATGTTTTCATTTTCTGTATTTAATTTTCACAGCTTTTTATAAAGCTTTCTTAAGGTCAGAATATTACATAGAGGTTTATAGGTTAAAATGACGAAACTAGATAGTAGTTTACCTTTTCCATGCTAATGAATTGATGCAATTTTTGGCTCTGATCATAGTCTTTTTCAAGATATTTTTGCAGCACTAATGGCCTTTGTTTTTCATAACCTTAAGAATTAAGAAAAGACATGAAAAGTAACAATATCTAAGACAGTAAAAATTTAACTATTTCAAAACTTTTAAGCCTAATTAGGAGAAATACAATGTGTTTATAGATTAAAAGTGATATTATTTTTGTTTCTTTTTGGGTAATAGGGGTCAAACTTAATGTTGCATTTCTACAGCAACCACAAGGAACACTATTATTTTTTTCTAGCACAAACATAAGCAGAATTTCTTTAAATCCAATTAATTGGATTTCAATTGTCACTTGGAAAATTTACATTTGAAACCAGATATTTGCATATTCTGTATAAAATTATACATAAGCCTATTTGTTTTCTTCAGTCTGACATTATATCAGACTACACTTTTTTCTGTCTTTGGTCAGTTGGGATTACAACAAATATTTCCATTTGCTAAATGCAACTATAATAAAAGAGAGAATTTACACGTTTTAAACAAATTCAAAGGTTTACATAACATAGCATTTCATTGAGCATTGACTATGAGAATTGGGTCAAACACTTTGGCCCAAGTCCTTCTAGAAGCTTCTAACAATTATTTACTGGGATTTTAAACTGGGATTTTAACCCATTCATCCTGCCAAAACTGGTGTAACTAAGTATGGTTCGTGGGTTGCTTTGCTTGTACACACATCTTCAGCTCTGCCCACACTGGGATTTATATAAGGATGTTTGATGGTCACTTCAAAATCTTGACTTTGTTGTCTTTAAACCACTTCATTAATAATCTATATACATGTCTAGGGTCCATTTGAAAGATCTTATTGTCTCCAAGCTTTAATTTCCTGGCCTATTTTACAGTTCCTTTTTTTGGTTTTGGAGTAATGTCTTCTTCTTACATGTTTCAGCCAGCATCTACACAAGGTTTTTGCTTTTTTTCTGTGGTTAATCCATACATTTCGGACCTTCAGCCCTGGGATGCACAACCCATCTCCTTCATCATCTCTATGATAGTTAAATATTCCCATGGTGTTTATTCTTGCACATACAATAATCGTAAAATAAGTACTGAACAAGTCAACGTTTTTCTCAGTACACATATTTGGAATATTTCTGTTGAAGTAAAATTCGCTTTAGACGTCACTAACACCCTAATTAATCCACAAACAGAAGGAATTCAAAACTAATTTGTCCATAATATAAATTATGTGTAATGAAGTGGAACAGTACAGGGAATAAGTATTGAATTTTTAAAAAAATGACCTGCAAAGAAAGCCAAGAAATCAGCTGAAATCTTCAGTATCTGGAAAGCGATTCTGCTGCTACGTGCAAATCAGTATCAGGTGGTTTCATATAACCCGATTACCAGGTTTCTCAATGTCAAAACATTGCACAGAGCAGTATAACTGGTAAAATCAAAGATACTCTCACAAGTAAATACTTACTGTTGCAAAACATACTAATTGCAATGATTACTGCTGCATTTCTGAAATTAGAATCCGGAAGTGGAAAGAATACATTTAACTGTAAACCAGGCATGGCCAGACACCCCCTAAGAATTCTGTCTTAATCCAAAGAGCTGTTCAAGAGTCAAGGAGCACTGACAAAAAGCTTCAGAAGGACTTTTAAAAAGCAGGTACAGTCATCTTATGAAAACAATAAGTAATGTACTCACAATGGCCTCCATGTAAGATTAAAAAGCATATTGATGCTTACTTAAAGTTTAATTTAGAAGATTCGGACAAATACTGGGAGAATATAGTCTTGCCAGATGAGGCCAAAGATGAAACCTCTGCATGTCGGTGCACACACGTTTGGAGGATGAATGTTTTTGCAATTAGCTCAAAAACGGCAAACCAAAAGTGAAGTTTGCAGGTGGGATCATCATGGTTTGGGCTGTCTCACAGGATATGGTACTGGCAAACTTTACATAACTGAAGGAAAGATGAATGGAGAAATGTAACTGGACATTTTTGATAAGAATCTGAAAATGAAACAAGTTTAGATATCCAGCCAGGAAAATAATCCCAAACACAGTCAAGGAAACTGAAAGGACAGAAAGGAGTGCATTGAAAGGGCCCCCAGAATCTTCTAGATTTGAACACAGTTTGTGTGGAAGAATGAGTCAAAATCACATCTGAGCAATACACGTGACTAGTTCCTCTATATAGGAGAGGTCTTGAAGATGAAGAGAACCTTGGTCCAGCCCTGGATGGGTAGGCCTATTTCTTAAGAGTGAAATGCTTTTGATGTAACTAGCGTTTCACTGCCAAATGCAACACTCCATCCTTTCAGATGTGATTAAAAACAATTATGCAAAGAGAAAAGTGAAGACCAATGAAACAAATCAGAAATAAAAGAATGATCAAAAAAATAAACCAGAGTTTGAGTTATATAATTTTGTCTCTCAGTGGAACTTGACTCAACATTTGCTGTTGTAATGAAACATTTGCTGGGCGTGCCAGTACAGCTGTTGTGTTGCAGCTCAGTCTAATTAGCAGCCTGTGACCGATGACCCTGGACAGGATATGATGTGTACCTGCCTCTGCTGCTTTTCTAAACACTTGGGTGTGTTTTTCCCCTTTTTCGTCTTAGCCATAGGTTAAAAGAAAACATTCTGAAGTCCTCCACTTTGGCCCCTGAAACAACTGTACTTTGTGCCCTCTGAAGGTCTATTTATAGTCACTTGTATGATGAAGTAGTTTATGATAATGTGTACTATGACCTATATTAGCCCTTTTTGATTTTTATCTAATTGGATTTATTAACAAACACTGTACAATAAATAAATTTCCAACTGGCCTGATTCTGATAAGAAACATCAGAAATGGCTATCTGAGGAGTTAGTGTTTGCAATTTAGTGTGTGATTGTGTACATTTCCACATGTGTGCTCTCAAGGCAGAACATTTTTCTTGGAACACTTTGGAGATTTTACAAATGTTAGCCTGTCCTCTCTGTTTTTTTGCCACAGTGCTGAAATGTCATCACTTTGCAAGAAGAGTTTCCAGACTCTCTCTGTCCCTGCTTTGAGGAGATTCTTTGAAAGACTATTGAACCACTTAAATGCAAAACTAATACAACCATGCACACATTTTCTGCTGGAATCAAACTGAAGAGCAATAGACAAAAACAGACTTCTGCGCCAAACAAGTTTTGCATTTCCCTTTAACGGTGCCCAAGGCTTTAATCCCTCCATCCATCCATCTAAGTCCGCCTTTCTAGCCTCTCGCCTCTTCGCTCAGCTGTTCCATGCCCCTGCTCCAGTGGGATTGATACAATATTTTCCACCCTCAATTAGCAGAGAGCCTGTTGACTAATTCCGACTGTTTTTGCACCTGAGAGGGTGCAGGGAGTAAGAGCTGGAAAAACTGAGTGGGGTGGAGGTGAGAGGCTGTGTCGACAAGAATGCGAGGGCAAGCTAAAGACTTCTAAGCTGCGACACTTGAATCTGTAGTGGGTTTGAAAGCCTGCCTATCTGTCTCAAACCAGATCTGTCTCATTGAGAGGCACAACCACAGACTAACCCTAAGATCCATTTTGGTGAATTCCAAGCAAAGCCTACATGACCACTTGTTTGGCACGGTGCCCCGCTCATGGTGTAACTACACACCCTAACTCTGTGTGAGCACAGCAAAATCTGTTCTTTCCAATGAAGGAAATGAAAGGATGATGGATAAAGTGTATAAGAACATTACATGTAAGCAGACAAGAGTTCTTGTTGACTACAACCTCATAAATGTAAAGGATTTTTGGATGAAAACTGTGAACTGTGAAAATCTGGACCACCTTTCTTATTTTCTCTTAAGTTTGACAAATGTCTTCCATCTCCCAGGACAGACTATTTTCAAACTATCAAATTTATTTAAGTCAAGTTGAATCATTTCCTATGGTAGCTGACATAAGTTGACTTTGATGAAAGAACAATGTCACAATTTCTTCCAAAATTATGACATGTATAATTAATCTTAGCTTGAGTTTATGCAATTATCAGTGGTTTTTCAAGCCAGATGACTGCTTCTGACAGGATAACAAATCTCTGCCAGTCTGCTCAGAGAAACAGTGGAGGCAGACTGACTGGCCCGTCAGCTCGACCCAGCAGCTGCTCTTCCCCCAGTAGCTGAATGGAAAAAGCCTGACTCACCTACTTGTATAAAAAGGTAATAACGACCAAATACATAAATATTACAGTCAAAGGCTAAACATGTCTCTAAGGGCTATCCAGTCATTCAGTCAGCCAGTGACTAATGGAGAGGGAGGTCAGATCATGGCCAGTTTTTGTTCATCTGGCTTTGTCCAGCTTTTAACAGACTTTCATGGGCTGTCTACAGAGGAACAACTTCTTGCATAATTAAGCTCTTTACAAAAGTTGCTAAACTAGAGACTGTGGATGGTTGCTGGTCGTCTCACTACCATACCATTTCATACTTTTGCGATTTTGGTTGTTTCCTTTCTAACTGCTATGGGTACAAAGTGTACCTGTTTATAGTCTCATGTGGTTATGTATCTCCCATAAATATAATTAATCAGCAAGAAGTTATTTGGTTTGATCAGTGGTAATTATCTCTCATATTTTATGAGTCATCAGGTCTATCGACAGATCACTAACACAAATAATGGAAGCAGGGTGTGATATAAAGTCTTAAGAAAATTATAAAACATTATATATTATAAATTAAACTTGAGCATGGCCTTGATTGTCCACATATTTCCTCAAATATACTGAAGTACCAAGGTAAATAAACTAATAAACATTGAAGCAACATAGAAAAAGGAAGTCACAAACTGGCAAAGGTGCAAACTGGCCTGGAGCCATGATGTATAGACCATGTTGCATCCTTGCATATATATTAGAAAACATATTCAGAGAAAAGCAAACAATATCTCCAAGGACTATCTTGTCTTTGAGTCAGTCTGTGACTAATTTAGAGGGATGTCAGATCCTGGCCAATTTTACTTTTTCTAGCTTTGAATAGTTTCCAGCAGACAGGCGTTGATTGGATGTTATGAACAAGCCATGCCACCAGATGGGTGTTTGGTACCATTTTAAAATCAAATGATCTAAGGCAATTTTTTAAAGACTAATCACATGGTTAAGTGAGTTTAGATATTGTTTGCCAGAAAATCAGAATTACAATCAATAGAAACTGGGTGTAACATAATGTCTTTAGGAATCAGAATATACAGAATATACTTATAGTAAAGCTTGTGTCAGATTTTAGCATTACACTGATTGTTTAGCTCCCAGTTCACTTAAAATATCGAATTATTAAAATAAATAAACTGACACATACATTGCTACTGAATGGCATGTATATTGATAGAAAAAAATGTAAGTAGTAAGGGATAAAATGACAGGATACAAAAAGGGAGGAGAAACTGGTGAAGATGTCAACCGACGTTTACTAAGTTGCCCTTTTTGCGCAGATAAAGCTGCAGATTACATTTGCTGATTTGCAGTGTTTCAAAGCATGAGCTGTTCCTTGTGGGATGCTTGGGGTTGCACTATGTTAATTTAGGGGAGATTTTCATGCAATAGCCAACCTACATGCACAAATCCGCATGTTTACCAAGAGGATAACTTGTGAAATACACCATCTAACCTGCTGTGGTTTACACCTGCTTACTTAAGGCCTGATGCACTTTCACCATACTTTCGACAAGTTAATTGCCAGTGATACTGAGACATTTTTCCAACCCTAATGTATAACACCAACTGATGGTCAATGTCTTTCTTCAGCGTCTGCTCTCCCATTAGGCCACTTTGACACAAGGGTATTCCCTTCCTACTTAGCAACGCCTCTCTCGTGATCCAAACACAACTAATATAGCTCACTGGTGATATAATCTTTGGAGATTCCCATGAACTATTAAAATCAAATAGATAACAAAGTTCAGTCATAAAAGTATAGGATATAACAACATTGCAGATGCAAAACAGCTACTTACTGTCAGCATAGTTTTTTCGCCGGGTGCCATCCACTTTTCCTGTTTTGTCAATGCAGAGGAAAAACTTGTTGGCAGAATAAAGCCGCCGCAGTCTGACGTCACCTTCTAGGTGATTGTAACTGCGCGTGTGCCTTTCCAAAGTCCATGAACAGTTGGTTCCGCTCCCCAGTCCCTGAAGAGGTTCATGGCCTGTTCGAGGGGGACAGGCCCCTGTGGACCTGCCAGCGGTGACCAAAAGCAGGGTGAGGCATATCAGGGTAAAGGAGGATGCATTGGGCAAGGGGATGAATATCCCAGTGGAGGCCGCAGCAGTGGTGGTTCTGAGGGTAAGCCTAGGGTAAAGATGAGCTGAGGATGATGTCCATCTGCACATGGTGGGTCAGGCTCCCAAGGTGCACCTTGTGCAAGCTGTAGGCATGCTGGTGATCAAGAGGTGTCAGTTTGGAGGGTGGGAGTCCTGGAGAGAGAAGGGAGGGGAATGGCAATCACAGCAAATCCTCTCGATGTCACTGATAGTCAGTCTCCACTTTTGGTTGAAAGCAGGCAGTTCTTATGGAATCAAAACTCTCAATGTCCCTCTGGTTGTCATCTTTGGTTTTGGACTCACTTGTTCTGCTCCTTGCATGAAGTCCACTTTCTTAAGTCCATCCTTGATACTGCTCCTTCTTGCTCCTCCCTGGACAGAAGTCTTCTTCACTGGTCTGTAAATAAAGTCCTAGGATGTTTAAGGATAAACATGTGTGTAATATTTGGTAGTTTAGTCCAAATGGATGAGTGTATGTATTTATGTGTGTGTGTGTGTGTGTGTGTGTGTGTGTGTGTGTGTGAGTGCAGGTGTGTGTGTGTGTGTGTGTGTGTGTGTGCACCTTGCGATGCTCTGCTCTTTCCAGCTGGATAAAAACAAGTTGCCTGTCTGAGGTGCTGACCCGTGGCTGAGAGAGAGTTGAATGAGAGTTGCTGGTGACTGACTCTGTGTGTGTGTGTGTGTGTGTGTGGGGGGGTGTGTGGGTGTGAGATACTGAGAGAAACAGAGAGGCAGCAAGTGTGGGAGGGATCGAACCAGTGTAAATCTGCCACAGTGAGAGAGAGAGGCAGCAAGTGTGTGTGTGTCAGAGTGAGCAGCAGCCAGCAAGTGTGTGTAAGACCTAGCCCAGGGCAGCAAAGCAGTAAGCTACCGGCCTCATGCTCTGCTGTGTGCAGTCAGTCAGTCATCTCCCTTGTGCCGGCACTGGCTGAGTCGTCCTGCATTTTATCCTGGGCAGGGCCAGCGTCTAGGGGGCTGAAAGGAGAAGGGGTGGGGGGATGGGGGGCATCATTCATCGCAATTTTCAAACAAATGAGAAAGTTTGCACCAAGTACCGTCCCCTTTTTGTAGTCATCTCTCAAAGGAGTTTGCTCTGTGAGAAACAAGTATTTTGCTCTTTCATGGTCACGGACACCTGGAAAAACTTAGAAAACCTCAGTTTCATCCTATGACCTCTGCTGTCTCTCCTTGATGTGAGGCATTATGAAGCAAATCAGCTCCATTACTGTCTTGTAACAGACCCTAAACCAGGTAGGAGGCAGCGTTTTTGACACATTCCGTCTCATTTCTTCTCTTTAGGCACATGGGGCAAATTAAGGGAAGGCTTTGCTTTTTTTTTTTTAGAGTGGCTGCTGGTTTAAATCATCAAGCAGTCAGAGACACAGAGCAGGTTGCCTGTTGCAGGTTGAAGTGTTAGCAGAGCAATTCCAGAGGATGCCTGAGACACTTTGGTCACCTCTGTTAATATTTCAATGAAACACCCTCTCTGATCTTTGCTGTTTAATTTAGCAGAGCAGGACAAAAATGAAGAACACATTTTTTGTGACTTTTTGCGCTCTTGTCTTTTTTTACAAGCTGTGTAATGATCCTGATTAGGCCAAAGCAGTAATGCACCGCGAGCCTGTTTAATTATGTCAACCTTTATATTATCTTTTAAGAAAGTGAAAATAAAAAATAACTATAAGTTCAACAAAGAATATAACAGGTTTGCTTCCTTTGTTTAGAGTGAAAAGAAAGTTTTGTTTCCAATTTCCTTTGTCATACAGCTAATTGCTAAGTTAAAAATAAACATACAATGTACACAGAAGACACAAAGAACACAGAAGAAAAGATGCAAAACTTCTTTGGTGAGCTTGTGAATCATTTCTTTTAATAGGGGGCTTGTTTCAAATACAAGTACCACTGTTGGGCCCATTTGTCCAGCAGTAGAAGTGTTTTTGAGAACTCCATGCATAAAGACTGTGGCAGCTAATTGCCTAGTTAACAATAAATATACAATGTACACAGAAGCAACAAAGAACACAGAAGAAAAGATGCAAAACTTATTTGGTGAGCTTGTGAATCATCTTTTTAATAGGGAGCTTGTTTCAAATACCAAGTACCACCTTTGGGCCCATTTGTCCAGCAGTAGAAGTGTTTTTGAGAACTTCATGCATAAAGAGTGTGACAGCAGCTTTACACTCCTTAAGCCTTTTAACCACTTCCAGAGACCTGCTGCTGTCCCCTCTACCCTGCATTTAAACTTTAACCATCCGTAAAAACACAGGCCAGAGAAAGAGGCCAGTCACTTGTTTTCTTAAAGATTCAACTTTCATCTTCATCATCTTTCATCAAGTTTTTTCAACTTATGATTGTTTAACCCTATTTACAGTACTGTGAAAACATATTTGCCCCCTTACAGATTTATTCTGTCTTTGCCTTTTAGTCACACTTAAATGTTTTAGATCATCATCCAAATTTGAATATCAAAGGTAACCTGAGTAAATAAAGGAAGCAGTTTTTAAATAATGACTTTATTTATTATGGGATAAAGGCCAACCTGGCCTTTATGTGAAAAAGTAATTTCCCCCCTTGTTATCTCATGAATTGAATTTGATTAGCCACATCTTTTGGAAACCTGGTAAATAGAACCAGTCTGACACACAAAGAATGCTCAAAGATCTCAAAAAGCAAGACTCTATGTCCATTAAGTGTCAGCTAGTTTTTATCTTATTAGTTCATTTCTTTGTACTTAGTTTCTTGGTATGTGTTCTGTTTGCTGTTTATACTAGTTTATTTCCTTTTAGGTTGGTATTTGTCTTTCTCCCAGTTTTAGTGTTTCATTGCTCAAGTTCTCTGTGTTAATTAGTCTCCCTTACCCAAACTTACCTTGCTCCACATATCCCCTGACTGACACATACAGGGGTTGGACAATGAAACTGAAACACCTGTCATTTTAGTGTGGGAGGTTTCATGGCTAAATTGGACCAGCCTAGTAGCCAGTCTTCATTGATTGCACATTGCACCAGTAAGAGCAGAGTGTGAAGGTTCAATTAGCAGGGTAAGAGCACAGTTTTGCTCAAAATATTGAAATGCAAACAACATTATGAGTGACATACCAGAGTTCAAAAGAGGACAAATTGTTGGTGCACGTCTTGCTGGCGCATCTGTGACCAAGACAGCAAGTCTTTGTGATGTATCAAGAGCCACGGTATCCAGGGTAATGTCAGCATACCACCAAGAAGGACGAACCACATCCAACAGGATTAACTGTGTACGCAAGAGGAAGCTGTCTAAAAGGGATGTTCGGGTGCTAACCTGGATTGTATTCAAAAAACATAAAACCACGGCTGCCCAAATCACGGCAGAACTAAATGTGCACCTCAACTCTCTTGTTTCCACCAGAACTGTCCGCCGGGAGCTCCACAGGGTCAATATACACGGCCGGGCTGCTATAGCCAAACCTTTGGTCACTCATGCCAATGCCAAAGCGCATATTTAGTCAATGACATGTACACACAACAGTATATATTTGATCACTCATTTTTTGACATTTTAGGGGAAGCTGAGCTTCCCTTTCAGTCTTAGAGCAATCGCCACTGTTGGATTCTTCTCTTCCACTTTCATGTAACCCATTACCATGCCTTTTTTTCCTATGCTGTTCTGCTTGTTGCTCTGTCCAAATCCACAAAAGGAGAAAACATGGAACAGTGGTGAATGTTGCCAGGAGTAACAGGCCTACCAAAATTACTATAATAACATAAAATGACCCATCAGAGGTCACAACAGAAACCAGAGCAAGCTCTGCAGATCTAAAGCACTGTAGACTTCACTTTCATCAGTGTTCATGATTCAAAAACAAGGAAGAGACTATGCAACAATTGGAGCCTCAAGGCCTAAACTAATGCTGACTGACAAGAACACAAGGGCCAGTGTCACAAAAAAAGATTATCATGACGATGACCATTACCTGTTCCATTACATCTGATTTAAAACAAACACATCGTTTAAGAAAAAGATCATCATTCTAACAGCTAAAC
This sequence comes from Girardinichthys multiradiatus, assembly GCF_021462225.1. Taxonomy (NCBI): domain Eukaryota; kingdom Metazoa; phylum Chordata; class Actinopteri; order Cyprinodontiformes; family Goodeidae; genus Girardinichthys; species Girardinichthys multiradiatus. Next base: position 32,537,890 of record NC_061802.1, read on the forward strand.
ATATTGGTGGTAGTGGAATAGTCTGGATTTGCTTTGCTGCTCTGGTACCAGGACCATTTGCTGCTCTGTCTTTACAAAATCCTAAAGGAGAATGTCCATACATCAGTTTATGATCTTAAGCTTATGGGAGCAAGTCAGCTTGACTACATCTGGTAGTGCCTGATGCAGCCTTTAAAGGTCGATTATGCCTTAATTTTTCCAGTTGTTGAAGACACTTCTCCCAATTGAGACACTTCTCCCAATTATTACAGCCCTGTTGACCCAGTTCACAAACATCATGTTTCCTTAGCCCCAATATTATTATATTTTAGTCGAAATCTAAACAACAAACTTGGTAATTATTCTGCTACAAATCATTGGTGCCAACTATTCAAACTGAAAGTGTTATTCCGTGTTTCAAAAAAACTATCAAGCTTGATGAGGTGTAAAATCACCTGTTACACCTACATGCTTTATTGCTGGAAAAAAAGTATTTTGAAAAAACAAAAACATATCAAACACAAAGAGCAAAACAACAGAAATTGAGAGAAAAACGTAGCCGAGGAAGACCCGGTTGTTCCTTCTTTGATAAACGTCCCTGTAATTAAAATCATACAGTCCTATGTAATGAAAATCTCTTCAAAAGTTGGAGAGCTTTCTGACGTCTTCAACAAAGATTGGACTTCATGTGAATGTCAGATGTGGCAGCAGATTGCATTGTGGTGTCTTAGAAGCAAATGTTTGGGCTCTGAGCTCAGTCCCAGAGCACAGACAAGCATTATGTGTCTTTTTATCTTAATGTCCTAACATGCAACATCCTGCTGTTTTAGAGTGCTATGATTTGAAGTTGTAAATAACATGTCAAGTTCAAATTCATAATCTGCATAAAAACCTATGTTTATTATTTAGTTTCCTATTTTATAAGATTAAAGAATGTGCTTAATAATAAAAGGAAAAAAATGGGAATGCATGTCTCAGAGTCAGGAGGTGACTGCAGCTTTTAAGGATTTGATCATCTTCTGAGACTAATGAGCATCAGACTGTGTGACATCAGACTAAGAAACTTACAGAAAGATTTCACAATTGTAACCTTACTATAGTCTCGACTGTAATGTGTAGCTGCAAAATGTTGTATTCCATGTATTACAGCATCATCACTTTTTCTTTGATAGGCATGTTGATGTAGCTATAATTACATTGAACAATAACCATGCTGCATTTTGCGTTTTTATCCCAAACTGCCTTAGGTCACATAATGCATGCAAAAACCACTATTATGGATCATCTGCTAGAGATATCTACACAAGAATTTCTCTATATTAAACTTTTATTGGGAACTGTCCATAATTACACAGTGAACAGAAAAATCTGGTGACCCTCAAAGGCACTCCAGGATCTATGTTAGAATCTTAGCCTTCATATCACCAACCTTCCATTTCACTTTTAATATAGAGTTGCAAATGTTTGCATATGATATTGTTGTAAATCTAGCAGCTATTAAGTTAACATAAATACAAGTTGCCTTGAATCCTTGTGTTTGTTTTTTGTTCTTAAAAGTACTGAAAATCTTATTTAAAATTTCATTGCCTGATAAAGTAGAAAAGTAATTTTAGGAAAAATCTAGAAATGATACCAACTGCCACTTTTTCATTCCTGTTCAATCATTTATTATCACAATTAGTGAATCAGCTAATGGCAACGTCTGAAAACATTTATCTGTCTATATAAGGTGAATATGGTTAACTAAAAGTCAAACCGAACATCAGAATGGGAAAGAAGTAACTTTAAATGTGGTATGGTTGTTGGTTGGTTGTTGGAGAGTTTCAGAAACTCTTGATCTATTCAGATTTTAATGCACAACCATCTCTCAGGTTTACAGAAAGTGCACTGAAAAACTCAAAATATCCAGTGAGTGGTAGTTGTGTGTAGGCAAATGCCTTATTGATGATAGATGTTAGATGAGAATTGGTAGATTGGTTTGAGATGATAGAAAGTCAACAGTACCTTCATCAACCCCTCATTACTACAAGGCAATTGCTACTTGTCCAAAGTTACCCATAACTGAGCAGTTTGAAACAACTGGAACTGAAACCAAGAAGGCTGAAAAAACAGCAATATTTATTTTGCTGCCATGCACAGAGATGAGGAGAGGTAACGAAGTGGAAAGAATATCTCAAAATATTGCTGTTAGAGAATTACAGCTAAGAGTTGCATCTTCAAGTGACAAAACCTCCTTAACAAGAATCTAAGAGCCTAATCTTCAAAGAATTTGCAATAAATGGCCGTGGCACGCATAATCTTTGAAGATCGTGCGTGCTATGATAACAGGTTGCAAAAGAGGTGCAGACCGCACAATTTAAATGAGAATATTGCGTGTGCTACTGGCTGGTTCCTACTGCCCCCAGCAGAACTAGAGGAAAAGCATCAGAAGCTGTGACGTTTGAAACATGCAGAGATGATTGCGCTGCATCATTATGAATGGTCTAGTTGCTGACTTTTTTCCTTCTGTTTCATTCTGCTCCTGCTTTCTGGACTGTTACAGTTTGTTAACCTTTCTGGTCGCTATTCAAAGCAGCAGGTTTGTCATCACAGTCTCTATCCTGAGGAAATAATTTCTCCTCTCTGTCCATTTGCTCTTGCCTCTGAATGTGTAATTGCATATACAAGAGGCTGAATTTCAAGTTGTTCTGCAAGCAGATGCTTAATGTTTGTGGTTCGGATGGACCCATTGAGGCAAAGACTACATCCTGCTTTGCCTTTAACGAAAATATTGGATTACAGGCTATTGCGCAGGAAGGCAGAGCTGAGTCCAAAGTATTGTGCGCTCACCGCCATCGGTGCACACAATAGCGCACACATCGGGGCGAGAGTGAAGGTAAGGTAAGGTAAGGTAAGTTTATTTATATAGCGCTTTTCAGTAACAAGACAATCAAAGCGCTGTACATACAATTACAATACAATCACAAAGAAAATAAACACAGAAAAACAAGTCAAATGATACTACAATCCTTCTAAGAAATCTAAAAATCTATCAATCCATCTGAGAAATCTAAAAATCTTTGGCCAACATTACAGTGATACAGATAACATTAATAATCCTTTGGGTTTTACTCGTAAGAGCTGATTCTAAACCAATCTTTCTAAAGAGGTAATTATATCATTAAGTCCTCTATGTAGGGGAAAGCATCTTGTGCTAAGAGAGAATGATCCTTGGGTTCACTGGTATAATGCAGTTGTAGTCCAATAATAACAGTTATTTGCATCCATTGAAATTTAACTAAGCAATCATTGAGTTCTAACTAAGGAAGCTGAGTCACTGGTGTAAAAACAGCTTTTGTTCAAATTTTTAAGAAACTAGTATTATTTTCCTTTCACAAATCTAAAAATCTATGAAAAGGAGAAGAAATGAAGAAATGAAATCCACATTAAGGTTTAAAATAAGGAGCATGGGAAAGCAACACACATAAGCAAAGATTTTGCAGGGGCATGGTGGACTCGTGAGGGTGCCAATATTTATGTATGAGCGTGTGTGCAAAGAATTAGACTGTCAACACTGACGAAGGTGCCATTGTCCTTGAAAAAGAGAAGGAAGTTTTATCAAATACAGTTCAGTTCACAGATGAGGGGGGTTGCTGGGGCAGTGCGTCGTATTTACAGAACATCCAGGAGAAATGTTTTGATAAGAAGCCTGTGAAGGCCATATTGGGGCGCCTGAATTAGACAAACAAATGGTTTGGTTCAGGCTGGCTGGGATTTTCCTCCTGCCTTCAAAGTTTTACTGGTATTTCTCAATTTCAAATCTAAATAGCCACATTTCTGGTACTTTCAGTAGATCCTGAGCAATCAACTTTCTCCAAGATTAAATCATATCACCTTTGAGTCTGGGAAACGCAGCCAGCCTGCGATTCTGGATCACGTCCAGCTTGCGATTCTGCTCTCTTAACATTTCAGTCTGAGTGCTGAGAGCTCTAAAGATCCCTTCAAACATCCAGGCAGCTTTGGAGTGCTTTGAACAGCTGTTTTACAAATCTTTTGATAAGCCAGGTAACCGCCTACTCCAAAATGCAGAAATCCTGTTATCAGAAATCCAATTATGTACAAATCTTCCACATCCTCGACTGACGTTGTCAGGCACACAATCCTCCACTGCTGCCAGGAATCTATTGCATGTCCGGAGAAAAACGTCCCGTCTGGACAAGAGGGTTCCCCTTTGCCCTGTCTTCCCGTCGATAAAATTTGATCGATTGCGTTGAGAAACCAGCTGACCAAATCCATAATGATCAAATTAGGAGGATATGCGAAAAGAGGCTCTAAGAAAAACATAGACAAAAAGCTGAAGCAGGGCAAAAAATGGGGGAGGATCAAGGAGAGAATGTAAAAGCGAAGAGAAAAGCGAGTGAGAGCGTGTTCGGAGTTGATCATAAACAGCCGCAATATTTAAACACAAATGTAATATTAGCAACATAAAAATAGTTTGTTATAACAGTTGGCAATCTTCATATTATAGCTTTGAGTGTCAGGGTGGTTTCTGGGCTTTGTTTACAAGGCTGGTGGCGGATGGGAAAAAACTCTTCTTGCGGCCTGAGGTTTTGGTCCGAACGGACCACAGCCTCCTTCCAGAGGGGAGAGTTTCAAAGAGTCTGTGACCGGGGTGGGAGGGATCAGCCAGAATCTTCCCAGCCCACTTCAGGGTCCTGGAGGTGTACAGTTCCTGGAGCGACAGTAGACTTCAGCCAATCACCTTCTCAGCAGACCGAATGACATGCTGCAGCCTGCCCTTATCCTTGGCTGTAGCAGCGGCATGCCAGATGGTGATGGAGGAGGTGAGGATGGACTCAATGATGGCTGTGTAGAAGTGCACCATCATAGTCTTTGGCAGGTTGAATTTCTTCGGCTGCCGCAGGAAGAACATCCTCTGCTGGGCTTTCATGATGAGGGAGATGATGTTTAGTTCCCACTTGAGGTCCCGGGAGATGCTGGTTCCCAGGAAGCGGAAAGATTCCACAGTGTCAATTGTGGAGTCACAGAGGGTGATGGGGCCAGGTGGGGCTGGGTTCTGCCTGAAGTCCACAACCATCTCCACTGTCTTTAGAGCGTTGAGCTCAAGGTTGTTCTGGCTGCACCAGTCCAACAGATGGTCCACCTCCCATCTGTACGCGGACTCGTCACCATCAGAGATGAGTCTGATCAGAGTGGTGTCGTCCGCAAACTTCAGAAGCTTGACAGACTGGTGACTGGAGGTGCAGCTGTTGGTGTACAGGGAGAAGAGCAGAGGAGAGAGAACACAGCCTTGGGGGAAACCGGTGCTGATGGTCAGGGAGTCAGAGCCGTGCTTCCCCAGCCTCACGCGCTGCTTCCTGTCAGACAGGAAGTCAGTGATCCACCTGCAGGTGGAGTCGGGCACACTCAGCTGGGAGAGCTTCTCCTGGAGCAGAGCTGGGACGATGGTGTTGAAGGCAGAGCTGAAATCCACAAACAGGATCCTGGCATAGGTTCCTGTGGACTCCAGGTGCCGGAGGATGAAGTGAAGGGCTAGGTTGACTGCATAGTCTACAGAGTTGTTGGCTCTGTAGGCAAACTGCAGGGGGTCCAGGAGGGGGTCGGTGATGTCTTTTAGGTGTGAGAGCACAAGGCGCTCAAGGGACTTCATCACCACAGAGGTCAGGGCGACGGGTCTGAAGTCATTAAGCCCTGTGGTCCTTAGCTTCTTGGGAACAGGGACGATGGTGGAGGACTTGAAGCAGGCTGGCACATGACATGTCTCCAGTGAGGTGTTAAAAATGTCTGTGAAGACTGGAGACAGGTGATCAGCGCAGTGCTTCAGGCTGCCTGGTGAGACAGAATCTGGTCCAGCAGCTTTCTGGGGGTTCTGTCTCCTGAAGAGTTTGTTGACGTCCCTCTCCTAGATGGAAAGAGCCGTCCCCGGCGTGGGTAGGGGGCTGGTGGGGGGGAACTTCAGGGTGGGGGTTGGAGGTGCCAAGGCCCCTCTTGAGGTTGGGGAGGTGGGGGTGGTGAATTGTGGCTGCAGCTGTTGGGGGGTGTCATGGGGGATGGTTGCAGGACTGTCCCTTTGTCTTTCAAAGCGGCTGTAGAACTCGTTCAGGTCGTTGGTGAGGCATCGGTCGTTGATGGAGTGGGGGGCTTTCGGCTTGTCGTTGGTGATCTGCCTGAGCCCTTTCCAGACAGACGCAGAGTCGTTGGCTGAAAACTGGTTTTGGAGCTTCTCAGAGTACAGTCGTTTGGCCTCTTTCACTGCCTTGCCAAACTTGTACTTCGCCTCTCTGTATATGTCTTTGTCCCCACTCCTGAAGGCCTCTTCCTTGTCCAGTCTTAACCTTCTGAGTTTGGCTGTGAACCAGGGTTTGTCATTGTTGTAACTCACCCTGGTGCATGATGGTACACAGCTGTCCTCACAGAAGCTGATGTAGTAAGTCACAGCCTCTGTGTACTCGTCCAGACTGTTGGTAGTAGTCCTGAACACATCCCAGTCTGTACAGCCTAAACACGCCTGGAGATTCTCCACAGCCTCACTGCTCCACTTCCTTGTCGTCCTCACAACACGTTTGCAGAGCTTTAGTTTCTGCCTGTATGCAGGAATCAGGTGGACCATGATGTGGTCGGATTGGCCCAGTGCAGCACGTGGGACCACGTGATAAGCGTCTCTGATGGTGGTGTAACAGTGATCCAGAATGTTGTCCTCTCTGGTCGGACATTTTATAAACTGTCTATATTTGGGGAATTCGTGGGTGAGATTACCTTTGTTAAAGTCGCCAGCGACGATAACTAAGGAGTCTGGGTTGGTCCGCTCCACACTCAGTATCTGGTCGGCAAGCACGCGCTGTGCGACCTGCACGTTAGCTTGCGGTGGGATGTAAACACCGACCAGGATGTTCAGCAGATGATCTCACTATCAGTGATGGTGCGCTGGAATGATCCAGACGCAAGAAAAAGTGTTGCAAAGAGTTTTATCATAGGAGATATGTCATGGCTTCTGTTTGTGATTGGCTCCAAATCAGACTTTAGATAATCCTACATAGAATCCTCTCTTTTTATTATTTTTATTTTTGACAACCCAAATCTGTTGACACTAGCCTAGAGACAATTCTCTCTCCCTGTCATCTGTCATTCTTTGTATGACTCCTCACTGCAGACAGTTTTGCATGCCAGTTAGCACCTGCATTTCAAACGTGCTAAATCTAGATGCAAAAACAGCACCGCAATCCGTTTCAGGTTTGATAAATCCCATTGTGTGTGGTAAAGGATTACATTTGCATATCCCCTTCCCATATTTGTGCATTTGGGTCATTATCGTATGTTTTGAATATTCATTAAGGCAAACACGCTAAAAGCTTTGCATTTGCTGTTCTGCTGATTTTACACATGCGGACACAAACAGGTTTGCGTGTCGTTTTGTACACGCAAACTTTTTGAAGATCAGGCCATAATAAGTATTTTGCTCACATCTTTACCAAAGGTGCAAATAACTGCGGAGGATCCTGTAAACTGGATTGAATTAAATGAATTGATTCTTATGGAGGCATAAATACCAATGCCATAAATGGGCTAACATATTATAAATTGTAAAACCAGGGTTCATTTGATTTTGTGTGAGACGTATAACAGTCAGTAACAACATATCAATGTTTTTTTTTTGTTTTTTTTGTCAAATCTGGTTACCAACTGTTGAACCCTTAAACCCACTATTAGAAGAATTAAAGGAATACGATGAATCTGCATTCAGTGAGTTTTGTTGAGCTTTGTTGCTTTGAACTGATTTGTGTTGACCTTTGCAGTGTGGGTATGCAGTGAACAGAGAAAGGCCTGCTGAGAGCCATGCACCCAATGAGGATGTTCTTGAATCGAGGAACCTAATCTTTCCCAGCAGGGATCGAGGCAGCTCTGTAAGTATCTGAAAAGAGATAATATCTCTATAATGAGGCCTGTTTTGTACCATCAAAGTCTTCAAAAGGATCTGAAACCTGACCTCCTTCCTAGCATGAACAATTCCTTGGTAAAAGATCCCTATTATTGTTTTCTTTTTCTGCTAAATACTTGTCTTGCTTTTCCTCTTTCTGTTTTTAACTCTATACTCTTGGCCTAATGCCTTTTTATGTAGTCACTTCAATTTCTCCTATTTTTAAACAAATCATTTCTTTTTTAGATAAATGTTTATCCACATACATACAGTACACAGTTCAAGGCAAAAACCTAGTAGCCACAGTGCCAGTTTGGTTGGTTCAGACCAAAGCACAGGTGTGATAGACATCTTCAGTTGTGGTTGGCTGCTAAACAACCGGATGTAGTTGAAGGAACTGACCAGACCACGGCAACTTGGACCTACTGATGATATTTGCATGTCCTGCTTCATGACCATTGTCCATTGTCAGAAGCTCTGTGATAAGCGAATTATCTTTCTGAAGCTATAAAAAGGAGTTTTGAGAGATGCAGGACAGGTTTTTGTAAGATAACAAGCAAAGGTTCAAGCATCTGATAGAAAGGGATCAAAAATATTTTACACCTTTGTGCACAGATAGTCTGATCTATAAAAAGCACAATGAAGTGGACACAGACAGGGAAGGATGTTGAGTGAACTATTTAAAAAACAGACAAGGCATTTTTTCACTCCCTAAATAAAGACAGTGGTTACAATAGTTGCCTTTTGAGTTGGCCATGTATCATTATCTGCAAAATACAGGATTAAGGCATTTTACATGACTTATTAAAACAATCATAAAATGCAAATATGGGGAAACTAAGTTCTAAATCTGATCTTTCTTGCTGGTAAACCTAGCCACTATAAATATGACATAACAAAGGGGCCCATTCTTTTTCAAATCAAAGTTCAAATAAATTCAATTCAATTCAATTCAACTGAATTCAGTTCTGTTTGTTTTAATTATGCCAATTCTTCAAAAGGGAAAGACAAGAGAACATGTCATTTAGGCAAGTCAGATGTGTCAGGAAAAGGCTGCAAATGAAAGTTATTCATCGGAACTCTTCCATTTCCACAGTCAGAGCAATTATTTAAAAGTTTAAAACAAATGGAACTGTGACAAACAAGGCTGGATGAAAACCAACATTTATCTTGCCACCATGCACAGTGAGGAGAATGGTAAGGGAGAGAAAAAAATCTCCCATTCCTGATGGGTTTAGTGTAAAATAAAGGATGAGTATGTGAAAATCAACTCATTTTCGCTGTTAAGTATAATGGACAATCTGTGATGCTGTGCATTGGATTATTTTCCAAAGGCCCTGGAAACCTTGTTGCGTATGACACCATGAACTCTTTGAAATACAAGAGAGAAAAAAAGAAGCTGGTGGACTCTACCAGCAAACTGAAAATTCTTCATCCTTGGGACTTTCAGTAGGAAAATATATTTCTAAAATATATGGCCAAATTAATACAGAAATAGTTTACCAGGTCTTCCACCATGATCATCTGAGTTGAAGTCAGCTGAGGAGTAGAGAGGAACATGATTCTGGAAGATCTAAAGAGATTTTACAAACAGTAATGGTCAAAGATCTCTCTATCTCTCTCTCTGTATACTCCAACCTTGTGATAAGAGAAGACTAAGTGCAAAATAAGGTTGCAGGGGTACAAACGGATTTTAGTGAAAACAATTATTTCCTAACATGGGATTTTGTCCCACTGATTAGATGTAGTCTAATTAAAAACATGATTTTTCTAAATGTTTGTGTGCTACTGAATTAAAAAAAATAGATTTTTCCATAATTAACAAGTCATTACCAGGGTGTATTTGGCTATCTCTGCGTGTACTCTCAGCAGGTTTGCACACACTGACAAACCGATGTCAAAAGGCATATAGCTGCGCACAAATCTCACACAGAAGCATCTCCATCACATTTCCTTGGCCAGGTGAAACTATTTCAACAACAGCCTACTCTCCACCTGTTAAATAAATAGGCAGCCCCTACAAAGGTGTGCAAAAGAATCCCCATGATCAAAGTGTGTGAGAATGGCAGCCTTGTCGTTGCCTGGCCATTATCGGGCCCCTTGAAAGCCTGTCTTCTCCTCTTTTGTTGGTCCGGGCATTGACAGTCACTCACCCGGCAATGACTGTCACACCGGCGCAAAGAGCAAGCCGCCGACAGGGGCCGACCACATCAAACGAGGCTGTCAAGGGGCCCTGCTTGTGAACTGTGGCAACAAACACCTCCTGATCCTCACCAACAGCTCAGCAGCAGACACCCACTGCTGTGCTCCCAGCCACTGCCTCCGCTGAGAAAAGATGTACTGTCCGGACCTCATTTCCTTTTCTGCAGCACCCCTCCCCACTACCACCACCTTCTCTTGTCTCTCCCTCTCTCTGTCAAGTAGTGCTTCTACTAACCTCCAGTCTGTCGAGACACAAAGGCCCACTAAAGTGTGCTTTATGGGTGCATGTGAAGGAGAGGCTGGGGGTCAAAAATTGTACAGGATGTGAACAAGATAAATTGTCTTTTATTTTCAGTTTGAACCAGTCACACTTGATTTGAACTTTATAAGGGTTGAACTTCAAAAATCACATGGAGAAAGGAGGCAATATATTTCAACAGTCTGTGAAACGTACTCTTCCTTTGATAACCTCCAGTGTTTGTTAACTCAGTAGTGATACATTACACTTTATATAAAGTTATTTCCCAAACTGAGTTTAGAAAATTGTTTCTGTCTTCAGAAAACGGTATTGCTGGATTTCTCGAACATTTATTCCTTCCTGAAATTCATTTCACAAAATTAATCACAACTCAGGACCTCATTTGGGGGTGGGAAATCAACAAGGTTGGGGTCCTGAGGTCATTTATGACAAAGTATATTTTACTATAATTATAATGATGGATAAAATATAGTGCATACTAAAAGAAAGACCCCATTAGACCGCCATTGTCAGTGATTTTCCAGTAAATGCTTATAAGAAGGTCATAGTCTCTGAAAGGTTTGGGGATTGCTGCTTTACACAAGCAAGTGAATATGTTTTACATGTAAAATCTGTTCATGTATAGATGTATGTTTTGTATAGTTATCAGTTGATGAGAACAAATTAAAACACGATACTTCATTTGTCTATTATGAGATGGCCCCCATCTGCCAAGCTCTTTTTCAGTTTAATTGACTGTGTGAAGTCTGCCACCTGTAGGCCAAACACATTTAAGTTTTATGTAAAAGCAATAAGTGTGCACATGTGAGGCCAGAAAATAAATAAAAAATACTGAGAACTTGAGTTTTACTATAGTTTTTTTTTTATATAAATAAAAACAATAAATTTAAATAAAAATTGAAAATGGGTTGAATTACTATGTGGGGTGACTCCACTGGCTTGGGTTTGAGAGTGGATGGATGTGTCTTTGGGGCACTGTCCACCTGTACTGGAATTGACTGTCTTAGCAGTGGACAATGGGGCAAGTAAAACAATATATGTATATGTCTATATAAAACTACCATTTTAATTTAGTATTATTTTTTTAAACTTAATTTTTGTATATTTTTCTCGTTTAAGTTTTCATTGAATTTTCATCTTTCTTACAACATACAAATAAACCTTGACTACGTACATAGCATCACCGTTTCATACAAATAAAACAATAAAAGATAAAAATAAAAAATAAATAAAAAAGGAGAAGTGGCACATCCCAAGAGATGATGCAGTGAGCATTCTGGCCTATGATCTAATAAATGACATGAATTGACCCCATAATTGGTTTATTTTTAACTGGACATTGTTTACCTTAGCAGTTAGCAGTTCAAATCAGGCCGACTCTGTCATGACTTTAACCCATTCCTCAATCTGAGGCCTGTGGGGACTTTTCCAGTTTTCCAAGTCTCAGCCACGATACATCCAGCCATCACAGACCCCAGAGTTTCTTTGGTCACTCTATGGGGTATGAGAGATTTATCCCCCAACAAATTCGTTTTTAATTTTAGTATATCAATATCATCATCATTATTATTAGGTTGTTAATATCGCAGCTATTTAAAGGAATTAATAATTAATTTATAATAAATATTATTAATAGACATAACAACTAACTAACGAAAGCTCTCTTGCTTTGTTATTGTGGCGCCACTGTTTTTAAGCCACAATAATAATTAAAAAAAAGTATCTGCTGTCTTGTGAATTTCTATGGCCCCTCAAATCGTCGTTCGATGTTATCTGCACTCCTCTTATCAGGCCTGACAAACGGGATAGTACCTCGTCTCTCGACTAGCGGGGTCTATTCTAAGATGGCTGCGTAGTGCTCTAGAAGTAACGCGGCTGTTACATGTCAACATGTCTCTTCTCAGAGTTTGCTCCTTCGCCAAAAGCCTCGGTCGGCGCAGTTTAGCGGATGTTCGCATGTGTTTTGCGGAACGCTGCCAGCTGTGTGTCTTGGTAAGAAGCGGCGCAGTCAGACGGATTTCAGGTGAGTCTCACCAGGGATGTCTGTTGCTGTTGGATATCAGTTTATCCTCCATGCGAACTTTACGTCATTCAGTCGAGGCGTCTTGTGTTTAAACGTGTTTAAACGTGTTTCTTGCTTTAATTACACTTATAACCCGGTTTTGCTCAGAACTTACGTCGTCCTGTAAGTAGCTTTCTTAGCTTCCTGATTGGTCAATAAGAAAATAGAGTGAAAATCTCATATTTTCAAGCGAACACACACCATTCAGTCCCTGTTATTGTTTACGAGGATGACATCTACTTCTAGTTGATGGTTTGAAGTCTCTTCGTCCTTGACAGCGGACTTCCAGATCCTCCTCATGTTTACAGCACCACGAGGCTGCCTAATTTGTACTTGAAAGCCAGTAATGTTGGATGTGTATAAAGTTTGGGCTTTATTTGCCGCTTTAAGTTCTACTGACATATTGCCCCGTAGAGCTGCACAACAGTCATCTGAGTTTCAATGTATGCAATATCGCACTCGCAAAGGCATGCATGGATGCAGGATTAGGTGGACTTTTATATTTCAAGTATGTATTTACACTCAAGGTTGCAGTGATATCTTTTTGCCGGTTGAACAGATTCTCATGGCCCCTTTGCCCACACATTTTATGCAGATTTTATTGACTAGATGAAAATCTCAAAGGGAGTTGTAGGGACATAAGGAAAAATATTGCAAATGCATGTTTTCCGAATATGGTTCACCATAATACAGAGTGAAAAGCAAATTGCTTGTTCTTAAGAACTAGAAACAAGTTTATGCCGGGTAATATTTCACAGTAATTATTGTAGGTTTCTTTCTGACAGATGAACCTGACTGTGTTTGTTTTTCCAGGGACACTTTTGTGTCTGCAGAGAAGAAATGTTTCATCTGTAATCCCAAAACCAGAGGATGCAAAGAAACGTGTCCATGAACAGTCTCAGTTATTAGACGGTATGTTGACGTAGACTGCAATTATCTTTTTGAAGTCACACTAAATATTGGAGAATCGGTTTTTAGTAAGGTCTTCTTACACATGTTTGTTACAAGGCAAAATCTATTATAAATACTGGTTGACCTGTTAAATAGCATGCTAGAGGTCAATGTCTAGTTCCATGCTGAAATTATGTTGTGTATCATTTTACATTATTGTTGCTATTATACGTTTCTCCTCTCTTTCCTATTCATAGTCCTTAAAGTCAGGATCCAGCAACTGCAATCCGACTTCGTTTTAGATGTCCAACATGCAAAAGTGCAGTTTGTTAAAGCTCCATCTGTTGGAGGAGGAATTTCATCTGGAAGAACTCCCAAAGGATCCTCTAAGGACAAAAACGACATTCCTAAATCGGGACAGATGGTTACAAAAGGGGCCTCTAAGTCTCAGCCGAGCCGCTGGATGGAAAAATTATCTCAGGAGAAGAAGAATAAACTTAAGAAACAGCAGCACCTCCAGCAGAAAATGCAGAGACTCGTCAAAGACAAGGTACCAGGAAAATCTAAAGGTGGAAAAAGCAGCTTAATTCCTACTGGTACGACACATAAAACTATATCTTCTGCTGCAAAGGGGAGCAAGGGTGACACGAAGCTGTGGGATGAAATTCGCGCTGCAGTTTCTTCAGCAGCCGCAGTAACTGCTGTTGCATCAGCGAAAGCAGCCATGACTCCTGAAACATCTAAACAGAAACGGAAAGACTCAAAAAGTAAGGGTGCTGACAAAGAAGCAACAAAAAGGACAACCACTGAGTGCAAGGGCAAGGACGAAGACCTGGCTGAGGTTGAGGAGCTCGAAAAAAGACTTAATCAACAAGTACGGCACTGGGCGTGTTCGAGTACCATGGACAGCTTCCAGGAGAGCAGCATGGGAAATTCATGCGGGGACATTCAGCTCAGCATTCGCTCCTACCTGGAGGCGTGCGTGTTTGGGGGGGATATTGAGCGCTCACACAATTTCCTGCTCAGTCAGCACAGAGTGATGAGTCGGCGTAAACATCTTACCACAGATGTTTATAACATTATGATGAGGGTTTGGGCCAAAAAGGTAAGTACCCACTGCACACTTTAGAGATTAATACAGTGGCTTGTAAAAGTATTCATTCCCCTTGAACTTATCCACATATTGTCACATTTCAACCACAAATATAAATATATTTTACTGGAATTTTATGTGGAAGATCAACACAAAGTGGTATACTTGGAACAAAAGTTATACATAATTTATTTTTATTTTTACAAATAAAAAACTGAAAAGTGTGATGTGGAAAAGTATTCGGTCCCCTTTACTTTGAGTGCAACCAATTGCCTTCAGAAGTTGCCTGATGATTGCTAATGACTAAATAGAGTCCACTTGTGTGTAAACTAATCTCAGTATAAATACATCTGCTCTGTGACGACCTCAGAGGTTGGTTAAGAGAATATTGGGGAGTAAACAGCATCATGAAGTCCGAGGAACACACCAGACAGGCCAGGGATAAAGTTGTGGAGAAGTTTAAAGCAGGCATAGGCTATTAAAAGAGAGATCCACTGCTCAGGTGGGGGAATCTGTCCACAGGACAACGATTAGTCATGCACTGCACAAATGTAGTCTTTATGGAAGAGTGGCAAGAAGACAGCCATTGTTAAAAGAAAACCATAAGAAATCCCGTTTGCAGTTTGCCAGAAGACATTTTTACATTTCCACATTTATTTATTTCTGCTTTTCTGTCTCCGTATGGTAATGAGGTGGGTGCCTGCAGGCAATTCCCACTGCAGTCTCCCTCATAATGCAAGAAACAAGACAGAAAATGGTATTCAGGTGAACAGGATTTTGTGTGCAACTGTAAGGGCCTCTTTAATATTGGGATTTTTATTATTCATTGTGATTTTATTTTAGGTCATATTGCATGAACTTTTTTGTGTGCTCATGTAATGGCGTCCGATCTCAGGTTGTGACACACTGCAAACAGTAAAGGAAAAGTTTAATATTATTTGGTTGTAATACAGAGTTATTATCAGTATAAGAAAGTCTGCATCAATAAAGGCAATGTTGTGTTTATTCAAAAGATTCAAGATGAGGTGCTCTATGTGTGCTATGAATTTGATGGCACTACAACAGGCTACAGTGAAGTTATTGACCATTTTATGCATATTTTACTGAATATTTAGCTATTTAGGCTATAGTCTTTGGGAAATTCCAATTTTTTTTTAAGTATTAATTTCCAATCCAAGAAATGTAGTATGAAAAACGTGACATCACATACACATTCAATGATTTTAATGACAATACACCTCTCCTTGGCGACTTTATTGAATATTTCATCATCATATTTTTCTGGTGTTGCAATTTGCAGACGGTCCCTGCGCATTTGAGGAGCAGCAATCTCTGCATAGAGGCCAATGCAAGTCTCCCAGCGCGGTGTTAGGCTCGTTTTGAGGAAAATACGATTGTAGCTCACTGTCTGCCTTGCTATGGTTGCAGAGAGGTGTTGGTTTTCCAGAGGCAATGTTCCGCTGATGAGTTATTGATCCGGAAAAGCCGAATCTCTGAATATCTTTCAAACTTTACTGAAGTAAGTTGGCGACCAACTTCCTCCAGACTGTCCAATATAGTGGAGTCAACCTCCACATCCATCTCAGCTTGGAGCTGATTGAAATCCTCCATGACCCGTTCAAAACGAAAATGGAGATAGTCATTTTGGTCAATATCATTTGCCAATTACCTTAAATCATTGGCAGTGGCTGTAAGAGAACCCTCTATCGTGCCAACCAAAAGAACTTCGGTACCGGAGTCTAGGCAGTAGCAGCAGGATTATACACACAATTCTAACCAATGGTGCTGAAGACAAATGTTAGAACCACCCACCTCATTAACATACAGAGACAGAAAAGCAGAAATAAATAAATGTGGAAATGTAGAAATACAGAAATAAATGTAGGAATAAATAAATAAAAGTAGAAATAAATGAATGTATGAATAAATAAATGTATAAATGAAAAAATGTATAACTAAATGAATGAATAAATACATAAATGTGTAAATGCACAAAAGGAGAAAATAAATAGATAAATAAATACATTTATATGTGTATTTATTTATTTACATATTTATTTTTCATTTTGTCATTTTTGGTCCCTCATAGTGCCATACCTTTTTCCTCAAATTATAGGTTGAACAGTGCTCCAAAATATGTTCAAAGTTCGGGATGTTTTATAGCCGAATCCTACTTCAAGAGTCTCCACAACTTTGTCCTTGACCTGTCTGCTGTGTTCTTTGGTCTCCATGATGCTGTTTGTTCACTAATGTTCTCTAACAGATCTGTGAGGAAGTTAAATTACATACATGGGGTCTCTGTTCACTAATCAGGTGAATCGTGAAGATTGGTTACACTGCAGTGTATTTAGGGGTACCAGAGTGAAGAGGCTGGATACACTGGGATGCCACAATTTTCAGATTTCTGTTTGTACAATAAGTCTTGTGTTGTTTCCATTTCACTTTACAATAATGCAGTAAGTTCTCTTTGTCTAACACGTAAAATCCAGATAAATTATACTACAGTTTGTGGTTGTGAAAAATTGAGAAATGGTGCAAGGGGAATAAATACTTTTGTGAGCATATCACAGTTGTTGTAAAATCTCATCACATGGAGATTGACTTCTTTCATATATTTATGGCCAACAATTTTTTGCGTTTATGCATGGACTTCAGATATTAGATAAAGGCTTATGTTGTAGTTTTCTTAAGCTCTATCTTTCCTTCTCATTGGTGTCATCAAGCATCATGTTATTAAAACCCTTTGCCTCAAACATATAACCTTGCTGCTCTTCTGTTCAGGGCATGTTGAATCAGATCGGTCGCATCTTTATTTTGTTGGAAGAAGCTGGTCTGAAGCCAAACGTGGGCTCCTACTCTGCTGCACTGGAGTGTATGGGTCGCAATCCGAACTGCTCCCCGAAAGTAATTTCGAGGTATGTTTGGGAATGTGCACATCACCATACAAACACAGAATACAAAATATTATGTTTATTATTGTTATTATTTTGAATTCTTTTGTTTTTACATTTATTTAGTAATGTTGACACCAACAAAATAAAAATGATCTTGAGTAATAACAATACTACAATACAATGTTTTGCCACGAGGGGTCAGACTGTGGGCATTTGTTGCCATATCTGTATTTCTTTTTTCTATTATTCCCGGTTTCAGGGCTAATTTGCACCTTTGCAATAATTTCTTATCCTGCAGCTTTTGTACTGAAGGCTGCAGCAATATAAATCCTTCCAGGATAAAACAAAAAAAAAGAACCTTGTGAAGGTTGGGTTTGATATTCAGCAGCATATTAAATATTTTCTCCAGCATTCACTGCAGTGTCATGCAGTTAATACAGATGTTTCTAAATATGAATAAAGAGAAAAATAAGCAATGATATTGGACAGGTATACATTTATCCATTTTTTATTTATTTTATTGCAAAGCTGGAAAAACATGTAGTAAATAAATATCCCTAACCCATCTGTTAATTATTACATGTATTGCCTGTTTTGTTTCACACTTAGCTTAAATAAATCTGCTGGACATGGCTTATGGCTTCAAGAGAGATGTACATGTAACGAAGCACACATGGCAAAATGCTCCTGTTTGCATTTTGAATCAGTTGCCATTAATCAGCTGGTCTGCTGCCCAGGCCTTATATTAGATTTTTTTTCTGGATATATGATTAAGCTGGAGTTATTGTGTCTGCAGGGTGCAGTGGGTTTTCTCTATATTTCAGTGCATGTTACTCAATGAACCCTGTTTATTTACCATGTCCGCACAGAACTAAAAAGAGAAGTAGAATGCAGTAAACTATGAAAAAGGATTTGGAATAAAAGAAACAAGGAGGGAGGTGGGATAACTTTGTTTTTCATAGAGAAGTTTAACATGGTTAAAACGAACTTAGAGGAACCATCTTTTATCCTTCTAGTTTAGTATTGGTGTTGTTTTTGTTTTTTAGCCAGTGTTGCTTATCATAAGGGTTTGGAAATTGTAAGAGAAATCACTTGGAAATGCCAAACATGGGTTTAAAACGATGCTGAGAATCCTGGACAGCTCTTACAACCTCCAAGAAAACCAGAATTTGGTATTGGTTAGTGAAATCTTGATTTGTGCATCTCTAGTTGGATATGTTGATGCTGATATAAAGTATCAAAAAAAATAAATAAATTAGGGGAATTATTATCAAGGACCAATCGTTTTATAATTAAGAATATATACAGGAATAATTAAATGGCTCAATAAAAAAATTACTAGGCCAATAGGTAGCTAGACATATAAATGCAACACAAAATAAGAAAAAGAAAAGATTTATACAGTAACCGATCAGATATAAATACATACTTATACCAATTAATCTTTAATTATTGTAATTTATCTCTTTGCTATTATGCTGAGGTCAAACCTCAACCAATAGGAGCATAATAACGGTGACACTGATCCAAAGACCGGCCCCTCTGTCTCTACCCGCCCCGTTTTAGTTTTCACGTTTCCAGCTGCAAGTAAAATCGAACTGATCAATTATTAAATAAATCTCTTCTTTTTATTTATTCTTTGTTGCTTTTTATAGCACTCTATATGTCTAGATACGTTTTGGCCCAGTATTTATTTAATAATTGTTTTTAATTTCTGTGTATATTCTTAGTTATGGCAGGATTCGTCCTCCATACATTAAATCTACCCCGTTTTTTGCCTATTCATAAAATGTATCAAGCCTATAACTCCTGCCATTTTCGGTCCTTAAACGCATCAACTAGCAGCATGTACTTCAGCTTTAACATTAATGGTGATAATATAGTTATTATCTCCGCCAAGGCGGTTATGTTTTTGTCGGAGTTGGTCCGTTTGTCTGTTTGCAAAATATTTCACAAAGTTATGAATGAATTTTGATTACATTTTCAGATTAGGTGCGTATTAGGACAAGGAAGAGATTTTGGATCCAGGATTTTTTTTGAAGGATTCTTCATCATTGCCAGCCCGTGGTGTGACAACTTGCAATTCCCACATGGTTCCTCACCCTGTCAGCAGATGACATACGGTGGCCTAGTTGGAGGTCTGCACTCTCTTGAGTGCTTTTTTTAGTTGTTTCTTTTGTATTTTCTGTTGGATTGCAACCTATCTCTAGCAAAGAAGCTGAGGCACATGTTTTCTTTTGTGGGATTTAGTCCTCAAGGAAAAAAAATTGGAATAAGTCAAACTTGAAATCAAATCTTCAAGAAAAGCAGCTATTCTTGTAGGCTAGGAAAACCATGATTGTTTCATCTCTTTTATATTTACTCCCATTGAATTAAGCAAGGGAAAATGACCATAGTAAAGATGTATTTTTATGTATTATTGTTTTTACAGTTTCATGTTTAACTCAAAATATGATCAATTAGACAACGTAGGAGTTTGTTCCATCTGTTCAGCACCTCTTCTAAAGATGTCCCGTTATTAAGCCTCATCTCATTAAAACAGAAAACCTGCTTTGGCTCCACTTACCTTGTTTAACATCCTTTAAAATATAGAACGCTGTTAATGACTGGTTTGCGGAACATTTTATTCTTTTCAGGGCTCCATGCACTGGTGCAGTTGCATTAGTAATGTAAAACTGTGCCCTATTCATATCCTGTTATGATTCCTGTTTTGGTAACGACATACACAGAAACCCAACACGTATACTGGGAACATCACCCTATGCTGTGTGGGCCAATAGCATGCCAGGTGGCAGGGCGATAAGGTTGGCAGTGGGATCGGGTCGGTCCATCGATCACTGTAAGCTGATCCAAACATGACATTGTGGTTCTGCATCGTTGCATTCTGTCCTAGTCTTACCCTCTTTTTAACTTCCTTATTATCATCCTGTTTTCTTTCACTTTTTGTTATCACTGTTCTTTTTTTCTCAGATTTCTCTCTCCTTTTAAGTCACTTCTACCACATCCTTGTCCTGAATGTACCTTATTTTAGTCTGCTTCTGTCTCACAGACACATGCGCTCATCCCTTTAAGATTTCCTTTTGTAAATGCTGTGTCCTCTAGAGCTCTGCATTCCCCAGGGTGCAGCAGAGCAGTCACAAGGCTGATTATGCTCTATCTGTCAACCTCTCTGCCCTCTTTGTTCCTCTGGACCACACTGCCAGCTCCCAGACTAATCCTACCTTTGTTCGAGGCTTTCTCATTTGCTCAGACCAGAATTGCACATTTCAACACAAGAGTCTCCAAGGCGGTATGGAAAATACCGTGACCCCTTTGCATCACTGTACGGCTGTCCCAAGCTGTAGAGCTGCCGTGGTCCTTTTAGTTTTTGGCTGTGACAAGCAGATCTCTTCTGATTAGTTTTTATTAGGTGGAAGCTGCTGAGCCAGGGGTTTCTCCTGATGCTAATTAGCTCACCAGTATTTATAATTGCCTGGAGTAAAAGGTGTTCAGTCTGAAACAGAGCCCAGCTGTCCTCTGTGACTGTTGATAAATGGGCTTCTTCTCACTCCTTTCTCTTGGCTTTGTGTTGTTGTTTTGGGGGCCTCTAGGGGGCACTGGAAGCAAACAAACTTGAGAACAGAGTTGTATTTATTTTATTTTTGAAAAATGTTTTAGGCATACATTTCTAGGCAGTTGGATGAAATACAGTCAGCCTCAAGATTAAAAATGTACATTGTAAATATGTCAAATTCAGAGTAAAATGTTTAAATCAAAGATGTTTGCAGGCCATTTTTTCCGCAGAATGAGTTAAATATATTTTCAATAAATAAAATCTTTTGAACACCGTTACCCAGTTTAGCTTAGAAAAGCAAATATTTAATTTACAGTTCCTTGCAAAGATATTTCTAACTTGAAAATGTTTTCACTTTTTGTCACATTGTCACTTCAGTGTATTTTAGAGGGATTTTACTGTATGTGATAGACCAACACATAGTAGTGCATGATTGTGAAGTGAAATAAAAAGGTTTTCTGAACGTTTAACAAATACACTTCCTGTTCAGCTCCATTCACCCTGCTACCCCTAAAAAAGTGCATTACAATTTGTTACCTGCAAAGGTCACCTAATTTGTAAATAGACCTCCCTGTAATCTATTCTAAATGTCAGTCCAGCTGTTCTGTAAAGACCTTAGAGATCTGTTGGAGAACATTAGTGATCAAACAGAATCATGAAGCCCATAAAACACAGCTGGGACGTCAGGAAGAAGTTTTCAGTTTGCCGCAAACCATAAGTAAGTGCTCAGGTCAGATGAGATCGAAATTAAACTTCCTGGCCTATGTGATGGTAATGGTGAAACGTGGTGGCAGCAGCATCATGCTGTGGGTATACATTTTTTGTCTTTTTTTTCAGTATGAACAAAGAAGCTGGACAGAATAGATTAAAATATGGATAGAGCTAAATACATGGCATCTTGAAGGTAAACCCGCTGGTGGCTACAAGAGTTTACTTTCCAGCAGGACAACCACCCTTAACCTAGAGCCAGAGCTACAATGGAACAGTTTTGGTAAAAGCATATTAATTCAGTCATTCATTCGACCTAAATGTACAAAGTAGGCACTCGTTTGGGATGAATACAAATACATGCCACACCTTTCAGTTTTTAATTGGCCAAAAAATTAATTGAAAACCAAGTATTTTCTTTTTCATTTTACAAGTATGCACTACTTTGTACTAGTCTATCACATACTGTAAATCTACATTGAAGTTTGCGGTTGTGACAAAATGTGTAAAAGTTAGGGGTATAAGTACTTTTGCAAGGCACTGTAGTTGTAGATACATTTTATTAAACATTTCATTTATATTCAACAGAGTGTTTGCTCATTGGTATTATCTGCAGTCTGGATTCAGTAATGAAGACATTTAATCCCTCGGGAAGATCTCCTGGTGATTCTATTCAAATAAAACTTTTACTGTTGTTGTCAGGAGCCATCTGCTTCTGGATCAAACTGTTCGGCCTGACAGAAGGATCATCAATGCAAATGCCCATATTTATATTCTGTAACACTCTGTCATGTATTTTTTCCCTTTTAAAGCTGAATTAATCAGAGAGTTGGCTGGTTATTATCATTCCAGCATCAGCAGGCAGGTCAGATGTCATGAACTTTTAACATGTGATCTGACATAACAACCCTAAAGTGACACATTTCTGAAAGTCCACCTTAAGTCTTTTGATGGGTTGCCTTCTGATGAATATATTGTAAGGTGGAGGTATGTGGTGTGTGCTATATAATTAAAATGGTTTTGGTTTCATAATCTGGGATGCTATGGGGATGGCAACAGATGTGTTGGATACAAAAGCTAATATATTTTAAAACATGACCATATATAGCTAGCACCATTACCACTAATATGATTATTATGTACAATTATACCTATAATCAGCTTTTTAATTCAACTTTATTTCTCGAGTGAGCTACATTGTTACAGAAACACCTCAGCTTTACATTAAATCTTCCTGCATTTTTATTGTATGTGGGCTAAGTCCATGATTCGAGGGACCCGGGTTCAATCCCGGTGGCATTAGTAACGGTATCTGGTGTAAAAACTCTGCCAAGTGTGTGTGCAAGTTGTAATGACTTGCTGTGGTAACTCTGAGAAATATTTTCTTTTAAACCCTTGCATTTGACAATTTTTTGTGAAAGTTTTCAGGTTGAACTTTGTATTTGAATGTATCTTTATCACACATTTTCTGCCCAGTCCCTCTATCTGACCAATTTTAATTGAGTTTTTCTCATATTACTTTGTATTGTAAGCCACTTATGTTGAACCCATTTAGTCCTAAAAAAGCCTCCTAACTTAAGGTATGAAATGGAGGTGTCCTTAAATGTAACATTAGCCAAACATATATGTGTGAAAGATGATGCAAGGTTTTTCCATAAATATATAAACAAAACACATGCAAAAATAAAATAAACTTTTTATCTGAAAGAGCATGTCTAAAATTGAAACAAAGCAGCCAGTCTCTCATAACAAAATGATATTAATCAGAAATCCGAATTCTTGATGAAGGGTTTAAAATCAGCTTGTTAATTGGCTCTGATTGGTAATTGATAGGTCAAATACAGAATTTCTATTTGTTTTTTTTTTTATTCATAGTAATTCAATGCAATGACCTTCACTTTTTCAGTTGTATTTGGTCTGCAGCCAGCACGTTCTTTGATATACTTTGTTATTTTGAGTTTAATATGAACCTGATAAATGTTAGGGACTAGGCAATGGCTGTTATGAGATTCCCATGCTATGATGGCTTTGAGTTAAAATACCAATTTCTTTTGCTGCTTTACTTATGCTCCACAAATACGGTGTTAAAACCGTTGCAGAAAGGTGGCCCTTACCTATTAGTTTGTTGCGTATTTGGGGTTAATTCCATCATTTTACGTTGGATTCAAATAGGGCTGAAACAATTATTCGGATTCGATTATTGAAATAATCAGGGTTACTCCTCCTCGAGAGATATCGGCTAGACATAGTTGGGCTCACCTCCATGCACAGCGTGGGCTCTGGAACCCAGCTTCTCGAGAGAAGTTGGACTCTCTTTTTACTCTGGAGTGGCTGGCGGGGAGAGGCGGCGGGCAGGGGTGGGTTTACTTGTCGCTTCCCAGCTCAGCCGTCTTGTGGTGGGGTTTACCCCGGTGGATGAGAGGGTCACATCCTTTCACCTTCAGGTCGGGGAGCGGTCTCTAACTGTTCTTTCGGCCTACGGGCCTAGCAGTGGTGCAGAGTACCTGGCCTTCTTGCCATCCCTGTCGGGGTTGCTGGACAGTGCCCCTCTTGCGGACTTCGTCATTGTGCTGGGGGACTTCAGTGCCCATGTGGGAAACGACAATGACACCTGGAGGGGTGTGATTGGCAGGGATGGCCTCCCTGATCTGAACCCGAGTGGTGTTTCATTATGGGACCTCCGTGCCAGCCACAGATTGTCCATAATGAACACCATGTTCAAGCATAAGAGTGTTCATCAGTACACTTGGCACCATGACACCCTAGGCAGGAGGTCGATGATCCACTTTGAAGTTGCGTCTCTGAACCTTTGGCCGCTTTTCTTGGACACTCAGTTGAAAAGAGGGTCTGAGCTGTTCACCGATCAACACATGGTGTTGGCTTACGGTGGAGACTTACAGTATGAGTTGAATATGTTCACCTCTAATGTAGATGCTGGCCGCCATAGCTGTGGCCATAAGGTCTGCGGTGCCCGTCATGGCAGCAGTCCCCGAACCCCGCGATTGACACTGGCAGTAAGGGATGCCGTCAAGCAGAAGAACGAGTCGTATCGGCTGTGGGTGGCTTGTGGGACTCCTGAGGCGGCTGACGGGTACCGTGAGGCCAAGTGTGCCATGGCCCAGGTTGTGGCAAAAACTTGGGCCTGGGAGGCCATGGAGAAGGACTACCGGTTGGCCTCAAAGCAATTCTGGCAAACCGCCCTGCACCTCAGGAGAGGGAAGCAGTGCTTTGCCAGCACTGTATACAGTGGGGGTGGGAAGCAGCTGACCTTGCCTGGGGACATTAGCTGGTGGTGGAAGGAGTTCTTCGAGGATCTCCTCAATGTTGCCGTCGACGCCTTCCTCGGAGTTGGACTCGTTCGTCACCCAGGCTAAGGTCACCAAGGTTATCAAAAAGCTCCGTGGTGGCAAGGCTTCGGGGGTGGATGAGATCTGCCCTGAGTACCTCAAGTCTCTCGATGTTGGGGCTGTCCTGGATGACACTTCTCTTCAACAATGCATGGTGGTCGGGGACAGTGCCTCTGGACTGGCAGACTGGGGTGGTGGTCCGGAGGATGTTTTCCAACTACAGGGTGTTCACACTTTTCAGCCTCACTGGTAAGGCCTATGCCAGGGTATTGGAGAGGAGAGACCGGCTTAAAGAGGAGCAGTGTGGTTTTCATCCCGAAACTGGACCAATTCTACACCCTCTACAGGGTGCTCAGAGGGTCATGTGATTTTACCCAACCCGCCCACATCTGTTTTGTGGACATGGAGAAGGCATTTGACCATGTCCGTACTAGGTGCCCTGTGGGGACTGCTCCAGCAGTACGGAGTTGGGGGTCCTTTATTAGGCGACATCCGGTCTCTCTACAAGCAGAGCAGGAGTTTGCTGGCACTAAGTTGGACCTGTTCCTGTGCATGTTGGACTACGGCAGAGCTGCGCTTTGTCACCGGTCTTGTTTATAACTTTTATGGACAGAATTTTTAGGAGCATCCAAGGGCCAGAGGGGGTCTGGTTTGGGGACCAGTGGATTTTGTCTTTTCTTTTGCAAATGAAATTGTCCTGCTGGCCCCCTCTAGCAAAGACCTACAGCATGCACTGAGGCATTTCACAGCCAAGTGTGAAGTGGCTGGGATGAGAATCAGCTCCTCCAAGTCCATGGCCATGTTTCTTGGGCTGAAAAGGGTGGCTTGCCCTCGTCAGGTTGGAGGGGAGCTCTTGCCTCAAGTGTAGGAGTTCAAGTATCTCTGGGTCTTGTTCACAAGTCAGGGGAGAATGGAGCGGGTGATCGACATATGGATCATTGCGGCTGCCGCAGTAATGAGGACGCTGTGCCAGTCCGTTGTGGGGAAGAGAGCTGAGCCGAAAAGTGAAGCTCTCGATTTACCGGTCGGCCCACATTCCTACCCTCACCTATGGGCATTTTCAGTTGAATTCAAATAGGGCTGAAACAGTTAATCAGATTAATTGTGATTAATCGATTATTGAAATAATCGTCAACTAATTTAGTAATCGACTAACTGGAGTATACAGACTCTAAGACATCCCATTTTGCATTTAAGATAATAAACTTTCTTAGTCACTAAATATGTTCTATCCAGAATCCTCAAGTGGCATAGCTTTAGCCTGATTCAAATTCTGTAAATAATCCCCATTAAGCACCTTTTGCTATCCGATTGTTAATCGACCAATTAATCAAAAACATAATGGACAGATTAATTGATTAGCAAAATAATTGTTAGTTGCAGCCCTAGATTCTAAACTACTACATCCATCAAGAAACCTGCAGCACATTTTTTTCTTTAATGGACCATGTTTGTTACATTTAATTGCTGAATTAAAACAAAGCTTAAAGCTTACACAAAAACATTTGCATGTTCCTAAAAGAGACTTTGAATCAGCAGATAAGCCCTCAAAGAAAACCTAAAAACAGTTTAACCAGTGAAAGACTGAACAGTGTCCATCTGTGAATCACCAATTGCAGACAAAAATTCCCAACCTCCCATCCTCTGGCTGTGTCTCCTTGTCCAGGTGTTTGAATCAAATGAAGGAGGACGGGGTGACAGTAGATGATCTGTTCAGCCATTGTGTTTTCCAACAAGATGAAAGGGACATGCTGCTGAAGGCGATTCAAACTGTAAAGCCAGACTACGAGCCCTGCCACACCCTGAATGCAAGTCAGTGTTTCTCGCCGCTTGTGCAGGACTTCTACACAAAGGTATGTTGGCTGCTCAGTGGCTATTTAATGAGTATCAAAGGGAATTTTAGGTTTTATGAAAAAAAACACCAAACACATTGATGCCTTTTGTGAAAATTAATCAGTGCATATAATTAAGTGTTTTCATTTAGTAAGCTGACAGAGATATATGTTATGTTGAGGTGGTCTGTTCCTTATGCTTTGTCACGTGGAGCACTAGATGGATGAAATAGCTGCCAGGAGACGCCAGTGTGACTACGATAGATTTGATTGTCACCCCTTAACAACCAGAAAAGAACAGGCCTATTTATAGTCACCCAGCTCTGCTGTCTAATGGCTTCTCTGCTTGTGTTGCCTCTTTTTCTCTCACCTCTCCTCCTTTTTTCTCACCCTTCTTTTGCTTGTCACATGACTCATTAACAGCTTTTTGAACAATTGTTGTATTTTTAGCCTCTGTCCATGCACCATTTTTACTTTTTCACTTTATCTGGTTGTCATATTTTTGGCCTGATGGTGTAAGATTGCTGTTATCAGCATGTGATTTGTTTTTATCTTGAGCTCATGCAGTCACGGTACAAAGTAAGTAGACCCTCTTTCAATTCTAGGCTTTGATGTGTTTCATAAAACTCCTCTTGTCCTTACCTGGTCCTGAAATTACTACAAGTATATTAAGCCACAGTTGAACAGCAGGACATGATGTATTACACCTGATTGTTATTTTTCTGAAAAATAAATTGCCAAAATGTTGCATCAGAGTGTGATTAATTGGCTTCTTGAATTTCTCCTGGGATCAATAAAGGCCATTTAATCTAATCTCACGTGTAGATGGACCTCCATCAGCAAAAACGTGATAGCATTCCACCTCTGTGAGGGGTGTACTTTAAAGCGAATTCATCTTGGCGGGGTTTAATTAAGCGGACTCAGCAAAATCTAAAACTCCAGCCAGAGAACAGGTACTATCAACGTGATTTTAGTGTTTGTTAGTTTGTCTTTGCTCTCCAGACTCATTTCACTAATATGTTGCTTTGCTCAAAATACATCAGTTGTCCAAATAAGCTTTTGAAGGGCTTTAATAAAGAATTCTGATTGGCTTGATGATTACAGGAAAATCGCTGTTGGGATCTAGTTTGGAAAAAGGACAAACATTAAAAAAAAATATAAGTTAGTACGGGTTTGCTGTTTAGGTGTGACCTTTCAACTCTGCATCCAAAGGTTTATTTTACTCTAAAACTTCCATAATAAAGGTCATCATCTTTTACAAAACAGACATTCAGCAACGTTTTTTCCAGTATCAGCATTTGAATTGTCACAAAAATATGAAACTGTATAGCTACACTTGATTCTACATAGTCAATATAATTTGTGGTTCTGATTGGTGTCAGTGGAAGGAATGGTAACGATTATTAATTTATTTAGTTAGTTATGTAGCTGCAGTTTATTACCTGTGGATTTTTGTTGGTGCCACGTAGACCATGCAGGTTTGTGGCTGTATTGATCTTATTAAGCGACACCTTATCCTATTCAATTCAATTCAATTCAATTCAATTCAAAGATACTTTATTGATCCCCAAGGGGAAATTAGAATTCCAGTACAACCCATCCAAACATACATCATGACACAAGACAAGGGGGGGACGGGTCACCGAGGCTTTGCTGCCCACTCACAGGCGCTGCCCTTGTTAGATGAGAAAAGAGGCCACATTAGGTAAGTAGAGGGAAAAAAATCATATTTCACACTTTATCCTTAGCAGGATACAGTTTGAGATTGCAAAAAAACCTCAGCATAAAGAAGCAACAAGTTTACAAAACAACATCATGCCGGGAACGGTGAAGGTGGTGTGAGGGGTGCATATGTTCATCTTGAGCATGTGTGTGTGTGCAAGTGAGTGTGTGCAAGTAAGTCCATGAAGCACTGTCACAGAGGCCATTGTCCTTGATGGTTCGTTGAAATGTTCATCAACCGGCCACAAAGTTCTGAGCAGGTCCACAGATGTCCTCAGGGAAGGGAGGGGGCAGAGCGTCATGTTTACATAACTTCCAGGAGAAGTTGAAGATAGCCAGCCATCAAGGCCGTGCAGGAGAGCCAGATTCAGAAAAACAATAATTATTTGGGTTAGGCTGACTCTTAATTTTCCGTCAGCCTTGAGAGTCTCGCTGGTGCTTCTCAAAGGGTGATTCCAAACAGCCAAATTCCTGGTCCTTTCATCCAGATCTGAGCGAACAACTTTCTCCAAGATTTATCCCATTTCACGCCTGAGTCCAGGAACCGCAACCTGCCTGCGATCCTGTGTAAGGATCACATCCAGTCTGTGATTCAGCTCACGTAACATTTCAGTCTGAGTGCTGATCACCCTGAAGATCCCATCACACATGCCAGGCAGCCTCACAATTGCCAGAACAGCTGCTGACATTCTCCGAATTTCTCGATATGCCAGGTAACCGCTGACTCCAAAAAGCAGAAAACCTGATATCAAACATCCAATTATATACACATCTTCCACATCCTCGACTGACATTATCGACAGACACACAATCCTCCACTTCTGCCAGGAGTCCATTGTATACATTGTTATACAGTTAACTTTTTACAAGTTGATCTAGCTGGACCCTCCTGTAGTGCTAAACATTGTGATATGTCATGATAATGATAATTGCTGATATTTGCAAACCCCTAAAACAGGCAGTGTGGTTGGGATTGTTACATTTGCTGTCTTAACAATTTTCTTTACTACTTTTGGTTCTAATTGGAATAAATACAATTACCTTGTGCTGTTTAGAGGCCATTTACTGGTTTAATTGCTCTTTATGTAACTGGTGTGCTGAATAGGCTATTCAATGATGGGTAATTTTATTTTTTGAAAGTAATTTAGGTCTGTGGTGCTCCAGGTGAATGTAGTGTTGTGCATGAATGTGTTTGAATGAAACCGCTCATAAGTGGGGCTCACATTTTTGCGAACTCTGAAATGATAGATACAGTTTTTTACGTGAGGAGCAGCTCAACTTGACGTTGTTTACCATCGCCTTGTTTAGGTGAAAAACAAAAGATTTACATTGTATTTTTTAGCATCAAACTCTGGATATTTCACAGAGAAAATCTGCATAATTTCTCCTCAAGGTGCACTCTCAGTTTCCGCTGACCGTGTGTGCGCGCACTGGTAGCAGATATTCAGTTCAGCTTCATGATGACATATATGGGTTATTTATCAGGTTACATTAAGGAGTTTGTTGCTGCCTATTTGTTTTTATTTATTTTATAGACAGGAGATAGAGCAGAGACAAAGCTGCAGCTTTGAACTTCTACCACCCTGCAGATAAGTAACTAGAAGATCAACAGAGGTGTATTTAATTTACACGAGCGAAGCTTTAATCAGCTAAAGTGTCGACATGGAAACAAGACTTTATTAAAGAGGAACTATAAAAAATTTTTTTTAAATGTGCAATGAGTGACTGTCTCTATCAAATACCATGTTAACTTTCACTTTTAGTCTGTTTTTCACAATAACAGTTTAAAGGGGAAAAAACTCCTGGCAAATCCCATCTGCCCCGACTTGATGTTCCAATTGTTATCAAATACAGTTTATATGAGCAAAGACAACAGGGAGAATAACTTTGATGCTAGGTAATGGAATAATCCAAATTATGATAAATGAATGAGAACTAGTTCAAATTGGAACTGTGAACTTCAAAATATTTAGGTGAACTATGAATATGAATCAATTCATTTTAGCCTGATTGAACTGAGTTCTTGCTAAAGATGAACACATCGCTGACTGTATGCAATGATGAATGTATTGCCAAAAAGACAAGGATGATGTTTTATTCATTCTTAAATATGTCTTTCTTTTAATAATTTTTGTCATTATTACAACAAATGCCACAAAATATCATGTTAAAAATTTTCAGGTCTATGTCACCCATTCCTTGCCCAAACTACCCCTCTCCACCACAATGCTTGACAGTTGGTCTGTGAAGTATTGGTACTAATATGCTGTTTGGTTTTACCCTAACATGGTGCTTGGCATCATTATTAAACATCTCTAGTTCAGTTTTGGTTTTTGTGGTTTTCTTCCAATGCAACCTTACAACCCCTAACTCGTACTGCCGTGCTCTATTTAGAGAAACAAGTTCTCCTTTTGGCAATCTTTCTGAATAGGTTTGTTAAGAAATCAGTAATTGTCACCATTGCTGATTTCTGTTTATCTGAGGTGGTCTTTACTTTACATTCTAATGGAGGGCTGTCCACCTAAGAGATCAGTTACAGTCATATTCGGTTATTCTGATTGTACTCTGCCTTTTTATTATAGTTAAAACGCAGTGTTATTAATGATTTTTTGTTTTTTAGACTGAGCAAAAACAAAACAAAACTTTAGACTTCTAGAAGTGGCACTCACAATGTTTTGATTGGCTCTAGTGCCCCATGAGCTAGCCACTAGCTAATGACGACAGCGGGTATTTCCTTCTAGCAATCAAAATCTTATAATTACTGACCAGGTTTTTTGCATGTTTCCACTGGTGCTTTGAGATTTTATCCTTGGTCGTAAGCTCCAGATTGTTTAGGTTGAAACACTCCCTTGCCATCACCCTAATCTTTATTACCCTTCACTGGTTATCTATCAGATTTAAGATAGGATTCTGGCAGGGCTGTTGTCAAT
The DNA here is from genome assembly GCF_021462225.1 of Girardinichthys multiradiatus. Lineage (NCBI taxonomy): Eukaryota > Metazoa > Chordata > Actinopteri > Cyprinodontiformes > Goodeidae > Girardinichthys > Girardinichthys multiradiatus. The sequence continues at coordinate 32,569,277 of NC_061802.1, forward strand.
ATTACGTCCGGTCAGAAGAAATATTTAGGTTAAATTAAAAGACTACTTTAAAGTTGAATCTGCCAGGGTCGTGAATAATTTTGGGTTCAACTCTTTGTGAGACCTTGCCCTTTTTATAAAATAAGAGAACAGGTCAGATGTGCTTGTGTCTTTACCACTGGCTCTCATGCCCTTTGTAAAGGTGGTTGTTTGAATATCCAATCCAGACTCTGACTTTTTGGCAGGTCATAGGAGCTTAAAGGCTGTCCAAATAACTGGACCACTTGATAAGAGAGGAGCAGCCTGTATGGCCTCTGGAGAATTTTGATTCTCTGTTTGCAGCAGACGCCTGGTCTAATTAGAACATTGTTTGTTGGTGTGAGATTGAATTTTGATGAAGCTGTAGATCGTACAAAATGCAGTTTGATCTAGTTTCAATGTGTCTACAGAGACTGACATGTTTTTTCTCATTGAATTATTTTGGGCTGCATTGCTGTTAATCTTGCTTACCATGCAAGAGCTAAATATTTTTTATTTCCTTTTTCTAACTTTATTTCACTCAGTTAAATAACAAGTCCACTTTGCAAAGAAAAAGTATATTACTTTACAAGTCAAACAGCAAGTTCTTTTTAAGAATTATTGCTAAAATCTCCTCTGTGTTCCCAGCTTTCTGTGCATTAACTAGCCATCTTAAAGCGATACATCAATCTGGCATAACATTATGAACACATTCATATTCGTTTGAAGCTCCCATTTTTGCTGCACAAACATCCTTGGTCTGTTGAAGCATTAACTCCACTAGACCCCCGAAGACATTCTGTGGTATATGGCATCAACATTGTAGTAGATCGATTATGTTCTGTAAATTGCCTACATAGATCAGACTTGTTTGTTGAGCATATCCCAAAAATGATTGAATTGAGACCAGGGACATTTGTAAGTCAACACCTCAAACTTGTTGTGCTCATAAACAGTTCATGAAACATTTTTGGTTTGTGGCAGGGCTAATTATTCTGCTGAAAGACCCCACATCCACGAGGGAATATGGTTTCAATGAAGGTATGGTCTGCAACAGTGCTTAAAGTGTGATACTCAAAGCATTGCCCTGCCATTACCAGCTTGCCTTTTTCCCATAGTGCATCCTGATGCCATGTTTGCCCCAGGTAAGACAGGCACCTGGCCCATCCATATGATAAAAGAGAAAATCAAAGCAGGCTGGCAATTGCTTCGTTGGTTGATGCTTTTGTGACTATTGTTGTTGTGGTGAAAAAGGTGATCTTGGCCAACACGACTGTTCTGAGGTTATTAATGTCGGACCACCTGGGCCAGTTTACACTCCTTATGTGCATCAGCGAACACTGTCCAACAATGACCTATAAAATCAAGAAATCAAAGTTTCTTGAATTTCAAGAACGATGACAAACCACTATATCTATCATCCTGAAGGGGTTCCACTCCAGTGAACCACATTGAGAACTTTTATACTAATGTAGAAAGAATTGAACAGTGGTATGCCTTATAAGGATTGGCCGGTCTACCAAAATTACCTAAAATGTTCCTCAATGGCTGGAAATTGCTCAGTTACCTCAGTCAAAGTGTTCATAGTTTATAATATCAAGGCAACTGTGCAAAAATTTCATCCATGGCAGAGTTGGAAGGTGAAAATTGCTGACCAAGAAGAATACAAAGACCTGTCTTACATAAAAAAAAAAAACATAAAATAACATTTATCTGATCTTCATGATTTAAGGGAAATGTTCAGTGAAACAAAAGTGGAACTCTTCGGAAGATTCTCAGCCCGTTACATCTTGCGTTAAAATGGAATAGAACCTCATACCAACTGTGAAACATGGTCATGGTAGTATAATGGTCTGGGGTTGGTGTGCTTCCTTAAAATCCAAAATGAAGTGGCCTAGTCGGAGTCTGGATTTAAATCCATTTAAAAGTTAAACTGGACTTTCATGCTCAAAATGTTCAAATGGAGTTATGCACAAAACATCTGGCTTAATGCAACATGTAAGTGACTTCAAAATGGCTACGGAATTACCGTATTTCTTTGGTTTCTCTTCATCATGTGTTCATTGTAATCTTTTAAATCATAACGTTCATCTGAGCCTTATGAGTGGACCAGTTAGTCCATTGCAATGGATGTTAAAAACAAACCAATTTAGCAGCAAGGCAGCTAGTTCAGAGAACCATCAAGGTTCCCTTTTTGTTGGGGTTAAGCTTGAGGGAAAATGTTTGAGTAGTATCATCAAATGATGCTTTTTTTTCTTCTTTTTGTGTCTGTCTGGATTTTGTTTCTTTGTTGTAGAGGGAACATCACACTTATCCCAAACTTGACTTCACTCAGGAAGAGCTCCAGGAGCGTTTTAAACGTCAGCTCAGAGTGGAGCAGGCCTGCACCGTCACCATAGACTCTGTTGAAGCAATCAAGCCCGTCACTGAACACATGGCCAGAATGGTAAATATACTGCCTCCACTTTATCTCTTAAACCTGAAAAACATCTTCTGCGCTGAAAACTAAAACTTAAGGTTTTCTTGGATCATCCGTGAAATTATATACATTCAGAATTGACAACTTTTAGTATGAAGTATCCTTTTCTTGTCCTCAGCCTTTTTTTCAACTCTGGCATTTACGGCCAGGCCTGGCTTGTGCAGATGGGCTATGTGGGAAGCGAACAGGCTAAAGTCCCAGGTGGTCTGGCAGCATTTACAGACTGCCAGGGCTAAATAATTATACATTTTAATGGAGCCCTCTGGAGAGCACGAGCAGCCACCTCTCCATCCACAATCTGAACCAGTGTCTCTGCTTTATTCAAACTTCTGTGATACTTAAATACAGGTCCTTCTCAAAAAATTAGCATATTGTGATAAAGTTCATTATTTTCCATAATGTCATGATGAAAATGTAACATTCATATATTTTAGATTCATTGCACACTAACTGAAATATTTCAGGTCTTTTATTGTTTTAATACACATGATTTTGGCATACAGCTCATGAAAACCCAAAATTCCTATCTCACAAAATTAGCATATCATTAAAAGGGTCTCTAAACGAGCTATGAACCTAATCATCTGAATCAACGAGTTAACTCTAAACACCTGCAAAAGATTCCTGAGGCCTTTAAAACTCCCAGCCTGGTTCATCACTCAAAACCCCAATCATGGGTAAGACTGCCGACCTGACTGCTGTCCAGAAGGCCACTATTGACACCCTCAAGCAAGAGGGTAAGACACAGAAAGAAATTTCTGAACGAATAGGCTGTTCCCAGAGTGCTGTATCAAGGCACCTCAGTGGGAAGTCTGTGGGAAGGAAAAAGTGTGGCAGAAAACGCTGCACAACGAGAAGAGGTGACCGGACCTTGAGGAAGATTGTGGAGAAGGGCCGATTCCAGACCTTGGGGGACCTGCGGAAGCAGTGGACTGAGTCTGGAGTAGAAACATCCAGAGCCACCGTGCACAGGCGTGTGCAGGAAATGGGCTACAGGTGCCGCATTCCCCAGGTTAAGCCACTTTTGAACCAGAAACAGCGGCAGAAGCGCCTGACCTGGGCTGCAGAGAAGCAGCACTGGACTGTTGCTCAGTGGTCCAAAGTACTTTTTTCGGATGAAAGCAAATTCTGCATGTCATTCGAAAATCAAGGTACCAGAGTCTGGAGGAAGACTGGGGAGAAGGAAATGCCAAAATGCCAGACGTCCAGTGTCAAGTACCCACAGTCAGTGATGGTCTGGGGTGCCGTGTCAGCTGCTGGTGTTGGTCCACTGTGTTTTATCAAGGGCAGGGTCAATGCAGCTAGCTATCAGGAGATTTTGGAGCACTTCATGCTTCCATCTGCTGAAAAGCTTTATGGAGATGAAGATTTCATTTTTCAGCACGACCTGGCACCTGCTCACAGTGCCAAAACCACTGGTAAATGGTTTACTGACCATGGTATCACTGTGCTCAATTGGCCTGCCAACTCTCCTGACCTGAACCCCATAGAGAATCTGTGGGATATTGTGAAGAGAACGTTGAGAGACTCAAGACCCAACACTCTGGATGAGCTAAAGGCCGCTATCGAAGCATCCTGGGGCTCCATAAGACCTCAGCAGTGCCACAGGCTGATTGCCTCCATGCCACGCCGCATTGAAGCAGTCATTTCTGCCAAAGGATTCCCGACCAAGTATTGAGTGCATAACTGTACATGATTATTTGAAGGTTGACGTTTTTTGTATTAAAAACACTTTTCTTTTATTGGTCGGATGAAATATGCTAATTTTGTGAGATAGGAATTTTGGGTTTTCATGAGCTGTATGCCAAAATCATCTGTATTAAGACAATAAAAGACCTGAAATATTTCAGTTAGTGTGCAATGAATCTAAAATATATGAATGTTACATTTTCATCATGACATTATGGAAAATAATGAACTTTATCACAATATGCTAATTTTTTGAGAAGGACCTGTATGTGCAATAAAACTGCAAGAACTGCCGAAGTGTGACTTAAGAACACTTTTATTCCCTAAAGTAAAATGTTTAAAGACATGAATGAGTTTAGGTGGTTTAGGTTGCTTTTAAGCAAGATACTTAAGTTTCCATATTTTGTCTGCCTTGGTGTTCTATAAACTTCTGTTTGGTGAAAAATATTCAAACTTTGTATTGACATTAGCATAGCATTAAAACTGGCATAAGGAATAAAACTGCTAAATTAGTTAATGTTACTTTTTATGTAAACTATTTAAAACCCCTTCAGATTTGTCACTTTTTGTATAAAACTGCAAACTTCTGTGAATTTTATGTGGAAATTGATGTGGTACAAATAAATAATATACAAATAAATGTAAAGTAGAGTCCACCTGTAGGTAGTTTAAATTCTGTATAAATACAGCTTTTCTGTGAAGACCTCAAAGGTTTGTTGGAGAATATAAGTTGACAAACAGCATCACAACGGTCAAGTAACACACAAGACTGGTATGGAAGAAAGGTGCTGCGAAATTTAAAGCAGGGCTGGGTTATAAAACATCCTAAGCCTCCACAGATCTCACGAAGCACTAGTTAGTTCATCATTCAAAATAGGAAAAGTATAGCACAATCTGAAATATTCAAAGACATGGGTGTTGTCTTAAACTGAAAGGCAAAGAGAACACAATGAAAAAAATAGCAAGAAGCAAGCCATTAAAAAGGTAGAAAAGAAGCCATAAGGAGCCCCAACTGCAGTTTGCCACAATGTAGGGGATACAGCAACCATGCCGTAGAAGGTCTGGCCAGATGGGTCCAAAATGAACCAAAACCATCCTGAAACATCACCCCCATATAGAAACATGGTGGTGGCAGCATCATGTTGTGGCGATGATTTCCTTCAGCAGGGACAGGGAAGCTGGTCAGGGTTGATGGGAAGATGGATAGAGCTACAACCAGGGCAACCCTGGAGGAAAACCCTGGCTGCAGAAGACTGAAGACTTTGGCCATGGTTCATCTTCCAGCAGAAGAATGACTCCAAACATAAAGCCAGAACTACAATCTAATGATTTAAAATAAAGCATATGCATGTCTTTGAATGACCCAGTCAAAGTCCAGACCTAAATCTAACCTAGAATCTGTGGCAAGACTTAAAAGGGCCGTTTACCGGAGCTCTCTATCCGAACTAACTAAGCTTAAGCTGTACAGTTTGCCTTCCACTTTACAGTTACGCACTACTTTGTGGGGGTCTACCATATAATGTCTCAATAAAATACAAGGTGGTTGGTGGGTGTAATTAGACAAAATGTAAAAACATTCCAGGGATGTAAACAATTTTGCCAGGCTTGATAGAGTATGTCATGCAATTTAGTTTTTTTGTGTTACTGCCAACTCCATAGGCTGTTAATAGTCTTGCCACACATCTCTATGTAATGAAAAGCTTGCTGCATGCCATTACATGTTAATTAGCAAATCCATTTATTAATCACATTGCATTTGCATTCTTCTACTTACCACTCCTTTACAATATGTTTGCCTTGCCTCTCAAATATTTTCTCTACCTATACAGATGCACAATAAATCAAATATTTGAACATTTATTTTGTTTGTGCCCCATTTAGATGAGATGTTACGCTGCATTAGTCTAAAATTGATCAAAGCTGCTACTTAAGTAAAACTAATGTCTTAACTGCACCATAGTTTTTATATCACCAAAGCAATGGATAAATACATATATATTTGTTTGTCTTATATCTCCTTTCTACAGTGTCAGATATCCAGGAAAATCAATCTATCTTCCTTTTCAGTGTCTGTTTATGCATATTTCTATATGAAGGACCAAGCCTGTTCCCCAGTTTCATCTTCATATCTTATTTTTGTGAAGGTTCATACTGTGTTTTTTCTGTTTGTTTTTGGCTTTTGCATTGTGTTCATTTTATTTTTGCGCTCAGATGGATGACTTCCAGTTGTGTAATCTTTTAGAGAGAACTGCTGGCAGAACAGCGGGCGCAGTGGCAGAAGGTCCTCCTTCAGGCGCTGAGGGAGAGCAAGCTGATCCTGACCAAAACCAACACCAAGGACTACAAGCTTAACCTTTATCCCTATCTCTGTCTGCTGGAGGATAAGGAGTATGTTGACATTATGATACAGGTAATACAAGCCTGCTGAACAGACCTCTCAACAAAATCTCACAAAGACTTCCCTGGGTTTGAAATACATGTATTTGATATATTTAATTTACGCAGTAATTAAACTTAATCTGCAATATCAAATTAGGAGCTGAAAATTAGAATATCTGGCAAAGCTAAAAGCATCACAATTTTTTATGCTTCCCTCAAGAACTAGAAAAATAAACACATTATAATGTTTGTTATTAGAAGGCCAGGCTCAGAATGCTTTACTAATAGAATAAGGGCTTTTCCCTCATTGGTTTGTACTTGAAGTCTCAAACTTGTATTTATTGCTACATGGGATTGAGTACTAACTCAGGTTTCTGTGCCTCTGACCCCTCGACCTGTGCTGTGTTTTCTGCAGAGTATTGCCAGCCTGCCTCTTAGTGGAGAGTCACTAAAGATTTTAGCTCGAAATCTGGGCAACAGGATCTACACCAAGTACTGTGTGCGACAGAAGCACCAGAATCGGACTGTAGAAAAGCTAGCAAGTATCTATGATGCCTACACAGATCTGCTGGCCAAAGATACCAAGGTAAAAAAGTAATCATACTTTATCCTGTCATTTCCACTGCAGAGGCCAGGGCTAAATCAGGTTAACAGGATAGAAATCTGCCAATTGGGTACTTCCAGATCGATCCTGGGTTATGGGAAGGTTTTGTGGTGGGATGATGCTAGCCTTTTTTTTAGAGGTTGAATATTCCCAAGATTTTCTTTTCACTCCCAGTTTAAACTCTGTAACAACTTCCAATTACCTTTAAATAATGGCAATAGATGGAATTTCTGTTTTCAGAAACAATATTTTTAAACCAACAATGTTGAATATCATTGTGCTTTACACTCAAATACATTAATAAAATCAGCTAACCTTAGTGGAAATTTCTTTTTGTTAGACAAAGTGATGTATGGATCTGTGGGGGCAACGAGTAAATTCAAAGTAATTTTAAGGGATTGATTCAGCATTTTGACATGCTGCTGCTGCATGTGTTGCTCCTTTGGGTCAAGGCTTTAAATAGTAGAAATCTTTCTGTGTTACAATCTTCTTTCTACAAGGTCTTAAAAAGGTCATATATTTACCCAGGTCTTAAATCACATTTAGTGAAGTCAGCCGGCATTCATTTATTGCATGATCTGTAGTTCTAGCTAAGGTATTTGATGTCAAACTTTATCTGTCGTGATCTGTGACTAAACTACAAGCCTCATGATCCAGGAAAGCAATACACCCTGTATTGAAGTTCACTATATACTTTAGGCATTGAGCTCTGGTAACCCAGGTGTAAAAGCACTTGAGCTACATGCCAAAACGCTAATTTAGGTTCATTTAGTTAAATTTAACATTCTTTTGTTCTTAGATAAGTTAAAATAAGCTATTGGACAAATGTAGGTTATTTAAATATAAGTTATTTGTCATAATTCATGTTGGACTAAAATTTAAACCAGAATTTTCTTACAAAGCCTTAAAGTAAAATATTTGCCAAAACTTGCTGAAACCCTGAATTATCAGGTTATTTTTAATTGTAATCCAATAGAAGTGTAAAAAAAAAGTTCTGATCGTAGCCGTTCACTCGAGAAAACCTGCAAACATCCTTGAGTTTTATTAGTTTTAGTCAAGGAAATTGCCTGAAATTTATCTATGTTGATATGCAAAACTGATGATTTTACTGTATTATTTTTGTCTGGTCTGTACATCATTTTAGAACTTTTGTTAATAGAAATTATATGTTGTTTTAGGCCACACTCTGATTGCCCTGATTTTGTCATATTCAGACGTGATTAAAAACTCTGTTGTTTTTTTGTACCTTTCATCCAACATCATTATGAATTTGGTATTTTTCTGTATTTACTAAACAACCAGCTCTGTTACTTCTTGAGGCATAGTTGACTTACTGTGTTTGCTTAATGGGAGTTTGCACTCTTTCTCCCTGACTCTGTGTTTTGATGGCTTCATAAGCCCTTGGGAAAATGCTAAAATTATCAAGATTATAATAAGCCGGATGCTTGTTTACTCCTGCTGTCAGTAATACAGGAAGTTAGTTACGGTGCTTGTTTTTCATCTGAGGTCCTTTTATATGGAGACTTTGTACTTAAAACAATGCTAGTTATAATATGTTTTTTAGGACAGCTCATCTGAATGTGTTACTTTTCTTTGTTATCAGTTCACATTATTTTTTCGCACACAAATCTGGAGACTAGAACATATGCAACAAATTTCTTGTAACTTAGGGTTGATGTGCTTTATGTAGACTAAGACAATCATAGATTAACAATTGTTGTGGTGTTTTGTTTTAGGTGTACAATGTCCTTCCAAGGGAACAGTGGTGTAAACTGGAGATGGAGCAGCGTTCAGGACCCACTCTGCAGGGGGGCGAGGCAAGCTGGCCGTATATTGTAACTTTGGAGCTAGGCACCTTCATGGTGGACATGATGGTGAAGAACCTTAAAATCAACAGTGATATCCTGAACCCTGCCTGTGACAGAAAGCTCATCCCCATCCTTTACCACATGTACGCCTTCCGCAGCACCAGACAGGTACAGTTCAGCGGTGGCAAGACCTGCCTTTTGTGTGTCGCCTCCCTGATGTAGAATCCCCAGCAGCTGTAGCCAGAATTGTGCTTTATTTGAAATTTATTTCAACAAGCTTCACAAAGCATTGACTTTGCTGCTCTCTCACATTTTCTTTCATGATACAAAAAAAGAAAACTACTTTGTAACTTAACTTCACAACCTCTATACATGTTGCATTCAATATTTTTACAGTTACTGGATAAGCCTTATCCATAAAGCTTATCCAGTGGGTACACTCTCCATATTAGAGGATATTGCAAATGTGGCAGTGTGAACAGTGTGTATTTGGAGACCAAGAGCATTTTCTGACCCAAAATAGTGATTTTATGTTTCAAAAGGCAATACTGTTAGAACTATGCTTAGAAAAGCAGCCATTCCAGGAGTGCAGCACCACAAGGAGCCGTACCCATACAGCTCCTGACCACAGGTTGGGTTTCTTAGCAGCAGAGGTATTTCGAAGGGACGTAGCAAACTGATCAGGGCTGATTCTGAGCCAAGCCCTGACATCTGTTTGGGATGGAAATATCTGTTTGTCAGCCAGATTTATCAAGTCTCTGTACAATACAGTTAAACAGGCCAATATTAAGGCATAAAAAAGAGCAAGTGTGTCAATAGAGGTATCAGATATTCTGCCATGCACACTCAATTTAATGTTGATTGAAATATACATAAGAAAAGTGCTTGGATTCATACGTATGCACAGTTTTATAAAAATAAATTTGTGTGTGGGCACACAATTTTCTCAATTTATGCATGTGTCATGTTTCAGTAAGAAATATACATACATCTTTGTACACAAGGCCCTAGGTTACACTATTCTCAGCCGCAAGCAGGGGCTTTTTTGATGTTTCAAACAATTTGTGTTTAATTCTTGAACGTTTGTGCCGCCCTCAGTCAAATGCCGCTCTGGGTATTATCCATTTAACCCTTATCAAAAACCATCACTGCTGCTGAAGAGCAGATCTTTGCAGCAGGGGGATTCTTTTAATCTAACATTTTTTTGGAAAACATGCTTCAGGGTAAGCTCTCCAAAGCATTAAAAATACTAATCTATTTTTAACACTCTTAATTTGTCCAATTAACTCGCTCAGTTGGTGAAAATTATACAGAATTACTTTAAGTAATTGAGAGTTAATAGTGAACAAGCTGTACAGCTGACCTTTTCATTAACAAAGAAAAAGGAGTAGAAACAAAAAGAACAACCTTAAAGGACTTGACCTTCACTTTTGTCACAAAGATTGTTTACAATCTGTTACCTTGAACACTTGAGAGCAATTCTATCCAGCATGAAGCTCTTCGGAGTGTGATTTATTAAAACCACTTTCCCCTGGTGGGAATTAGTGGTGGTAACAGTTGAGTAAGATGAATAGGGCCCAGCCTAATCCCTTTTTTCAGTGTCCCCTTAATTGGCTGCTGATTTACTGCCGTGGGAGCCTGCTGCATCTTGAGGTGACCACTCTCGGAGAATCGGGCTAAAACTGAGATGGTGGGTCTCAACAACCCACACATCCTCAGTTGAGGATGTGTGGGTTGTTGAGCTTGATGCGCTTTGACACTGAGACATAGTCTAGTCAAGTATAATTCTTGTGTAATTTTCTATTCTTATAGTTTCTAGCTCTTTCTCTTCATAATGATTAACCCATCAGGGGGGATCCTAATGATTTTACTGCACAGCATGAAGGTTTGACTCATTGGAGCGATGCTGAGCTGTTTCAGTCAGATTACAGTCAACAAATGGAAATCTTTTTATATACTGCCAGATGCATGTTGCATAAAAGCTGTGGCACAATATGTGTAACATCAAACATGTTAGAGTCATTTGCTCCAATAATGACTCCTGACAGAAATTGTATATAACATTTAAGGGTATTTTTATATGAATTATGAATTCACCAAGGGTTTCTATGCCTTCTGCGAAAGTCCAATCAGGATTAAGGTATCTTCCAGTACTGGATAGAAATGGAAAAGAGTAAGAAAATATATTTGTATGTCCTTAATTCCCTATGCAATCTCTACACATTCTGTCCGTCCATCCATTCATCCATTTACACAACATCTCGGAACCCTGCTTATAGTTTCTAAATGTCCAAATTTTCACAATTCTATACTTATTTGGCATAATTTGATTCCTAAAGCATAATCCTTTTCCTAGAGTCTATCAAGATGTGTGGAAAATCTTATTTATTATAGATTTTAAAAAATAAATAAATAGTGGGAGCAGTTTTCCTGACAGCAACAACAGTTTGACAACATTTTGAGAAAAGCAATTAAACCTCAAACTCTCTCCCTAGCTGTTTTTTTTATTTACAGTATCTTTTTTGAATGGCAACATTTTTTATCTTCTATATATGAACAAATGAAATATGCGTGTTTCTCATGTTTCTCTCTTCAGGTTGGCTTCATCAAGCCTCACCCCATCTTGACACAGATGCAGCAGGAAGCCATGGAGACCATGCTGGCCTTTGATTCGTCCGTGATGCCGATGCTGTGCCCTCCGGTTCCGTGGACATCAGTGAAGTTCGGAGCCTACCTGCTCACTCCAGCCAAGCTGATGCGCACATTGGAGGGGGCCATGCAGCACGATCAACTGCTGGAGAAGTGTCAGAATCTTCACCCTGTTTTTGACTCGCTCAACCAGTTGGGTAACTGCGCCTGGAGGATCAACAAACCAATTCTGGACATTATCATCTCGATCTTTAATGACCGAGGGAGCGATGAGCTGGACATCCCTCCACCTCTGTCGGAAGCCCCTAAAATACCCCACTTCAATCCTCAAGACCCCACTTACACAGCCAGCGAGAAGGCCCACATGAAACGAGAGGTGATCAACGCCAAGAAGAAGTGCAGCGAGATGCACAGCATGCGAATGGACGCTCTTTATAAACTCTCCATCGCCCACCACATGCGGGATGAGTTGTTCTGGTTTCCCCACAACATGGACTTCAGGGGGCGCACCTACCCGTGTCCTCCGTACTTTAATCACCTGGGAAGTGATGTCACACGGGCGATGCTTGTGTTCGCTGAGGGGATGCCTCTTGGTTCCAAGGGTTTGGACTGGCTAAAGATTCACCTTGTCAACTTGACGGGGTTGAAGAAAAGAAGCTCCCTACAGGAACGTCTGGAATACGCCAACAGCATCATGGAAGACATCCTGGATTCTGCAGATGACCCTCTAAATGTTAGTCCACCTTCATGTTTTGATCAGTATTATCATAAAGTGTGTTATATTATAATTGACTTGGTAGAAATGTCCTTAAAGAATTGACCAAAGAAGTGACAAATATTTCCTGCAGATGTTTATCTAATCAGTCTGCTGTGTCTTATCTGTCACTGTTAGGGTAAAAAATGGTGGATGGAAGCAGATGAGCCATGGCAGGCGCTGGGCTGCTGCATGGAGATAGCCAATGCAGTGAGGTCACCCGATCCAACAAAGTTCATCTCTCACTTTCCTGTACACCAGGTACTGTAAAATACTTGTACAATTATTACATTTTTAATAGATTAATACAAAGGTTCTGCAAAAATGTATCTTGTGATTTGAAAATAAATTTCAAGATAGTTTCTAAGAGGGCATAGGAGTGAAAAATAAGAGAAAGAATGTGTTGTTTGACAGAAAATAAATTACATTATTATTGTACCAAAACAGACGCCACTATTCTTTACTCAGTTAAACTATAAAAGGGCATCAAAGTACATATTGTTGGTTGATGTGTGTGTAGAGCATAAGGTGGGCGCTCTTAGTTTTAATGCACTTATATGAAGTAGAAAATATCATCATTTTTAACTAACTCTACTTCATCCTCCAATGTCTTGTTTGCCAATTCTCCATCCCTCTTTTAGGATGGCTCCTGCAATGGTCTCCAGCACTATGCAGCTCTTGGCAGAGATGTCATTGGTGCAACTTCAGTCAACCTCATGCCCTGTGAGGTTCCCCAGGATGTGTACAGCAGCGTAGCGCAGCAGGTGAGCAGCGGGTGGTTTTTTGAGGAATTTAACACAATTTAGTTTCGCCCAGGGCTGCCCTTTGTCACCGGTCCTGTTCATAACTTTTATGGAAAGGATTTCTAGGCACAGCCAAGGGCCGGAGGGGGTCTGATTTGGGGACCAGAGGATTTCGTCTCTTCTTTTTGCAGATGACGTGGTCCTGCTGGCCCCCTCTAGCCAAGACCTACAGCATGTGCTGGGGCGGTTCGCAGCCGAGTGTGAAGCGGCTGGGATGAAGATCAGCTCCTCCAAGTCCGAGGCCATGGTTCTCGACCGGAAAAGGGTGGCTCTTCCTCTTCAGGTTGGAGGGGAGTTCCTGCCTCAAGTGGAGGAGTTTAAGTATCTCGGGGTCTTGTTCATGAGTGAGAGAAGAATGGAGCAGGAGATCGACAGAAGGATCGGTGCAGCTGCCGCAGTAATGGGGGCGCTGTGCCGGTCCGTTGTGGTGAAGAGAGAGCTGAGCCGAAAAGCAAAGCTCTCAATTTACCGGTCGGTCTACGTTCCTACCCTCACCTATGGCCATGAACTTTGGGTCATGACCGAAAGAACGAGATCCCGGATACAAGCGGCTGAAATGAGCTTCCTCCGTAGGGTGGCCGGGCACTCCCTTAGAGATAGGGTGAGGAGCTCGGCCATCTGGGAGGGGCTCGGAGTAGAGCCGCTGCTCCTCCACATTGAGAAGAGCCAGTTGAGGTGGCTCGGGCATCTATACCGGATGCCTCCTGGACGCCTTCCTTGAGAGGTGTTCCAGGACACGCTGGAGGGACTATGTCTCTGGTCTGGCCTGGGAACGCCTTGGGCTCCCCCTGGAGGAGGTGTCTGGAGAGAGGGACGTCTGGGTGTCTCTGCTGAGTCTGCTGCCCCCGCGACCCGGTCCCGGATAAAGCAGAAGACGACGAGTACGAGTAGTTTCGCCCTTTAAACTGCAAAAACTTGCTGTTACACAACAGGAGTTTTCATTTGCAAGGCACGCTACAGTTGCTCAGTGGTTATTATTCAGATGGCCCACTAAGCCCTATAGTGAGTGACAAGCTAAGCATGGAAGATATTTTTAGGTTTCTAAGTTTAGGTCTTGCATTTAAAGGTGCTTTGTTTCTCGTGCTCTGCATCAAAGTGGAGAGAGAGCAGAGACTTTGTTATTCTTATAAAGTTTTAACATTTATTTGTGTGTTTGCTTGAAAGCATCCATGTTGCAGAAACATTTAAGCTTGGTCCCAGTTGTGATGTTCTGGCATTTCAGAACAGCAAGATTTAAACTGAGCTAAGGACAAGGCTCTGCTCCTCCAAGGGCAGTGACTGTAACTTCAGCCTGTACTCTGTAGACATCGGATTTCTGCAGGACTCTGTTTTGGTGGACTTTGTTTTCCACTGGGCTTTGTAGTTATTTTTAGACAATACTGTAGATGGCATCAAGCTTTTAAACAGTAAACGACCACAATGAAAGAAAATCTTCCTTATTCATAAGGGCAAGCTTGTGTGTCCAGTCTCTCTGTCAACAGTCATGTAATTCGAAACTTACAGTGAGAGCAAATACTCTCAGTTTCTAAATCCATTAATCAAGTTCTCTTCCCCAAGCATCTCAGATGGTAGGATTTGTTTAATAAGAAGCCGTGTTAAATATTTTGTGGTTGAGTATTACCTTAACATAACGAAACATGGGAAGGCATTGAGCAGGATGTTAGCGTGATCTCTTTAAATGTCATTGCTTAGTGTTTTCTTGCATTGTAGATGTGCAGAAATGGGAATGCTCAGGGGACTAAGATGCATCAGATGCATCCATCATGTGCCTTACAAAATCCCAATAAGCTCCATTGAAGCTTGGGGTTGTAATAAGAGAAAAGGTGAATGAATAATTTTGGCAAGGCACCGTATGTACATATGTGCTTTAAAACAAGAATGAATCATTTGACCGATATTAAAGATGTGTTTTAAGAAAACATCTCCACAAACGCGTGTTTCAGGTGGAAGAGTTGCGAGCTCGGGATGCAGCAAAAGGCCTCAAGATCGCCCAGGTGCTGGACGGCTTCATCAGCAGGAAGGTGGTCAAGCAGACAGTGATGACCGTGGTGTACGGGGTCACGCGTTACGGGGGCCGCCTGCAGATTGAGAAGAGGCTAAAGGAGATTGATGAGTTTCCAAAGGTACAGTAGTGGTGGAGGTGGTAATGAGTATGGAGGTTCCCTCACACACTGTTCATATTTTTAGCATTTAATCAACATGATGTCACTGAGGAGCAGCGATTTAAACAAAGGGTCTGATCCCTACCCTCTTCTCCCAGGTTTTCCTACTTACACAGCGATTATTATTGCATCTTCAAGCATTTTTGTAATTTGGAAATTAGTTAATTAATTAGTTAAAGAAATTAGTGCACTTAATTTGTAGCTATAATTATATGTTTAGTTTACTCTCAAAAGCAGTGTTCAACGTAATTTTACTGTTATCCAACCTGATCAAACACATGTGAGAAGTGGAGCGCTGCAAAGTTCGCAGATCATCATGCGCTGTGCTTAGTAGCGCCCGGGAAATTAATATTCACTCATTTAAACACTAGTTCAGATGGCATATGTGTTTACATTTCAAAGTGCAATAATAAGCCTCTATTTCTTAACACGTTTTTGGTTCTGTAGCTAATAAATCGCTAAATTAATGCGTTAAAGCCCCAGCCCTGCATGGACCAAATGTGATGGGTTTTTTTTATGAATGTACAATAACCTGAACCTTTTTTCTCAGTCACAATATTGTGTTTGCAATACCACTATTTCAAATGACTGACTGTATTGTTTTTGTACTGTTCTTGGTGTGATATGTTTTTATGTGTCAGGGACTTGAGATGGAAATTAGCTCTGGGAGCTAAAATCTGGTAAAAAGCATATTTTGCTTTGAGATTAATGTTCCTTTAGATGGGCCCAGTTCAATAAACTATCAAAGAAAACTAGCAAAGAAGAATTAAGTTAACCTGGTTCTAGAATGAGCAACTCTTGTTTATTTGCGATTGTTTGACTTTCTGATATTCCGGTGCAGTCTGGGAAATATAGAAATGTATGGAAATAAAGTATGGAGAAATGTTTGTGGTTTCAAGCTATTGTCCCCTCCACCCATCCACCTACCCATCCATCCTCCCCCCCTCCATCCATCCATCCATCCATCCATCCATACATACATCCATCATATTTAAGTCAGGGAAAATACGTTTTTTTACATGGAAAAAGTATAGTCACCCTGGTAATAGAGACAATGCACTTGTAATGTGAACACTGCAGTGAAGTTAACATAGCAAACCTTAATGAAATGAGTCAGGAATATGTTGTTTTTAGGTTTTACACACTTCGACTATATTTTTAGAAGTTTAAGCCAACAATTCTTCTGCTTGAGATTGTGTCTATATATTTACCTTGAATCTATTTTTAGTCCAGAATCACTATTCTTTGGACATAAAAGGATTTTATGGCTCACTTGCTACCTTGGTTGTAGAGTGGTGGTCTAAAGAACATTTAATTCTTATTATCTCTCCAACTGCTAAATAAATCTCTAAAACACTTGAAATAAATGACTTATTTCATATAGAAAACATCAGCACAATGTATCCCAGCCACTAACTACAGCCGAGTTCTAAATGACTTCTGCTTAATATCCTATATTGATTTTAACAAGGAATTGGGTGGACCTATAATTGTGAGTGATTGTGGTGGGGATGTGCTTTGAGCATGAGGTTGCACCTACTGTGGAGGAGATCATGTTCCTGTAATTTGAGAATAAATGCAATCCACAGACCTGCAGTCTATATCCCTTATTTCCATCACACATCTGATTTGCAACATTAAGTTCAACACTAACTGTAACTAAGAGCCCAAAAAAATACCATTTTATTTTATAATTAATTTAGAAGTACCATAAATAGGAGCATAATGATAATTTCTTGCATTTCCAGGAGCATGTATGGGATGCATCACAATACCTTGTGCGCCTGGTGTTCAGTGGCCTAAAGGAGATGTTTACGGGAACCAGAGAGATTCAGGTGAGACAATTTCAAACATACAAACATGCACTGTTGTGTTACTCTGCTAATACTGTAACAGAGGTGGCATTTGGCCTCCCTGAAAAAGACAAGACATCTGTTATAGAAAGAAAATCCCTCATAACTTGGAATAGTTATCCTTAGTCAGGGAAAGTCGGGGTTTCTGGGTTGCATGCTGTCTTGTTTTTTGTGGCACCACAATGTTTGCAGTGAATCCTGAATGACCTGAGGGCTACAGGTTGAATCCCAGGTGGATCAGGCTTGCTGTAGCACAAATGGGTGCTCAGTGACATTAACATGCGGATTTTGTAGATAAGGGGTTCTTCCTGAGCAAGTTTTTCCATATGCCGGCGCATAATATGTTGCCGGCAAAGACATTACACTCATGGTCTACTGCTGCCATGGGCTATGAGGTTCTTCCTTGTTGTCATGAACAATTGGTTCAGGGCAACATAAGATTGACCTGATTCAAAGAGCTCAAGCTTTTCCATGCAGAACATGGATGATCAGATCATAAGTAGGTCCTGGGTTCGAATCCCAGCTTGGGTATTTTCTGAATGGGGTTTTAATGTTCTCCTTGTGCATTCATGAGTTCTCTCCAGGTCCTCTGGTTTCCTTCAGCGGTCCAAAAACATGGCTGTTTGGTTTGATCTCTCGAATTGTCCTCAAGTGTGAGTGTGTGTGTGTTCTTGGTTGTTTGTCCTGTGTGTCTCTGTGTTGCCCTGTGATGGATCGGTCCAGGGTGTACTCTGCCTCTCGCCCAATGACTACTGGAAATAGGTACCAGGTCCCCCATGACCCTGCAAGGACGTGTAGGTATAGACAATGGATGGATGGATATTTATACTGCAGACATTGTTACTTTTATTTGCTACATCTTAATTTGCTAATTTAGGCCTCATCAGTTCTTAAATTAGCTTTTTAATCTGTGTGAATTTTTACTGTGAAAGACATTTAAACTATAACAACAGACGAACTCAACCTGCACTTTAAAATTAAAATTAATTAAAATTAAAATAAACAAACATTGCCCTTAATTTTACTGTAATTTGCGAAATGCCAATGAATTTGGATAATATTTTCTTATAATGAAGATTATGGTTTCTGATGTTTTGGTTTTAATAGATGCATCAATCAAATGGCCAGAGATTGGAATCAGTTATTTATTTTTTTTTATCAAATCTGATCAGTGATTGGTGGTCAAATACTGAAAAAAGTGTTTCTATTCATTAAATGCATCAAAGCTTAAAAAAAACTCCCACAATTGTTTTTATCAGTAAACTCAACAACCATTTGCATTTACTTTGTTGCACTTTTTTTTTTTTAGTTTATTACAATTTACATAAAGGTTAGGAAGGTATGCTTTGATGCATAATAGGGTTCATCTTGTAATTCCTTCATTCACTGTTGAGTTCAAACATACTTTCTCTATCAAAGAGCCGTTGTTTTCTCTTTATGTTTTATCGAAATAAAATCAGTAGGTCTGGCCTTAAGGGACATATGAAATCACTTCAGAAATACTTGATTGGTTTGTCTCTAATAAAAACTCAGTGATTAATTCTTTCATATAAATGATTTTGAAGTTTTTATTATTTTGTTAGCTAAACATGCAGAAAGTGCCTCTGTGAATGATTTTTAAATCTCACTGTTGTTTCCGAGAAATGTTGTTTTAAAGTTTATAAATTATCATTAAAGCAGTTTCAACTACCCAACCTACTCCTAATCATGCCATTTATTTTGTTTTTCATGAATACATTTTGTATTCCATGTTACCCGGGCAACAGCCATTCACCTCATTTCTATTTATGGCTTAAGTAGGTGCAGCCGGTTGCAGATTGGACCTTTTACCAACAGGGGGAGTCTCTTGAGCCTTAACAACCATATCCTGCTGCTGGTTTGTGTTTTTGTGGTACAACCCAGTTTAAGAAACCTCAGGCTGACATACACCTGCTGCTGATATAGGTCTCATCCTCTGGTGTTTCATTGAGGGATGATGTATTAGTGAGGCAGAAAGATATGACTGATCCTTGATGCAATCATCCCTAACTTCTGCTGAGATCACTGTTAACTCTGTTGGTCCTTTCCTTCAAACCATGTGTCCAATCCTCGCTTTCATTCTCATTTACCCTCCACGGGTTTACTGACAGAGATGTCCATCTAGTTATGTTTTTACTTCAGTGTACTTGATTCCTTACTGTCTGTTTCAGATAAATGGAGTTGCTTGGGGTCTAAGTTCTGCTTCTAGTTTCTAGGATAAATCTTTATGTGTGTGTCTCTGATGAGGCAGTAAGGGATCTTTTAAAATAAAAATAAAAACTATCTCAAACATACATGCAGACAGGGTTGTTGCTGGTGTTATAGTGAGCAACAACTTTCCACCTGTTCCACAGCAAGGCCACAACAATTGTTGGCCCTTCTTTGAGGCAGAGCGACAGAATCTGAGCTGAGATCCAAAGATCATTTCATGATTTAGTAGCTGGCCGAAGTTTCTGGGTTCTGTGGTTTGAAATGTACCAGAGGATCTATTTATGAGTCTGATTTATTAAATTTTGATCCAGCAGACCATAAAAGCTTTATCTCAGTGAATTCAGTCATTTGAACATTTCCACATACGCAAACATGTACATGGAAGCACGGACATGACCATATGTGCATAGCAAATATTTAATTGGTGCCGGGTACTGAAAGTCTTCTGAGTTTACTCATCAGCATTCATCCTTTTTCTCTCCCTCTGCTGGTTGTCCCTCTGTGCAGGACTGGCTGACAGAAAGTGCCAGGCTCATCTCCAAGTCTGGCCACACTGTGGAGTGGGTGACACCCCTGGGTTTACCAATCATTCAGCCTTACCACCGCACACGCAACCAAGTGGTAAGTCTTGCCATTAGACTTTCTGTTCTCATTACACAGCAGAGCTTTCACAAAATTTAACAGATATATGATATATATCTGTTCTTGTAAAAGTATTTATATACCTTCAATCTGTTCTACCAATGCTTCACAGATCAGCTGTATTTATACTAAGATTAAATTTCCATTTTCCGAAAGGAAATGGGTTGTGCTGGATTTTATTTAGCAACATCAGAGCAAAGAGGATGAATACATATGCAGACCACACTTTTCATACTTTTATTTGTGAATCTATAGAATATACAGATATCTATGGTTGTTACATGACAAAGTCTGAAAAAGGTTAACTGATATGATTAATTTTGCAAGACGATGTAAGAGCCAGTTTACATTTGTCTGCTTTGTTTGAGTTTCCCACTTGACCTTTGATATTCTTAAATTTTTTGTCTCCATTTTTCCATTTCTTAATGAAGCCATACCTGACCTTTTCATGAAAGACACGGTCAACACCTTCCGCTTGAACTGAGTTAAGAAGGCATCCAAACATTTCAGATAATAGTTTTTGCACTATTTTAAAAAAATCACAAAAATAAAACATGTAAATAGACAAACTAGCTTTGATATTTTATAGTTTTAAACATATTTTTCCACCTCATCATTCTTGTTCTTGCACCTGCAAAGTCAACCCCACTTTTCCAGACACTGGGGAGATGTTTCATGAATATTGCCTCAGACACATTTCAGCTACCAATAACCCAGCAACATTTGCACACTTGCAATGGCTTTATTGTGTCTTTGTAGAGGTTTATCAGCCATAAAGATATTTTTTCCTCTTTCAACACAACCCGTGCTGTAAAAGTAGACAGTTTTTAATATTTGTTGGCTGGGGTAATGTACTGATCTTAGAACAAACACATACAGCATCAAGAAATATTTGAATACATCTTAGAGATGTTCATATTTTACAATTGGTACTTTACTCATTTTTTTTAATATGCTTTACTTAAATGTATGCTGCTGAATACTTATCTTCAATTTTGATTAGACGTCCCTCAGGAACTTGCACCTAAACCACATGCTTTTTGTTGCTCTCTCCAAACTTCTTGCTTTATTTTGGTTGGATATTTGACCTCTCTTTTTGGTAGCATCGGTAAAGTTTATTTAAATTGGTTTATTTAATGGCACAGACCCAGCTGTAGGGCATAGTTCATGAATTTCATACAAAGTTAAGCTCAGGGATATTCCAGAAGTTTGTCACCTTGCCTGATCCTTTCCTAAACCATTTCTTAATTGTGTCCAATTTTAACTGTCTAGCTTTTGTGCAGTGCACCAGCAACTTAACATCCTCTCAGCATGACGCTACCACCACTGTGCTTGACACCTGCTGTGGTCTTCTTACGTTTCAAAGCTCCTCCAAGCATTACTTTTGTCGTTGTAGCCAAACCGGTCTTTCACTGTCTCACCTGACTATAAGTCCTTTCTTCATAAAGCTTTTAGTTTGGCCATGTGGGTTTGAGGGTTAGGGTTTTTTCTTGGTGATTCTACGTGAAACTGTTCTTTGTGGACAGTGATCTGCAGTTCCAGCATCATCCAGTTTATGATTGACTTAAGCCTTGTTACTTCTTGAGTTGTTCCTCGATATCCCCAACCAGTGCTCTCAGAACGGCATTTTGGGTCAGATCATTAAAACGCAACTGGGTATTCCCAGAGCACAATAATACCAAACACACAGCAACTTGCTGAGGGAGATTTAACCAGAGCATTGGTGGGAGTGTATGAATATGAAGTATTTGATCCTGTTTGGATAAGAGAATATTCACAGAAGGTTCAGCTTTGAGTACCCAAGTTTTGTTTTCTAATTTGTTAAAGTTGTTTGTCTGTAAGATCATTATATCTTGTAAAAGGTATACATGTTATACTAAACTATCTAAATTACTAACACCACATTCCTGCCAGTGATGAATGGGGTTGCCATCATACCAGAACAAAATCTGAATTTTGTTTGTTTTTGTTTTTTTGTTGCTTTTTTATTTTATTTTATATCCTTTGCTACTTTATTTCCAATGCAAAACAGGCTGACAAAATATTCAAGCAATAGGAGTTTTAATCTTCACACTCTATCTCATTTAATTTCAAGTGTTGTTTTTTGTAGATGGATGTTTGTCTCTGGCTTTCCCAATCTTTTTGGGTTTGCTGCCAGAGTGCCCCACTGATGGTGTATTGCGATTACTTTAAGTGGTACAACTTTAATGGACCTCAACAACATTGCATGTGTTGTTTGTCGCTATGGAGATCCTGGCAGTCTTAGAGATATAACATGATGACTGTGCACTAGTACATCTGCAGATAACACGGTGTGTCATGTGTGCTGCACAAAATAGGAAGTGTTCCTGTCTATACAAAGAAGAAAGAAATACTTACCTCTTCTTAATTGTTAATGAAGTGAATGCTGGAGGTAGACATATTGCTGATCAGATAGGTAGCTCATGGGCTTACTCAGCATGCCAACTGCTCTTTCAGTCTAACATTTGGCATAAGGTTGCCTTAGATGGGTGAATGACACCTTAGTAGCAGGTGCAAACCACTTCGAGTAACACATAATAGATCCACTGAAAGTGCTTCTGTCTGGCTGTTGTTAGAGGATGTCTTTCCCTGATCTGTCCTGCTTCTTTTAATGTCCAAAAGGGACCAGAACAATCATTAGCTAAGTATTTTTTCCCTTTAAGGCCTAAAAATAAATAATAGAATAAAAGAAAAAACAAGGCTTTACAGATAACTTTCTTGATCCTCTGCAATAATTCTCTAATCCAGTTGCATCACTGGACAACAAAGATGAAACCATCTTGTTGAAAGGTCACCTTTGCAAAGCATAGCTGGATTAAATATAATCTCTCAGTCTACTCTCTGCATCTAAAATACAGGGCCACTGTGTTCCTCAGGGTTAATGTTGATTAGATTGTAGCTTGAAGGCTAGGATGGAGAATAATGTTGAGTTAAAAAACAGAAAGCAAGGTAAAAGCAGCGAATGTTATGTAACAGGAGAATTCTTTGTGTACATGTGTGGAAAAATGTAGAGAAATCAAAAAAAGATGGAAGAGGCCATTAATAGACTTCAGAGAGGGCGCCTTGTAGGAATAGAAGATACTAATCCAATCAAAGGTCACTTTGGCTCTTGTTCAGTTTAATTTGTTCATACTGTATCCACCACCCAGTGAGGCTATTTTATAATCTTTCTCAGTGGATGGTAACCTAAGGGAATCGTCAGATGGATTTGCTGGATTTGACCGGATTTGTGAGTTTGTAGTGTGACTAAAAGCTTGTGATCTAATGTCCTCTGTACTAAAAGAATGAGCCTCCTCTAGGTTTCACTAATCGGTGCTCTCTAGTCAAAAACTTTATATTAAGTACACTGTAAAGCAGGGCAAAAAAGTAGCTGCTTATGGCCTGTAGCACTTCCTACCTGTCTGGAAGAAGCTCTGTCTGTCCGCCTGGGTCAGATTTCCTCCTCTAAAGCTCCTCTGAATTGTGGTGTTCCCCAAGGCTCCATCTTAGGACCCCTTTTGTTCTCTCTTCATCTCCTTCCTCTGGGGTCTATTTTGTCAATTTGTCTTTTCATTGTTTTGCGGATGATGTAAAAATCTATCTCCCGCTAAAAGCAAGTGGAAGCCAGTCAGTAGGAAACCTGTTAAATTGTGTAAATGACATTAAAGCTATGGAGTTTAACTTCCTTTAGACTGAGCTGATAGTTTTTTGGAAAACTGACTTGTTAACAGAGTTTAGAAGTGCAATTGGAAATTTAAAGGGGACATATGCAAAATCCACTTTTTTAGCCTTTAAATACATTTTGTTGTGTACCTGGAGTCTAAAGTGTTGCAGAGTTATCTTTATATTCTTTGGGTCATATTTTTCAGTCCGTTCAGTTTTCTCTATCATCTATTATGCTTTCCCAACTGTTACATCACAGTATTTGCTGTAGCACAGCTACATAAGGTCATGGACTTCCGGCTGATCAAATTTGCTTATCCGCCATTTTTATTTCTCGCTGCAATTTTGTAGTCTGAGCTCAAGTATGCCTATGCTGAAAGAGAATAAATTTGGGTCAATTGTTTGGTGTATTAACCCACACAATTCATTACACGTCCCCCAGAATCAGAACCTCTTCAAAGTGCCTGGTTAAATTGTATTGTGTTGTATCAGTGGGGAAATTCCTATTTCCCCACTTTAAGGATGAGTGCCTTTAGCAACCTTCACCAGTATCAAGATTTACTCAAAGACTTCATCAGATTAAGGGATCAGTTCCTTCTGTATATGGAAACGATGGACAGAGCAAAGCAGTGAGCTGGAAATAACGCTAAAATGACAACAAACTTTATCTTAGACATGAATTTATTTTGTGTTGATATGATGTCCTAGCCATTGTGTTGAAAGCAGTAGCATCGTGCCTTCTGCTTATTGTGTTGAAAGCAGTAGCATCGTGCCTTCTGCTTATGTTAGTGCTGTGTCCTGCTTTTAGCTCCTTGAGGACAGAACCGTACTGTGTGGTTTGAATAGCATTATTACATTAACAGTTTTGCATTGTTTTTGCCATTTTTGTCCAGTTTCTGCACCCCTAGATAATTGTTGTCAAACTACAAAAATGGCTGACGGGGTTAAAGTGGAGCGCTCTTTGACTTGTAGGGGCGGGGTGTGAAGTGCCTCAAAAGCATTTAAAGAGACAGCACCAAAACGAGTTGCTCTCAGACACACCTCAGAACTGGGGTAAAAGAGGGGCCTGTGGAGCAAAGTATTGCAGTTGCACTTTATAGACCACAACTGAATGATATCAGTGTGAAAAGGAAGGGTTTAAAAGCATGATACTTTAATACTTTTTAGCTGTACTGCTATCAGAGTCTTGGGTGTTGATAATGGCTTTAAATTTGATAAACAGGTTCAGGCAGTAGTCCAGCCTAGCTTCTACCATCTGAGGTTGATTGTTAAAATCAAACCCTATCGACCTAAAACTGCCCTTGAAAAGAGTGGTTCAATATTTTGTTACGTCTAGACTTCTGCAACTCTCTGCAGCTGGTCCAAGACGCTGCTGCAGAGAGTTGCAGTCTGCCTGTCTGCTGACCGGAAAAACGCAATATGAGCATATTACTCCTATATTGTCCTCTCTGCTCTGGCTGCCCGTGCATCTTAGGATTGTTTTTAAGATTTTACGTTTAGTTTTTAAATGTTTATAAACGGTCTTCACAAAAGTATTGACATCCCTTGAACCGTTTCACATTGTGTCACCGTACAACCACATTTAAGATGATAGACCATGACATTTGCATCCAGCTCTAGTAATACTCCTAATAAAATCCATTGCAAACAATTGTCTTCAGAAGTCACCAAATTATTAAAAATGTACAGTTGTACACGTTGTACAAGTAAGGAAGAAGGTTGGGTTATAAAACAACATATTAAACGTCTCACCATTTAGTTGTTCAACGCATCACTTGAAAATGCAAAATATAGGGCAGAATTGTAAATCTACCAAAATATGGCTTTTCCATTTTTGGCCCTTATGTAAATGTGGCATGTAGAAAGCTATGTTGAAAGAAACCCCTTAATAAATTGTGTTTGTAGTTTGCCACCAACCATCATGGGGACCCAGCAGATGTGGGAGAAAGTGCTCTGGTCTGAATAGACGAGAGAGTTATGCATTTTGGGCTTCATGCAAAACACTGTGTGTGGTGGAAAACTATCACTACACATCACTGTGTGCACACTATCTGCACAGTGAAACGTAGGCGGTGGGGGAGGTCTGAGTACCAATAATCACACTTTCCAAAATTGCATTTGTAAAGAGGTGTAAAAGCCATGTATAATTTTCCTTCCACTTCACAATTACATACAACTTTTTGTTTGACTGTCTCATAAATTACTAAACAATTCGAAGTTTGTGGCTGTGAGATGACAAAATACAGAAAAGCTAAATGGACATAAACACTTGCAAGTTGCTGGAGCTTTTCAGCACTCTTGTTTTTTTGTTTTGTTATTTTGTATTGCTATTTGGTGATATTGCAGATCGTTGTGTTGATTTTGTGGTCATAACAGAAATAATACTGTCTGAATAGCTTTTAGGCCACTCATGTCAGATATTTCGGGTGCAATTTGCTGGTTTTCCTTTGAGTGGCTTTCAATTGACATTCTTGACATGTTTCTATAAATGTCAATGTGATGCCGTTTGCTTGTCCTACTTGGTTTTTTTTTTTTGACTTTGCAGAATCGTATGACATTTTGGACTAAACTAAAAATGCAGTTTGTTTTGTAAAGGCAACATGCTAAAAAAGTTATGTTTAGAGGAGAAATTATCAGGTATAGATCAGCTGAGGTGTGGCAAGCCGAGACCCAGATGATTGAGAAAAGAAGAACATAGCCGTTATAGATCATTTATGTGTGATGCCCACCTTCATTGGATGAGTAAAGATTTACCTGTCCGCTTTTACTCGGTTACCTCTTGACCATCTGCAGCTTAACTGTGATTTAATGTATATAAGCTCATTCCTGGCTGTAGGGCAATCCAAGGTCTCCATCCATCTTAGCTGCATGGTATCACTCTGCTCCCTATACAGATCATACACCCTGTTCATGCATTATAATGTACAGTAGGGATTTGATTTATGGTTTGGCAGTTAATATCTCACATCAAAGAAAGGATTCACCTTTTCTACCCATACCGCATTGAAAGCCACAGCTTCTCCTTTCTCACATAAGTCCATCAAGAGATTGGATGTTAAAAGGAGAAAGGCAGATTGTCTCATCAGTCCACCTACAGCCATGATGGATGAAATGGCAGCCATTAGAAAGTAATGGGGTTTATCATTCCAACGTTACCTCTGTTCCCAAGCTTTGTCTGATGATTGTGTGAATCTGTCAATCAATACACAGCCACGTTTAACCAATTGACTAAAATCACAAAAGCGAGAAGCTTTATGGCCCCCTAAAGCTAGGCTCAATGTTCTTTCATTCGTGCAGCTGCTCCTTCTCAATTTATCAGTTTGTCTTTCTTTAATGTATTCAGGTGATAATTCAGTGGGTTTTTTTCATAGAAAATGAAACAGTGAAAGATAAAAGAAGATGTTATCAGTTAAGCCTATGAAAATGGTCAAATAGGTGTTTGTAGACTGCTGTGTTTCAGGAATTATGTTATGTTAAGTTGTTTTTCTGCTTCTAGAGGTGTGTTCAGCAAGTAAAATGCCATCTGATTATGTTGGGGTCAGATGATTGGCTCATATAGAGAATGTTGTAACTATGAATATTAATCTATTATTTAATATTATTGCTTTAATATTTTATATAATGATAATTAGGTCTGTTAAGGGTTGTCCTGTGAATATCAGCCCAATAAGGCTGTGGTAATAGGACAAAATTGAAAGGGATGAGCCAAGGTCTGGCTTTATTGAACAGCAAAACTCTGTACTCACACAATTGCTTAAAATACAAGAATTTATTAACAAAAATAAGTCAACTCAAAGTCAAACATATTTCAGTCAACAAACTCTTTACAATGCTAAGACAATCCAACTACCTACCAAGCAGAATGACAGAATAAAGAAGACCAACTATGTACAATATAAACAAGTGAATCAAAGATGGATGAAAGCCATGACCAAAAGAGTGATGCAAGTGAAGTTAGTCTTGGAACCAAGTTGGGCAATGATTGGTTTACCTTCAAACAACAATTCACAAAGCAAGATCAGATAAAACATTATATAATATTATATAATATATTTAATAAAATAACATTTTAAAGAATGATTTGCTGAATAAAACCTACCTTCTGGATGACTAATTCTCAACGGTGTTTAATTAGCTGCCTTTTATTTATTAAAATAATATTTAAGGAAATATTTTGAATAAGAACCAAACCCTTTTGGATAAATGGGTCTTAATGGTGTTTAATTAGTTATCACATTTAGTAAAATAATATTTAGGGAAATATTATTTCCTAGACTGGAAACTAACAACCTTTCTGGGTGAATGATCTTCAGCTGACTCATAAAGTAGGCGAGCACGTGTTCTTAGTCATTAGCGGTTGGGGCTAACAAGAGAAACCTATAGCTGGTTACCGGAAACAAACACATACCTTTTTAAAATGCCACTAATAAAAGGGTTGAAATGTATAAGCGTGGATGGCGTGTTATAGCTGATCTTCTGTGTTTAAAAACCACCCTTTAAATAAAGTTTATCTTAGCTTTAAAAACACAACACAAACAAAAACCAAACGTCATGAAACAAACATTATTTAGATTATTTAACTCTAAACTAATCTTCTCTGCCCAAACACTACCTCTTACATGAACCGTGCTGAGGAAAGGTTGACCTGGGCGTTGACGAAAACATCCTCGTCTGGGTAAATAAAGGGTTTGTTTGCAGCCAACCTCCTTAGCTGTGGGGTGGGGCAGGTCTTTCTGCCGGCCCAGCCGAACCATACAGCAAAGGCACGTTTGGTTCCTTTAGTGGCCATAATGTGGCATGGTAGCTCTAACTACCTGAACATGCACGCAGGAAGGCATGTGATGTGGTCCAGGCCTTTTTTTCCAGGCCGTGGGGAAAATCTGCTTCGATTAGTCCTGCTTCTGGAGGCCTCAGAAGAAAAGTCAAGTCACACTTGTCTTATTTCACCCTTTATATGATACTCGAACAGCAAATCATTACTTAATTTTGTTGCATGTGATACTAGTTAATTTAGGATCCAAGTTGAAGAGTCATGTCTGCTTGCCAGCAAGGAGACCTACGCGCGTTTGGTGCCTCTCCTGTCTGGTTCCCGTCTGGAATCCGCATGGAAAGAGATCTGTTTGTTGGAACGCATGGTTTTCTTTCAAACAGTGACGTCACGGGAAGGCTGCTCTCCTTCTGTTCCTGGCTGTGCTGGAAGTACAGTACGGACCAAAAGTTTGGACACACCTTCTCATTCAAAGAGTTGTCTTTATTTTCATGACTATGAATATTGTAGCTTCACACTGAAGGCATCAAAACTATGAATTAACACATGTGGAATTATATACTGAACAAAAAAGTGTGAAACAACTGAAAATATGTCTTATATTCTAGGTTCTTCAAAGTAGCCACCTTTTGCTTTGATTACTGCTCCGCACACTCTTGGCATTCTGTTGATGAGCTTCAAGAGGTAGTCACCTGAAATGGTTTTCACTTCACAGGTGTGCCCTGTCAGGTTTAATAAGTGGGATTTCAATCCTTATAAATGGGGTTGGGACCATCAGTTGTGTTGTGCAGGAGGTGGATACAGTACACAGCTGATAGTCCTGCTGAATAGACTGTTAGAATTTGTATTATGGCAAGAAAAAAGCAGCTAAGTAAAGAAAAACGAGTGGCCATCATTACTTTAAGAAATGAAGGTCAGTCAGTCCGAACAATTTGAAAAACTTTGAAAGTGTCTCCAAGTGCAGTCGCAAAAACCATCAAGCGCTACAAAGAAACTGTCTCACATGAGGACCGCCCCAGGAAAGGAAGACCAAGAGTCACCTCTGCTGCGGACGATAAGTTCATCCGAGTCACCAGCCTCAGAAATCGCAGGTTAACAGCAGCTCAGATTAGAGAACAGGTCAATGCCACACAGAGTCCTAGCAGCAGACACATCTCTAGAACAACTGTTAAGAGGAGACTGTGTGAATCAGGCCTTCATGGTAAAATAGCTGCTAGGAAACCACTGCTGAGGACAGGCAACAAGCAGAAGAGACTTGTTTGGGCTAAAGAACACAAGGAATGGACCCTAGACCAGTGTAAATCTGTGCTTTGGTCTCATGAGTCCAAGTTTGAGATCTTTGGTTCCAACCACCGTGTCTTTGTGCGGCACAGAAGAGGTGAATGGATGGACTCTACATGCCTGGTTCCCACCGTGAAGCATGGAGGAGGAGGTGTGATGGTGTGGGGGTGCTTTGCTGGTGACAATGTTGGGGATTTATTCAAAATTGAAGGCATACTGAACCAGCATGGCTACCACAGCATCTTGCAGCGGCATGCTATTCCATCCAGTTTGCGTTTAGTTGGACCATCATTTATTTTTCAACAGGACAAACACACCTCCAGGCTGTGTAAGGGCTATTTGACCAAGAAGGAGAGTGATGGGGTGCTGCGCCAGATGACCTGGCCTCCACAGTCACCGGACCTGAACCCAATCAAGATGGCTTGGGGTGAACTGGACCGCAGAGTGAAGGCAAAAGGGCCAACAAGTGCTAAGCATCTCTGGCAACTCCTTCAAGACTGTTGGAAAACCATTTCAGGTGACTACCTCTTGAAGCTCATCAACAGAATGCCAAGAGGAGCAGTAATCAAAGCAAAAAGTGGCTACTTTGAAGAACCTAGAATATAAGACATATTTTCAGTTGTTTTACACTTTTTTGTTCAGTATATAATTCCACATGTGTTAATTCATAGTTTTGATGCCTTCAGTGTGAAGCTACAATATTCATAGTCATGAAAATATAGAAAACTCTTCGAATGAGAAGGTGTGTCCAAACTTTTGGTCTGTACTGTAGGTTCATGCGATTTATTTCGAAAGTTCCAGAAACGTTTTTACTGGCCTTTAATGTTGTAACCTATGGCTGGGTCCCAAAAATAATATTGTTAGAACATTTTGCTGGCAAAGCACCGTCTAGTAGGCTTTGCTGCATTCAGGTAAAGACACACCCATGCAATTTTGTTATGTCCATTATCTGACCTAGCATCTGTAACATTAATTCTAAATTTGTATGTTGATTACATATACATAGGAGAGGCCTGGATCAGGATCTAACTTTTTTGTCTTTGATATCACTTGCAGTTATTAAGACATTTGGTGTCTCCAATCTGACAGTACATTAGTACCATTTATATGTTCTTGAAAACTTAGTTGCTTTGAAATGCTGTAAAATATTTCAGTACATTTCTTCAGTATAGACTGCATCAGCACTGCGATTTTCTCTCACTTAAGTCATCAATAATATTCTAGATGCTAAAGTAGCTTTTTTTTTCCATTACAGTGTAAGTTTTTTTCTTATTGACAGTTTTAATATCATGCTCCTACACCGGTTTAAATGAGTTAAGAAATCTACTATATTTTT
Source organism: Girardinichthys multiradiatus (assembly GCF_021462225.1). Classification (NCBI taxonomy): domain Eukaryota; kingdom Metazoa; phylum Chordata; class Actinopteri; order Cyprinodontiformes; family Goodeidae; genus Girardinichthys; species Girardinichthys multiradiatus. The sequence continues at coordinate 32,600,373 of NC_061802.1, forward strand.
CTGATAACATACCACTTGAGGTTTGCGTAACATGAAACCTTTTTTAAAGATATATCTGGCTTGACACCTTAAACTACATTCCTTAGTAAACTTGCATCTTGCTCAAGCTAATGCTAGTCTTTTATACTTGGTTTTGACACAACTTGTTGATATACCTGGTTCCAGCTAAACATGTGCAGACAAAACTTATAGTTGTTCTCCTGTTTCATAAACTTAACGCTTCTCTTTGAATTTAATGACTGGTGTTCTTCACTAGTCTTTCCCTCACACCCACAGCTGAGAGAGCACAGATCGCTCACCAGATCAAACTAACCGATACAGAGTTACAGCAGCAATTGTAGTCTTCACTTTCATTAAGATTGTGATTGCAAAGGGTAAAAAAAAAAAAACAAAGTGAGGAAAACCCAGATTTGTAAATCAGCAAAATGATGACAACAGCCTGTAATACAGATTTTCAAGTCTTAAAATTGGTGGTGATTTTTAAAAAACTAACAAAATGTGCAAAATGTGAACGCACAGCAGGAGTTAAGTTGAGTCAGGGACTCTGATACGGATCATTTAAAGATGTTTTAATCAGGATCAGTGAACTGCAACACAACAACAGCTTTGGCTCACATCCCGTATGGCGTCGTAGGAACAATATTTTAAAATGACAGCTCCTAAACAGAAATTCCTTATTTGGGTTACCCTTCTACCAAAACAAAGGATCTTGTTCCCTTCTGTTTTCTTAGAGTTACTGTATGGTATAATTTTAGCCGAAGGATGGCTAGTTTCAGAGACATTGCAATCTTAAAACAGTTTTGAGCTCACAACAGCAGCATCTAAATACAATTGGCACACTTAGGCTACATACCTTTTATCTGCTTAATTATTGAAGGAATGATGTAGGGCTGAATCAATTACTTGGATTAATCGATTATTGGAATAATCAACTAATTTATTAGTCAAATAGTATGAATACTCAAAAACATGCCGTTTGCTGAAAGAACAATCCACTCAGAGCAGTAATTAAGCCAAAACTATACAAAAATACAGAAATACATTTGCATTTAAGATTAAAAATTTTCTTTGTCTGTAAGTACGCTCTATCCAGAACTCGTCAAGTGGCATTCTTAAGCACCTTTTGCTATCTGATTATTAATCGGTAAAGCAAAACAATAGACAACAGATTAATCGATTTAGCAAAATAATCATTAGTTGCAGCTCTAGAATTGTGGGGGAAATAGGTCACACCTGGTCATAAAAGAGCTTTTGACTGACTATTCACAAATGACATTTAAGCCCCTGAGAGAAAGCGGTGCACATTAAAGATCATATTCTAACATCTCTTTATCCAAAATGGAGGTGTTGAATAAAACCTCAAATAAAAGCTGAGCTCCTTTGCATTATTCAGCCTTTAACTCTAACATGAATATTTTGTGTTTATAGGTCTTACTATTAAACATTTCTATAATTTTTTAAGACAGTTTAGGTAAGAATAAATTCTGTAATATAAATACTGTATTCTTCAGGGCCATGCAGCATTATTCAAAGCCTCCGAAATGTTGCATATTCTGTCAACCAAAAACCATTGTTATATTTTATTGGGATTATTTGTTCCACACCAAAGTAGCACCGAATTGAAAAGTAGAAGGAAAATGACGCTCTCACACTGGAAGGTGAAGTTCACTGCAGTAAGAATGGTTTAGATTTGATTCAATTTTTTCAAACGGCCCAGTCAAGGTTCTGATTTAATTCCAACTGGATTAGTCATGTAGTACTAGTTCAGCATTGGAAAAGAGAAAGGCTAGTGGTGGTGGTAGCAGCATCATGCTGTAGAGACAGGGAAGATGATTACAGTTGATCAGAAGGTGGATGGAGGTAAATACAGGGCAATCCTAAAACAAAAATAACCCATTCAAAATCTGAACAGAAATCGGTTTGAGAAACAGTCAAGACTTGAAAATATTGCTTAAATTCTCTCTCCATCCAGTCTAACTGAAATTGAGCAATTTTGCATGAAGAGAGTGCAAACATAGCTAACTTTGTAGATGAGCAAATCTGATAGAAATAAACCCCAAAAGGTACAAGTTTATACCAGGATTAGATTCAGATTTTGTTCTGTGAGAAATGTTGAAACATTTTGCTTTCAACTTAGAAATATTCACTGCTTTCTGTTGGTCTATCACTTAATAACCCAATAAAATTATTTAAGGTTTGTGGTTGTAGTGTGACAATGCTCTGTAAGTGCAGACGTAGCCTAAAGAAACCAATAAAACTTCTGTAGGAAAGACTTTTGTGTAATTTGTGGTTTATGCCTAGATGTTTCTTATTGCACGATTCCCTGTTTAAAAATATCTGTTACATGCCTTAAACCTAAAGCTAATAGAGAAAACTGTTATTGAATGTGAAAAGGACAAAAACAGCAAGGAGACACCGGAAACTATTAATACTATGGGAGACTCTTGGTTGTCCTTCACGGTTAATTCTCACACCTAATATACAGCCATTTGGATATTATTCCTCAAACAAAGCTCCAGTGACTCTTTCAATATGACTGTGACCAATTTACAAAAGCTGATGTTATTATAACCAGATGAATTGATGCTGCAGTTTCGACCTTTTTTGCCTATGCTTACTTGGCTAAAATCAATGTGTAGAATCACTGAAATAGTCCAGTGTCCATCTGACGAAGGGTGTATTTTTCCCCTTAAATGTCCCCTTCAGGGGCCTCATGATATTTCATGTGTGCTAAAAAGCTGTACAACACATAAGAGATCTTACTACAGGAAATGTTTGGTTTACTTCTTACAATGATGTCATTTTAGATGCAAGATGAATGTGGCAAGAAGGAATATCAGTGTTTATTCAACAAGGAAGAAATCTGGGTCACGAATGAGTTATGTATTTGGACTGAATGTTTGGTTTTGACTCCTAGGCAGGTCATAATGTCAGTGGTTGTTTTTTTTTTAATCAATGCTACATTCACATTCAAATTAAAAGGCTTTCATCCACAAAATAGTCAGGATTTGCAGCCGCTTAGTGAATCATTTGAGTTTATTAATCAATTTCCCCTCAGCCATGCAACAGAGGAACTCAACACAGAGTGACTTACCGTGGATCTATCATGCTGCTTAATATGGATTAATTATCATCATTTGGCTGTCTGTGATGCAGCTTCTTGTACTTGACCTCAAAATCAAGGAAATGGATGCAAATTAGTCCTCATTAATCATTGGGAACAAACAAACAAACACATTTTCTGTTCATTCTATTTACTGCGGGTAATTTAGTTCAGATAACAGCTAAGGATGTCTAAAACCACTTTGATTATTTACAGATAGCTGTTTGCTGCACGCTGAACATAGTTTAATTGGACCTTTCAGCGCTGAAGCTCCATTCCATCAGTGAAATCACTAAAATGTGTTCAGTGGGGTAATAGACATAGAAACACTGGGATCCATTACTGGTGGCTCAGTGGAGGGTAAACACAATAATGGTATGAGCTTATATTGACAGGATGTATGCTATCTGTTCCAGTCATGTCTCTGTGTTGAGAGTAGCCTCTCATCACCACTCCTAGGCGAAACACTGCCCTGCAACACATGCATGGTACAGATATGTGGACGGACTTTTGGTAGTTTAGAAATCAAGAAAGGAATAGCTGTATATTGCTTTTTGTTAAACGGGGTGTCATGAAGATGAACTGTCTGAGGCATACTCAGTGTGCATGTATTAGCAAATAGCCTGTTCTATTCAATTTGTCTTCCTTTTCTACTGATGGTTAGTAGATAATTGCACTCTCTTTGCTACTTCCTGTACTTCTTCTCTGAGGAGTGCTGCACTAATATGGACCTGCATTGTCAATAAATGTGTTAACATATTTCCTAGTGTACAAATCTTTAAACTTAGAATTATTAGGCAATAGATCTATTTTGACTTTTTGATCATTAAAGTGTGTACTATATAATTTCTAACTCCAAGCTGTATATAGTTGAATACATATTAGATTTAAGCATATTAGGGGACATGTTTGTGGAACGAGGGAGGGTGGTGAACAACGACCTATAACAATGTGTGCAAAATTATTGGGTAGCTTTTATTCCTCAAGCAAAATAGGTCAAAAACAGATTACTGACTTTGAAAAGTCAAAATTGATTTCAAAGGGATGCAACAATCTTGAAATTGTCAGGATATGATAAATAGCAGATTTCTGGCACAGGAAAACAGCACTCTTCCCTAAACAATGTCTGGGGAACTGTGGTTGCTGCTTCACATTAAGGTTCTGATGAATCGCTGGGTTCTGCCATTAGGGACGGACATAGACATTCTGCACCTGCAGAATAACTTCTCCTCAGCTATTTCGAATGTTGATTCAGATAACAGTTACTTTTACCCAGAAACTAGAATGGACTTGTTTAATCATCTTTAACATGTACCACCTTGCAATGTGGTGTGTGAAAAAGGTTTTTTTTGCACCCCAGTATTGGATAAAGTGAATCACTAAAATCTTTCACAAAACTGTTTCATCATAAACCCACCAAGACAACCGCCCCCCAGAGCTGCATCTGGTCATTCATAAATTAAGAAATCAAGCTTCTGAGAGTCCACACCTATTGCTGCTTTCAAACATCAGTCAGGCATTGCAGAACCAATGTAGCCAACATGGTCAATATGTAGCGTTACCCATGAAAAACGTAACTCAGAGGTTAAAAAAATTGCTGGAATCTGATACATTTTAGGCTTTTTTCCTGTCTTCAATCAAAAGTGCCGGTAAATAAACTACATTGCTTGTTCTCTCTCATCACACTTTAGGGTGAAGACATGAATGTTCATCAAATACTTGCTGCACAGACAGAGCCTTTGCAAAATGTAGTATGAATGAATGTATGAAAAGCTTGATTTCATCATGACTGAGTTATTATTTAGCACGAGAGCGATGTTCATGTTGAAGTTCTCATTGGAATGCTTTTTGAATGTGATGGGTATGAGCTGGAATGTCAAAATTATTCCAAGGCTCTCTGTTTATGAAAACAAGTAAGTCCCTTAATTTCAATGGGAAGATCACTGAAACTAGCCAAATCTCAGAAGGGTTTTGTTATACAGGGCTTCCTCATGAAGTCCATACTGCCAGGCAATCTTTAGGGCAAAATGAATTTACTTTCTTCCTGATGTCTAATCATGTTCATGTCAGCTATCGTATGTGTTTTAATTTACAAAATGTCAAGTGTGTGTCAATTGAGATTTATTTGCCACATTTAGAGCTCTTTGCCTTCATTCGTTTTGCAAAAATAGCATAATGTAGTAAAAATAAAAGCCACCTTTTTAACTTCATGTTTTGTTGAAATTTTTTAGGGAAACAATATTTGCTTTTGTACTTTGAACCTCTGTCGTTGATTTTTTCCAAAGTTATAAAAAGAATTGTGACCTTAAGACATGTACCTGTTCTGTACTTATTTCTTTGATCATGTTAACCAGTTATTCCACTCAATTAATGCCATTGTTTTTCTTTTCTAGCTGAAGAGTACCATGCAATATATAAACCTTCAAATCAGCCATGACGCTAAAGAGTAAGTCCTTTTTGTAGATGTCTTTCAGATTTCTTGCACTCGGTTTGCCTGATCTCACATAAACACTGACCCAGCAGATGCAGTGATACCACATTCCTCTCCCGTAGCACTTGCTCACATTATTCACTGAAATGTCACCAGTAAGTTTGATTGTAGTGACCTGGAACAAGAGCAGAGGATACCCAGTGAAAGACTTTGTGTTGACTGCATTGTTTTCTGATTTCATGTAGAGCTTGCTGTTGCGGGTTCTCAAAATGCAGTTTGAATAAGCTTACAGTTTCCATAACACACTTTGGATGCAGTCCCAAAATGAAGTTTGTGACTCTTACAGATTTCTTCTGTTTTTTATTTTGACACCCTGACTAGCTTCAGATCATCAAACAAATTTTTATATCAAACAAAGATATGTAAATACAAAATACATATTTCAAAGGAAAGACTATCCAAACCAACCAGGCCCTACTTGGAAATAGTAATTGCACCCTCCACTTGATATTTGGTTGTGCCATCCATGGGGGGAAGTGTTTATGATAATTTGCAGTCAGTCTTTTACGTCGCTGGGGAGGCATTTTGGCCTATTTTTCTTTGCAGAATTGGTTTGATCCAACCACATCTGAAGGTCTTTGAGCATGCAGGTCATTTCTTAGCATCTTAATCAGAGTTAAACCTTTGACTAGGCCACTCCAAAATCTTTATTTATTTTTATTTTTTTTAACCATTCAGAGATGGACTTGCTGACATGATTTGGATCATTGTCCTGCTACGTAACCCAAGTCCAATTTAGTTTAAATTCCTGAACTGATGGCCACACGTTCTCTTACAGGGTTGTCTAGTAGCGAGCACGATTCACGGTTCATTCACTTAAGGCATGTTCTCCAGTTCTGGAAGCAGCACCACTGGCCCAGACCATCCCACTACCACCACTATATTTGTCATAATGATGTTCTTTTTCTGGAATAAAATGTTAGTTTTAAACATATACAGAAAACCCACTTTCCAAAAAGTTCCACTATTTTCTCACCATTCAACAGAATAGTTTTCAGAAGTCTTGGAGATCATCCTCATCAAGATGTTTTTTTTGGCAAATGTGAGAGATCATTTGTATTCTTTTTAAACAGTAGCGGTTGTGGTGGCCTTAGAACTCTACCATGGATGTCATTTTTTCCCAGTCTCTTTCTTACTGTTGAATCATGAGGTCCAGTGAGGTCTGCAGTGCTTTACAATCTGTTCTGGGTTGTTTTGTGATCTGGATGAGTCTTCAGTGTCCTCTTGGTGGTTCACTGGAGTCCCAAAGCATTAGAAATGGCTTTATAATTATTTCCAGACAAAATGACTTTATGTGTTCTTAAATTTCATTAAATCTGCATATGTGTTACCTTTTTAAGAACTTTATATCTACTTTATGGCATCAAACAGGTTCTGTTTAACATATTTCTTAATTTTATAGGTCTAGTAGTAACTTACTAATCAGAAATTCCACCAAAATGTAACACATTTGCAAGGGAGAATTTTGTTTTCACATAGGCCTGAATTGGTCTGGAAATTTGGAATATATTAGTGCTTTCTCAGGTTATCCTTGTCTGATATAATTTTGTTTTGTGATGACATGAAACATTTCCATATGACAGAAAAGCAAAAACAGATGAAACCTGTAAGGAGCCAAATATGGTTTTTTTTACAGCACTAGCTGTCTTTTCATGATGCTAATCTGACATGTAATTATTGCTAAATTGTTTGTTTTTATTCTAAATTGGACACATTAAACATTGAACTGACCCTCACAACATTTTGATTGGTTGACTGAAGGCCGTTCCTTGCTCTGGTCCGGTAGCAAACTGATGCTAGGTTGTATGTAGGCAGTGGCACCAGTTAAGCACCAGCACTGGTTTGGTGGAAAAAGCCCCAATATAAGCTTGCCATTATAACAGGTTAAATTGTCTTGAAAAATACACTAATGAGCTGAAAAAAGAAATCAAGCTATCTTTTCCAAATTCTCTGTCAGATGTGTTTGACATTGTACAAAATTAGCAATTTGCATTAGTGATTGGAATGCACAGTTTGACGAAATAATTAAGGTAAAAGCAAAAGCTTTGCAATGATAATATAAATAAATTCATATTAATGTTGAAAGACAGCTGTTAGGGAAATCACTAGTGACCGTTAATGTGTTGCTTTTTAAATTTCAACTCCCTGCTCATTGACGCTGCTAAACCTAGCTTTGTTTTTCAGCTGTTCTAGTCAGTAATTAGTTAAAACAATTAGGTTAACCACATGGATGCAGATACATTTTCAAAATAAAGTCTTTCTGCTTTATTGAGCATTAAATGTCTGCAGTGTTAAGGGGAAAGTTTGAAACAAGATGGCAAGAGGTGAGAGGTGCAAAATGAAACAATGAGAGAGAGATTGAGAGACAGGAATGGAAAGTGAAGTAATGACAGAGGCAGAGCACTGGAGAAATGGACCAGAAAGACTGACAGCTGCCCTCTTCAGTCTGACATCTACTGTACTGCAGATCCTTCCATGTGAATAGGAAACAACAGCCACGGTGGGGGAGAGGAAGATGGTTAAAAATGGTTAAAGCCTCTTTAACCAAAACAGAAGAACCGACGTTTTTGGTCTCACACTAAAAACTTCAATTTAAAGGAGGTATGCTACTGTTCTTTTTTCTTTTACAAGCTGTCATGATATCATGAGAGCTCACTAAAATTCAGGGTTGTAGATTTCCTATATAGCTTCTGACTTTATGGATACAGTTAATATCCCAGACTGTCCAGTCTATGTTTTCTTGAAAAGTCTGGAATTAGATTTTGTCATTTTCCATGTCTGAATAAGTATTAAAAATGATGAAGAACTGGAAAAAGGTTTCCAGACTTTACTTTTTATTACTTCATTAAAGTAATCTGAATTTCAAATGTTATTTTGGTTTGCCTCATTAAATCATTTTTTTCTTTTTGTGTAACTATAAGATAAACATAAATAATGGTAAAAAGAAATAACAGCGGGCGATTTCCATGCTATTTATCCTTTTACTTCTAGGGTTTAAACTGGACCCAGTGTGGTTCTTGAACTGGGTTTGGTTTAGATGGCAAACAAAGCATTTAGGTTTCACCTTTGGGAACATTTAGCTAAATACTGGAATCAGATAAACTTTGATAATCCTGCCCAGGATTTTTACCACAAAATCCCTTAACCACCCTGCTGAATAGGAATCAACGCTCAGCAATGTGTTGTTTAATGATTTGTTGGGGAAAAAATACAACAAGGTAAATGTTTGGAGTCAGTTTTGCAGTCTGTCATGCAAAATAATAGAAAATCAGGAAAATTGAGGAAAGATGTTATGAAATGGCAATTTGTCTCTGTCATAGGGAGTGTTTTATGTTCACATACTTAAAAATGATTCATCGGCTTGTTCAACCCAAGGCCAGTTATTGTAATAGACTGTAAAATAACCTTTTAGGCATCAGTCCTGTCATGTCTGAGCCTTTTCTAGCTTATGGACACAGTATGTTGCTCTTGTAATTTCTCCTGCAAATATGAACTTCATAAATTCTTTGCTTCATTATAAGTCAATTTCTTTTCACTTTCAGTTAACAATGCCTGTAAAGGCTTCTTTCTTCGCTTTTCTACTTTGTTTTGCTGGTTGTACATTCAGTAACAATAAGATAATTGCATCCTTTTGAAGGGAAAGGGATAGGTAATGGTTTCGCACGTTTTACTTGCTGTTTACAGAACATTAGATTAAGTACTGATGGAGCAACATGTGATTTTTGTAATTGTAAGTAAATGCATTGTGTTGATGATTTGCAGTTAACAGCTAAATAAAAGGGTTTTGCATATAAGGTTTTCTATTTTTAGGTCTCTGGTGCAGTAAATGCAGCAATTAAAGGAGAAAGCCCTGGAGGAGATAAAGATTGAAAACTGGATAAAATTTGAGAATCACTCAAAGCTTTAAGTCTGTTCTACACCTTGTTTGTTTTTATGTAATCATAAGCCCGACTTAGATTGCAAATTAATTTAGGTTAGAAATGTTTTATAATTTGGTGCCAACTGACACAGAGGCTTGTACCTAAATAGCAAATTAAAAAATAAACAATCAACCCCTCAAACAAACTTGAATAACATTCAAATTGTAGGGGCCTGAAAGACATTAGCAGAGTTGTGTTTGATAAGCTTTTGAATGGGCAATGAATTTGGAAATCTAAATGTATGCTATTAGGTTCATAAAATAATGAAAAGTTCGCAAATATTTCCACTTTAATTATTACCAGCCTTTAAGACTTTTTCTACAGCAAACCAAGTAGTTTGACCTGTGCAGAGACCAGTCACACTCAGAGTACTGGCAGTATGTTTCTTACTTTATATCAGAGACATAATTTATAATAGTTATCAGACAGGGTTGGATTACCAATACCAAGGTATCACAAGGATCTGAAAAATTCCAGTTTCCATCATACAATTTCTATGATTTTAAAATCCTGGTTTTAAAATGAGAATCCAGAGTGACGGTACCGTAGCCTAATGCTTTGCAACTCACCTATAGTCAGATAGTTGAAGGAAATCTGCGACTGTTCTTCGCTTACAAACTCATAAGTGGCCTGTCTGTTAAGCAGCCAGCTGTAAGCTTGCTATGAGCAGATAGCCTGACTATTTAACTAACCAATTAGCTTGTTGTACTCATGTTACTCTATAAAGAGCACAACCATAAAAAGGTGCAATGATCGGCACAACAAGTACTTTAAAGTACTCTTTATTGCATATATTTGCTTTTTTGTGTACAGATCAAAAATCAAATCATAACATACTTTTACTTCTCATTTTATGCGTTTTTGTTTTAAATATTTGTGTTAATTCTTGGACACTGATGTAATTTTTTTCCAGGTTGTCACACTGTTAGAATCTTATACCCGTCCATGGTTACACTTGTGCGTTTGTGTCTTTGCTCTGTGTGTCTCAAACCAAGGATCAGGAAAAACAGACTATGCTTGTCATGTTTCACAGCAAAGTGTGCTCATAAAAGAATATCCAGGAATTTAGTTTATTTTTCTCCCAACCTGATCCCTGAACAGCAGGACTAAAAGCACTCTGACAGAAGTCTAACATTTCCAGGCCACAATAAAAAACACATACAGACGAAAAACGAGAGTGACAGACATCCGTGGTGTGTTCCTGCCTGTGTGTTTGTGTTTCAGCTTTGGGTCTTGGCTCTTTCTGCTCTCTTTGCATTTCCATTAGAGGAATGTTCTGGTCTGTGGCAGCCCAGAGGATTTGAATGGCTCAGGCTTGGGTAATAGGAATACAGGAAGAAAAATGATTGACAAGTTGCTGTTTTTACTGCCGGCTTCATCACCAGAAGCAGCAACATTACATTTTTATAAACAGTCCCGGTAAAAAATCAATGTCGGCACGCCTAAACTGTAATTCTAGAATCCAGTCGTTTACAATGCTGAAGTAATGAGAGATTTACAAGAAGATCTGAAATCTGCTCTTAGAAGTCAGCAGTGGAAAACTTGCTTCAATACTCTGTCTTCTAAACCTTAAAATAAAAGAATCCCACTGCAGATATCTGTAAACATTTGTCCATGAAGGTGTACTTGCTATAAAAGCAGTGAGAGACGTCCCCGAAGGTTGATGCACAATTCGGATAAAACAAATGCAGGACCAGCAAAGACCTTCAGTCTGACCTGAAACAAATACCATGCACTGTAGCAGACACTCCACCACGGACTGCACACTGAAGCGAGTAGGGCTCCATCAGAAAATGTCAAGGGGGACACAGTATGGTTAAAAAAGGGACAGACCATGACTAGATCAGTATTTGCTAGGACACAGTGGATATGTCAGAGGGTATATGATGCTGTTAGATTACAAAGACATTTAAAGTGAAACATGTTTTTTTGTTGTTAGAGAGCATTTGAAGTGAAGTATTGAGCTTTTTAAGGAAGAAAGCTATTTGAAATACCGATTTGGTAACATATGGACACATATTTTTCTTGCCACCACGGAGTGAGCAGGGTGGTAAGGGAGGTCTTACCATCACAATTGTAAACGTGGAGTTTGTTTAACTCCACTGGGACGTTGTGCTTTGGTCAAATAAGACTGAGACTAAACTTTGCAGCAACAAACCTCTGCAGGCAGTTTTGACAGAACACTTTAAGCTATTGTTAGGTATGGTGGAGGATCTGTGATGCTTAGGGCTAGTTCCTCTTCTGGAGTCCCTGGAAATGTTTAACTCTTTCCAAGAGACTTTCAATAAAAAGTTAGTGGTATCTCTGTAAAATCAGGCTGCCAATTTGTCTTTGGACAGGATGATCATGCAGAACACATGTGTATATTAAAAAGCAATGATTCACTTGAAACAGAATCCACCTTCTACCATGGCGATCTCAATCCCCAGACCGAAATTGTTTTGAAAATTTGTGGGGTGATCTGAAGAGAGGACCCAGGTCAATTTCTAAAGATTGTTTTAAAAACATGCTCTCTCTGTATGCTCAAACCTTGTAAATGTTATATGATAAGACTGACAGCTGTTCTTGCATGACCTCATAAATACAGAATTGCTGTCTTGTAATCATAAATGTGCAGCTCAAAAATCCTTTCACACTAAGAAAGGCGGGAATTAAACTGTCAAGTCATTTTTAATGTTTTCTTGGTTGTCCGTGCCATTCCAGGAGGCCCGACACAGTTAAACAGAAGAATGCATTCCCACCAAACTTCATCCACTCTCTGGACTCCACACACATGATGCTGACTTCACTCCAGTGCTACAGGTATTACTGTTTGAAACATATCATGACGAATATGGACATTTTTATATTGGCATTGTTTTTTTTGCAGGCATGAGTGGACATGTCAGAGCAGTCATTGCATATAAAACAGACCTTGTTATTTTTAGAGATTTGTGACAGATGAGATCTTTCAGGTTCCAGCTGTGAAACAAATGTTTGCTTTGTTTTGACATTTACTGCCTTCCTTCAAAGCATGGCTGCTTAAGGTCTTTTCTAACGCTTCACTGCCTCTCCTCTCGTCCTCTCTCAGTGCTGGCCTGACATTCGTCTCGGTTCACGACTGTTTCTGGACCCACGCCCTCACCGTGGACACCATGAACAAGGTAATACAGTCACCTCTCCTCTCCCACTTCTGCTTACCATCTGTTAACAGCTGTTCCTCTCCTGTCCAATCATGATTTGTCAGCGGATTTGTTTTTGTAGGGTTTATTGAAGGTAAGGATGGCACATGTGATTCAATACTTCCAGCTTTGTCTCACTTTGATGTCAGAGGAAAGATGTGCGTTTTTTTCTTCAAGGCACCAAGACGCTGGGGATGCAGGAGATCGAATAAATTTGTGCCATATCTATGACTGGCACTTTTGTTATTGTAGATGCTCCGGCTAAGTGATGCCACAGATACAAACCTCTAGTTGTCATCGGCTTATACATTTTCAGGCTGCAGGGGGCAAACCAAGCCTGTCGAGCTGAATAAATACCTGCATGTCGAAAGAGGATCCAGACAGAGACACGGTGGAGAATAAAATGGATCAAATTATCACAAAGCCTCAATTTTCTGTAGAGACGCCTTCAGAGCACAGTCCTGATTTTATGTCTTTGACTGATCTCAGAGGAGTTAGAAGCAATGAAGCGGTTTCCTCTCACTGCATTTGTTCTCTATCTTTTGATTGGAGGGGCGTATGCCTTCCTCGTTACACAGGTAATTGAACACAGCAGCAGAGCAGACAGGCACCAGATATCTTAGCCATCTAAGCAATTGTTTAAATGATAACCAGTCTGTTCTCCATCCTTTTCTACTCAATTCCTACTGTGGCAGCCTGCTCAGGACGTAATCAAGAACAGGATTTACTGCATGATGGATTGACCAATCAGAATAATCCTGAATTTATGAGGAAATTGACTTTTGCTGCATAAATCATGCAAGTAATGCATAAAATATTTTGTTCCCTGAGACCTCCCTGATGGCTCTGGAGATGTGGGCACAGCTGTGGATTTTAATTGGGTGGCAGGCGGCTTTACATGGTTTGGAGACAGCTCACACTGTGTATTTATTCTCTGAGGAATGACATAAATGTTTTTCTTGCCCTCATATTGCTGTTTGCTTAATAATCTAGCCTGAGTGCAGAAATTTTGATTTATGAATCATTCAGGCACACTGGGACAGTATAAACATCAACAGTCATGCAAGTTTTCATCATTAGCTGCTCTAATTCCCTACCCTGCTCCTCCATACTGCACAGATTGCCCAGTGTCCCTTTAGAAACATTTTATCGTACTGATTATGTCAGTGCTTCTTCTGTGTGTTCAGTTTTGTACACATCATGGTTCAAACTAAGGGTGACCAAAGAGATGCTGAAGCTAGCATCCTATTTGAAGCTTGAGTAAAGGGCTATTGCACTGCAATAAAGGAATCTGAACTATGTTTGATCAGCTAAATAATTCTTAACTGAAGGCATCGTCCAAGAGAGTTGATGAGAAAGAAATAATAAGAACAGAGAATAGTTTGGTCATCATTCTAAGAAATCCTGAATTACGAGTTCAGTCAACAAAAGCCCCAGAGAGCCCCGGCCCAATTTAACCCCTGGTTATAAATAAAGATTTGCCTTGGTAGATTGATGTTTTACAACATATTTAAAACCATCTGTTTGTCATGAAAAGCAGTTAGTGCCAGACATTTTCAGTGGTTTAAGAATGTCAAAACAAACTGTTTTCTTTGTATTTGGCAAACCCCTCTATACTCCATTAAATATGAAAATAATTGCTTTTCCAGACATTATTCCCTGTTTCCGTTGTCTAAACGTTACATCCATTTGGAAATTTGAGTCTGAAAAAGTGTGAAATTTTAAAATAAAGAATTTGTAGGAACCCCGTTGATAACAAAACATTGTGTGTAACACTGTAGTGTCTGCAGTAAAAACTGACAAAAATTTAAGGAAACGATTGTTGATGCAGCATGGAGCTTTTTAGGGTATATTATTTTTGTTGACAGAACAGAACTTTTTCTGTTGTCACTTTCACATTGACCTGTCTCACCTCTGTCCACCTGTTATCTGCTCAGCTGGTCTGCGCTTCTTCCTGATGAAGTCCTTATATGAGACTAACATCTCCTCGCTTCGTCTCCCCCCTGTCAGATCTGCCGGGAGCAGTTTGTTACCCTGCACAGCCAGCCAATTCTGCAGGAGCTGTCTAACTTCCTGCTGCTCAAATACTGCTCCACAGTCCAGTAAGTTCACACACGTGTATACAGGAGCACATCTGATTTATAAGCCTTGGGGATGCAAGGTACCTGAGGATCAATGTGGTCAGGGACTAATACAAAGAAATAACATTGAGACTGATAAACAAAATATATTTAAAGATTTTTTTCCTCTTTTTGCATCGTTCCCACACATGAAACCATCAATGCCATTGATCTTTTCATTCTTTTATGAATAGCTCTACTAGCTGCAAACATGCACAAACAAAACAGAACATGCAAGGTTATAGGAGCGAGTTTTTCCTCCAGTCCTCTGTGACATTGGATCCAAAACGATTTTCATTTTTCGTCCCAGCCTTACTGGCCTCAGGCTGGGTTATAATCATCGACTGTCTGTGTTTTCTCTCTTTGGGGTAATTGGGCCTTTCTCCACAGCCGTCACTCCACAACAAGCCTCAACTTCTTTTAAACTCTGTCAGTATCACTCTTTCCAAACTTCACAGACAGAGTCTGACAGTCATCAGAGCAAAGGACACATACTGTAAAGTTGCAAAACACTATATTTTTTCCAGAATAAAACGAGGCACTAAATGAATGCAACTGTACTTAGTTGTGTTTTTTTTTTTTTTTTTTTTTTACATTTGGTACGCCTTGAAAAGAAGATAACATCCCTCCAGCACTCATTGTGTCTTACCATGCAGAGATTTGTATATTTCTTAGAATTATATTAAAGTATTTAGAAATGTTCCCTAATATACTATATAATTGTAAAATCTTTTCATTTCTGTATTTCAGTTCAAAAAGTGGATAGAATGTTCCAAATGTTTATTTCTGTTAATTTTGATGATTAAGGCTTACAGCTAATAAAAACCAAATTATCTTTTTCAAAAAATGTAAACGTTACATAGGCCAATTAAAAAAGGTTTTAATATAGAAATTCTACGCTATGGTCTATACAATCTACTCGCATAAAAGTCTTTCAACAGAAAGTAACTGACACTCTCTACAAGAACCATGAACCAGAAAACGTAATAGCTAAAGAAGCTGGCTTATTAATGGAAAGTTGAGTGGAAGGAAAAACTGTTGCATAAAAAGTTGTGCAACCAACAGGAAAAACTGCAGCCTTGAGAGGAGATCGTGAACCAAAGTCCATTTAAGAGTTAAAAGTTTGTTGGAGAATAGAAAGGTGTGGGCTACAGCTGGAGCTGGTGATTTGGGGAGCTGTGTCATCTGCTGCTGTTGGTCAACTGTGTTTTCTGAAAATCAAAATGTGAAAGTCAGTGCAACCATCTTATTGGAAATTCCAGTGAACTTCATGCTTCCCTCCACTGAAAAGATTTACGAAGATGCTAATTTCATTGATGCAGCAATTTATGAAAAAGGCGGCCCAATCATGTATTGAGTGCATATACTGTGTAGCACATGGGCACTCCTTTCACTATGCCAATATTTCCATATTAAAAACCCTTTTTTAATTAGTCATATTTAATATTCAAATTCTCTTTAAAACAGAATTTGGGGTTTTAATAAGCTGTAAGCCATAATTAACAAAATTAACATTTAAAATATATCATTCTTTGTGTATTGAATCTATATTTATATGAGTAACACTTTTTGACTTGAATTACTAAAATAAATTATTCTTTTAATGGTAATTTATTTATAGAGATGCACTTGTATATTTAAATCCTGTTTGGAGCAGGTTGCAAATATATATCAGACAAAAACAGCTAACCGAAGCAAAAACAATGTAATAGTTTACTATACAAAACATTTCATGTGACAAAAAAGAAAGATCATCAAAACATTATTGCTTCTGTGATTACATCTTTATTTGTGTTTTTATTATGGCTGTGATTAGACAGAACAACTTTGTGTGTTTCCAGTGTCTCACTTTTGGTTTTCATAGAAAATACATACACAATTAAAATTTTGTAGGCAACTGCAAATTATTTACTCAGTCTCACACTATCAAACAACAGCACTGATAAGACATTAAATCAATTTCAAACGTTCTTCAAACAAAATTTTCCTTTGACTTCAGGCCTCTAGACATACAAACTCATTTGTCTGTTCCTTCTCAAGTCTTCAGTTTTGTTTTACTTCGGCTCTTTTTATGGCAGGACTCAAGCCAAGAACAAGAAGTATCAGGAGTACAGGAGGCTGATGTTGCTGCTGGCCAAAGTGCCCCAGACAGGTCAGTGAAACACCTGGCTCCTCAAAGGATTGGGTTGTCTTTAATGGGGATCAGAAGAAAATAGGGCTCTATCTTTCACTTTTTTTACTTTACTAACAGGGTAATAACAGGGTAAAAGGAAGGCTTGTAGGTTTATGCCCTGAAGATGTTTTTGGGTTTAGCAGCAATTGAGATTGAGGGAGTGCTTTTCCTTGAACCTGTTTTTATTGTTTTCAAACAAATTGTTCTGCTGTCAAATGTGGTTTGATGGCAGACAGATCCAGGTTTCCTATTTTTCCTTTGATGCCATAGGGTTTTGTCTGCAACAGCATCTTTCTGTCATTGAGGTGGATTCAGGCTTTCCTGTTATGCAACCCGTCTCTCTGTCTCCATCTGTACCGTCACTGTTTGCTTGGCTCTGACAGCTGGGTTGAATAAATTGATTATTGTTAATTGTGTCCCTCTCTTGCATAATCAGCTTATGTGGCTGAGACGAGTCAGGTGTGCACCTCAGCATGTGTGTGTCCCTTCCACTTGTTTCAACAACCAAGTCAATAAATTCAGACTGACGTTTATTATAATATTTGAGGACCTGAACTTGTTATAACGGTAAAACAACTTGGTTTCTACGTGAGTAATCTAGAGGATCAACTGGGTAGATTTACAGTGCCTTGCAATAGTATTTATAGGCCTTGAACTTTTCACATTTTGCCATGTTACATCAAACGTATGTGGATTTTATTGAGATTTTTTGTTAAAGACCAACGCAAAGTTGTGCATAATTGTAATGTGGATGGAAAAAGATACATTGCTTTTGATTATTACTACAAACCCAAGTTTAAAAAAAAGTGGGTTGCATTTGTCTTACTTGGTAGAACCACGTTCAACTGAAATTACAGCGGCAAGTTCTTTGGGGTATAACTATCAGTTTGTCACATATTGACACTGGAGCTTTGCTCAGTTAGCTCAAGCTCAGTAAGATTTCATGGAAAGCCTTTGTGAAGCTGACACAGGATCTGAGAGTCACCCTTCTAGTGATCATCAACTGTTTGCCAAGGTTTCTGCTCCTGGCTCTTTGTGAATCATTCAGTAAAAACTCAAGTTCTGTTTTTTTTTTTGTTGGTCAAACCATGTTGCTTTTGATAATTTATTAATACGACTAAAAAACCGGGAAGAAATTGTGTCTTTGTGACAGGCTTTTTTTTTTTCAAAACTTCTCCAAGATCTGATTTATGATTCCATGTCTTACCACAAATTCTGAGTTTGGTTTTGACATCTCCATCGTAGCTCTGTCTGTATGTTTAGGGTCGTTGTCCTGCAGGTAGATGGACCTCTGGCCCTGTATCAAGTGTATTGCAGCAACTAGCAGTTTTTTTTTCCTGAAGCTGTCAGTATTTTACTCCACCCATCTTCCCATCAACTCTGACCCGCTTTCTAGTCTCTGCTGAAGAACGCATGTTCACAGCATGATGCTGCCATCACCATCTTTCAAGGTGAAGATAGAGCGTTCAGGGTGATGTGCAGCACACATAGCCCTTTGCATGTGGTACAATATATTCAATCTTAGTCCCGTCTGACAAGAGCACCTTCTTACACAGGTTTGTACCTGTTTCCCCTACATGGCTTGTGGCAAACTGTAAATGGGACTTTCTTTCAGCAATGTCTTTCTTCTTGCCACTCACCAGATGTCCGGATGTATTTATACTGAAATTAAATTACACATGGGTGGACTGCATTTACTAAAAAGGAGACTTCTCAAAGCAGTTGGTTGCAGTGGATTTTGTTTGGAGGTATCAGAGTAAGGGGAGGCTTCATTATGCGAGCTTTGAATGGCTGGGCCCCTCCTAATATATGTTAGAGGAGGGCCCAGACCCTCACATGGCATTAGTCATCATTTAGAAACCAGCTCACCTCCTTCTTGCTTCCTCAGCAAGAAGGTGTAAGGATTATGATTATTGATTAATTAATATTTATCAAACTTTATAATTAAAAATTATAATTCAGGGAAATTGTTTTCTTAACCAAAAATCATTACTTACAAATAAAAATCTGAGATGTGGTCTGGTGTTGTGATTATGGGCTCAAAGCACTTAGTAATTTCAATTGGTTAATTATCACTAATAATTGATAATTATTAACCAAAACCACACTAAATGTCACTGTTTAATCAGCTGTTTTGACAGATAAATCACTCTTGCACAAAATAAACACAAAAGCTTCTCTTATATATATGTGAAAATTTATTGAAACCATGTAGCCCTGATATAATTACTACTTTGGTCCAAAAACCTTCACCTAACTAACTCAAAGCACTATTCTACACAAAGGGGATGAAATGATTACCACAATAATAATAAAAGAAAATATATGCACATTGAGTGGCTATGAAGGTCAAACCAGCAGTTTATGGACAAAATGTGTAATTTGGGTTCACTTGGAAAGTGGAGCAGAACCACTTTACAGGGCAGCCTTCTTGGTGTGCTGATGCAGCATTCAGCTGGTAGACAGTGGGCTGCGCCCTTAGCCACTAGCAGCTGATTGCTCCAAATCTCGAACAAAGAGTCATAAAACCCTGAGGCGGGAACTCGGTGGAAAAAACTCCAATAATAAAATTGGGACAAAGGAGTGGTCAGGCCACGAGGCCCAGACCGCAGCTGCTTTGAATGGAAAACTTTAAAAAAGTCCAACCTTTACTCCTGGCTCATTTGGGATCAGCCGGACAAAAACATGACCATATACACCTTGGTGATCGCATCTGCGCTCCGCAAGTCAGCCGCAGAGCAAATCAAAATAACTCAGAAACACATCAATCAATATTGCATGCAACAAGTTGATACCTTGGATTAACTACTGCTGATTCTACATCACCTTAAACTATGCCTCGCCCTGCCCAGATCTCTAAATACATCTATCCAATTTAATATAAAAAAAGAACGAAATTACTTTGACGTTGACTTCTTCTCTTCACCAGTTGAGGATGGGTCGTAGGTCGGAAGGAAAAAAAAACGGGGGTAAACCAGAGTGACACGCATCCGTGATCAACTCAAAAACGGTAAACTTCTTATTCTGTCTAAAATGGGGAAATATGAGGAACTGTTGCAGTCGACTGAATCAACAAGGAAACTCATCTCCTTGGAAACAAACCTCTGTGGGTTTTCACCTGCACCGGAGTGTCGACGGGTCTTCGATCGGTTTATGAATCTTCTGACCTTCTTGTATCAGACAGAATTTCAGTTTTCAAGCTCTTCTGGGAATGACCTTGTGGAGAAAAAATGTAACTCGCCTGTGAGTTTCTGTTGCTTCAGATCAGAGGGTGACACGGGAGTGGTTTTTCTCTCCTGTCCCATTCTACTCCCACAGAAACCGTCTTGTCTCATCCCAATACCAGGCCAGGATAACGAAAAAAATCCTGTCCCATCCCACTCCTGGTAAATTGACTCCCACTCCCATTTAGAACGACTCCCACTCCTGTGCCACTCCCATTTTTGTTTTCTTCATTTAGTCTTTTGGCAATTTCTTTCTTTGAAGGACCAGTTATGTCCCTGTTTTTAGCTGTAGTAAAGGCCAGTTAAAGTAAAAAGAATAATAATGAAGAAATAATGAAATATCAAACAAGGAAACAGACCATGCCTATCTTAGCTGAATAAACAAAATGTACATAGTTGTATTTTACTCATTTATTAAGTGATTGTTTCCTTTGAACAATGACATTACTTTTATGTTTCAAGTTGCTGAAACAAAAGAAATATGCACCTAGCAAGAGAAATGTACTTGGTGAACGAAAGTGCAAAAAGGCATTGCCTTCACAATTTAGAAACTGTACCTCAATGGTTCACAGCCCTGGTCCTCAGGGACCCCTTCCCTGCAAGTTTTAGATGTGTGTCTGCTCCAGAACACCTGATTCAAATTCTGACATGACCTCCTATACAGGCATCAAGATTGGAGGGTCAAACTGGACAAAATTAATACAATAAAATCATCATTAAATAAATAAATGTTGTGAATGTCCCATAAGTGAAGTAAATGTAACATGAAAGAAATGTAACATTAAATGTGCCATTAAATTAAAGGTACCATTTATTTATTTAACACATCATTAGAAACAATAAATGTACCATTATATCATGAAATGGACTAATATGCAATTAAATGTACCACTCAATAACTAAGTATAATTTTAAAGATGACATGACGTAATTAGTGGTACACTTAATATTTAGTCAGTCAGTCAGTCATTTTCTACCGCTTATTCCATAGTGGGTCGCGGGGGAGCTGGTGCCTATCTCCAGCGGTCTATGGGCAAGAGGCAGGGTACACCCTGGACAGGTCGCCAGTCCATCGCAGGGCAACACACAAACAACCATGCACACACTCATTCATACACCTAAGGGCAATTTAGATTGACCAATTAACCTAACAGGCATGTCTTTGGACTGTGGGAGGAAGCCGGAGTACCCGGTGAGAACCCACACATGCACGGGGAGAACATGCAAACTCCATGTAGAAAGACCCCCGGTCGGGAATTGAACACAGGACCTTCTTGCTGCAAGGCAACAGTGCTACCAACTGCGCCACCGTGCACTTAATATTTAATGATGTATTAAATAAATTGCACATTTAATGGTACATTCAATTTTTTTTATTTCACAACTTATTTATTTAATATCTTCCATTGATGAAGCCTTTCCCCTCTACTGTGGCAAAGGCTCTTAAATCTTTAGTGCACATTCGAGCAATTTTGTTTGTCAGATGAGACTTGACATGTGATGGTACTTTTCGTTTGACGAATGAAGAGATGTAGGGCTGATTCAATCCAGAATTTGAAAGTGTGCCTTAATCACTGGTGTACTTGATTACGACTAAACACGTTTTACAAGCAGCATACTGCGTGTTCACACCGCTACATTCAACTCTCCTGAAGTTCGGTAAAATTTGCGACTTTCCTGTCAGCTCTATGAGTTTAAAAGATACAAGGGTTGGACAATGAAACTGAAACACCTGTCATTTTAGTGTGGGAGGTTTCATGGCTAAATTGGACCAGCCTGGTAGCCAGTCTTCATTGATTGCACATTGCACCAGTAAGAGCAGAGTGTGAAGGTTCAATTAGCAGGGTAAGAGCACAGTTTTGCTCAAAATATTGAAATGCACACATTGTGGGTGACAAACCAGAGTTCAAAAGAGGACGAAATGTTGGTGCACGTCTTGCTGGCGCATCTGTGACCAAGACAGCAAGTCTTTGTGATGTATCAAGAGCCACGATATCCAGGGTAATGTCAGCATACCACCAAGAAAGACGAACCACACCCAACAGGATTAACTGTGGACGCAAGAGGAAGCTGTCTAAAATGGATGTTCGGGTGCTAACCTGGATTGTATCCAAAAAACATAAAACCACGGCTGCCCAAATCACGGCAGAATTAAATGTGCACCTCAACTCTCCTGTTTCCACCAGAACTGTCCGTCGGGAGCTCCACAGGGTCAATATACATGGCCGGGCTGCTATAGCCAAACCTTTGGTCACTCATGCCAATGCCAAACGTCGGTTTCAATGGTGCAAGGAGCGCAAATCTTGGGCTGTGGACAATGTGAAACATGTATTGTTCTCTGATGAGTCCACCTTTACTGTTTTTCCCACATCCGGGAGAGTTACGGTGTGGAGAAGCCCCAAAGAAGCGTACCAACCAGACTGTTGCATGCCCAGAGTGAAGCATGGGGGTGGATCAGTGATGGTTTGGGGTGGCATATCATGACATTCCCTTGGTCCAATACTTGTGCTAGATGGGCGCGTCACTGCCAAGGACTACCGAACCATTCTTGAGGACCATGTGCATCCAATGGTTCCAACATTGTATCCTGAAGGCGGTGCCGTGTATCAGGATGACAATGCACCAATACACACAGCAAGACTGGTGAAAGATTGGTTTGATGGACATGAAAGTGAAGTTGAACATCTCCCATGGCCTGCACAGTCACCAGATCTAAATATTATTGAGCCACTTTGGGGTGTTTTGGAGGAGCGAGTCAGGAAACGTTTTCCTCCACCAGTATCACGTAGTGACCTGGCCACTATCCTGCAACAAGAATGGCTTAAAATCCCTCTGACCACTGTGCAGGACTTGTATATGTCATTCCCAAGACGAATTGATGCTGTATTGGCCACAAAAGGAGGCCCTACACCATACTAATAAATTATTATGGTATAAAACCAGGTGTTTCAGTTGCATTGTCCAACCCCTGTATATCCTTGCTTAAATAATGCCCGCTGCATTTATCTTTCAGGGTGTTAATAATCAGTACTTTGATCTTGTATCTCTCAGTTCTCATAAACATAATTTTTAAAGTCATATTGGGAGGTTCCATCTAATGGTGACTTAGCTTAAGTCCTGATATCTTTTCTGGTAAAATGGAAACACTTACAACAGCATCCTGCAAAGCATTATGAGTCGGCCAAACTGTCAGCAGAGTTTATCTTCAAAACAGTTCTCAAAAAACATCCTGTGGTTTTGTTTTTTGCGTTAAAAGAGTTACACAAGCTACTGCTATGGAAAATATGACTTTACACCTTAAGATAATGTGATTACTATTGATTGCAAAATAAAAATGTTTGGAGGGCTTAGAACAAAAATTGCAACTGTTTAATGCTCAATGCAGAGTTTATTTCTGCAAGGGAGCTATACTAACAGTCCATTCATTTCCCTTTCTTCTAAGACAGATTTATACCCCATACAGATGAAATGGGATAAGTAGAGTACGCAATCAACAGATTAAAGCGACCTTCTGTAGGTAGTATAAGAAAATTTGAAAAAGTATAATCAAATCTATGTTAATATAAGTTTCAGTTTCATTGTCCAACCCCTGTAAGTCCTTACTTCTGACTTTACGTTGCAAATTCAATTTTACCACGTCCAGTTGTCCACCTCCGTTTGCTCCCCCCATTGCTGCGTTCTGAACGCAGGTGGAAATCATCGATCAGAAGCACTGTTGACTTGTGGGTCGTGTAGTTGGTTTGACTCGCTTTATAGTATAGGCTTCTTGGAAAAAAACTACACAATGGCAGCGTCGATCCAAGTTTTTTTTTTTTTTCTTACAGTTTATAACAAAGTCTCAGTTTTACATTTCCAAAGACAATTGATCCTAGTTTGTTTTCCCTCCTATTGGTTAGCTCCTGCTTCCATTCATTTTTTATCCTGTACCGTCCCAATCACGTGATCTTTACTAATGCTGTCTCCTATCCCGCGGGATTCCCATTGGAACCCCGTGACCCATGGGATTCCCCGAAAAAATGTCGGCCTCTACTCCAGATATGCGCCTCCGTTATGTCATCCCTTGAGACACGCTGGAAATGGCAACGAAAGTTTGGTTTCCGTGGGTTTTATAATCCCAGGTGACATCAGAGCTGCGACACCTGGTGAGCTGTGCAGCCCAGTCGGTCCATCCGAACAAAATGGATGACCTCAACAGAGGGTAGTCTGATGAGACACTCACTCATGCTAATTAGAGAACCAGGGTTAAATTCATAACCATAAGTTCTCTTTCATGGCATTCATTTCAAGTCTCACTACCCCCTAGTGAGACAAATAGTTACTGATATATTGCTAGATATGGCTGTACACATCTGCACACATCCACAAATGGTGAAGTGATCTGCATTTGATACTCTGTGAGATGTTGGTTTGAGGTCATTTTTATATTAGTTGTTTTTAGTGTATTTTTAATCTGTTTTATATTGTTTTAAGATGGGACAGTTTACCTGTGTATTGTGTGTTTTAATGTGTTCTTTTTTTTAATTATTTTTTTTATTTTATTTACCTGTACAGCATTTTGGTCCTGTGCTGGTTATTTAACGTGCTTTATAAATAAAGTTGGGTTGGATTGGATTGGGTCTTTCAGGTTGACCGAGGTGAACAATCGCCTACTCACACCGATCTCAGCAGAGAGGTTTAAGTCGGCATCCTGTGTTTCGGATATTGTTCCCTTCTCCTTCAAAGCAGAAATTTCTTCCAAAAGGATATTTACTCTATCTCGCTAAACCTGGGAAAATACAATTTATTTGCGGCCTGCTCTTTTGGCACCTTGGGGATCCTGAAAGCCATGGGTTGGGCAAGCGGCAGCGGATGCATATGAATGACGCAGAAGGCAGCGGACTGAAGTGGTGGCAGCAGAGACAGAATGCACTTTTCCTCTGCAAACACATTTTTCATCATCCCTCTTTTTCTCCTCACAAGATGGACTGCTGTATGCTCCAAATATGCATGGCTTTCATTCTTGGATACGGCCAGGAATGAAAGTGATGTCTTCAAATGAAGGTGGCTCGCAACCAGCAGCTCCGGCTGTGGCATCTACCATAAGCCACTAGCCTCCAACCCTTCACAATCCAGCAGAGCTCTTCATATCATTCAGGAGCTCCAAAAAAACAGACAGCATATGCCATCCAGTTGTCCTAACCTTTGGTAGCTTTTTTTCCTGTCAAACCACCTCACAGCCATGCGTTTACACTTGTCCTGCATATAGAGGTCTGGGGTACACAGTGCCTTGGACTTACCATCTTCTTCTGCTGCAGGAGACTTTGCTGCCTCTTTGGGGATAACAAGGATGGTGGAGTCCTCTTCATCATCCGACCGCTCTGAGTTCTCTGACTCTGCCCCATCTCCTTCCATAATTGATTAAAAAGTGGCGAGGCCATAACATACTTTGTCTGTCTAAAGCAATGGGAGTCCGCATCCGTCTAGCTCAGGCCAGGTGTGGCGAATGGTCCCACCTCGGCTCCCCCCTGAGGAGTGGCAGCATTAGCCGTTAATGCTACCTGAGCATGGACCACACCCAGACATGCCACGCACCCAGTGTCCCATGAGGACATCTTGGTTCTGCAGGGGCAGAGTTTGGGGTTTTCCTCGTCTATCCCAGTAATCATAATTAGCTATCGAGGCATTTGTGCTAGCAGCCTCACAGCTCTCTCAATAAGTGTTGCCCAGCTAGTTAGTAGGAGCAAAAAGGGGAAATGTTGCTATTTCCTTGCTAGCTAATGCTGTAAGGTATTGCTACTCTTAGTTTGTGTATCACTACTTATCAAATTAGCATAAAAGTATAGCTACTTCGCACTTCTACTAGCCGAGAGATACATTGCTACATTTTGCAAGCTAGCGGACAACAGTATAGCTGGGAACAAAGAGCCAGTGACCGAGTTGTGCACCCAGTCCATGGACAGTTTAGCTTAGCGCCCAGTGGTACAGTTGCAAAAAGGCTTCTGGGAGAAGAGAGAAGAGGTTTTTAAATGACGATTGATGCTCTCAGCCCTATTTATAAGGTGAAGGTCATTACTGGTGCCAGCCATTCAGAGCTGGCATAATGACATTTAAGCTTCTAATGAGGTCCCTCAGGAAGCTTTTCCCATAGTGAAACATGAAACGAATGCTATGAAGGAGAACATCATTGTGAATACGGTATATAGGCACTGTACAGATTCTTGTAAAGGTATTTTATCAGTAAAAGGCATATGAATTAATATATTCCAAAATTTGCTCAATGCACCTTCAAACTTTATCCATTAGGACTGAACACAACAGTGTTGTTTGAAGCACCGGTCGTTGATGATGGTGAATCCTGAACAGGTACACAACATAAGATCGAAAGTAATTACAAAAACACTTTGTGTAGTGTACATTTATTTGGATTTCCCTGTTGGAAAGGTAAATAATGCAGAATATCAATATCTACCCTGCTGCAACAATACATAAAAACTATACACAAAGGTCAAGTGTTTTCTTTAAAACACCAATGTCACCATGTTTAACTCCTTTCAGTGTTCACTTTTTAATATTCATTCCTCAATAATTCATGTTGCAGCTCCCAGTGGTGAAAACAGCTGTCAGAGAGCTAACCAGGCAAAGCACACAGAGCAGGACAGGAGTTCACACTGAGCTAAAATTAGCATTTGGATGCTTCATCAGAGTTCAAAGGGAATGTACAGCTGCCCACTAAGACCTAAAACTAATGTTTTAATCGAAGTTGTCTCACACAGGACAAAAGCCAAAAAATTAGACTTCATAGAAAACTATATTTTGACAGAGAAACACTATTTCTTCAATCAGTTGTAGTCATGTTATATCAAGTATAAATAGCAGCTTGATAGTTGGACATATATATAATAGAATATTAAGGCTGCACAGTGTATCAATATGCACAATGCTGTAATTGCAAAGGAATGCTAAGATGCAGTATTTAGGCAATTGTATTTTAGGTTCCCTGCTCTGTTTGGCCAGATGAATGGACTCTCCCCCTTTTATTTCTGCAGCCGATGTATATTTTAGTGACTGAGATGCTAAAGCTCAGAGAGGTGCGGAAACACTTTGATGATGAAAAAGAAACAGTGTGACTTATATGGGTTATCGTTATCACAAGATTTAACAATGATATCGCAGTTGCATGTTTTCTTAACATTGTGCCACCTGGCACAGTACTGTGCAAAGTGCTTTAAACCAGCCATGATCTTCTTATATTTTGCATCTAAAGAGCCAGGGATGCTTTTAAAGTGGCCTTGATCAATAGTTCTCAAGGCCTTTTCTTAGACTTCAGCTAATTCTGCAATAACTTTCAGTCCAGTCCTACCTGCTGACCCTGGCAGTGTATTAAGCAGTGCTTGCTTTAAATTACGAGGACTCTGGAGGATAAAAGAAGTACCAGGCCCAAAAGATTATCTGCAGCATACAAACAGTATCAGATAGTCATGTCTTTAAGAAGATGGAAAAGATTTTGGAAAAATATTGTAAATTGCTGACACTTAATCCAAGTGTCATCCATCATGTGACCATCAACTGTATGCCAAGGTTTCAACTAATGGCTCTTTGGGAATCACTTTGTGGGAACTAAAATACGGTTTTGTGTTGGTCAAACTGTATTACCTATGGTTAGTTTCATTGATTCCACAAACAGATTGAACAAATTGTCTTCTTGGCAGGTTGCTTTTAAGAAGCTGCTGCAAGATCCTATTTATGATTAATTGTGAACACAAAGTACTGGTGCATCCCTTGAATTTTAGAGCTTTTTTAATGTCTGAATGATTCATAGGTCAAGGTTATAGTTAAGTCTAAATTTATTTATACTCCTGACAGATTTAGATTTAAAATATGTTCCTTCAACCAGGATGTTTGTTTCTGAGAGAAAATGAGACACACAAAAGATTATAAAGAAATTATTTATGAATTTAAAACAAATTTATTTGTTTTATGTACATTTTATTTAAACAAAAAACAGCATGTCAAAAATATTTACACTTCTCAATAATCAGTGGAAAAATTGTTACTGGCGTTACCTTCTTATTATGGCTGTACAGATTTTGCATGTCTCCATTGATATTTTAACAATTCCTGTTTTGTGATGAGCTCTGAGTCTTTGAGATGGGAAGGACTCCTTGCATTCACCCTAAACCTTAGTGCCTTGCACAGATTCTCTATCAGATTCAAGATTTCAGGTCTGGCTGCCTTGATGACTTGAGATGCTTGCACTGAATCCTTTTTAAAAATAAAGTAAACCCTATTCTCATAAAACATGGAGTAAGCTAGGGTTAGGGTTAGGAGTGGGAGATTGGTTTGTTCCATTGATGGATTGTTTCATCTTTTGATTGCTGCGCCTTCACTCCATGTATGCGTTTTTAAAAAAGTTAAAATTGATTATTGATCTAATGCTTTGTTCCTTATCTATATCTATTTCATTACCTATTTTTTTCACACTAGCATGAAACTTAAAGCTGTTGCAGATATTGAGTTGACTCTTGCAATTTAAAAAAAAAACATTATCTTTTCTTCAGACAATTTGAACTGCTGGTTTTTCATCCTGCACCACCAAATCAACCTAACCCTTACCCAGTCCAGCCCATTTTCTAGTTGTTAGCTGAGCGATAATTTATCTGGAGGAGAAACATAGCACTGTATTCATAATTTATGGTCTGTAACGTCTGCCCGCTGACTCAAACCGGCACTGACACATCGCCTCTTGTCTCTCCAGGTGATTTTGATCTCCAGCGGGTGAAAGAGTCTACTTACTTCTTCAGCTGAAAGGCCCGCGAGGTTGAAGCAGGCTTAAAGAGATGAGTGGAATTGACAGAGTGCAGCAGGGAGGCTGCTGGCCCGGGAGTCTCGGCAGGCTGTGTCTCTCTCAGACAGAAGGACATTGATCTAGCCGTGTCCTGCCTGCCTGGCCCACAAACTGGCCGAAGCTACTGGAGGCGTTCACAAACAGTGAACTCATCTGATTAACTGACTTATAGACTGATGGAAAAGGTGGGCGGGATGTTCATCAAGGTGAACATTGAGAAAATCAGCATTGGATGGGAATGCTAAGTCTTCAGTCACTGAAAAAAATACCTCATATGCCAGATGTATATTTAGGTACATATTTATGTTTATTTGCCAAACTGAATCAAACGTGAACTAAGATGATCCGTCCATCAGCCAGAAACACTTCTGTTGCTCAATCGCACTGACAGGAAACTTTCTTGCTAACTGTAATGGGAGAAGACTGGTGGACTTGCAGTGAGATGCAGTAAAAACCACCAGTGAACTCTGACCATCTCTACTAATGATCAGAATACTCCGTGCTCTTTGACACAGAACTCTAACATCTCAATCTTTTTTGAAAAAAGCAGAAAATGCTTGTTTAAGAGTCAACGTATTCTTGATTCTTACCATGGAAAACTAAACTTTAAATAAATGTGTTTTCTAAAATCTCCCAGTATTCATTTAAATCAAAAAATGGCTGATATTCATTGTGTCGTTAAGCAGGATGAATGAGAGATATTTAGTCATATCTACAGATCTTTAAATACCGCTGTGAGAGGAAGGCCTCCCTTTTTGATGATCCACAAAGGCTTTCAAGGCTTCGCTAATCAACTGGGATCTTTTCTTTCTGGGCCAAAACCACATCTAGTTGTAAAAATAGCAAGACTGGTTATCTGATCATCGCTGCAAACATTACAGCACTTTCAGCCAAAAGGTGCTGCCGGCGTTCAAAGGCGAAGGCTGTCAGCGCAGCTAAAAAAGCCGGCCCCGGTGACAATGAAATGAAATGGAGTGTGCTGATTGCGCTGTAGGTTTTTTTTTTTTTGCTGATATGCATAGCAATGGGCTCGCAAAGAAGCTCTTCATATTTTATGATGCACATGGCATCAGTTATTTTATTATTCGGGTCCAAATTATTTGTCACGTCACCTGCTAGAGCCAACAGTGATATATGCTCTGAGCTGCCTTTTTTTAGGCTCATGCTGCTTTTCGGGAGGTCTCACCTGCCAGAATGAAGAAAATAAATCACCTAACTAGTTTTGGTTCCAATGGAGTAAGTAGAGAAAATTAGCATTTTATTTATTTATTTTATTTAATTAGCAAGTTTATTTTGGATGAATTTGTTTCTTCCATGTTAAAAATATGTTTGTAAGGAAGTTTGATGGTCCCAGAGAAGTCTAACAGATGCTGGGCTCTTTCTTTAGTTAAAAACACACATACAGGTTCACACAGGCTGCTTAGCAGTGCTGTATGTTTATATATGCCTGCAGAGGTAATCAATAAGTTAGATCTTATTTATAGATCACTTTTCATATAGTTATATGTACACAAAGTCAATTTTATAACCCGTTGAACATTTTTTTACATTTTGTTACCTTAAGGCCACAAACGTCATTGTTTTTTATTGGGATTTTAAGTGATAGAATTTCAGTTATCTATACATTTTCAGTTATTTATAAATTATTTATAAAGAAACATCTAAAAAGGTGTTTCTTGCATTTATATTCAGCCCGCTTCACCCCGACGTCCCTGAAGGTTCACCTTTTACGCAGGAGAACAACCAATAACATGCAGCCAGGTCAAAGGATATTTATCTGTTAAAATGGTCCAGTCAAAGTTCAGACCTAAATCCAATAGAGAAACTGGGGCAGTACATAAAAATGTATGTTCACAGATGATTTCTCAACTAAGTGACTGGATGGACTGGTGTAAGCTGGTGGACACTAAAACATATTTATGTTGTGGTTGTAGCAGGCCAAATGGGGAGATGTATTGGTGTAGATGCTTCATTTCACAGCATTAAACTGAATAATTTTGATATTGTTAATTATAAGAACATCACTGAAAAGAGTGCAATTAATCTTATATATATATCATATCCAGAAAAGAAATATTTGAAACAATGCTTTTCTTTTTGTTTCCAAAGTTTCATTTACTTCCCCTATTATTTTGCCTTAATGAAGGAAATAATTGTTTTTCTGCACTAAACTAAGCCAAGGTCTCCTGCTCTGTATGGCTCTCTTCTCATAGAGCTAGCTTTCAAGGTCCAAGCTCTCTCCTGTGATGTGCTTTCAGGACCACGCATGCTTAACATACATCACATTTCATACCACAGCTGTCTGGGGGGAAAAGGCCCTGCCATGAAATCAGCACTCAACTGTCCTGCAGGATGGATGCAGAAATGCTGGAGAGTCTTTACGTAGCTCACACAGGATGGAATGTTAATTAGTGACTGTCAGTCTGCTGGAAAACCTCCTACAGCACTTAAAATATCTGAACAAGTAGAAGGTTAGTGTGAAAGAAGACGTCAGGTGTTAATGCAGCACATCTGTTTTTGTTGGGATAGTCTGTGTATTTTGGTTTAAACTGCTGCTGAGCATTGAGGAGAGCGCACAAGATATTGGAGATGATCTCTGAACAAATTGCAGCTACCACTTAGCCTGATAGGCCATGAGACGTCAGAGGGGTGATTGCTTGGCTTTCTGCTGGCATGAAGCTAGATGCGAGTCAAGTGGAGCACTCTTAAGTTGGTCAGAAGTGTGAGTGTCTGTGTTAGTGATAGAGTAAAGACCTGTTGATGGTGTTTCTCTGTCTCACACTCAAAGCATGCTACGATAACCTCCAGCCACAAATAGAAATATTAGATGATAGAAACAATTACTATCTAAGATACAATTCAAAAAACAAAGTAATGTAAAACAGTCTTCTCTCCTTTCTTCTGTTTTGTCTTTTTGTAACACTTAAATGTTATAAATCATCAAACAGATTTTATCTGACAAAGATAACCGGAGTAAATACAGAATCCAGATTAAATATTGTTTACTGTGATTAACCACAATTAGCCACACCCAGATCTAATCACTGCCAGACCAGTCCAATCAACAAATCCCTCAAGTAGAACCTTTATAACAATATGAAGTAGGCAAAAAGATCTCAAAAGCAGCACATCCCTGATCTTTAGAAACTCAAGAACAGATGATAAAGTCATTAGCATCTAGCAGTCCAAAACGGGCAAACAAAGCCATTTCTAAAGATTTGGGAAATCAGTGGGAGCCATTATTGACAAATGGCGTAAACATGGAGCAGGAGTGAACCTTCCCAGCGTACCGGAATTACTCCCAAAAGTGCATCAACAACTCCTAAGGAAGGTCATAAAATAACATGTAAAGTACTGCAGGCTGTAATGTTAGTGTTTAACCCAAAAAAAATCTCAATGATCCCCAAGACTTGAGCGATATTCTGTGGACAGATGAGATGCACACCAGCAAATCCACCTCTGAATGACTCAAAGA
The DNA here is from genome assembly GCF_021462225.1 of Girardinichthys multiradiatus. Classification (NCBI taxonomy): domain Eukaryota; kingdom Metazoa; phylum Chordata; class Actinopteri; order Cyprinodontiformes; family Goodeidae; genus Girardinichthys; species Girardinichthys multiradiatus. The sequence goes on from NC_061802.1 coordinate 32,632,864, forward strand.
TCAAATGAAGATGTTGAAGTGGCTTAGTCAATGTCTGGACTTAAATCAGGAGATTTTTAAACAGACTGTTGAGGCTCGGAAGCCCTCCATTGTGGCTGAGTTAAAACAATTCTGCAAAGAAGAGTGGGTTAAAATGACTTTGCCGTGATATAAAAGTCATTGCCAGTTATCTGAAATGCTCAATGGCAAATGTGACACAAGCAGTTGTTAGGTTTAGGGTGCAATTATTTTTCACAATGGAACCGGTTGGTAGGTTTTTACCTAAAAAAATAAAATCATCATTTAAAAACGTTGTTTGGTTTTCACCCAAGTTATCTTTGTCTCATATTAAAATCTGTGTGATGATCTGAAACATTTAAATGTAATTAAAAAAAAAAAAAAGCCTAAGAGGGCAAATACTTTTAACAACGCTGAATGTGAATGCACCTTGTGTCCGTCAGTCATTGCTGCCTCCACTGCAGAGGCAATGTCTTACAGCAGAAAGCAATATGTGGGACTTTCAGGAAGCTCTTTATTCCAGCAGCAGGACCATCAGAAAGGGAATACTGTACAAGTGTTAGCTGTTATCTGCCAGACATGCCAGAGCTGGAAGCTACTCCACGATAGCTGCACCACTCAGAGTCAATGAGGGGTCTTTGATTCTTCTGCCAGGCTCCTGGGCTCTCCCAGCCTATCTGCTGCCCCGTGGTGTCGAGAAAGCCCAGCACTCAGCAGCGCTGGCAGGGGAGCAGAGTGTACAGACAGACCTGGAGGGAGAAAACTGGGCCAGAGCTCTCCGACCGCAGGGGAGAGGAAGCAGGAGGCAGCATGGTGGGGAAACAGACAGGTGATGCAGTGTTGGCAGGTGTGTGTTTGTGCACATCAGGGAAGTCGGTGTGAGCTGCTCTGACCTTTATTCTGACTGACAGGTAGTGATGACTGGATTAACAACCATCCAACACACACCTGATGCAGTGACGCTTCAGTGATTTAAACCGACACTAAGTTGCCCTGTTCACATCATCGAGTTTGCAAACCAAGCGACTCAAAATTGAGTTTAGGAGGATAAATTAACAAAAAGAACAATACAGACTAATTGAATCTTCTTTATTCATTTTAACTCGATCCCTGAGTGGCAAAAATAATGCTGTAAATTTCTTAAGTCTATTATTTTTGTTTCTGTTTAAAGGCAGTGAGATTTGCCAGTACGGTAAACATATTGAATTTTCAATTTATTAAGTGTCCCCAAATGCATAAACCCAAACAACCGGTTACTTAATTTTCATTTTAATATAGAAAATATTAACAACATTGCCATGTTGTTTATGCCTGCAATGTCCAGTAATCTTGCCAACCAGGGTGGAGACTGGTTCTGTGTCCCAGAGATGACTGTATTTTGGTGCATTTCAACCTAGAACACAGAAGATAATGCTAGCTGAAGCTAGTCAGAAAGTGTACAGATCCTTCTCAAAATATTAGCATATTGTGATAAAGTTCATTATTTTCCATAATGTCATGATGAAAATTTAATATTCATATATTTTAGATTCATTGCACACTAACTGAAATATTTCAGGTCTTTTATTGTCTTAATACGGATGATTTTGGCATACAGCTCATGAAAACCCAAAATTCCTATCTCACAAAATTAGCATATCATTAAAAGGGTCTCTAAACGAGCTATGAACCTAATCATCTGAATCAACGAGTTAACTCTAAACACCTGCAAAAGATTCCTGAGGCCTTTAAAACTCCCAGCCTGGTTCATCACTCAAAACCCCAATCATGGGTAAGACTGCCGACCTGACTGCTGTCCAGAGGGCCACTATTGACACCCTCAAGCAAGAGGGTAAGATACAGAAAGAAATTTCTGAACAAATAGGCTGTTCCCAGAGTGCTGTATCAAGGCACCTCAGTGGGAAGTCTGAGGGAAGGAAAAAGTGTGGCAGAAAACGCTGCACAACGAGAAGAGGTGACCGGACCCTGAGGAAGATTGTGGAGAAGGGCCGATTCCAGACCTTGGGGGACCTGCGGAAGCAGTGGACTGAGTCTGGAGTAGAAACATCCAGAGCCACCGTGCACAGGCGTGTGCAGGAAATGGGCTACAGGTGCCGCATTCCCCAGGTCAAGCCACTTTTGAACCAGAAACAGCGGCAGAAGCGCCTGACCTGGGCTACAGAGAAGCAGCACTGGACTGTTGCTCAGTGGTCCAAAGTACTTTTTTCGGATGAAAGCAAATTCTGCATGTCATTCGGAAATCAAGGTGCCAGAGTCTGGAGGAAGACTGGGGAGAAGGAAATGCCAAAATGCCAGAAGTCCAGTGTCAAGTACTCACAGTCAGTGATGGTCTGGGGTGCCGTGTCAGCTGCTGGTGTTGGTCCACTGTGTTTTATCAAGGGCAGGGTCAATGCAGCTATCTATCAGGAGATTTTGGAGCACTTCATGCTTCCATCTGCTGAAAAGCTTTATGGAGATGAAGATTTCATTTTTCAGCACAACCTGGCACCTGCTCACAGTGCCAAAACCACTGGTAAATGGTTTACTGACCATGGTATCACTGCTCAATTGGCCTGTCAACTCTCCTGACCTGAACCCCATAGAGAATCAGTGGGATATTGTGAAGAGAACGTTGAGAGACTCAAGACCCAACACTCTGGATGAGCTAAAGGCCGCTATCGAAGCATCCTGGGCCTCCATAAGACCTCAGCAGTGCCACAGGCTGATTGCCTCCATGCCATGCCGCATTGAAGCAGTCATTTCTGCAAAAGGATTCCCGACCAAGTATTGAGTGCATAACTGTACATGATTATTTGAAGGTTGACGTTTTTTGTATTAAAAACACTTTTCTTTTATTGGTCGGATGAAATATGCTAATTTTGTGAGATAGGAATTTTGGGTTTTCATGAGCTGTATGCCAAAATCATCCGTATTAAGACAATAAAAGACCTGAAATATTTCAGTTAGTGTGCAATGAATCTAAAATATATGAATGTTAAATTTTCATCATGACATTATGGAAAATAATGAACTTTATCACAATATGCTAATATGTTTTAGAAGGACCTGTAATTTAACATTGAAGCAAGTTCTGGACCACCATGGGCTGATTGTTCACTCAGAGAGGAAGAAGCAATTACTCCAAATGCAGCATGAAAAGCCAAATTACATTTTGCAAATGCATTCAGGGACAAAGACCTTAATTTTTTACAGGTCGCAAGCCCATCACACTTTTACTGTGGGGAAAAATGTGGAAACACCATCCCAATTGTGAATAACGGGGGTAGCAGCATCATGCTGTGTGGTTGTTTTGCTGCAGGAGGGACAGATGCATTTCACAAAACAGTTTAAATCATGAAGAAAGAACATAAATATCTTTCTTCTAAGAAATCAGCCAGAAAGTTACACCTTGGGCACAAATGGATCTTCCAAATTGACAATGACTCTAGACATACTGTCAAATTAGTTACAAACTTTTTGTCGTCTGGAGGTGATTTGGAAAGAACCAATGCAGCAAGGGAGTTAGACGTCAGTCCTCCATTGTTATTTTGTTGACTCGCCAAACAAGGTAGTCACAGCCCAGCTTCGGCTGACTTCTATAGGGACAAGTCTATCTTCAGGGGAGGGAATGATGTCATGAGAACGTATAGTTTGAATGACCAGCCAGCAGCAGGATTTACAAGCTTAAACAAGACTGTTATATCCCTTTAAGAGGGTGAGATAGATCAGTCAAACAAGATTTCTTCACTGATTTTGTCTGCCGTTATTGCATTTAAAAGGTATTGGGAGCCTTACGACGCAGAAGCTATGCTTAGTGCTGTTGTCGATGCCATACAAGACTTCCTTCGTCCCACGTTGCAGGCTATATTTTTTGAACATTCACAGCTGTGCAGGATTTCACTGTATCAACTTATGATTTTTGAATAGTCAGAGGGAACTCAAGGACAGCTCATCTTTGTGGGTTTATAACGGAAATGTTTTGTGAAAGAGGCCTCCACAAAGCCCTGATTTTAATCTCAAAAGTAAATTTGTGAACAGCTGAAAACTTGCGTGAGCAAGGTGCCCCACAACCTGTCTGAGTTACATCAGTTCTGTCAGGAAGAAAAGGACAAAATTTTAGTAACCTATTTTGAAGGGTTGTGGAAGGAAACCCAGAATGACTCAAGTCATTCAGCTGAAAACTAAATTGTACCCAGTACTATGGAATGTATGTAAACTCCTGCAATGAGTGGGGAAAAAATCTCTAACAATTTTGCTGTCTCGTCATTCTGGTATTTAACAAAGAATGGGTAATCCAAACTGACGTAAAATAGGAAAGTTAGGCATGCAAACATGTAGTTTTAACTGCATATATATTTATAACTCAGTAGCACTGAAGTGCAGTAAAGTAAAACTCATTTCATCAGTATTACTTGGTCTACAATAGTAGTATGTTTGTATCCAACTCAACTTATCCTGAGATTATGGACATGGCAGTATCTTTTTTATTGTTTTTTTATGGTTTGTTTATAATTTCTTTTTCTTTTCTTTTGCCAGCAACAAATGTTTTGCCTCAATTTGAGTTTTTTGGTTTCTAAAGATGTATCTGACTCAACTCATACAGCTTTACTCTTCATATAACTTGTTGATAATTTGCCTTGTAACATTTTCCGCTATGGATACAAGTAATTGTGTGCAGACAATACTTAAAGAAAAAGTTGTTCTCCTGTTTGATAAACTTTTGCTGTGCTTTGTACAACGTGCAATTTATTGACGAGCGTTTCACCTGTGCTCTACAGTGCTCCACATAAACCAACAGTTGTCTGAGTATAGCACACAGCGAGTCACATGAAAGATAGAGAAGAGGCTAGGACAGTCTCTCTTTCACTGTAAGCATATTATTAATGGATTATTATGTGAAACTTAGATGAATTACTTAGATAATTTGCATAGCCTATAATACAATTTGTCAAGCTATGCACATGGAAATAGGTCATTATTGTTAAGAGATTGTACCCTCATGGCTTGCTGGCTAACACTAAGACGGCGGTTGACATCAAATCACAAAAGCAGGCATCAGGAGTTGGGTGTTGTCAGGGACAAAACTGATCCCAGGGACTGGATCAGAATCTTCAGTATTTAAAATGTTTTATTAGAGTGAAATTATATAGAAATTCAAAGTGTGTTTTAATCTATTTAAATACATATCAATCCTGGAGTCTAAAGCTAACGACTTTTGTATTATTGCAACTCCAACCTAAACAAATCACCACAGTTCATAAAGATACTATTTTAAAAACGTGTTTCCATTTTTCCATTAGGTGTTAAATATACTAGTCTAAACCTTTTTTTTATACTGAAGACAGTGTTCGTACATGTTTAACAATGTTCTTTCTAAAAACAAAAAAAACATGCAATGTCCAAAATGTGTGAAGCACATTTGGTCAGGGTAACTATCTGATGTAAAAAATTAATAAAACAGCTCTGTAATATTGATCTTTTTCACAGAGCATTACTTTTCCTTAAATAGGTTATAGACAGTTTTATTTGTTTAATATTCCATTTTTCAGTATTAAAAAAAGAAGGCTACTGTTAAGAATAATAGACCTTATCTTATGATAATGTTTCAGTACTGTTTCAGGATGATGAAAATGGTCTTCTCCTAGCAAGCAACTGACTTTAGCATCTTATAAACACTCATTTATATTACTACAAAAAGAAGAAGAAAAGAGAAGTTGCCAACTGCAGGGAATACATTTACTCCTAAGAACCCCTCTACTTAATCTCACCCACCTAAATATTAAACAATCTCTGTGTATTTTGTTGTTTTTGATATTCAAGTGAGATGACTTTGAGAAAATTAACTTCTGCCCAAACATGGATTTATGTATACTGGCATGTTAAGACTAATGTGTAACCAGAGAGGCAGAAGAAAGTGTAGTCGATACAAGTGTCGCTGTCAGGAAGGCTGAATAGGTTTCTTGTAAATTATTGATATTTCCCAGTAGATGGATGGGCCCAGACAGATGGTGTAAAACGAGGGATGAACATACATTCCATTTTTCTATGTGACATTTAAACCTTGAAATGTAATAAATTAAGTATTTTGCCATGATAGATGTTATTCTAACACAGTGAAGTACTGGTTTTAAAGGCAGATATTAAATTAAGGCTGTGAAAGATGAGCAATAACATCATGACAAAAAGCAGAGGGATTTACCACAACATTCTCTCACTCGCAGTTTAGCCTCCATTAGTGAAGTAAATAAAAAACGGTTGTATTTTTCTTTAAAACATAATAACAATAAAGTAATAAGGTACAAGGGAGATAATCTGTATTTAAATACAATTCATTTGCTTCCCTTTCCTCAACTGACAGTGGAAGAAAAGGAAATAAAATTTAGTGCCCAATACAAAAATATATCCTGCTAATTACTAATTCCAATGGACAAAACGGTCTGCAATATCATGTTTTCTTGAACTGAGTTCATGCACTTTACCTCACCTAGCCTTTTGTCTGTAGGGCTAAAATATTGGTTGGTTTTATAATAGGCGAATCAATATTTTCACTGAGACTTGGCAAGATTTCATTTGAGGAGAGATACAAGAGAGAGCAAAGAAAGCAAGGATGTCCTGGATAACATATAAGTAAGAATAGTTTGATTTTGAATAACTATGAAAAACCTGTTGTTATTAGACAATTGTTATTGGTCAAAATAAGAAGTTCACTGGTGATCATAAAAAAATAAAAATGGAATTTAAAAGGCTATATTCATACTTTTTTAAGTAAAAAGTTGGACTTTAAGTAAAATTTGGACTTGATGAAGTTTTAAGAAATATAATCAGAATCGTGCATCAAAGCACACAGCTGTACAAATGTAGATGCCTCTATAAGTGCTGCTGCAGCCATGCATGCAAATGTCTGCATGGCGCAGATGTTAACTTTACCAATGCCTTGTGGGTGTACAGAGGGTTGAGCAGCTAAGTTTTTGTAACATTTACATAACACTAAATATGTTTGCAAAGTTTCCAAAACAGAAAAAGATAACTGAACAAAACTTTTGCAGACCTTTGGGCAACCTGCAACATCTGGGAAACATCTGTGTAATGGGCCAAGTTTCTAAACTGGACTAAGGTACAAAAAATGCATGAATAAATAAACTATAAACAGCATACAAATTGCTGCAGATCTCAGACAACCTTTATATAAAATCTGGGTGATAACGCAAACAAGTACAGAAAAAGAAGCCATACATATTTTATCATGTCAATATTTTTGCTTCTGCTTTAATTCTTAAGTTTGGTCAGGTCAGACCAGATCATAATATGCATACTTTCAGATTAAAACAAGAATTATTTCAACATGTCCTCTTTTAATAGGTCTACAATAATAGTGAACCAGGTTACATAAATAAATAGTCTTGTTTACATGATGCAAACTATGTTTACACATAGAAATAACCATGTTAGCCATGTTATTCATAGTAAGGATGATGGTTTCAAATGAATTATCTGCTTACAAAAACAATGAACACAAAGTTCTCAGTAAAGTTTCTAAAAACAATGTAAGATTTAAAATATTGCACCTCCACAGACAAACCAAGAGTACAATTAAATATCATCTGCATAAAGTTACCACTCAGTCTTCTATCAGACCATTATTGCTTGTTGTCATAAAAGTCACATTCATATGAATTGGATGATGAATTTAATGTACTGATATCTGATCTGTGCTAGGTGAATGTTGTACACAAAAGCTGCCGGATCTGTAGCTGTGGTTTGATTCTAAATTTCTTCCTTATGAAAATTATATAGTTTAAGCCATTAAAAAATACATTAATGTCTTGAGGAACTAACATGGGAAAAGAAAAAAAGTAGCGTGCGCACAAAATACTAATTTGTTCCCACGACACAGGTATAACACGCGTGCGAAATACTAAAACAGCGCACTTTCTCAAACATACAGGGGAACAAAACAACAACTGGATGGACATGAATATTCTGATCGAGTTTTATTTTAGGTTGGGGAGGAGCTATAAGAGATTCAGATTAGTGAGAGGCATTTAAAAAGAATATTGAGTGCCAGGTGTTAATCCTTCCTGCTGACCATGGTCAGGAAACACAGGGAAGAAGCTTCCTCCAGAGCCGAAATGGTGGTTCACTGCGGGGTTAATTCCCTGTACTTGCGTGTCATGGGGTTGAGACTTCTATAATAATGAAGGGACCGGATTGCCGAAGCAGCGGAGTTTTTAATAACTGTACTGCACACTGATTGCACGTTAAATGTACTGTGGCCAGCTGAACTTCCTCCCCGGTCATTGTGCATACTGCCAAAACACACAACCGCATGCACACTCTACTTCTCTCTCTGCACTCTTCTTTGTGATCCCAGTCTGACAGCACACAGCCACCGCACGTATGCACACATAGGGTATGTCCCAATTCAGGGGCTGGATCCTTTGAAGGCCGTATTTCTAGGCCGATTACGTCACAGTGCGGCGATGAAGGCTTTCTCAATTCATGAATCCTTCCTAGACTCCTTCAAATGCGGCTGACAAATGTGTCCTTCTTTTACCCGATTTGAAGCATGGGTCGTGAGTATCCTTTGCGGTCCATCATTTCCCATGATTCATTGCAGGTCAAAGCAGATTGGTCAAGCAGGGACAGCCATGGCGGACCACAGCAGCAAAAAGCTGAGAGTAAATTGTGAAAAATTAAACTCTCTGTGACAGAAATGAACTTCTACAATGTTTTTAGTGTGGGAATATAACTGTGTAGACGTGAAATATCTGCTTGATTTATCAAGACATCGCTTAATTTCAAACGTGCTCCGACGTGTTTGGAGTTTTCCGCTCCCGCCGTAGTAACTGCCGGCTTGCCTCAACAACCTTCCCGGTAGCGGCTAGACCGTCCCAATTCGCAGCTCCTCACTTCCAGCCTCCGTGGTTTTAGCAGTTGACGAAGCACCCAGCCCATGTAGACCGGGTCCTTCGAAGGATCCAGCCCCTGAATTGGGACATACCCATACATATTTACACACCCATCGTACACTGAGCGCCATCACTTACGAGTTACACATCTCCTGCAACACAGGTCCCTTGATGCCTACTTCATGAGAACGAATCAGTATTTCGTCGGTATGAAATAATATTTCGTGCGCATTTTATATTTTGTTTTTTCCCATGTCAGTTCCCGGGCTCTGAATTTACATTCACTGTCCACTCTAGTTGGTACACCTTGCTAGTTCCAGGTTGAGCTCCTTTTTGCTTTCGCATCTATCCTTCGTGGCATAGATTGAACAAAGCGTCAGATCTGAGATTTTGGTTTATATTGACATGATAGATCAAGTCCCTGCAGATGTATTGGCTGCACACCCATAATATAAATCTCTCGGTCAACAACATCCCAAAGTTGTTCTTTTGGATTGAGATCTGGTTACAATGGAGGCCACTGTGGAGCACAGTGAACTAATGTTCAAGAAATCAGCCTGAAATGTCATTAGCTTTGTGACATGGCAAAATATCCTGCTAGACATAGCCATCAGACGATGGGTACACTGTGGTCATAAAGGGATGGACATAGTTAATAATAATCCTCAGGTAGGATGTGATGTTTAACAATGCTCAATTGGTACCAAGTGTTCCAAAATTGATATAAGTCTGGATGGACCCTCATTTTTATGGTGTTTAAGAGAAATTCTGACCCTACCATCAGAATGTTGCAGCTGAAAGCAATTTTCTAATCTGTGCAGAGGTCCAATTTTGGTGAGCCTGTGCAAATTGCAGTCTCAGCTTCCTGTTCTTAGTGAACAGGAGTGTCACCTTATTTGGTCTTCTGCTGCTGTAGCCCATCTGCTTCTGGTTCAGCATGTTGTCGGTTTTAGAGATGGTATTCTGCATACCTTGGTTGCAGCAGGTGGGTATTTAAGCTACTGTTGCCTTTCTATCATTTTGAACCAGTCCTCTGGCATTTTCATCTACGCAACTATTTTTTTCCAACTGTTCTCTTTGAACCCAAAATATGGTTGTGTATGAAAATCCCAGTACATCAACAGTTTCTGGAAAACTTGGACTGGTCCATCAGGCACGGACATCTATGCCAAATTCAAAGTCATTTAAATCCCCTTCCTTTCCCATTTAGATACTTGGTTTGAACTCCAGCAAGTCATCTTAAAGTCATCGAGATTCTTAATCGCATTGAGCTGCTGCCATGTCTTTGCTTGACTTGCTTTTTGTGTTAGTAGGCAACTGAACGGGTTTGCCTAACAAAGTGTCCAGTGAATGTGTATATATGTTAAATATTATTTTCCAGTAAGTCCTCTTTTTTGTTTCTTCTTCAATACTCCATTATCCTTGTTTCAATTATGGATTCAAATCTAATTTGGTAACAAACTGCATTTTCCATCCCAGACCAATGCCCCCTGGACACAGTGTAACATAAACACAATTCTCATAACATGCCTGTTTTAATTAAGTTGGAGGACCCAAATGAGTTCCTGGGGGGCATAATTTGATCATGAAACAAAAACACAACAGGTTCTAAAAAAACCATTGTATAAAAATACTTTAAAACTGTCTACTTTGTCTGATTTGGAACTCTTAAGTTGGATGACTGTGCAGGAATGTAGAATAAACAGGACAGAAATGCAAAATAATCATAGGAAAGGAACTCATCAGTGGCACAGTATAATGAAATCCAGTTGAAGAATGACAATTACGGACCCAAACAAGTCTGAGGGATTCCATTTTCCACTCATCATTACCTTGTAATGATTCAGGCAATAGTGAGCTGAGGTGAATAGAATGTCAGGTCCAGGAGAAAAGGATCTTCTTCCTAATGCTTTTGGACAAAAATCAGTGGCATTTGATGAACTCTTATAGAAGCATCAATGACAGAGGTAAACAGTCATATACATCCTGCAAAGGCTGAGTGCTGTCCTTGGCTGTTTATTTAAATTGTGGCAGTAACACAAGATCCATTATTTGTGAGAATTGACTTTGGCATAGTGATGCATTGCCCAAACAGCCACTAAAGGCAAGTAAAAACTCATGGTTAGAAAAGGATGAATTTACAATTAAACTGCAATAAGTTTTTAGTCTGTAATTGGCAGTGAATTACAATTCAAGTTTGGGTAACAGGAACTGCTTACTTGGATTCCTTCAAATCTGTAAGTAATCAGTGAAAAGGTCCAAAACAAACTACTTTTCTTTTATCTTTTCATACAGCCAGCAGATATAAGAATGTTGACCAAATCAGGCAATTGTTGAACTTTACATAATTTACTGTAACATTTTTGGCTGATAGTAGCAATTTCCATAGGGCTGAAAATGTGTTGTTGAACCAATAAATATGTACTTTAAAAACAAAACAGCAAGGTGCATAGTGAAGTTGAGTTGAAAACTCACCCTCTTTAGATTTATTAAGGGAACAAACATGGGCATAAAAGAGTACAAATCAATGGTCTGGAAAAAGACCATTTGTCCCACTGTCCCCAACTGTCATCAGCTGCATCCATACCGTTCCAGTATGGATGATTCATATTCTCTGTGATCCTAAACGAATAGTTTGGGTCGTTTGTAGTGGGATTACATGAAGAGTGTTTGAGTAGTCTATATCGTATGTGTGGTAGGCAGCAAACAGATGGACATAATGATAATTGATATGATGAAATCATATCAATTAACAGATTTTTTCATCTCTCCAAGGTCCCTTTCACTGTAGACTAAACTTGCCTCACAACATTAGAGACTTCCAAAAATATGTTGACAGCGCTGTACCCGGTTAATATAATTAATCAGGATGGAACGCTGAGAAGTGCAAAGCACTCTAAACACCCTTTCACCTGCATTATTTCATGCAGCTAATGAAAGTCTGTAACGTTGAAACTTGTGTATGATTACTTCTTTAAACTAAATTTGCTCTGATGGCCATCTACAAAAAATCAAACTATGCTTTTAAGGAGCTTGGGGTTTACTTCTTTTGTGTATTACATTTTCCCTCGATGAAACCCAGGTAAAATAATTATTTTTAAATACTGTCAGCAATCCATTCATAGTAACAGTCCATGGGAACCATGGCTTTACATTTTGTAATAAAGTTGTCAAAAAAGGGTTATTTCTTTTTTTTAAATTGTGCTTACCAATAAGGCGCTAAGATAGTTGGAAAGCAATAACATAAATAAAACTTTGTCACCAAGACTAACGTTTACCAGTTTAAAAGGAGAACTGGCGTATTTTGAAGTTACAGCAAATAAACACCAATGAAGTTCCAACTTCTGATATCTGAAGCGGGTCCCTGAATAACGTTTTTTTAACCATCCAACCCGAGGTTTGCATTATATGAGGTGAATGAAAGGACATTGAAGAATATAGTTGACTATGTTGTGAAAGACTCTACTTTACCTCTACGAATCTGTGCAACTACATGTTAGAGTAGAAACATCTCAGTGTTGCAGAATCAAATGTCACTAGATTCAAATGTTTCAGATGCTCCCTACTTGCTCAACATTCATACATTCAGATAGTCAAACTCAAAAAAAGAAGAGGAACTTGTTCCTGCAATCATGCTCCTCATTCAGTCACTATTCCAGAACAGTTTAAGATCACAAGTTTGAGGATAGCCTGGATATCACCTTCATGCGGTCTGTCTCTGGAAGGCTCCCTATTGAGTCCTTTTTAGGTGGTCCTGTGTCCCCCTGACCTGTTCCCATGCTACCTACTCCAACCCCTGCTGCAAAACTAAGTGCAGAACCAGGCAAAGATGCTACAGGGAAGGCCCCCACTGACATTTGGTGGGGGAGTACCACCCTATGAGGTACTGTGCTACGAATGCTGGCAGGGCCTAATGGGGTCTGAGTGGCTCCAATAGAAGTGGAAGAAACTTGTGTTGACTGGGGTGGACTGGGGACAGCTGGTTCTAACCCCTCATGAGGTAATGAGGGCTGAGAGGCAGACAGGGCCCTGACATCTTGGCTCAGGCTGCCCAGGTGCAAAGAGTGGGTGCTCTTATGCATGCTGGGCCGGTGTGTGGGACTGGCTATGTACTGCTGAACCAGAGACAGCTGGGAGCCTGAAATATGACCAGCCAGCGCACTGGATCCATAGTGGAATGATTGTCCTCCAGCAGCCAGTGGACTCTGCACTGGGGGACTGGCCAAGACTGGAGCAAAGGCACCAGGAGCAAGGAGTTGTGACTGTAGTGGAGAAGCAGAGACTGGACTGGATACACTCTGCATCACCTGGAATCTCCTCACCATCCTAGGAGACTGTAAGGTCCCTGCTCCCACCGAGTTTCCTTGCATGGGGTTACAAAAGTTCATTGCCACAGCTTGCTGCAGAGTGGCGATTGCCGAGTCTCGAGGCTGAGTGGAGGAACCTGGAGGAGAAAAGATCCCACCAGAAAGAGGAGGTGTCATGGACATAGCCCGTTGCCGTGGTACGTCCACTTGCTGAACCATCTCTCGATCATATTTGACTATCTCCTGAATCATCTCATTCTCATGGTTGTTGAAAACACCAGAATGGAGATCATGCTGGACTTTGTGCATCAGGATCGAATTCTTCTTGCCTGTAATGACATGAACACAGAATATAGATGTGTAGTTGAGATTTAGAGAATGTAGAGAACGTTGACCTGCATTTTTGTAGCATAGGGATACTTTGTAGAGGTGTAATGAAGGTACAACGCCAGCATATTGTAAATCAAGATGAAGCCTACATCACAACGGGCTATGCAGTTGTTGTCAAATGTGATTTTTAAAAGTATTTGTTACAGGCCCAGAATATGACGCTTTGTGCTTAAAACTTGACACTTGACCCTCATATCTAGGGCTTTTTTCTATGTTTGAGATTTTGAAGTATTAAAAGAAGTAGGGATTCAGTTGCCTTTTTGTGATGATGGAGTCAACTAATAAAGACTGGCTGACAACTTTAACAAAAGCATAGAAGATTCTCCTACATGCAAACCATTCATTTGGCAACATTTTGGGAACCAGGTACAAAAATAGAAACATTGACAGAGTGAGACAAAATACAAACAGCTTGTAAACCACTGTGAGAAAACTGTGTCTGGATAACCACAATTTTCAAATGAAGCTACAGTTAGCATCTGCTTTAATAGCTTCCTATTGATGCTAATCTTAAGTTGGACTGCATTAAATCATCTCTGTTTCAAAATGTAAAAGGAATTGTGTAAACCTGAATTGTCGTTCTACACTGAACATAGATTCTTAAAATGCTGAAATTTCTGCAACTTTTATTTTATTTCCCCTAAGAATAATTGATGCATCTGCCAGTATATTAGTCAGACTGAAGATGCAAACAGGAGACTACTGATGAAGAAACCAAGTGCAGTCCATTTGGACATGGTGCTGACCAGCTGCTCACTTTCTGATCGTGATACATGAGGCCTGAGGACTGAGATAACTATGTTCATTGCAACAAGTACAAAGCTAGTCATACAAAGCATAGTTGAGTTCAAAGCCTTGACTTCTGAACCAGATGGATTGCAGATTTGATTCTTTAATTCAAAGTTCATATATAAATATGCAATTTTTGTTAGCTGTTTTTAGCTTATACTGTAGCTTATAAGTTGTTCTTAAAATATATAAAAATTACTTATTGTCCAATATATTTAGGCTGTTAAGGCTCTCTGTGTTGTAAATGTACCACAGTACAATTACAATCCCCTGTGTAAATATAGACTCAACTAAGAATGAGGGTATTCAGTCTCTTCTACTGTAATGTGTGGGACAAAAGCTAAAACGTTTGGGTTTAGGCTGTCTCAAAAGACATTCAAGTTGGCCATGAACCTTCAACAACCCAGCTGGGTTCTCAACAAATAGTTTGGTCTCAAATTGAAGACTGGTGATGAAGAATTGTGAAAGCAAACTGACAGCACTTGACTGTGGATTAAATATTGAGAGTTCCTTGCAGAGATGTCGGCACAGCTGTACCTGTTAAATTCCTAAAAGTAGGTGTGCGTTTGAAAAGAGGTTCTGGCAGGGTCAGGCTGCAGCTGTGGAGATAATAGGATGCACAACCAACCAACACACTGTCAAATTACTGAGATGTGTGTTAGAGATGAATGTGTCTGAACTTTCTGTCAACTAACCGCAAGGTGTGAAGGAGAGGTTTATTAACCAGTGAAAATTATGCTTTTAGAAATAAGGAGAGGTAGCTAATGGTGAGGTGAGGCACAAAAACTAAACATACCAGCTGCTTATGAAGGAGACTCATGTTCAGATGTTAAGAAGATTTTGTTTCTTGTAAAATGTGGAGCTAAGCACGCTGGATGGATAGTTGGGACAAACGCTGGGATTTGTGCATTTTAGCTTGCTAGCCTTCTTAGCTGCATCCCAAGGATTTAACATCTGTCTTTCTTTAGGTACTTGAAGAACACACACAAGCTGGACATACTTTACCAGCGCATATTGAGTGTTGTCAGTTTGGATCTACTTTGCAGAAAACAGGTCGAGAACTGAATGGAAAGCCTAAATGTTGGAACAACATCAAGGTCAGTACCTCTTATTCTTTTCTGTTCAAGATGTTCTTCATTTTAGTTTAGTTTTTGTGAGAAGGAACACTGCAAAAGGCAGATGATGGTTTTAATTCTTTGGCCTTTCTATCACTTGCATGTTGCATGTACTGAAGATACATGACTTGCAAGTATAACCTTAGTGATAAAGACCTCTCTCAAGTAAGGAAAACAGACAGGAATTCATATTTACTGTACTTTGCTCCAAGTTGTAAAATAGTCATTTGCTGAATTTAATAAAGTAAATTAAGCCAAATCCTGTGCCATGTCACCACTGCAAGTATTCATTCCCAGGTGAGTGAATCTTAATTGGCGCAGACAGAGCATCTGTGTAGTGCACTCATGCTACAAAACTACATTTTCACCTATCTAGTTGACACCTACCCAACTCCTGGGTAGGTGTCCAAACCTTTTTAGAATAGCTGAGTGAAATTGCCTTCAATTTAACACTGCTGTAGTTGTCATGACTCAGATAAAGCTGCTTATCACCATATGCTATTGAAATGCAAGGTTGCCACAAAGGTGTGATGATAAGAAATGCTAAGAAGCAGCTTTTCTCCAAGCTTTTGTGATAGTATGTCTTTTCAAACATACCCTGAGAAAACTATTACTTATTACAAAAGTGTAGTCCTCTGCCTGCAAAGTGCCTGTTCTGGGAAGTGATGAGACACAATTAGATATACAGTGCTTTGTGACTATGTGTGTGAAAAGTGATGTCTGGTTAATATTAACATAGAAAGATACATATTGCATAGGGGATGTATCAGACACTCACACTTTCCTTCCACCTTAACATATCTTTATTTAAAGTTACTGTTGACAAAACCAAAAAGAAAGGCAGATGTAATTATTGATTAACGCACAACAAGCACATCTGGGGTCTAGGCTGCCATGAAACGGACACGCCCGCCTTTCCCCAAATAAGTGAGCTGTCAGACTGATGGGGTACTCATGTGCAAAATTTGGCAGCTATGGCAACAGGTTGTGGCTGCGGAGCTTTTGGTACACATGTCAAGTGTGGTCTTGTGACAAGCAACCTCTAGAAGGCTGGGGAAAGAAGTTGTTCACATTGCAAAAAAAAAATAACTGTCAGTCACGATGGCAAGTGTGCATATGTGTAAGTGTGTGTGTGTTTTAACTTTAGAGGGCAATCATATTCACTGAAAACATTAAAACATGGCAACATAAACAAATAATTCATAGTTGTAATTTTGTTTAAGTGTCATTTCCCAGCATGCTGCCACAGATGTCAGACAGAGCAGTGTTTTGGACCAGACATCACATTAATAATACCCAATTATTTTCTTTCAGTGCATGTCATCAGTCTTTTGAGAACGGCCTCCTTGTTCCCTTTATATTTGAGTTAAAATAAACCTGTGGTTTAATTGGACACATTCAAGAACATACACCTAGATTAATATAAAAAAACAGAATTTCTTTGTGCAGTTCTGTCTTCCTTTTTAAGCGTAGGTTGACACGGCTACCTGAAAAGCAGAAAAGGTGTCTCAGATTTCTTTTTTCAGAACTCCGACTGCACGTAAGCTATTATTTTTTGAACCCACCTTTTAGTTGTATTGCATAACTGTATGTATTTATTGTATTTATCATTATCTGTACACCAAAGGTTTACATTTTTAAACTCTGACAGAGTAATTGATAAATTAAGCACATGTATAACCTATCACTTTTGGCAAATATCATTGGAAAGGCTGGTTATCAATAAATTCACTCTGTCAAGTGATAAGTAAACAAATCAATATATCAGCACTAAGACAGCTTTTGTAAAGTTTTAAAATACACAAGTATTAACATTCATGCATCAAAAACATTGGTCTTGCTTTGACAAAGTACAACATAGTATAGTATAACGTACTGATTGATAGACTATAGTAATGGTAGAATGTACTGGTACTGTACTAAATTGGTTCAGATCTTAGTAGCAAAAGAAGAATTTTTACAATGGTGAATCTAAATTTTAAAAAAAATCATATGTGGGGTCTTCAAGACTCCATTCTCTTGCCTCTGCCATTCAGTGTCCATATGCTGCCCTAACTCAAATTTTAGAGTATTACAGAAGTTCCTGCAATACCTAGGCGGATGAAACACAACTCTGAATTTCTCTGTCACCATAAGACCACAGTCCCTGGAGAGTCACTAATTGTGTCAATAGTATCAATGAGTGAGCCAGAGTGTATTGGAGTCAAAATCATTGTTTATCTGTACAAACTTGGAAATAAAGCTGATTCTGAATGTGTCAGAATGTCTTCCATCTTAATGTGGAGAATAGGGAAGGCATTTTTTTAAGTGTCAAAAGTACAACAAGATTCAACAAATCTAACAACTATAAAGAATACCATAGCTAATGTTGTAAACTCAGATCTAAATGTTAACATAAACTATTACTAAATCAGTTCACTACTGTTATGGTAAATTTTAGTGCCTTGCTTTTTTTTCTACTAGATACTCTGCAAGATCTAATAAAAGTATTCAAACCCTTCAGTGTTATTCTCTTCTGCCTCCAGAGTTAGGACAGATGTTTCTGTTTAGTCTTACAGAGATGGTTTTTCAACCTTCTCCTATTCACTTGTATGAGATAACATGTATGCCACACTGTGTAAGGTTTCCATTGTCAACATGTCTAGGACAACAGGGTTCACCTCGTCTTTCTGGGTCTCATGAGAGTTACCTTGAAAACTGTTGTAGCTTACAGGGGAAACTTTTGCTTTGTCTAGGCAGAACGATTTGGCAGCACTACTGAGCGCATCTTCAATGCTGTAAAAAATCCTTCTCTCTTGCAAGATTATAATAAAGCTGATTCTGAGTGACAATCATCGGTCTCTGTCTTGGTAAAAACAAATGTTTCTACAACACTACCATTTTAAAGAGTTCCAGAATGAAGGCTTTCCTGTCAAATTAGGAGAGAGGAAAACTGTTTTTCTGTGCAAGTTTTTATTTTCATGTTGGATTATTGTAATGTTGTCTTTGCTGTCAGTCAGTCATTTTCTACCGCTTCTTCCATGCACACACTCATTTACGCCCAAGGGCAATTTAGAGAAACCAGTCATGTTTTTGGAGTGTGAGAGGAAGTCGGAGTGCATGCGTGGGTTCTCTCTGGAGTACCCAGAAAACAAAAACATGCAAACTCCATGCAGAAAGACCCCCGGCCGGGAGTCTAACCCAGGACCTTTTTGGTACAAGGCAACAGTGCTATCAACTGCACCACCTTGCAACCCTGTCTTCACTGTTCTCTTTTACAATAAATCATTGAAGGAGATGCAGTTCATCAATATTGCTGATTGACCAACCGCAGGAAAACTGATCATATCCTATCAGTCTTCAGTGCACTGCACTTTAAAAAAAGAAAGGTTGGTGTACCAAAAATTCCGAGGCAACAAACGTCATGGCATTTTTAATTTTAGGATTTCAACTTTAACTTTGCATAACTAAGTTACGTTTGCCTAACTCTGATTTCTATGTTCTTGTAAATCAACCAAAAGTTTGCAGAGACTTAAAATTTTAAGCTGTAAGAACTTTGAATCCTGAATTCTTCCAGTTTGCATAAAAGTAGCAGTGGGTTAAAATTGTAGGTGCTCAAATTTCTCGCTTTTATTTTATTCATCCCTATTTTCCCTCAGTGGCGATATTTGTCCTCTGGGTTTTAACCCACCCTTTTTGTCAGGGACCAGTGGGCTGCACACACCAGTGGCACCCTGGAAGCATTCTGTGGTTAAGGGTCTTGCTCAGGGACCCAGAGTGATAGTCTGAGTTTTGAATCAGTGACCATTGCAGCCTCTCTGAAACACAAATGCCCTGCTCTCTAACCACTAGGCCACCATTTAACAGTTATAAATCCTGACTACTGGTAACTTAACTATAAGTCGTAACTTAAATAAGTAAAAAGCTTTATTCTCATTGTAAAGAAAGTAAAACGGAATTTCGTTCGACGGCATTTCTTCAGCAGTATCGTTATTGTTAAAATGAAACATTACAACAAGACACTAACTCAAAGGCCAACTCCAAAAGTTGATTTTTCCGCATTTCCCAACAAAAGAATGAAAGTTAGTATAACTATCACTTGTTACAATGACCTATAACTTGGAAATATAAGTACTGACCACTCAAAAAATAATGGTCATGATCACACCTACCTTGGTTTACTGGACTGACTTAAGATATTGTCCCTAATATGTCACACTTAGTTTTCAGATTTTCACAAATGAAAATAGTTTTTCATCCCAAAAGTTGTTTATTTATAGTGTGTTTGTAATTGTTTAAAAATCTTGTTGTCTGTCTGTCAAGCATGAGTGTCTTCAGGCCTGAACAGCTTTAAATATTACAGGTGTAAACCACGTCGACCTCTCAGGACATGAGAGCCCGATTTGCTCTTTGCTTCCAGGACTAGTGTTTTGTTTCATTTTATGTGATGCAGACATTTTACAATTATTTCTTTGATATATTCATTGTCTTTAATGTAATTTTTCATTAAGCATTTTAACCTGTTTTTCCTATAAGTCACTTTGAATTACCTTGTCTATGACTGGTGCTATACAGCTAAACTCCCTTTATCTCTATCGCTCTACAGTATTGTCCTTTCTTTCACTGTTTTTAACATATTCTGGGAGAAACAGTGTTTTCTCCCTTTGTATTTTAAATATAGGTAATCTACTTCAATTAATTTCACACATTTCATGACTTACACTGCATGAAAGATAATTAAATTGAAGATATGGTTCCAAAGTAGCCTTAAAAACACATTTAAACACAAAAACCTCCTTGTTTCTTATAATGACTGCTCACAATAACAAATGCTGAATGCACAAAAATAAATTCAGTCCTTTTGTTGACTGAACAACATGATGGTCTTACCTATCCTGTCCAGTCTGTCGATGGCAACCGTCTCAAAGGCCCTCCTCATCATGGGATACTCTTCGAGCACTTCATTGAAATTGTCCACCGAGAGAGAGTACAGACGGCAGTAGGTGTCTGCTCGCACACTGGCTGTCCTTCTGCCTCGGGTCAGCAGACAAATCTCTGGAAGGGAGAAAGACAGAACATGACTAGAAACTAGAAATGGTGGGTTTTAGGCAGTCAGGAAGTGAGAAGGGTTCCAATAGTGAAGCACTGCAATTAAACAAATCTTAGCCTTTTTTTCCCCGCTGAAGAAAGCTAATGGGCAAATGAGTGATCAAGATTGCAGTGATTTTTGCATACAGAAATTATGCAAAGTTAGTCTGACCAACTTACAAAATGCATGGATATTTGCACAGCACTGACAGCTGTGTGAAGGAAGAGATCTGCAGCTAAGCTTCATTACTTCACTTGTTCCTCTTCCTTTCCTTCAGCATTTTTTTACACATAGCTCCACTTTTTTGAGGGCTGGGGCGCACTGTTGTCTTGACAACCACATGCCCTCCTTTTCCCTTGCCTTTAAAGGTCGACCTCCTCTGACTCTCAGCAGAAAAGGGAAAGAATAACAAATCAGAGGAATAGTCCATTAAGAAACCGCATAAGGGTTCTGCACTGGAAATAAACTGTGACTGGATGGAGTGTCTTTGCATCAATTTGTAAACACAATTTGTAAACACAAAGTTTCAGGAAATAGAAATGTGTTTGAATAAAATATATAAGCAAAAAATAAATAAACAGACAGACAGACAGACAGACAGACAGACAGACAGACATGCACACACTTACACACCGATATACAAATAATTAGGTAACTTGTGGTTAAATGCCTTGCCCAGGGGCACATTGAAATTTGGCAGAAGAAAGCTGGAATCAAGTCCACAGTTTTCAGAAGACTACTCTTCCCAATGAGCCACAGTCACCCCAATGAGAAAAATACAACTTTCTTTCGCTTACAAGAAAACCAAATTTATTATTTGTAAACATTTATAGTTGCAAAAAAACTGGAAGCTCATGGTGTGGAAACTGCCAGCCATCACTCTTATTAAGGTATTGCTGTTTTTAAACTTCAGCAGCAAACTGCAACACAAATTCCAATGAAGCTGGGATGTTTTGTAAAACGTAAATAAAAAAAGAATACAATGATTTGCAAATCCTGTTCAAGCTATATGCAACTGAATACACCACAAAGACAAGATATTTAATGTCCACACTGATAAACTTAAATGTTGTGTAAAACCTACAAATTAAGTGTGAAGATTTTACACCATGTCCCAACTTGAGATCAGCTACCCTTACCAGATAACCTGACTAATTACCCAGGTAATACCAGCTATTTAGACTTATGTAACAAATGACGAAAAGGGAATAATATTTTGCACAATAACCCCTTAAAAATTGTTGCTAACTTGTTTCTTCTACATTTGCGTAGGTCCGTATATCAAAATTAAAAATAATAATGAAAAACTGTAATAGATAACATAATCAAGAATATATAAAAACTTTAGAAAGTTCATCAGCAGAAGGAATTACTGATGATTCGTAGTAATAAATAAAAGCAAGTAGACCATGATATACATTTTGTTTAATTTTAGTCAAAATACTCTATGCAATTTTTCTAAAGGTTATTACTCAGTAGGTGTCTCATACCAGCCAACATTATCATTAATATGTATAAGTATTATAGGCATCTGCTCTTAGTAACAAGAAAAAAGAGAAACAAGTTATTAGTGCAGAATGCTAATAAGACACAAGAATATGGTAAATCTGCACATTAGTATATAGGATAACAAGGACTTTCAGGGCTTTAAAATGAAATATTTTCTTTTTAAATCTGGAATAAATTATATTGCTGCTGCTCTGACAATAAACCAAGTATCTACATTAATATACTTATCTAAAAAAAAGGTAAAAAGGAAATAATTATGAGCTCAAAATATCATAGTCCACTGAAATAAATAACTCTGGATAAATCTAAAAGGAAACTGAAGTGTAATAAAAAAACAAGCTATTTATTTAATTTAAAATCAGAACTGACAATACATTTAGATTTTTTGAATGCTTATTTTAGTATTTATAATACGCACCTGCAGTAAAATATGCCTATTTTCTTCTCAGGCCAATGAGCAGTAATCACATTTTCTTTGCTAATATGTGGCTCTTCTGTCTTCTGCAGAGAGAGCTACATTTTAGATTCACTTATTGGAGAATAAATCAAATCAATTCTCTGCTCTCCCACTAGGCTGACAAAGTTTTGCAAATTATAGCACCCAGGGTAATGCATTTATTTGATGGAAGCTAGGTAAGTTTGTTCAATAGCAGTCAGATTCATAGCTAGGTCAAGTTGTTGGCTGGTTTAAGGCTAAGTTAAGTTTTTAATTAAAACTTTACAACTTTTGCCTGCTATAAATTGTTAATCCTCCTCTTCACGGAGAGGCAATTTTTGATTTATCCAAAAAAAAAATGGATCAATAACTTTGAAAAAATATTAGCCCAGTTCTCACTAGCAACAACTCACAATGCATTCATAGTCATTGAGTCACAGGGTGCTAAGCGAAATGTAAGCACATTTAATTAAAGATATAATCATTCCAGCTCACTTCATTCAGGTTCATTCATTCATTAAGTAAAGATAAAATATTAGTTTTTACAAAGTTGTCAATTCAAAACTGCAACAAAAATTGTCAATCTTAATCGTGGCTTTTAAATTTTATTATACGTGTGAATTTTTAACATGTTTGACACAAATCATGCAAATGGCTAAACGTGCTTTAATGTGATAATAGATTTTTTTTTGCTAGCATCGGCATTCATTTACAGTAATGTGAAAAAAATTAGGACACCCTGTTAAATATTTAGATTTTTCTTAAGAAATGCTTATATGTCTAATCCTTTTTCTCCATGGAACATAAAGTGATTTAATTGGACTTAAATACCAAAAATCAATCGTGTTTTAATGGGTAAACAATGTAAAAAATAACTTTTTCAAATGAGGTACAAATCAGTACACCCTACACCCTACTAGCTAGTGTTATCCACTTTGGTTGAAAATACTGCAATGAGATGCTGAACTTGCTTAACCAGCCATACATTGGCACGTTAGCAGTTGATTTGAATGTCCTCCGTCTGTGGAATATTTTCCAGATATTCTCTTTAGACCTATTTAAAACCCTTACCAGACTCATAAGCTACTGAAATTGTCTTCCTAAAGGTTTTAGATATTTTTTTGAATCTCACCATGGTGTTCCCTCTATACTGTAGCTTTACTGTTTACTGTAGCTTAAAAAAAGACCAAGAAGGCAGTGAAAAAGGGCAGTCCACACAATAAAAATGCAGACAGATTACTTTGAATGTTATTCAGGCTACACTATGACACAATAGCTTTACAGGCATAGCCATGTCTCTGTCAACACAAGAAGGAAATAGTTTCTGCAGAGCAGCAGTTGATATTCTATAAATCCCCTCAGCAGATTTTCAGTTATCTAGTAAATATATTACAGATGAGCAGCTTGTACATTTGTTATACTTTGAGTTATGTGTGCTAAAAAAAACTCTTGAAGAATTCAGGGACATGATGGTTAAAATGTTTTGGTGCTCTACTTTCAGTGTGAGTTATTGTTCACAAATTGGCCAAGACATCATTTCATAACCACTCACCTGGGATTTTCGTGGTTTCACATGACGCATGCATTTGCATATTGCCAGCATCATTAGTGGCCATTGGGCAGTGCATTGAAAGGATAATATAGCTAATGAAACCACTAGGGCTGAATAAATTGTTCATACCACCGGGTGGCCAGTTGTGATTTGCTGTGCCATTCTTAAAGATGACAATGAATACAGAGAATTGCTGTATATTCAAAGTGGATTTTAGCAGGAACATGAATATTCATTAGCACTTCATAGACTCATTACCTTAATTCATTTTCGTAGACTCCATGCCTATTTTCTTTACTAGTCCAAAAAGTTCAGAAAACCTTGCAGATTATTTGCAAAAGAAGCTTCACATGTTGTTAGGAAACATATACACATATTCTTCCTTGTCATTATAGAGAGCACTCAGCAGACTGTAATAACAGTTGTAATAGAAAAGTCAAATATACAGCATATTCAGCATAACCTCAATAATGCATTATTTTTAAGTGGTCATAAAAGGTAAAGAGAATACATCACATACACATACACATTAATGGGTTGTTCTGGTATTCTAGAGAACAATTGCAGCAGTTGTTTTGGGACCTTTTTGAGAAAGGGATTTATGGCTTGAGCTATATGTGGCAAATGGAGATGGGTGGGGTGGGGTGGGGTGGGTGATGCAAGATAATATAACTTATCTGTCAGCTGTACGTTGAACAGGTTTTCTACTGAATTTTGTATGTGCAAAGTTTGGAGAGTTGTTGATACCTAGATATTCTTGTTGTGGCTCATTCTGTGTGGCAAAGAGCATCCTCCTAGATCCAGTCCCATTAATGTGTTAGAATGGCCCAATCAAAGTCCAGATTCAGAATGTGTTACACGATTTAAAGACTGGTCTTTACAGATGTTCTCCATCCAATCTGACTGAGCTTCAGCCATTTTGCGAAGAGTACCTGAAATAATTTCAGTTTTTAGATTTGCAAAGGTGGTGGAGACATATTCCAAAAGAGTTGCACGTGTAATTGCATTGAAAGGTGGTTCTAAAGGGTATTGGCTTAGGGGGCAACCCTGAAAGCCCTTTTGTTATTGTACTTTGTTGGGCAATCACGTTTTAGTTTGACAAAATGGTAAACAGCTAAAAGTGTATGTATACTTTTGCAATGCACTGTAAAGGACAAGCCTGGAAGGTGCTTGAACTAAAAGCTAAATGTAGCAGTTATGTAATGGTAGTTTATCTGCAACTCGGCCCAAAATTGTTCATACCCCTGGCCGAGTTAGATTAATTCAAGAAGTCTTTTTCTGATAGGACACGAGAAAGATATCTCACAAAAAATGTGAAATAAGAATTTTGAAAAAATAAAAATAAAAACATCAATTTTTGTTTACATTTTATTTTAAAAGAAAGCAAGTCAAACATTATTTACACCCTTCTCAATAATAAATGGAAAGATAGTAATTGCCATTAAAACAATTAGACCCTTCTTATAATCGCTGACCAGATTTTTGCATGTTTCCACTTCTATTTTGTTGATTTAACTTTGGTGATAAGCTCCACATTTTTGATGTCGGAAGCCCTCCTTGACATCACCATGATCTTTAGCTCATAAATAATTTTGGGCTTAACAGGAACTCTCACCCTTAGGTTTCATAATCTACTGATAATACCTAAGAACAGCTGCTTTACAGAGGACAAAGTTTGTATCAGAGCATTAAATTCATAATGTATTCACTGCTGCAACACTGATTTAGTGATTTTACCACACATAATACATGGTGATCAAATCCTGCTGTCGATCCAAAACAAGGAGACATGTGATGTCTTGTTGACAGGCACAGCTTCAAACTCCTCTTATCAGATGTATGAAACACAGCTCCATAGATGCAATGTCTCTAAACTATTTAGTTATTATTAATTGGACATGCGTGCACAAGAGCATGTTGTGCACTTGGGTTAATGCAATAGTGCTGAGGGCATCTTTTACATGAGTAATCTCTGGTCTGAAAGGAAGGACCCGGTGTTGATAATTCAGCCCATCCAGTACAAGATGTTGCAAAAGGACATGTGACCATGTGTTAGAACATGCCTGTGTTGTTTTAAGCGCAGCAAAGCTTGATTTGGTCAACCGGGAAACATCAACTGAGGAAGGCTGATGTAATGATGAGGCTGCGTTTCCAAATTACAGGTTGTTGTTTTGTTTATTAGTGCAGTACGGAAATATTGATTTTAGGCGCACAGAATTAGATAAAAGATATGACCGACATATCGATGCAAAGACATTACATACCGCCAAAGTAGGAGCCGTCCATAAGCTTCATGCCGATGCTTCCTTTGGTCAGGACGCTCACTACTCCGTGCTGAATGAAGTACATCTTCTTTCCAATAGTGCCTTCTCTAATGATGTAGTCACCAGGCTGGAAGACTTCAAACCTCAGTTTGGTCAGCATGGCTGTCACAAAGTTTGGATCAGCGTTGGCAAACAGTGGCATGGAGGCCACCAGCTTACGGCAGTTGAAGTTGACAATTTCCTAAATGCGTACAGCAGACATTGAAACAGAGAAATTGTAAGACCAAAATGCATGCGTCATACTTCTTTTAAAACCCAACTACTCATTAAAAACCAAACTTAAACTGTTCTTTTCTCTGATATTTACATTTACTCTTAGCCCATGTGACAGACGTGAAAGGGTTCTGGAGAAGCTGTGGTGAACGGTATGCTGCCTGCAACATTGTTCAGAATGATCAGTTTGATGATGGGTCACTGTTGGTCTGGGATGGCATTTACATGGAGGGACACAGACTGCCATTAGGTACTGGGATGAAATCCTCAGACCCATTTTTAGACCCCTTGGTGGTGCAGTGGGTCGTGGGTTTCTCCCGATGCATGATAATGCCCAGCTTCATGTGGCAAGAGTATGCAGGCAGGTTCTGGAGGATGAAGGAATTGATACCATTGACCGCCCTCCATGCTTCCCTGACCTAAATCCGATAGAACATCTCTGGGACATCATTTTAAGTCCATACCATGCTACCCGTTTACACCTTAGACTGTCCAGGAGCTCAGTGATGCTCTGGTCAGGATTTAGGAGGAGGTACGCCTGGAGACCATACGTCATCTCATAAGGAGCATGTCCCGATGTTGTCAGACATGCATAAAAACATGTAGGAGCCATAGAAACTGCTGATGGCCATTTTGAGTTGCTGCAATGACATTTCAGCAAATTTGACTAGCCTGCCACATCAGTTTTTCAGTTTATATTTCTCTGTGACTTTGGCTTAAGCCCTCTGTGGGTTAATCATTTGATGATGTAGCATCCTTTTACTCCTAACACATTACCCATTCCATGTCAGTATGGATATCCAACATATTTTGTTTTTTTTCAATAGAGATTTGGTCTGTTTTCAAAGTGTTCCTTTAATTTTTTTGTTTTAGTTTTAAACATTTAAAAACTGCAGTAGAATCACAGCTCAGATCTAAAGTTTTGGATTGTATTACCTTCTATGGCTAAAGCACTGTTATTCAAGTTATTCTGGTCTTTGTTTTTTGTTTGCAGCAGTAGGCAGTGTGCTGAAAACCATTTTTTGAATAGGTGGAACCAGACATCTAAACTGTCTTCAACTCCTCAGTAAAAAAGTGGTCAAAACAGTATGCACGATAATTACTATAAAGACCAGTTAATTTAGTAAATTCATTCACACATGGCTGAAAACTGCAAATAAGAAAATCCCAGTGTACTCCAGTATTCAGAAATGACAAATGTGTGTAACAATTGCAGACATAGAGGTGGAATGGAGTGTTTTCATACCTCTCTCAGAGGCTCATTAAGCTCCTCCAGGATGCTCTCCTCATCAAACATCTTGCCCTGGTATCTGTGCTCGTAGTAGTCATGGATTTTCTGTCTGAAGTCGGCCGGCAGTTTGTGGAATGACATGTACTGCTCCACTTGCTTGTACTTGAAGAAGGTGAGAGACAGGAGAGATTAGAAAGAGGGAAAACAGATGGCTTGATCAATATGAACAGGAGTTAAAGACACTACTGTTAACAGTTTGAGTGGTTTATCTGGCATTATGGTAATTTTGCCTCATGAGTATTAAAAGGTGACTTTACTCTCATTTACTTACAGATGACTTTTTAGAAGAATGTGTTTGACAGCATAGATCTGGGGTAATAACATCTCTATAAAATAAATGAATAAAACTTGGACACATTGTTAGGCAATGTTGAAAGCATAGATTTGGGTGTCTGAAGTAAATACCAAAAAAATATAATAAAATAAAACCGAACTTGGACCCATTTTTATGGTCGTTGGAAGACATGGTTACTAGCAACTCAATAAAGTAAATTAAAATAAATGAAACAAAACTTTTGGTTGGCATTTTTGGTTTGAAAATTGAGATGCTTTAATATTCAGACTCTTAGTTAGATTTATTAATTAGCTAGTTAGCCTTTTATCTCCACAGAAGTTCAACTTCAGATCATGCAGCCTGTGCTGAAGCACAACACTGATTGTCAAAACTCACCTGCTCTTGCTTTTAGTATCGTCTGCATCAGAAACAACAGTTTCTTTAACATAAGATAGAAATGTACTAATAGGCCACAGGCAGCGCCAATACTCTCCCTTTGGAAAATAAAATGGTTCCCAGTTTGTATTAGGTGCAGAATCAAAACACCACAGACTCTGATATTAAGTAAAAATTCAGTGTCCGTAAAAAATTGTCAGCAACAAATGTTTTCTTATGTCTCCAAGCACCTAAAGTAAATTTGGGATAATAAAAAGATGAATTGTAGAGTTTAGGGAGACACCATGTAACTGAGAAACAATGGGTTTGCTAAAGGATACTCGTCAATAATGCAGCTAGCAAATGTATGTCTAAAAGCATCAGTGTAAACAGTTTTAGCCAAAATTCAGGCTAAATTACAAACACGGATTCTGTTTACTACTCAGGTGACCTCAGAAGGCATCAGGTACACTGGATTTTATTAAGGTATTAAGGGGTATGAGATTAATTAGGGGTAAATGCAAAGGCACTTCACACTCTGACTTTTTGTTCATTAACAGACATTGAAACCCATGTATCAATTACATTCCACGTTATTATATCATGTATAGTGTTAATAGAACAAATGTTTTTAGTTGCAACATGAAAAAAATAAGTGAATGATTCAAGTCTATAAATACTTTTGCGAGGCGCTGTTGCTTAAAATGAAGAACAGAAAATTGAGGCTGGAGCCAAAACCCTCCAGTGGGCAAATCTCACTGGAGGGTCAAATTAAACGTGACGGATCACATACTGACCACTATTACTTTTTACCAGCATCAAGCACTACCTAACAAACACCTCTCTCAACTGACCATAACACATTTCATGCCTGGATATGTTCTGAAAATAGCAGCTGCGTAATCTACACTGTGGTTTCCCACATCATTTGGTGTCATTTGGGGAATGAATTACTGTTCCATTACTGCTTGTTCCCTCCATATGAATGGCTCTTGGATATGCTTTATTCATAGCAGGAGTGTGTGTTGTCCTTGTGGTTTAATGTGTTTCACCTTCCAGTAAAACCAAGAAAACATATACCATCATTGTGGTTCATGTGTCACAAAAATGTACGTTTATGAAATATGTCTGAATGATTTACAGCAACAGCAGCTGAAACTAGCGGAGCTGATACAGCATGTCCCATCTATACTGTACAAGACTCACCAGCACAAGGACACAAAAACAGAAGTCAAGATTGACATTCTTATTGACAGAAACAACTCATGATAATAGAAACACCATCCATCCATCCATTTTCTATACCCGCTTCTTCTGTGCAGGGTCACAAGGGAGCTGGTGCTTATCTCCAGCTGTCTGTGGGTGAGCGGCTGGACAGGCTGCCAGTTCATGTACACACAGGACAAACAACCAAGCACACACTCATTCACACCTAAGGGCAATTGAGAGAAACCTATCAACATAACAGTCATGTTTTTGGGCTGTAGGAGGAAGCCGGAGTACCCGGAGAGAACCCACGCATGCACGGGGAGAGCATGCAAACTCCTTACAGAAGGACCCCAGGCCGGGAATCCAACCAAGAACTTCTAGCTGCACAGTAGCAGTGCTACCAACTGTTTCAGCGTGTAGCCCAAATCCTTTGAGACAGTCGAACCAAGGACCTAATGATGCCTAGATTAACTCTCTACAGTCCTCCACTTTACCAACTGAGCTAATGAAGGCCATACAGGTCCTTCTCAAAATATTAGCATATTGTGATAAAGTTAATTATTTTCCATAATGTCATGATGAAAATTTAACATTCATATATTTTAGATTTATTGCACACTAACTGAAATATTTCAGGTCTTTTATTGTCTTAATACGGATGATTTTGGCATACAGCTCATGAAAACCCAAAATTCCTATCTCACAAAATTAGCATATTTCATCCGACCAATAAAAGAAAAGTGTTTTTAATTCAAAAAACATCAACCTTCAAATAATCATGTACAGTTGTGCACTCAATACTTGGTCGGGAATCCTTTTGCAGAAATGACTGCTTCAATGCGGCGTGGCATGGAGGCAATCAGCCTGTGGCACTGCTGAGGTCTTATGGAGGCCCAGGATGCTTCGATAGCGGCCTTTAGCTCATCCAGAGTGTTGGGTCTTGAGTCTCTCAACTTTCTCTTCACAATATCCCACAGATTCTCTATGGGGTTCAGGTCAGGAGAGTTGGCAGGCCAATTGAGCACAGTGATACCATGGTCAGTAAACCATTTACCAGTGGTTTTGGCACTGTGAGCAGGTGCCAGGTCGTGCTGAAAAATGAAATCTTCATCTTCATAAAGCTTTTCAGCAGATGGAAGCATAAAGTGCTCCAAAATCTCCTGATAGCTAGCTGCATTGACCCTGCCCTTGATAAAACACAGTGGACCAACACCAGCAGCTGACACAGCACCCCAGACCATCACTGACTGTGGGTACTTGACACTGGACTTCTGGCATTTCCTTCTCCCCAGTCTTCCTCCAGACTCTGGAACCTTGATTTCCGAATGACATGCAGAATTTGCTTTCATCTGAAAAAAGTACTTTGGACCACTGAGCAACAGTCCAGTGCTGCTTCTCTGTAGCCCAGGTCAGGCGCTTCTGCCGCTGTTTCTGGTTCAAAAGTGGCTTGACCTGGGGAATGCGGCACCTGTAGCCCATTTCCTGCACACGCCTGTGCACGGTGGCTCTGGATGTTTCTACTCCAGACTCAGTCCACTGCTTCCGCAGGTCCCCCAAGGTCAGGAATCGGCCTTTCTCCACAATCTTCCTCAGGGTCCGGTCACCTCTTCTCGTTGTGCAGCGTTTTCTGCCACACTTTTTCCTTCCCACAGACTTCCCACTGAGGTGCCTTGATACAGCACTCTGGGAACAGCCTATTCATTCAAAAATTTATTTCTGTGTCTTACCCTCTTGCTTGAGGGTGTCAATAGTGGCCTTTTGGACAGCAGTCAGGTCGGCAGTCTTACCCATGATTGGGGTTTTGAATGATGAACCAGGCTGGGAGTTTTAAAGGCCTCAGGAATCTTTTGCAGGTGTTTAGAGTTAACTCGTTGATTCAGATGATTAGGTTCATAGCTCGTTTAGAGACCCTTTTAATGATATGCAAATTTTGTGAGATAGGAATTTTGGGTTTTCATGAGCTGTATGCCAAAATCATCCGTATTAAGACAATAAAAGACCTGAAATATTTCAGTTAGTGTGCAATGAATCTAAAATATATTAATGTTACATTTTCATCATGACATTATGGAAAATAATGAACTTTATCACAATATGCTAATATTTTGAGAAGGACCTGTAGAGACGCTATTGACTGAAATAATTGTAGCAAAAAACTAAAGATGCTTTAAGTTGACAATCTGTGCAACAAATCCATATATCCCTAAAGCCTGAGTTGTTTTAAATCTTATAAAAAGTCTACCTCTCTCAAAGAGTGTGTGTCTGGTGTGTGAAGTGATGTAAGTCCTTCCTGTTCTCTAAAAATCTCAACAAGAGAATTACATCAGAAAAAGAGAGGAGAAAAAGAGAATAGCTGTCTCTGTCCAACAAGGAAGAAAGACCTAAACAGCCCATTGTTTTCACAGGCCAGGGAGTCGTGTGAGAGTGTCATGTCTGTGTACTATGTGTGTTCCTGTTTGTGAGTCTGATTGAGGACCATTTTTTGTGTTTCACCAGCAAACTAAGGACCATTTGTTGTAACGGGAGGACATTTTCATGGTCCTCACTTGGTATTTTTCTGGAGGTTAGGTTTAGGACTATGGTGTGTATTGAGACAAGGTTAAGGTTAGGGTATGTACTGGTGATGGTTAGGTTTAGGTTTAGGGTCTCAATGGAAGTCAATGACAGTCAATGCAAGGTCCTCACAACATAGAGTAAGACAAGTGTGTGTGTGTGTGTGTTCTTGTACTTGTTGCTGAGTGAAAACCATTTTTCGTATTTTTATCGCAAAGTGAGGACATTTTGACAAAGTGAGGACATTTTTCTGGTCTTCACTTTTTCAAATTCCGTTCTTGGGACAGGGGTTAGGTTTAGGACTAGGGTATGAATTGAGTTATTGTTAGGGTTAGGGATTAACTGGTTAGGGTTAGTGTTAGTGTTAGGGTCAGGGTAAGGCACTAAAAATCAAGGAAAATGAATGGAAGTCAATGGAAGTAACCGAAAAGTCCTCATAAAGATAGTAAAACACGGATGTGGATGTTTGTGTGTGTGTGTGTGTGTGTGAGTACAGGTATTGCTGAGGTCTATTCCCTTAAGCTAACAGTCAGTGACACATGCACGTGGTCATGATTCCTCTAAATTACATTTATCCACACTGCAAGGTGGCATTTGTCTCAGAGAATCAGTTTTTCAGTGGGTCGAGTTTGATTTCATGAAATAAAAAAATAAAAAGGGCTACAATCAAAGAACACTTGAACCTCATCGTTGAACCTCATCGTTGCAATACAAAGTGCTTTAATGGTTCCCCCATTTATTCAATGCCTCCTATTACACACATCCACTCATTTACCTGTAGTGCTTTTACTTATATTGAAGGCAAGTCCAAAGACACCTTAACAAAGTAAAAGTGTGAATTAAATGGCAGTAATGGTTATACAGACCAACAGTTTCTAAAGATGTATTATAAACTGCTGTTGTTAAAGCTGGTAGCTAAACAACAAAAAATATGCTTTAATCAAGATTATTTTAAAGAAAAACTACTAATACCACTGCCACCTTTCAGCTGTCTTACAACTAATTTCTGAATTAGTGACAACATTTTATTGTAATTATAATATGAGTTTTAGTTTTAATTGCTGTGCACAAATACTGGTACATTTCTTCCAAAGTACAGCTTCAGATCTGGATGAAAAATTATGTTAATAAGGCATTTTGAATCATTGATTTTCTTGACACTCTCTGCCAGGAAACTATTTATATGCAAGTAAAATATATATAATATCACAATTTATTTTTAATTTAACACAATAAACACTTTATATTTTTTATTGACCACATGCTGAAAGTGTGAATAGTTCTGCCATAAACATTTATAGGATTTTCAGCCTTTCAGCTTTTTATTATATCAGATAGGCTTTATTTGGTTTTCCTTTACATTGCTGGTGCAGCTGATGAACTCAACTTCACAATATTTGAAAGCATTCCTGACATTTTGTTACACTGAGTGACAGATCTTGATTGGGTGCCTTTTGTTCACCTTGTAATATTTGTGACTTTGCATTAAATGAGCCTGAAAATTCCAGAAATTGGACAAAGTCCTTCCTATTTGTTGTGTGTCAGTAACAATAATGATGTGACCAACTTGCAGAGCGTCTACCTCATTTAGTTAAAAATGGGGATAAGCTGGAAGATTTCCATTAAGTGTTTCCGGCCTCAGGATTCAGAGTGTGACAGTCTCAATTAAACTGAAATGACATCTCAGTGGCTGGTGGAGAAGAGGCGATCCGTGAGTTTCTCAGCATGAGGCTCAGATTAGTGGCCATGTCACTCAAACCAAGGGGGATGAGACTGAGACTCATATGACCTCACATTTTATTACTATAGTAAGTGGCAACATTTAAATCATCCTAGAGATTATGTACAACGCAGCTTACGTCTTATGAAACACAACTTTGAATCCCAAAATGAACATAAAGTGGACTTGGAGCTTCCTATAGCTGTTGTATAAAACTAGCCAATTTAATATATTTGGAAAATTAAATAAGACCCTATCAGCCAGTGGGCTTAGCAGGAGGCAGATGCAGCTAAAAAGGTTTTTTATGGGATGTACTGCCCCGAGTTGGTGGATTTTAAGTATGATGCACTGCTGTCAGTGTAAGCTGCCACAGAGGGGAGAAGTATGAATTGAATTGGCTCTTTTATTAATGGGTTATGCTTCTGAGCATCATGGCTCAGGGTGTGATATATTACATGTGCGTGTGTGTATTTGAGAATTGCTGAGTATTTTTGATTGAATGATTGTGAATGAACCATATTGATCAATACACAAAAAAAGGAAAATGTGAAGGGTTGTGAATATTTTTAGGTGGCAGTGTATGATTTATGTTAAGGCATGTGTTTCTGGTGGTGGTGGTTTGGGCTATGATACGCAAACATGTTCTATGAATATAATTTTCAGACTCTATACCTAGAGGAATAAGGTACAAACTTTTTTTTTCCCCAAAACCATATCAAATGATATATGATAAAGAGGTGCAATAGTCTGCACTGTGCGCATCAGAGTCCCATCATGAGACATGCAGGCATTGGCCGGTTATCGCTCACAAGGTAACTTCTAAAAAGTTACAGTTTTAAAACTAGAACTGTAACATATGGCATTTTATTATTGTTGCTTGGTTTCTTTGGACAGATTAACTTTATGGTTCTTAAATCATGTTTTGTCAATGGGTAAAGGCTGAGCAGTCAACTCTAATATTCTTTTAGGGAAGTGCAGTTCTTGCTTAAATTCTTCTTTCTAAGCACATCCCTCTCAATGATGAAAAATAAAAAAATAATTCACGTTTTTACTTAATAAATAAACTTGACCTATAATTTTTCAAGATCACTGCCTTTGTCTTAAGAGATTGCTGATTTTCTTAATCTTATGTAATTTAGTTTTTTCAAGTTTCATACTTATTTTGATGATTTAGTACATTCAACATTTAAGCTCAGTGGAAAGTAAAAGTTTTTGTTATTTCCTAATAAATATTTTTGAGTTGTCATTAATGAAGTGTCCAGCTGGAAGTTCGAATCAGTGAACCATGGCCCAAAGGTGAGATGGCTTAGCAATGAATAAATATAGTCTTGGCTCTGGTGAGGTTGAAAAAAAAAAAAAACAACTTCTACATTACAGTTTTATTGTGTCAAGGCAAAGTGAAATAGTGTTTTTTTTTCATCAAGGGAGGCCCCAGGGGACACATGTCTCCACCTATGTGAACATGCTGCTCCATGGTGCTAAAGGGGGAGAGAGTATGATGGGGGAGTGGAAACAGGAGTGCAGTTATGTAATGGGTAATGCCTTCTCTCCATGTGTGGTGTCCACTGGCAGCTGGTGTACTGCCCATCAGCACAAGGGCAAACGCACAGATGAATGGGGAAGGGCTGGTGGCTTGGAGATGGAACACGGGGTGTGGAGAAACTCAGCAGGAGGCAACTGGTCTCCATAACATGAAGAAGAGATGACCGAGGGACAATAAGGTGCATTAACTGTAACATTGTTCGAAGTTATCAAACAGCCAGTGTAGGACCTGGGAATTGTCACATTTTTTGTGCGGAATCTAGAACAATCAGCCCTAATGCCTCCGAAACAAGCTGCAAAGACTCAGAAATCATCTAAAGCAGAAACTACAGGTGACCCGAGAATGGCTGATGCGAATGCTAGCAATGGAGACTCAGATGCGGCGGCTAGCTCGAGCTCGATTCTTAACACCATTAGTGAGCTGAAGGAAGAATTCACACTGAGGTTTGACGGCCTGTTCAGCGCTATTAAGGGAATACAAGGGGACCTGAAGGCAGTGTCACTACGTGTTACTGAAGCAGAGGACAGAATCAGCACTAATCAAGATGAGGTAGCATCTTTGAAAACTCAGACCAGCACCATGCTCGAATCTTCACCTGGTCGGTCTCCCAGAGGAGGTAGAAGGATCTGATATGTGTGCCTTTCTGGAAAGGTGGATACCCGAAGTGCTTGGTGAACATCATTTTCCTCAACCCATACTGATTGAGAGGGCGCACAGAATTGGCGGAGCCGGCGTTACTGATGCTGAGGCAGGGGGCTGCTCTGTTGCACGTCCTAGAATGGTTATAATGAAGTTTCTAAACTACGTGGATAAGTTTCGGGCCATGAAGGCTGCCAGGAGCAAGGGGGAAATACTCTACGACAACCAGAGAATCATGTTTTTCCCCGACATTTCCGCCGATCTGGTCAGATGGAGGAAAGTCTTCGACTCGGTGAAGAAAGAGCTGGCTTCCCTCTCCATCTCGCGATATGGGATAATTCAACCGGCGAAACTCTTGGTGACTATTAAGGGGAAACGACACATCTTTGATACCGCAGCGGGAGCGAAGGATTTTGTGTGTGGTTTGAAGGACGGTACCCTGGGATCCGCGGATTTAGAGACAATCTGAGACCTGTCTATTTGGCTGGTATGTTTAAGTCACTAAACTTTACTTCTTTGACCTCACAGGTAGTGTACTTAAACATTGTTTAATTTGTGCAAAATAACTGTTTGATTGATGCACACGTAGTTTTACTTATGTTAATGTTATTTCATGCAGGGCTCTACTGCGGTGGTGGGGCATGCTGTTCCTCGCTGCGTTGAGGACGTGGGTGGACCAGTTAGGCGTCATGATTTGGATGCGTGTTCTGTGGGAGATAGGGGTGTATCTCAGTTGGGGATGTACACTCAGGTATGTTCATAATGTCCCTGGGCACATTTTTTTCATTTCATTTATTCTTTTTCTTTTATATTATGTCTTCAGTTTTCAGTCATTTCAAGTTTACTACGGACAACTTTATTGTCATTACAACATGTCCTCTGACCTTCAGTTTACATCTTGGAATTTAAGGGGTTCAAACAAACTTGTCATGTTAAAAGTGGTTATGAGTAGGATCAAACAATTAAAAGCTAAAATAGTTTTTATCCAGGAGTCGCACTTGACCCCTGAAGAGGTAATCAAGGTGAGGAGGAGGTGGCCTGGTCATGTATTCTCAGCCTCTTTTAGTTCACACTCTCGTGGAGTAATTACACTGATACACAACTCTGTGCCTTTTCTTCTTATTAATGTGGATGAAGATCGATTAGGCAGATACCTCATTATTCAGTGTGAAATCTTCTCAGTTTGATTAAATCTGGTTAATATATACGGGTCCAATGAAGATAATCCGTCCTTTTTTAGACACCAGTTTCTCTCTTTGGCTACTTTACTTGGTAACTTTATCATAGGTGGGGACTTTAATTGTGCTGTACAGACTGGAATGGATAGATCTACTGGAATTGATGCTTCCCATAATCAGACAAGAAAACAGCTGCTACAGTATATTAAAGAATTTAATCTATTTGACGTCTGGAGAGAGAATAACCCTGACCAACTAACTTTTTCCTGTTACTCTAGTACATGTCAGATATTTTCCAGAATTGACTATTATTTAGTCTCTGCCTCCTTGGTCTCTACAGTCTCGCGATCCTGGTACGATAGCATTATAATTTCGGATCATGCTGCGGTTTCATTTATTCTGAACATGCCTCAATCTTTGAATTACTCCCCAAGATGGTGTCTACAGTCATTTTGGCTTAGGGATCCAAAATGTATAGAGTTCATTGGTACACAAATTGATTTTTATTTTGAAATTAATACAAATCAGACATCAGACGCTATACAGTGGGAGGCTTTTAAGGCCGTTTTGAGGGGCCAGATGATAAGCTTTACAAGTTTTAAATATAAACAGTCAAGGTTGGAGATGGAACAATTGGAAAAAAAGATAAAGGATACTGAAACGAACTACTTTGCAAATCCCTCTCAACATTTATTTGTGGAACTTAATGAGCTAAGAGCTAAATACAATGTTTTATCTACAAATAAGGCAACTAAAAATTTGATGAAACTAAAGCAGTCCTATTACGAACAGGGTGAGAAGTCTAATAAACCCTTGGTATGGCGTATTAAACAGGTGGAAACTGAAAGAGCAATAAATACAATACAAACAGATGAAGGCTTGTGATCTAGTGACCCTACAGAAATTAATAAGACTTTCTCAAACTTCTATGAAAATTTATACCGTTCGGATTATACGACTTCAGCTTTTCAAAAACAAAAGGAATTTCTTGATTCATTAGACTTTGTCCCCCTAAAGAAAGACTCTCAGGTGGCTCTTGAGCTTGACCTAGAGGCCGAAGAATTGTCTGCGGCTATAAATAGCATGAAGGGGGGAAAAAATCCTGGACTGGACGGGATTCCCATCGAGATATATAAAACTTTTAAAACTAAACTAATACCACCTCTGTTAGGGATGTATCGTGAATCTTTAGATAGCGGATCCCTTCCCCCTTCTCTAAGTACAGCAGTAATTACTTTATTGTTGAAACCAGGGAAGACACCTACTCTCTGTGGATCTTACAGGCCAATTTCACTGCTTAATAATGATCTCAAAATCCTTTGTAAAGTATTGGCTAGACGGCTTGATCTCAGTTTGCCAGAAATAGTACATTCTGATCAAAATGGCTTCGTGCAGGGAAGACAGGGCTTTCACAATATCCGTAGAGTACTTAATATAGTGTTTAATACATCTGGCTGTACGGACACTGCCATTCTGTCTCTGGATGCCGAGAAGGCCTTTGACAGGGTGGAATGGCTGTATTTATTTGAGAAGAAATTGTTTAGCTGGATTCAACTTCTACATGCTGCTCCACAGGCTGTAGTTCTAACAAATGGGCTATTTTCATCACCTTTTGAACTGCACCGGGGGACAAGACAGGGTTGCCCCCTTTCGCCTCTGTTATTTACCCTTGCTATCGAGCCACTTGCTATGGCGATTCGAAAAAGCACCAATCTGAATGGAATAAGGATAGGAGATATTGAACATCGCATAGACCTACATGCAGATGATGTAATTTTGTTTTGTTCTAACTTGAAACAGACTCTACCTACTTTACTTTCTCTTACGAATACTTTTGGGGTCTTTGCAGGTTACAAAATAAATAATACCAAATCAGTACTACTATTTATGAATGAAAATGCGAGACTCAACCCCCCAATTCATACTCCTTTTCAGGTTTCATTGAAGGGCTTTGTGTACTTGGGTGTGTTGATTACTCCTATCATTGACAAAATTGTCCCAATGAACTACGATCCCTTAACAGATAGAGTTACAGAGCTCATAAACAGGTGGACAAAATTACCTATGTCTATGATCGGGCGCATCAATGTTTTGAAAATGTCAATTTTACCTAAGTATTTGTATCTTTTTCAATTGATTCCACTTGCTCCCCCACTTTCTTTCTTCCGGTCACTTGAGGGACTCTTCTCCTCCTTCATTTGGAACAACAGGCATCCTAGGCTTAGGCTCACATTGTTGTATCTTCCATTTGATAGAGGTGGATTACAGCTACCAAATCTTATGTGGTATTACTGGGCAGCTCAAATCAGAGCAGGAATGTTTTATTTTGCGGAGGGCCATCCCCCAGCTTGGGTTCAAATAGAATCTCACTCAATTAATATTCCTTTGAATTTATATATATATTCAGCCAACAAAAACAAATTAGCCAAACAGAACAAGAACCCTTTCCTCAAAAATACAGTAATGATCTGGCACAGTGCGGAGACTTGTAAGCTATCACGGTTTTCTGCTATCTTTGGTAATGACAAGTTTCAGCCTGGTAGAGCAGACAGCAGGTTTAAAATATGGGCATCTCGAGGGGTGGCTAAAATAGCTGACCTCTTTAAAGACGATCGTACTTTCATGTCTTTCGAAGAACTTAAGGCCACATATGGAATACCCTCAAAACATTTCTTTAAATATCTCCAACTGAGAAGTTTCGTACTGGGTAGGCAAAGCAATAGGTTGATTCTTCCACGACTGTCTGCTCTTGAAGATTTTTCGTTGAGATTCTCAGACTCCAAGGGGCAGGTATCCTTTCTTTATAACTTGTTTGTAAGTAAATCCAAAGAGTCATCATAAATCATTTTAGAATCCTGGAGAGCCGATGTGCAAGAAAATATAACAGAGGGATAATGGGCCAGAGCTTGTTTAACAGCTCAAACTCAAAGTGTGAATACAAACTCTAAATTACTACAATACAAATGGATAAGCAGACAGTATATAACTTCAAGTAAGCTGCACCTGTTTAACCCAA
This sequence comes from Girardinichthys multiradiatus, assembly GCF_021462225.1. Taxonomy (NCBI): domain Eukaryota; kingdom Metazoa; phylum Chordata; class Actinopteri; order Cyprinodontiformes; family Goodeidae; genus Girardinichthys; species Girardinichthys multiradiatus. The sequence continues at coordinate 32,673,250 of NC_061802.1, forward strand.
ATATCCCGGATACGTGCATTAAATGTAAGCAAAAAAAAAGGTTCATTATTCCATTGCATGTGGGAATGTCCTCTGACGCTCTCTTTTTGGGAAAAAGTATTGAACCTGGCTAGTCGGATCATTGGAAAAGAAGTACCTCTCAAACCTTAGTTATGTTTATTGAACATTTTCCCAGATAACTTTGTGACCTCCAGAAATGAAAGATCCCTACTCAACATTTGGTTTTTGGAAGCCAAAAGATGTATAGCCCGTTCATGGAAAAGGGATACACCTTGTAGTACTTCGCAATGGTTAAAAGGGATGTCTTTTTATTTGGCTTTGGAAAGGATAAGCTACACTGTGAAGAATAAACTTGAAAGGTTTTGGAAGATCTGGAAGGTTTTCTGTAATTTCCTTGAGAATAATGATATTGAAGTAGATGGCTGGAATGAGGAGTGGAACTGAAGATAATTTATTTATTTTATTTAGTTTGATTTTAGTACACATATGTGGATTTTTCTTTTCTCTTGTATGAGCCTTCTTGTTCTATGTTGTTCACCGTTTGTAAATTGACAAAATGTGCAATAAACATGTAAAAACAAAACAAAAAAACTGTAACATTGTTCTTTCTGTAGCACTGTTTAGGAAGGTAGCCTAAACACTCACAGATACAAGGTAGTAAAAGATAAGTACTATTACCTACAACCCTTATGTCAACCCTTGCACCCTTGCATAGTTGTTACTTAACAAAAACACATATTTACTTTGTTTAAGATCAAATAATCAAGGCAATATTGTAAGCTCAACGTATCTAATGAGACAATTTGGATGTCTGAAAAAGTCTTTAGATAGGAGATCTGAAAAGCATCAGAAGAGATGTTTCTAAGAAAAAGGTCAACACAGACCTTAAAATACAATTTTAAAGAGTTTATTTTTTCAAGAATTGTCTGAGTCAAGGTTTTATGACATCTACAGAGGTCTATGATGACCCTGAACATTTGGGGTTGTGCAAAATGAACTAATTAGAGATTCATCAGAAAAACCAGCTGTGAAACCACCACTGACAGGAAGGCAGAAAAAAGGCCATAAGTAAAATTATTCAAACTAAACAAAAACATTGTGGATGGTGGATATTTTTGGCTTCCAGCATGAGAATCAGCTTGACCTCATTTGTTTTAATTGGTTTTATTGTGTTTAATCTTTAATTGTTTTTATGCCATATTTATATTTGTCTTTTCTTTTAATGTTTATAGTTTGTAGTTTTGTGTAGCACTTATTGTGGTTGTTTTAAAGCGCTTTATAAATAAAGCTGGTATTGTATGCTATGGTATGGTATCATGGCTCCATGCTTTTTGGGTCCTCATGATGTTGAAGACATTGAATGTCATCTACATTTTTGTAAAATCTAAGATAATACAAAGGCATCATTGCGTAAAATGTGTTTAACTTTACCAGATGACTTGGTATTTAGATAATACTGCCAGGGCTGGAGTTTCTGTTTTATGTTTTTGTCTGTGTTTTTTCACTCCTAGTAGGTGCTAGTGCTCAGCAGTGGTAGAGACAGGTGTTTTCCATCTCGGTGATTGAGTCCTGGAGTACTTAAGCATGAACCAGCCAGCATCTCATCGCTCGAGTATTAGCCTCTGTGTGAACTGGACCGGCTTCGTTCAAACACTAACTACGTTTTCAAGGACCTTCCAAGGATTACACCGGCGACTACCTGGAGGTTACCCAGGCTGGCCCCGGTGGCTTTGTTATGCACTAGCCTCGCTCCTAGGATCTCCCCAGGAAGGATCTTCCACACACCTACCCGACGCCAAACTCTGGAACTTCCCCGGCTGGCTTCCTCCGGACCTGGATTATCCAGAGACCATTCAACCTAACCTGTCCACCCTCCATGTCTCCGCTGACACTTCGCCTGCACTCCAAGCTCTAACCCAAGTAACTAAGAAATCATTGGACTTATTGTCTCCATATTCACTTCTTCTCCAGTCCGAGTCCCTCTCCTCCTGGCGGATTGCCTACTCCCTCCTAGTAAGAGACATTTCACATTTATGTTCCGGTTTGGTTTACTGTGCCACTTACCTGTCGATTTTCCTTACAGTTGTTCCTGCACACCATACCGATCCATTCTCCTTAAATAAACCTTTTTCAGACTTGTACCCGTTTCCCTTGAGCATGATTCTGGATGTGGGTCAGAGCCATATGTAACACTATGACAGAATACTCGAGCCAACCCGACCCAGCAGAGGCGCTCAAGGAAATTCTTTCCGATCATACTCACCATATTCAGTCTCACGATTCCACCTTACGCTATCTAGCCAAACAGCAAGTCAGATGAATCAACAGCTCGAACAGGTAACTGCCATGTTACAGCTATTCTTGAACAAGACCCCCACTCAGATGTTAGAGGCCGCAGCAGCCAGTTCAGAGACCCAGCGTCTTCCTTTCGTCCGTGACGTAATTTCCCCCAGTCCTGAGAAATATTCAGGTGAGACCAGTGACTTTAAGGGTTTCTTGTTACAATGTTCTTTAGTGTTCAATCGTTCCCCCCACTCTTTCCCCCATGGTGACTCTAAGATTTATGTTATTGGCCTTTTGTCAGGAAACACGCTAAGATGGGCTGAGTCCCGTTTTTCTAGTTGTATCCAGTTTGATTGCACATTTTCTGATTTTGAGAAGGAGTTTAGGAGAAATGTTTCTTTCTGTATTGATTATGTGGCTTCAGGTCGAAAGTTATGGACTATTAAGCAGCGGAGTAGACCGCTAACAGAATTTGCTATAGATTTTTGTATCCTTGCGGCAGAATCTGGCTAGGACAGCCGGGCCCTTAAATCTGTTTTTTTTCATGGCCTAGATGAGACTTTAAAGGGTGAGCTTGTTTTAGTGGATGAGCCAGAGTTATTGGAGGATTTCATTGGTAAAGCCATTAGAATAGATAGCTGGTTAAGGGAGAGGAGGAGGCCCAGAAATGAACGCAGTTATGTTAGGACCCAGCCAACGTTTTTGCCTACTGTTAACCCCAAGCCCCGTTCCCAAGAACTGGCAGAAGAAACTGAACCCATGCAGGTGGGTATGGTGCACCTCACTAGCGAGGAAAGGCAGAGGCGCTGGCAGGCTAGGCAATGTTTTTATTGTGGCTCCATAGAGCATCTTGTAGCCGACTGTCCAACTTGTCCTCCTCGGCCAAAATATCAGGTCCATCGGTAGATAGGGACATACCGGCGGGACAGACTGTTTCACCCGAATCCCTCAGATTTTGTTTGCCAGCCACGTTACTACTTAACCAACAGGTCCACAATCTCTCTGCACTGGTTGATTCAGGAAGTGAACAGAATCTTATAGACTTGGATCTAGTTAAAGCATCTGGGACCGAGACTGTGGCTTTAACAGCACCACGTCTTGTGACAGCCCTCAACGGTCAGGAATTATCTCGTATTACTCACCAAACTAAACCTATAGCCCTCTTGTTATCTGGCAATCATCGAGAATTAATTTCCTTCTACTTTTTTCCTGTACCTACGCACGTTATGGTGCTGGGTTTCCCTTGGCTTAGTAAACAAAATCCTCACCTTGATTGGGTTAAGGGCAGAGTTGATTCCTGGTCCACCAGTTGCCTCACTACATGCCTTCAGTCTGCAGTCGCTCCCGTTCCCCCTGACTCAGTTGTTGAGGAGAGTGATTTTCTGGATCTTACCTGGGTACCTTTGATATACATGATCTTAAACAAGTGTTCAACAAAGCTAAGGCGCTTTCGTTACCTCCACACCGACCCTATGATTGCGCCATTGACTTACTTCCAGGAGTTTCCCTGCCCACCAGCAGGTTGTATCCCATTTCTACACACGCGCAGCAGACTATGGCGAAATATATTAATGAGTCCGTGGCTACAGGCCTTATCCGCCCTTCTTCATCACCCCTAGGCGCAGGTTTCTTCTCGTCAACAAGAAGGATGGTTCTTTAAGGCCCTGTATTGATTATAAGGGGCTTAATAACATTACAGTTAAGAACAAGTATCGACCTTCCTTTACTTTCTTCAGCTTTTGAACCTGTCCGCGAGGCCACAGTTTTCACTAAACTTGACCTTAGGAATGCCTGCCACCTAGTTAGGATCCGCCAGGGGGATGAGTGGAAGACAGCTTTTAAGACCCCACTCGGACATTTTGAATACTTAGTCATGCCCTTCGGCCTCTGCAATGCCCCCGCTGTCTTCCAAGCACTTGTTAATGTCCTCAGGGATTTTTAGAAACTTTTTGTGTTTGTCTACCTAGACAAACACAAGCGTGCTGCGGTCCGGGCTGTGGCAGAGGCAAAAACTCGGGCCTGGGAGGAGTTCGGTGAGGCCATTGAGAAGGACTACCGGTTGGCCTCGAAGAGATTCTGGCAAACCGTCCGGCGCCTCAGGAGGGGGAAGCAGTGCTTCGCCAACACTGTTTATAGTGGGGGCGGGAGACTGCTGACCTCGACTGAGGACATTATCGGGCGGTGGAAGGAGTACTTTGAGGATCTCCTCAATCCTGCCATCACGCATTCCATGGTGGAAACAGAGGGGTTGGACTCTTTCATCACCCAGGCTGAAGTCACTGAGGTGGTTAAAAAGCTCCGCGGTACCAAGGCTTCGGGGCTGGATGAGATCCGCCCTGAGTACGGTCGGGGACAGTGCCTCTGGACTGGCAGACTGGGGTGGTGGTCCCCCTTCATAAGAAGGGGGACCGGAGGGTGCGTTCCAACTACAGGGGAATCACACTCCTCAGCCTCCCTGGTAAGGCCTACGCCAGGGTATTGGAGAGGAGAGTCCGACAGATAGTCGAACCTCGGCTTCAGGAGGAGCAGTGTGGTTTTCGTCCCGGCCGTGGAACACTGGACCAGCTCTATACCCTCTACAGGGTGCTCGAGGGTTCATGGGAGTTTGCCCAACCGGTTCACATGTGTTTTGTGGACCTGGAGAAGGCATTCGACTGTGTCCCTCGTGATGCCCTGTGGGGGGTGCTCCAGGAGTATGGAATCGGGGGCCCTTTATTAGGGGCCACCCAGTCCCTGTGCAAGCGGAGCAGGAGTTTGGTCCGCATTGCCGGCACTAAGTCGGACCTGTTCCCGGTGCATGTTAGACTCCGGCAGGGCTGCCCTTTGTCACCAGTCCTGTTCATAACTTTTATGGACAGGATTTCTAGACGCAGCCAAGGGCCGGAGGGGGTCTGGTTTGGGGACCATTGGATTTCGTCTCTTCTTTTTGCGGATGACGTGGTCCTGCTGGCCCCCTCTAGCCAAGACCTACAGCATGCGCTGTGGCGGTTCGCAGCCTAGTGTGAAGCGGCTGGGATGAGGATCAGCTCCTCCAAGTCCGAGGCCATGGTACTCGACCGGAAAAGGGTGGCTTGTCCTCTTCAGGTTGGAGGGGAGTTCCTGCCTCAAGTGGAGGAGTTTAAGTATCTCGGGGTCTTGTTCACGAGTGAGGGAAGAATGGAGCGGGAGATCGACAGAGGGAGCGGTGCGGTTTCCACAGTAATGGGGGCGCTGTGCCGGTCCGTTGTGGTGAAGAGAGAGCTGAGCCGAAAAGCAAAGCTCTCAATTTACCGGTCGGTCTACGTTCCTACCCTCACTTTTAGAGACTTTTAGAGAACAAACTGTACGTGAAAGCGGAGAAATGTGAATTTCACCAGACCTCTGTAACCTTCTTGGGTTTTATTCAAGAGGGTGGTCCGTCCAGACCCAGAGAAGGTTAAGGCTGTGTTGGAGTGGCCTATTCCGGACTCACAGAAACAATTACAAAGGTTTCTTGGCTTCGCCAATTTCTACCGCCGCTTCATCCGGAACTACAGCCAGATGGCAGCACCTTTAACTGCACTAACTTCCACTAAAGTGCACTTCCTTTGGAACTCCGCTGCAGATCAAGCCTTCCGTGTTCTTCAGGAGAAGTTGCCCAGGCACCCATCTTAAAACATCCAGATCCCTCCAGACAGTTCATTTTGGAAGTCGTCGCCTCCGAGTTTTTGTTGTATGTTTTTGTCTGTGTTTTTTGACACAGGCGCTAGTGCTCAGCAGTGGTGGAGACTGGTGTTTTCCATCTGGAGTACTTAAGGAGAAAGTCGACTACCTGGAGGTTACCCAGGCTGGCCCCGGTGGCTTCGTTTTGCACTAGCCTCGCTCCTAGGATCTCCCCAGGAATGATCTTCCACACACACCTACCAGACGCCGAACTCTGGAACTTCCCCGGCTGGCTTCTTCCGGACCTGGATTATCCAGAGACCATTCAACCTAACCTGTCCACCCTCCACCTCTCCGCTGACGCCTTGCCTGCACTCCAAGCTCTAACCCAAGTAACTAAGAAATCATTGGACTTACCATTGTCTCCATATTCACTTCTTCTCCAGTCCGAGAGGTAATTAGTTCATTAAGTCCTCTGTGGTAAGGAATTCATCTGGTGCTAGAAGAAAAATGATAATATTAATCCTTGAGGTCGCTGGTATGAGGCAGTTATGGTGAGCTAATTACCTCTATTAGAAAGATTGGATTAGAACCAGCTCTTACCAGCAAACTCCCAAGGATTATTAGTGTCATTTGATTTGTTTTTCTGTGTTCGATTTTCTGTGTCATTGAAATGTTTTTCCTCATGTACAGCGTTTTGAGTGCCTTGTTGCTGAAAAGCGCTAAATAAATAACTTGACTTTTTGCTTGGTTTATTTCCTAATAAAGATATCTTTATCAATGTTGAAAAAGAAAAAAAAAAGTTCAAATTTCTTGCTTCACTAAAATAGAACTTGACCTACAACTTTTCAAGATATATCAAGAATATCCTTTAGCTTACACTGATTTAAACCTCTGTTCTCTTACTATCATCCATGTATCTATGCCTTACAATAATTTTCAATTTATTAAAAAATCAAATTTATATATTTGATAACATTGTCATCATTTTTGCAATAGTATTAATTCATACTACAATACATTTTTTGCAGCAGTAGGAAGTATATGCAGTTCTGTTTTTAAACAAAAGTATTTAGATAATTCGAAACATAAATTTTTTTTTTATTTTAAATATGCTTGTAACTTGTAACTAATAAATTTTCAAACTTCAGTGTTTTTTCTCAAGGTTATCTTACAAACATAATTGTATGCATCTCTCTCATGCTTGCCTCAGACTTAGCTGTTTAGGAATGTTATCTGTAACTCAAAAATGGTACACACTAAAAATGTTAGGTTCTGTTGAGTTATTTTTTGATAGGTTCTGAATTTCAACCCATTTGTTTATTATAATTTTAACTATAAACAAGTGATAAGACTTAAATACATTGTTGCAGATGTGAAACTTTTAAAATTTTAGATACTGGGGTTAGTGTAACTGGCCCATGCATACAATAAACAGTACACAAAACTGAATGAACCTCAATGCAAAGAAGGAGTGAAAAGAGCAGAAAATCAAAAATCATTATGTAATTAAACTTAGAGCCCAGATTTTAAGTCTGATCAAAATGTAATTAATTTTAAGCAAACAGAGGAAGCTTCTTCCAGAAAAGGTTTCATCAATTACAAAAGCTAAAAGGAACATTTAAGCGAATTATTCTAAAACAAAAACAAGTTAGTTGTGGTTCCTAAAGTAGTTGAAAGTAATGAAAAGTATGTGACATCATAACAAAGTAGAACAACCCAAGGTGACCAATGTACTGTTGATGAAAAAGTTGTCAAGGTAGTCTGGGAAATAAACAAACAGGTTGGAAATACCCGACCGTGTTAGCATTAATATCCGTGTCACTGTTTCTCCTTCTGTTCTGGTTCGAACACAAACTAAACATGCAAATAGTTTGACTCTGAAGAAAACTGATGGGTTCGTTTGTTTAACACAAGCCGTGTTGGAAACACAGAAATCCCCTCAATCTTTCATCTGTTGGGTCTGAGCCTGCAGCAGGAGATGATAACTACCACAGCTGTTATTACATTTCTTTCTTAACATGGAGCACAAAGCTAACTGTTTACTCTGTTAAGTCAACACCTGTCCGTGCTGTCATTAGCATTTAGGCTACTGTATACAATTAATCTGTTTTCCCACAATGCTAAGTTTCAATCCACATCAGCTCAGCACATACTTTAGTGGTTACTGATGGACAAACAGCCATGGGGCATCAAGGATCAGTGGGTTTGAGAATTACTTGTTGGTTCATCCTTACAGGGTGTTGCATCTCTATTCATTATTTTTCTGTTGTGCATCACAGGAAAACAGGAAACAGGATAGACAACAGGAACCAATGGCTGCGTACGTCACAGCCCTGACAGAGGAGAGACGTGAGTAACTGACAAAAAGCAGATACCAGCTTGGAGACAGCAGCTCTTTCACCTTTCCTTTCCATTTCTCTTGAGTCTTTATTAAACACAGAACTGGGCCTACAGCAGAAGGACCTCCTATTAGGCTTACAACCCTAATGTCAAAGTGCTCAAGTGGAAAGCAATTATACTGCTATTGTGTGGTAACTTTTTTGTCTTGGCTCACACAATGAAGCTGAGAAAGGGTTTCAAAAAGGATTATATGGCAAAGTGACAGGAAAGCTATGAAATTAAAGGAACAGTAAGCATTCATCTAGTGCAGTCTGGGTACTGTGGTACTAAATGTAAAACAAAGACTAATAAAATCTGCCTGCTAGAAATATTGTATGTGCTTAGGGATACACGATGAAGGGGAAGCAATACTGTTTCCTTACAGAGAGAATACAAAAAAAAAAAAAAATCTGCAACTTTAGGAATAACCCTTGACCACAGAGCGCATTATAGGAAAGCTGAAATGCCACAATGAAACAATAAATTACAAATGAGTAGAGTGAATATGTAAAAATATGGGCAAGATCAAAAGAAACTGAAAAATAAAATTAGATTTCACAAACACAGAAGCAAGCATTGCAAGGTTTAAAGCTGGACAGATCAAAAGGCAATTACATAAAAAGCAAGCTTCCTAAAATGTGTTTCAAGTAGTGGTGTTGAATTAATGACTCTGATTTCTTTTCAGAAAGCTACAGGCGAGAAGGTGGAGGTAAAAAAAAACAAAAACTGCTCCAAAGTTTGCAGGTTATATAGGCTGTTGGTACAAATTTTTGACATTTAATTTTATTTGCATGTGAGGCTTTCCTAGCCAAGAACAATGTACCAACTGTCAAGTATGCTGGTGGGAGTGGCATGCTTCTAGGCCTTTTTGCTGGCGGTGCTGTCAGTGCATTGCACAAAATCAAAGGAATAATGAAGAGGGATGAATACATTCAAATTATTAAACTTCACCTCAAATCAACAGCTAAATGGTTGCAGCGTGACATAGTCAGATGTTCCAACAGGACAATGATCATAAACAAACATCAAAACTAGTTTTGAAATGAATAGATCATGCTAACATTACCCTTCTGGAATGGCCTTGATCTCAGTCCTGTTGCAAATTTGTGGATTATGTTTAAAAGATGGATGCATGCAAGGAATTTAAATTAATTATACCATTTGTGCCAAGACTAGTCAAACATCCATCCAGGATTGGGCCAGGATCTAGCTACCATGGCTACAAAAAGTGCCAGGTTTTTCCACAGCTCATTGTAACATCTTAACAAATATAACTAGGAGTGTTTATATATATTTGGATTTGCATGTATCCTTCTAAATTAAAGAAAACAGCTTGAATTATGCCATTCCTGCTGATGACGAGTGTATGAGAACCTCTCACCAGAACTGTGTCATGCTTGTAAGTCGTACATACTGTAAATGGACTGAACTTATACTTTAAACAATAGGGATCTGCTTCCTTTTAAGAACCACTAAAGCCAAATGAGTCAGACCTTCATTTAATTGACCTTCATTTATTGTGAACACAGGCTGGTATCATGACCTTAAAAAGCAAGTCGGTCTTGAACATGATGCACCATCAATCAAAAATAACAAAATAAGGAGATTAAAGCTGATTACAACTCAGAAAGATAAGATATAATTAGGTCTTTTTGGGTTCAGAGGAAAGGTCCTGTTGTTCTGTTGTGTTTCCTTGTGACTCTATATGGATGTGTACACGGTACAGACTGCAGGATCTCCACATCACCCAGGAGCTGAGGGAGCTAACAAGTCACAGAACACCCCTGACACAGTGGCATTACAAAGCAACAACACACACCCCATTTCCAGCATGCACACTCTATGAGCTTTGATCTCCTGCTGTACAAAGAAGGCAGATGTGCGCTGGTCTAAGTGAGTTACAATGATGAATGTGGGACTAATGGAGCAGATGTTTCTATCAAAGTGAATTGGTATCAAATGAGCAGTTTGTTTCTGTTCATTTCAAATGTCATAACTTTATTTACACTGTTGGGCAGATAAACAGAAAGTAATGTCTTTATAGGTTGTTATTGTGGCATCAGAGATGAGACACAGAGCCCAACAGGGATGTGAGTAAAGCAATACTGGGAGTAACAACCTGATCTGTATCCTCAGTCATTTACACAGAGACTACAGTGTAAAGTTTACTATTTCTCACTAATTTACAGCACAGTATTAGCTCAGGTATTGACACATTTTAAGAAATCTTGTCATCATGAGCAAAAAATTTTTATAAAACAACCCCAACTGCAAATATCTGAAGAATAACATCTTTAATTAACTGGTATATGATTTTCTGACTCCCTTTCTCCATTTATTTGTGTTCTGATCCCTGTTTGGGTCAAATCACTCTTATAAGACAGATGATGATGTCTGATCAAACTAAAATGATGAAATCATATAGCCACATTTCCCTCATAAAACACTGTGAGAAAAAATAGAAAATTGCTTTAAATTGTCAAAGCTGGTACAAAAGGTCCCCTGACTGATATGCAATGTCCCGTTAAACCCGGCTACAGATGACTAAAAGTACGTATGAATTAAATGTGTACAAGGACAAAATAACAGCCCTAATTAATATGTATGTATTAGCCAGTACTGAAAATACAAAAAATGTACAGATAACAGTGCTTTGATGAACAAATGGGAAAATAGACAACAAACCTAAAAGATCAAATTAACTGACCAGGATCTTCAACCAGGATCGTAGTGTTGTCAGTGTCCAAGCGAACTAAGTGGAGATGGTCCATTTTTAGTAAAATCCATTTCAGTGTCTAATAGTGATGCCCTGTGCTGAATCTATGCTTGGATTTGTTAACTTAATCATATTTTTTGGAGATTCTAGATAACGTCTGCAGTGTTTTGTGACAGCATATCTACCTTTTCCTGGTATTGCCGCCTCGATGAATCCAGAGACTGGATGAGCGCGGTTGCGTGTCCAATAAACATGGCATAGCAGGTCGCACCCACGATCATACTGAGCATGGTCAGCCAGATGTCTGACATGCTCTCTGGAGCTTGTCGGCCATATCCAATGCACAGCATGTGGCTCATGGCCTTAAAGAGGGCAAATGAGTAGAGCTCGCTCCATGAGTCGTTCTGTTGGAGAGCGGGAAAAATTGGTCAGATGGATGAAGGTACGGTTTTTGGTTTGATATTAAGAGATCCAATCTTATGATTAGCAGTGGTTAAAGTCTCTAACGAAGAAGCAGCAAATGCATGTACAAGTGTGACTGAAGTGACGAAAGAGAGGATACATTAGGAAATGAGAGGTTTCATGAGTGAGAAATGCCTGGTAAAGTCTATGGCTTTATATCTGCTGAGTGGGTAAGGTTTCTGAGAGGGTCTAATCATCATCGCTGAGCGGCCTTGCCTTGTCCCTGCCAAGTAGAAGATGTAAGAATAGAGTAGTTAATGAGGAGCCTGTGCTGCCTTCTCTATTTCTCCTTTGATTGGTGCTTACATACTAAGTCGGCCCTAATTCTCTCATGCTGGACTCATTAGACAGCCCTCCATAGACACCACTGGAACCTCACACCCCCCCTCTCAAACAGTTACCGTGAACATGCTGCCTGAAGGGGACCCATGTGTATGAAGGGTACTTCTTCGAAAACTCACAAGCCCTTAAGTCGTTTGATTGGGTAGATTCTTATCTGATTTGTGTTTTTCCAGCCTCATTTGCATGAAATTTGAGATTCAAATGTGTTTGGTTCTGAAGCAGGAGAAAGAGGATGTGTTTGCAGAGGTGCAAATGGTTGAAAATTACCATTTATGAAGGTGATCTGACGCACTGTAAGAAAAAGAGGGTATTTGGACTACTGCTGTAAAGTAAAAAATTCAGTGGCAGGTTTTGAGCCTTCAAGCTGAATCAGTCCAGTAAGAGCAGTGGCTAATCCTTCTAACTGAAAATAGAAAGTTGCCACTATAGTTTGAAATGTTTATAATTAAAAGCATAATCACCACATCCTTGGCTTAGTTACTATTACATACAGGGGTTGGACAATGAAACTGAAACACCTGTCATTTTAGTGTGGGAGGTTTCATGGCTAAATTGAACCAGCCTGGTAGCCAGTCTTCATTGATTGCACATTGCATCAGTAAGAACAGAGTGTGAAGGTTCAATTAGCATGGTAAGAACACAGTTTTGCTCAAAATATTGAAATGCACACAACATTATGGGTGACACACCAGAGTTCAAAAGAGGACAATTTGTTGGTGCACGTCTTGCTGGCGCATCTGTGACCAAGACACCAAGTCTTTGTGATGTATCAAGAGCCACGGTATCCAGGGTAATGTCAGCATACCACCAAGAAGGACGAACCACATCCAACAGGATTAACTGGACGCAAAAGGAAGCTGTCTGAAAGGGATGTTCGGGTGCTAACCCGGATTGTATCCAAAAAACATAAAACCACGGCTGCCCAAATCACGGCAGAATTAAATGTGCACCTCAACTCTCCTGTTTCCACCAGAACTGTCCGTCGGGAGCTCCACAGGGTCAATATACACAGCCGGGCTGCTATAGCCAAACCTTTGGTCACTCATGCCAATGCCAAACGTCGGTTTCAATGGTGAAAGGAGTGCAAATCTTGGGCTGTGGACAATGTGAAACATGTATTGTTCTCTGATGAGTCCACCTTTACTGTTTTCCCCACATCCGAGAGAGTTACGGTGTGGAGAAGCCCCAAAGAAGCGTACCACCCAGACTGTTGCATGCCCAGAGTGAAGCATGGGGGTGGATCAGTGATGGTTTGGGCTGCCATATCATGGCATTCCCCTGGCCCAATACTTGTGCTAGATGGGCGCGTCACTGCCAAGGACTACTGAACCATTCTTGAGGACCATGTGCATCCAATGGTTCAAACATTGTATCCTGAAGGCGGTGCCGTGTATCAGGATGACAATGCACCAATACACACAGCAAGACTGGTGAAAGATTGGTTTGATGGACATGAAAGTGAAGTTGAACATCTCCCATGGCCTGCACAGTCACCAGATCTAAATATTATTGAGCCACTTTGGGGTGTTTTGGAGGAGCGAGTCAGGAAGCGTTTTCCTCCACCAGTATCACGTAGTGACCTGGCCACTATCCTGCAAGAAGAATGGCTTAAAATCCCTCTGACCACTGTGCAGGACTTGTATATGTCATTCCCAAGACGAATTGACGCTGTATTGGCCGCAAAAGGAGGCCCTACACCATACTAATAAATTATTGTGGTCTAAAACCAGGTGTTTCAGTTTCATTGTCCAACCCCTGTATGTATATATGGGATTTTCAGTCATGTCTTGCACACCCTGCTCTAAACTAAGGCTCACTTGCACTGCCACAGATTTGGAAAATATGTCAAATTGTTATTGTTATATTGCAGGCTGCCACATTGCAGGTGGATTAATGCCAGGATTAGGAACCTGAACCCTTAGAGCACAGAAATATACTTTCTACTGTAATCAGCTGCATCTGTCTGTCTCTGTTTCAAACTTTATCATTTTACTGTCGAGCACATAGATTTGAGAGCGAAGTGTAGGCACAAATAAGTGCACAGTAATTAAATGAAAGTTTTTGTTCCACTGGGATTTATTTTAAATGTACCAAACATGACATGTTAAACAAATGAAAGATAAGAAGACTGAGATGCAGCTTTCTGAAAAACAAAAAGAGAGAATTGTCTTTGAGCCTTTTTGACATTTTGTATTATTTCAACTACAAACTTTATGTCTCTCATTGAGATTTTATGTCACAGACCAACACAAAGTAAGACAAATGTTATGTGTGGTGGAAAACTAACTCTACATCAAACTCTGATCCCACGATCCCCATAGTGAACCATGGTGGAGGGCAGCATCAGGCTGTAACAATCCTTTTCTTCAAGAGTAAAATAAAACCTGGTCCAAGTTGATGAAACGATGCATGAAGCTAAATACACGGTGACCCTAGAATAAAACCCGGTTCATTCTCAAGCAGCAAAGTAACCCTAGACATAAAGCCAGAGCTACAATGGAATAATTTAAGGTGAGGTTTATTCATGCGTTAGAGTGGCCCATTCAAAGTTTAGACCCAAGACCAACTATTTTGTACAGAAGAACAGGAAAAATGGCAATCAGTCATCAACTGGCTCACTGGTGAGGTTCAGTCTTGGGGGCCATCATGCTCTACTAATTGTTTGAGGGAAGCCCCTATCATGACATCTCCCCGTGAGATCAACCTTGTTTATCCAGACTTGTCTAAGGTCCCTAAGATTTATCATGATTTGTGTGAGGTATTTAACAAATCTAAGGCCACTTCTCTACCACCCCATAGAGAGTACGACTGTGCCATTGACCTTCTCCCTGGTACTACCCCTCCTCGAGGCAGAATCTATTCCATTACAGGTCCTGAGAGAGAGGCAATGGAGGAATACATTTCTGACGCCCTCAAGGCAGGACTTATCAGAAAGTCTTCTTCTCCTGCAGGTGCAGGATTCTTCTTTGTTGGCAAGAAGGATGGTTCACTTAGACCATGCATCGATTATCGAGGTCTAAACGAAATTACAGTTAAGAACAGATACCCTCTACCTCTCATGACTTCTGCTTTTGAGCTCCTTCAAGGTAGTACTGTCTTCACCAAACTGGATCTGCATAATGCCTACCATCTGGTCCGCATAAGAGAAGGAGACGAATGGAAGACAGCTTTTAACACCCCTTCAGGTCATTATGAATACTTGGTCATGCCTTTCGGGCTCACCAATGCCCCAGCCGTCTTCCAGGCATTGATTAATGATGTTTTAAGGGACATGCTAAACAGATTTGTTTTTGTATACCTTGATGACATCTTAATTTTTTCAAAGGATCTTTCTACCCATATCAAACATGTTTGTGAGGTTCTTCTCAGGCTTCTCCAAAATAAACTATTTGTTAAGGCCAAGAAATGTTCATTCCATCAATCATCTGTATCCTTTCTGGGCTTTGTCATAGCTCCTGGCAGAATTCACATGGACCCCTCAAAGGTGGCTGCAGTCCTGGAGTGGCCTGACCCATCCAGTTTGAAGGAACTTCAACGTTTTCTTGGGTTTGCCAATTTTTACCGCCATTTTATCAAGGGTTATAGTTCTGTGGAGTCATCAGAGAGAACCACCTCCTGTTCAGTGTCCTAAGGGACTTCTGTATGTTCCTGAGGAAATGGTGTCTAAAGTCCTTCAGTTCTGTCATGGCTCTAAACTTTTCTGTCACCCAGGTATTACTAGGACCCTGGCAGTGGTCCAGTCAGGTTTCTGGTGGCCCACACTCAGAAAGGACATGCGAGAGTTTGTGTCAGCATGTACCACCTGCTCCAGAGTTAAGCCCTCAAGACGCCCTCCAGCCGGTCTACTAAGGCCTCTTCCTATTCCACACCGACCATGGTCCCACATCTCTATGGATTTTGTCACCGGCCTACCTCCTTCTCATGGTAACACTGTACTCCTCACTGTGGTTGACAGATTTTCCAAGAAGACCCACCTCATTCCTCTCCGCAAGTTACCCTCAGCTCCTGTACTCACTGATGTAATAACCCGAGAGGTGTTTAGACTTCATGGCATTCCCCGTAACATCGTTTCAGATAGAGGACCTCAGTTCATTTCCCGTTTCTGGGGTGAGTTTTGCACCCTTCTTGGCATTGACGTCAGCCTTTCTTCAGGTTTCCATCCTCAGACGGACGGCCAGACAGAAAGGATAAATCAGGAAGTTGAGACCAAATTACGCATCCTATGCATGGATGCTCCCAGTCGCTGGTCACAGAATTTACCATGGGTGGAGTACGCCATCAATGGATTGCCATCAAGTGCCACAGGTCTGTCACCATTTCATGTTGTTTATGGCTATCAACCGCCTATTCTCTCTGTTCAGGAAGGGGTTACCCAGGTTCCTGCTGCCCATTTAACAGCACGTCGTTGTCTCAGAGTCTGGAGAAAGGCCAGAGCATCTCTCTGCAAGACCTCAGCTGTCTATGCCCGTAATGCCAACCGTCACAGATCCCAAGCTCCAAGATACCTGGTGGGTCAGAAGGTCTGGTTATCCACTAAGGATTTACCCATCAAGGTAGAGAATCGCAAGTTGGCACCCCGTTTTGTGGGTCCTTTTCCTATTGCCAAGGTCATTAACCCACTAGCTGTGCGTCTCAGTCTACCTTCTTCATTACGTGTGCACCCCACTTTCCATGTCTCCAAGGTCAAACCTGTAAGGTCATCCAGGTTTTGCCCTCCTTCCAGACCCCCTCCACCCCCCCGACTCATAGATGGAGCCCCTGTCTTCACTGTAAAACGCTTGCTACGTTCCTGACGTTGGGGCCGTGGCATCCAATACCTGGTGGACTGGAAGGGCTATGGTCCTGAGGAGAGGTCTTGGATACCTTCTCGCCTGATCCTGGATAAGGGCCTTATCCGCGATTTTCATCGCCGACATCCGGACCAGCCCAGAGGGGCGTCAAGGGCCGCCCCTTGAGGAGGGGGTGATGTCATGATTCCAGCCCTTCAGCTCACCTTGACTGTGCTGATTACTCATTGCCTTCACTTGCACTGGGCTGCTCCTATTTAATCAGCTGCTCGTCACCAGCTCAGTGCGAGATCGTCTGTTGCCTCTGTCACAGCTTTCAAGCCTTGATTCATGTTTCAAGAGTTTTTTCTGGTTATCTGATCCTGCCTGTTTTTTGACCACAGATTTCTGCCTTGTCCTTCTGCTGTTCGGAAAAGTCCTGACCTCACGTTGCTGAAACCTGCCTGTCTCTGACTTTGTCTCTGGATTACTGGACTATCCCTGCCTGAAACCCTCCAGTGCTTTACCTTGGATTGTCTCCCGCTTCTGCATCTGGTTGGTGGAAATATTCTCTGTCTCCTGTTTGTTCCTGGAACCCCCAAGACCTCCTGTTGTCCACTTCCCCTTCCTCCCCGGCTGGATTTCAATTCCCTGATAAACCTCCATTCCTGTCCTTCCTGTCTGACCTCTTCAGTGGAACCTCTTCTACCCAATTATTATTATTATTTTTTATATTAAAACTTTTGGTTAACCATTCTCTTGTCTGGCTGCGTTTTGGGTTCTGGTTGAGTTGCATCATCGTTACAGAGATGGACCGCAGAGTGAAGGCAAAAGGGCCAACAAGTGCTAAGCATCTCTGGGAACTCCTTCAAGACTGTTGGAAACCCATTTCAGGTGACTACCTCTTGAAGCTCATCAACAGAATGCCAAGAGTGTGTGGAGCAGTAATCAAAGCAAAAGGTGGCTACTTTGAAGAACCTAGAATATAAGACATATTTTCAGTTGTTTTACACTTTTTTGTTCAGTATATAATTCCACATGTGTTAATTCATAGTTCTGATGCCTTCAGTGTGAAGCTACAATATTCATAGTCATGAAAATAAAGACAACTCTTTGAATGAGATGGTGTGTCCAAACTTTTGGTCTGTACTGTATATATATATATATATATATATATATATATATATCCACTGCTCAAAAAAATAAAGGGAGCACTCAAATAACACATCCTAGGTCTGAATGAATGAAATATTCTCATTGAATACTTTGTTCTATACAAAGTTGAATGTGCTGACAACAAAATCACACAAAAATCATCAATGGAAATCAAATTTATTAACCAATGGAGGCCTGGATTTGGAGTCACACACAAAATTAAAGTGGGAAAACTACAGGCTGATCCAACTTTGATGTAATGTCCTTAAAACAAGTCAAAATGAGGCTCAGTATTGTGTGTGGCCTTCAAGTGCCTGTATGACCTCTCTACAACACTTGGGCATGCTCCTGATGAGACGGCGGATGGTCTCCTGAGGGATCTCCTGCCAGACCTGAACTAAAGCATCCATCAACTCCTGGACAGTTTGTGGTGCAACGTGACGTTGGTGGATGGAGCAAGACATGATGTCCCAGATGTGCTCAATCCGATTCAGGTCTGGGGAACGGGCGGGCCAGTCCATAGCGTTAATGTCTTCATTTTGCAGGAACTGCTGACACACTCCAGCCACATGAGGTCTAGCATTGTCCTGCATTAGGAGGAACCCAGGGTCAACCACACCAGCATATGGTCTCACAAGGGGTCTGAGGATCTCATCTCGGTACCTAATGGCAGTCAGGCTACCTCTGGCGGGCACATGGAGGGCCATGTGGTCCTCCAAAGAAATACCACCCCACACCATTACTGACCCATTGCCAAACCGGTCATGCTGAACGATGTTGCAGGCAGCAGATTGCTCTCCACGGTCTCTCCAGAATCTGTCACGTCTGTCACATGTGCTCAGTGTGAACCTGCTTTCATCTGTGAAGAGCACAGGGCGCCAGTGGCCAATTTGGCAATCCTGGTGTTCTCTGGGAAATGCCAAGCGTCCTGCACGGTGTTGAGCTGTGAGCACAACCCCCATTTGTGGACGTTGGGCCCTCACACCATCCTCATGAAGTCGGTTTCTAACCGTTTGTGCAGACACATGCACATTTGTGGCCTGTTGGAGGTCATTTTGCAGGACTCTGGCAGTGCTCCTCCTGTTCCTCCTTGCACAAAGGCGGAGGTAGCGGCCCTGCTGCTGGGTTGTTGCCCTCCTACTGCCTCCTCCACGTCTCCTGGTGTACTGGCCTGTCTCCTGGTAGCGCCTCCAGGCTCTGGACTCTACGCTGACAGACACAGCAAACCTTCTTGCCACAGCTCACATTGATGTGCCATCCTGGATGAGTTTCACTACCTGAGCCACTTGTGTGGGTTGTAGAGTCCGTCTCATGCTACCACGAGTGTGAAAGCACCACCAACATTCAAAAGTGACCAAAACATCAGCCAGAAAGCATAGGTACTGAGAAGTGGTCTGTGGTCCCCACCTGCAGAACCACTCCTTTATTGAGTGTGTTTTGCTAATCACCAAAGATTTCCCCCTGTTGTCTTTTCCATTTGCACAACAGAATGTGAAACTGATTGTCAATCAGTGTTGCTTTCTAGGTGGACAGTTTGATTTCACAGAAGTTTGATTTACTTGGAGTTAGATTGTGTTGTTTAAGTGTTCCCTTTATTTTATTGAGCAGTATATATATATATATGTATATATATATATATATATACGTATATATATATATATATACATATATATATATACATATATATATATGTGTATATATATATATATATATACATATATATATATACATATATATATATGTATATATATATGTTGTCTGCATTTCTTGGCACTCCTGGCAAAAGATGTGGAGGAAATAAATAAATAAATAAAACCCAACCCAAAGTACAGTACATTTATTCAGTGGGGAAAAACTCTCAGAACATGTAGATAAAGTAAAGCAGGTGTGTGTTGATGTTCAAAACTAGGAAAAAAGCTACACAAAAAGAGCTGCTGTTCAAAATCTTTCCACACCTAAAGTCAGCCCACAAACTTAGAAGCTTAGAACAACTAACTAGGACAAGTGAGACTAGAGGAGAAGCTGAGTTTATTTTGCCACAACACACAGTAAGGACCTTGGTAAGGGAGGGGAGAAAACTCTCCCAGGATCAGGATTAAAAAATGAAAACATGCGGTGAAATATTTCAGTCTGAATCTCGACAGTGTAACAAATAAATACATGTATTTTCAACTGAATGTTGAGCTCTTCAGCTATATGTGACTGAATATAAAACGCTACAGGAGACAACACAGGGTAGGCTGCTGCAACGAGTCTGTTTGTGACTAAGTTTGTATTAACATCTGATTAAACCGACAGAGTGCACAGCTGTCTCTTACTGTAGGAAATTACAAAGTTCAGAGTAACACAATAAACCAATTCTACAGAGATACTACATTGTGTGAAAGCAGGGGGAAGGCAGAAAAAACTAATGAAATTAACTCTTGTGTTTATTTTATTTGCTATCGGTCTTCAGTGAGCTACACAGATGATAGCTAATTGTACATAATACATTTAGGGAGGAGCACAAAGGGACTTTGGGACATGGATGATGCATGGTGGCGTTGTTCTAGGATAGTGACTGTGTGTGCATGCTGGCAGACTTGTCTGGGTGGATGCTCTTCAACTCTGAGGATTTGCATATGTGGGTATGTGACTATGTGCTTGCTCTGTGTCAGGGCAGAGAGACGTATGTCTAAAACTGACACGGAGTTTGTTTTACTTAAAATGAAACACATTTAGAATTTTAATACATAAACTTTGCTAAAATAACGTGTTAAGATTCAATATTTAGAGCCATTGGGTCAATGTTTGAATTCATAATTTAAAACTAAATGGATATAATAGATCTCAGGATAGCTTGCTGTCTGCAGGGGCATCTGAAAAATTATGAGTGTTGCACAGAACACCAAAAATGTCTTTGATTTAAGTACCACAGCAATAACTTTGTGTCACTTTGAGGGTCCAATCTAAATACTGAACTAGAGATAAAAACAAAATAATGTTATTGGTTGTATTTACAAATTTACAGTGCATTTTAATATTTATTACTACCGACCTGATACAATTTGCATATATATAAACATATACATTGATAAATGTGTGTCAGAAGGAAAGGGATATATGGTTTTCACAATTTTGCACAAAAAAAACTGAAATCTGTGGTGTGCCTTTGTATTCAGCCCCCTGCGTCATTACTTTGTAGAACCAACATTCACGGGAAAGAGTTTGTAGCTTCTAACAGGACTTTAAGGACTCACTCTGTGTTTATCGCCAGCTATTTCTCCTTCAACTCTGACCAAGTTACTTGTTAAAGAAAATGCATCCCCACAGCATGATTCTGCCACAACCATGTTTAACCACTGGGGATGCTGTATTCAGGGTGATATGAAGTGTTAGTTTTCTGCCACACATGGATGTTTGTGTGCAGAACACAAAATACTTTCTTCCACAAGATGTGTATCCTACATGGGTTGTCGCAAACTGGGCTTTATAAGGTTTTCTTTAAAAAATGTCTGTCTTCTTGCCTGTCTTTCATTAAGGCCAGATGTAGGGACCACAAATATTAGCTGTCCTGTGAACAGATTCTCCCACCCAAGCTGTGGATGTCTGCAGATCCTCCAGAGTTACCATGGGCCACTTGGCTACTGCTTTGATTTATGTTCTTCTAGCCTGTCAGTTTAGGTGCCCTGCACTGTCTTGATAGGTTTGAAACGATGGCATCCTTTTTTTCTATTTTCGGACAAGGAAGAACAGTGTTATGGAAGATGCATATTGTTTTATGACCTAAGATTGATTGAAACTTCACCATAACTTATTCTAGACTAGCCTGATGTGTCCTTTGTTTTTCAGAATGCTGATTGTTGACTAATGTTCTCCAACAAACCTCTGAGACCTTCAGAGATCAGCTTCATTTACACTGAAGTGACTTCTTAAGGTGATTGTTTAAGACCCTCTCCTCTTATTTGAGACTAAAGGGAGATAATTACAAAGGCACAGCACACGCAAGAAAATCACAGCCTTCTGCTTCCCAATCCTGCGCTACTTTACATAAAATTCCAGTGAAATGTATTTCACTGGAATTTGTATTATGACAAAAAAGAGTTCAACTGATGTAATACTTTTGCAAGGCATTTTAAGTGCAGCACATATTAGTTTTTAACATTATGATAGAAATATCTTTTTCTTATATTTCACTATATTAAGTAATCCAAAATGATTTTTTTAAGATTGCTAATCTTTGCCTGATGCTTCAAGGTTTGCATTTTAACAAGATGTCTCTGAAGAGACATGGCAATTGTTGTGCACTGGTATTTCCTGTTTTACCTGATTGGGCTTCTGAGATTCTGTCATGAAGGACAGGATAACCTCACAATGAATAGGACATGCCAGGATGTTGCTCTGGGCGTTTTTTTTAATCGGTTAATAAAGCCATCTAAAATTCAGTTTTCTTTTGGAAATTTGGTGATATGTCTAAAAAGCTACACAGAAAAATTTAATATTTGTCATAAGACATTGCAAATGGTGTGAAACCTTAAATTCTTTCTGCATAATTATCAAATTGGTACTGACCTCAACTTGACAATTTCATTATGCATGGTAAGGTTTCACCACATTTAAAAACTACAAACTTTCTACTTCTCTTAGCTGGTTGCATTTCACCAGTTTCACAGCTTTAGTTTTAAGCCCTAAAAGGTTCAAGATTGGCAATAACCTATCGTCATTCCGTGCGCTTTCAGCAAAATGAAGATCCAGCCATGCAAGTGGAACTATTTGTTGTCTATATTTTCTGATGGCAAGAAAAATCTGCTTCACAGGTTTAATTTGCACAAAGTGAGTTTTTTCTATGAAGAAACATGGCTAATATGAACTCTCATGTTCTATAGGCCCTAACTTGTGCTCTGTAAAGGTCTAAATACCAAACATAGAACTAGGAAATGGTTAGTTGAAGTGCAACCATGTGCATTTATGATTTTTTGATGATGTAAACTGCAGCCATATGACTTAAGCTCAAAGCAACTTTTCACATCTGGTTGTGCTAAGAATGAGGTAAACCTTTTGTAAAGCAGTGACACTGTGAAAGAAAGATAATTGGCAATACTTTCACATGCCATAACTCAACAAAGAGTCAATTTTCAACTATGGAAAGTCCCTCTAAAGATGAAAACAGTTGATTGTTTAATAGACAAATTTCCCTGTGGGACACTAAAGTATTGATCTGAAAAATGCACTAATAGTCAGCTTTTACATTATGATCCAACATATTCTATCATAGTGCCTGACCATGTGGTACACTGAACATTTAGCACATGGAATTATTAATTCTGGTATATTCATCATTGCCTGCTCTCTGGTTTAACTGGACAACAATGCCATATTATTCATGCTTTGCAGAGCCAGAATATCATTAAGGACACTTCACACCCTGAACACAAAAACATTCAGCTTGTACAATCAGGCAGGCGAAACAGAACTGCACATCCAGTTTCATTCTCACAGCCATAAAGGCAATCAACTCAAATACACAGTAACAGTTCACTGTATGGCTTTCAAAAATTTCTACACTCCAGTTTACAGTTTGCATTTGAAACAGATGTCCTTAAGGATTGTTTTTAGCACATTTTAAAAGTTTTCTGTTGCTCAGTTTTTTTTATGGTATCACTTCTGTCAGATAATCTCGCCTTGTATCTCTAAGAGTGTAACTTTTTTATTTTGAATGTAAATTTATATTGTATGGTCAAAGTTCAATAATGTTTATTTTATTTGTCATGCAACTGTACATTCTGAATGAAATGGAATGTGTCCTCTGAATTTAACCCATTCCATAGGGTGCAGTTGGGACATGTCCTATTAGGGTCATCTCTGATAAATGCACAAATAATTCACCATAACCAGGTAATTATGATAGCATGTACTTGCCATATTTACAACTTTCCTTCTCAAACTTGTCTTTAAACCAGATGGCATTAGCTCACAGGTTATATACTACCCACAGTTCACCAATTAATTACCATGTAAACAAATTTAGGGTCTAATCATTTTTTCTGGCTCACTATGTAGCATTGCCATGATACACAACTCACAGCAACTAAATTGTATTCAAGCAAACAATGCAGCATTACTGAAGTCTGTCTTAAATCAGCATCATGAGTACCTGCCGGGTCCTGGAAGGCAGTCATTAGTTGCACAAATACACAGCAGCACCTTCACACAATGACAGATCACCTCAGTAACTGAATTAAGAGAGGATATCCTTATTAGCTTTGAAAACATGAGTGCGCTTGTAAAGTGCATCTCTGTGTGACTGAATAAAACACGGATGCATAAACAAATTAGTTGTTACAACAACTCTTCTTCTTATGCAATAAAATAAGGAGTTGGTTTCTAAATGGAGCATACAGATAGGGGGACGGGGGGGGGACAACAGCTTTAGTCTAATTAACCGATCGAACAGCCAATCAGGCTGAGGTAATGTGACTGGGAAAATAAAACCTACCTCTCATCATCCCCATAAAACAGATCATGCATATCTGGTCTCGTGTGTGTTCATGCTGTTTATGTATCAATATTTGATTGGTAAGTGAGAATGATGTTCACACATTACAAAAAGCACAAAAGTTGCATGTAGCAAGAAAAAGACATGCCAAACAAACCACATGCTTCTGCAGAGAGTTTGAGCTGTGCTATATGTGTCTAAGTCAAAAAGTGAATGTGTGAAAGAAAAATGAGAAGCAGGTTTCAGTCCAGCCAATGTCGAGCAGAAGCAGGCAGACCATCAGCCTGAGATGAACCATGAGGATCACAGGGATTAAACATTGTCTTGGAAATGTATTTTTACACCATGAGCCTTTCCAAATATTGTTATGCTCTGACAGCAAACTTGCATGTATTTTAACAGGATTTTATTTGATTAAGCAACATAAAACACCACCAAGTCTCTCATAGCGCTGAACAAAATTCAGTGCAGCTAACTGCCTCAGAAGTTACCAAACCAGCAGAGAGAAAGAAATAGCTTTCCACCTATACTGACAGGCAGATAATAGAGAGCATTAATCAGAGAAGCAGCCATAAGGGCCATGCTATATCTGGAGGAGCTGAAGAGATCATCATCTTTGGTTGGAGAATCTGTTGACATCGCAACTCTTAGTCATGCACTGCAAAAGTCTGGCTTTTACGGACAAGTGGTAAGAAAAAAACATGGTTGAACCACTAAATACATCACTAAATATACACCAGAGATACAAGGAATGACATCAGTACTACTAGCTATACAAAGTTATCAACGAAAATGTATTTTCTCTGCATTTGGTAGTTTCAAACTCTGTATAAACAAATAAATAAACAGCTTTTTTACAGTTTTATATGCAAAGCAGTTGCGCTGGATTTCAGGATAAAAGTTAGTGAGAAACGTCTGACTTTCTTATATGTGATTTCAACTTCCTCCGTCTTTTCTGATAATTTTTTCAACTGCAAACTCAGAGGTTTTAACTAAAAAAATTGTCTAAATCCTTCAACCAATCATTCAGGGCAATTGGATATGAAAGTTTATTTAATTTGCTGCAGGTTTTTTTCTATGACACAACACAGGAAACCTAAATTGTCTAATTGTGATTTGTGTTTGTCATAAGATATTGAGAATTACTTGTTTAGATCAAAGCAAATCAGTTTGTTGGCATTTCCCAGTGAAAGTCTAACTGGGACTTTACAGCAAGATTTGAAATATGCTGTTCACAGACGCTCTCCATACTATCTCACTGAGCTGAAAACCGTTCACCCTTTCTCCCTTCACTTCACAACTATGCACTAAATTCTGTTGGTCTATTACATAACATTCAACTAAAAATAATATTTGTGTTCGTAATGTGACAAAATGTGGAAAAGGTTCAATGATTGTGAGTACTTT